>NC_057854.1:72260051-72885051 GCF_015237465.2 Chelonia mydas | reverse complement strand
GTGATGCTGGTGTCAGGCCATGCAGCTGGAGTCTGGGGAAAAGGGGGTATAAGTGTCTGGGCTGGGGGGGACCCTGCAGCTGGGCTTTGAAGGGAGGGTTAGAGGTGTCTGGCCCCACAGCTAGGCTCTGTAGCGAAGGGGTTACAGGTGTCTGGGCCAGGGGGCCCCATGCCGCCCCCTCCAGCATCCCTCAAATATCCACTACCCAGCACACACACAGACCCCTCCAGCACCCGCCAAATACCAACCTCCCTGTACACACACAAACGCCTCCAGCACCCATCAGCTGTACCCCCCCTCCCCAGCATCCTCTAACTGTACCCCTCCTTCAGCTGCCCTTCCCCATCACCTGGGCAGTGTCCTCTCTTTGGAAACCTCTATATGGTAATCTTACCGGGGCAGGGTGAAAAAATGAGAATTGACTAAAAGACCGGAGGGACAGAGTTTTCCCCCAAGATGTGCCCAGGTGGCATGTATGACACACCCAGACTGAGGCGCCCAACAAAAGCATAACAGAGAAACAGAAACTGGGTTGCCATAGAGCTTTCTTTACCTTTACTCCCAGGAGAATCTTTTTTGTTGTCTTTATTGTTACAGACATACTTGCTGACAGGTTTTTTGAAATAAATTATCAAAATTATTGAAACTGGAGTGATTATATTGTGTTATTTTGACAAATAAAATATGCAGAATTTTAAAATATTGTGTGTAGAACTTTTAATTTTTGGTGCAGACTTCCCCCAGGAGTACAGTGTAGCACTTATGTGATATTTTGGAAAAGCTGCAATTGGCGGGAACCAGCTTTCACTCTGCACTTCGATTGCACATAACTATGTTATCATCTGGGTAATGCCAACAGGGTGCAGACTACTTGAATGCAAGGGAATTAAATCTACCTCATTATACACTGGTTTTATGCCAGGGTAGATGAGATTAGAATCACATGAAAGCTCTTTCCCCCAAAGAGTTTACAGTCCAAACAACCTGATAAACAATGGAGTGTAAGAAAATGTAGCATCAATGAATGGTCATAGTTAGACCATACTTTATGTTTGGGTACTTATATTTAAATTTATTTTCAGCCATCTAATTTAACACTTTGCAGTAGGAAGGTGTAAGGGCTTGTGAACGGGCTCCCCTGTCCTCTCCTGGAAAACCCTGGCTGGTAAGCCCTCTTGGTCAATTGAGCAGCACACATGTCCACCAAGGTATCTTCACCATGTGCATTTGTTATTTGTCTCTTTCATAAGCTCCAGGCACAATACAACCATATAGCAGCAGTTATGAGGAGCCCCCTCCCTTTCATCACCCTGGTTTTGCTTTTTATACTGCCCGTCTTCCCTCCTGGGTTCTCCAGCTGGTGAGCTAATTACCTCATTAACTCATCAGGCTACCACCAGGTGTAAATGCTCCCTCCTACCTTCAACCCACTCAGTGCCCTGCTTGTTCTGGTGACCAGGTGCTGGCTTTAATAGAGCTCAGTTTGAAGCAGCTCATGACACCCTGCCACAGGGCTACAGAGCTATGTTTTCTTGCATGCATCAGACAGTTTGGTCTTAGGAAAGTTCTCTTGCTCACAGCTAGAACCACCAGAATCCTATCTATTCTGATATCACATATCAACAAAGTAAAATGCTCTTGGTGTTTTTTTTATTGAGTTTTTCCCTTCCTCATTTTATTTACTTCTAAGGGTTAATTTTGTTGCTTATCTCTTATCAGTGCCGCTTCCTTCTATAACAGGCTTGTGTCAAAGATTATCAAATAAGAAGAGATGAGGTAACTAATGGAAAATCTTGAGTGTGCTTCAACTCCATGAGCTCAAGCAAAGCAAACTAAGACTTTGTGCCTCTTGCCAAATACACTTGTTAAGTGCAAACTGCAGTTGTGGGTAGGAGCACAGCTGGATGCTACAGGAACCTCTGCACTGAACTTTGGGACTTTACAGGGACTTTATTGTTCTGCAGTTTACAAATACTACTTTCCACCTATAGCATCTTTTATCCAAGGAGCTGGGAGAGCTTTACAAACATTAATATATTAATCCTCACAAGGTGAGGTACAGCAGGTTATAAATAAGCACAACGAAAGAAATTGAGAAGACACACAAAATTAAAGATGCAAAAAAAAAAAGATCTTTAAAAATGTTTTTTAACAGTTTAAAAACTATATTAAAAGAAAATTGATGACTAGTAGCTATTGAGATGTTCCCTTCTTTGTGCAGCAAGATCAAGAGTGAGGTCAACACAATTCTGGAAATAATTTTTATCATCTACAATTGCACAAATTACAAGATATTGTTTTGTGTAGGTCCTACACAAATTGCAATTATTTCTTATTCCTATATGTATGTTTTAACTAGCTATATAGAATCCACAGGATTTTTCCCATCAGGGAATTTTTATTCTAAGGCAGGTCAAATTCTAGGCCTAAACTACTTGACAATTAATTAAAATGAGGGAGCAGGAGAGGGGAAGTGGAAGAGATGGGGTTACAATGCCCTCCTCCTGTCTTACAAACTTGTTCCGCCATGCTACCCTCCCCAGCTCCAAAATCTTAATGATTAACAAACATCTCAACTACTGACAAAAGTATGGGACCTACTCCTGTTGGAAAGGTTACAAGCATCAGAATTAGCACTTAGTCTATTATCTTTTCACAGCATCACTTCCTGTTACCAAGCACACTGGTGAATGACCAACACAGAACCTTGTCTTCCTCCCTGCCATATTCATAGACTCTAAGGCCAGAGGAAACCACTGTGATTGCATAGTTTCACCCACATATAACACAGGCCATAGAACTCCAGCAAAATAATTCCTGAACTATACCATCTGTTTTTAAAAAATCCAATCTTGATTTTAAAATTTCCAGTGATGGAGAATCCATCACAATCTTGGTAAATTGTTCCAAAGATTAACTACTATCTGAAAACTTAAGCCTCTTTTCCGGTCTGAAATTGTCTAATTTCAAAGTCTAGTCATTGGATCTTCTCTGCTAGACTGAAGAGCCCATTATCAAATATTTGTTCCTTATATAGGTACTTACAGACTGTAATCAAGTCGCCCCTTAACCTTCTCTTAGGTAAGCTAAATAGAGTCAGCTCCTTGAGTCTATCACTGTTAGGCATTAGGAACCTTATCCAATCTATCCACATCCTTCTTGAATTGTAGACACCAGGACCGGACATAGTATTCCAGCAGTGGTTATACTAGTGCCAAACACAGAGCCAATATAACCTCTCTTCTCCTACTTGAGATTCCCATTTATGCATCCCAGGATCACATTAGCCTTTTTGGCCACAGAGTCGCACTGTGAACTCATGTTCAGCTAATTATCCACCATGATCCCCAAGTCTTTTTCAGAGGCACTGTTGCCTAGGATAGAGTCCCCATTGTGTAAGAATGGCCTACATTCTTTATTCCTAGATGTGTAACTTTAATACATACATATTAAAATGCAAATTACTTGTACCCGGCTTACCACGTGATTCAAATCACTCCATTATTTACCCCTCCCCCAATTTTTGGTGTCATCTGAAAATGTATCAGTGATGATTTAGTCTTCTTCTATGCCATTAATAAGAATGTTAAATAGTGCAGGTCCAAGAACCAATCCATTCATGACCCACTAGAAACAACGCCTGCTATATGATGATTCCCCATGATGCTGCCAGGTATGACCCTGAGCAAATCAGCAGTGACTACAGGGCTCTGGGAGCCAGGTGTCTAAATACCTTTGAGGAGCTGAGCCTAAGGGATCAGTGGTGCCAGATGCCAATTTAGTGGAAATTGAGGATGCCAGCACTTTCAGGAAGCATTCACATCAAGAAGAATCCCCCCTCGTGTTTCCTTGGATGTTCCTATATTGCTTGCCCAGGATTGAGTTTAGAATGAGCATTAATGTATGCTCCAGAATGTAAAGGATCAAAAGATTTAAAGTGACTCCAGAACTTCACTGTTGCCTGAGGGTCAGATAACATACTATGCTGTCTTGTCTCAAATCACTTTAGACATACTGCAAACACCAGGAGTCAGACTCTCAGACTGTAGGGACAATACTTGTAAAGGTGTACACAAAAATATTGGCCGATTAGTTCAAATCATAGAATCATAGGACTGGAAGGAACCTTAAGAGGTCTTCTAGTCCAGCATCCTGCACTCAGGGCCTGCTCTAGGTTTTTTGCCACCCCAAAGAAAAAAAATTTTGGCCACCCCCCCCGCTTTTTCCCACGCCCCCCCAGCCCAGTCCAACTCTACCTCTTCCCCCGCCCCATTCCAACCCCTTCCCGAAATCCCCGGCCCCGACTCCTCCCCTGGGCACGCCACATTTCCCCTCCTACCCCACCTTCCCAGGCTTGCAGCGCGAAACAGCTGGCAAGCCTGGGAGGGAGGGGGGAGAAGCAGAGCAGCATCGCACTCAGGGGAGCAGGCAGAGGCAGAGCAGAGGCAGAGGCGAGCTGGGGTGGGGGGGTGCGGGGAGCTGCTGATGGGTGCAAAGCACCCACCAATTTTTCCCCGTGGGTGCTCCAGTCCCAGAGTACCCACGGATGCCACCCTTGGAAATGTGCAGCCCAAAGCACATGCTTGGTTTGCTGGTGCCTAGAGCCGGCCCTGCCTACACTCAAGGCAGGACTAAGTATTATCTCGACCATTCCTGACAGGTGTTTGCCTAACCTGCTCTTAAAAATCTCCAACGACAGAGATTCCACAACCTCCCTAGGCAATTTATTCCAGTGTTTTAACAGGAAGTTTTTCCTAATGTCCAAACTAAATTGCCCTTGTTTCAATTTAAGCCCATTGCTTCTTGTTCTATCCTCAGAGATTAACGAGAACGTTTTTCTCCCTCCTCCTCGTTAACAACCTTTTATGTACTTGAAAACTGTTATCATGTCTCCTCTCATCTTCTCTTCTCCAAATTAAACAAATCCAGTTTTTTCAATCTGCCCTCATAGGTCATGTTTTCTAGACCTTTAATCATTTTTGTTGCTCTTCTCTGGACTTTCTCCAATTTGTCCACATCTTTCCTGAAATGTGTCGCCCAGAAGTGGACACAATACTTCAGTAGAGGCCTAATCAGCACTGAGTATAATTAGTGTTAGTGTTTAACCTAGCAGCCTCGCCTTAACTAGTGTGGACCAAATCCAGACCTGGCTCTGGCTTTTTAGACCAGAGATGAATTTGTAGCTGTATTTGTAAAGAGGAAAGTGCCAAATCTATAAGGCCTCAATTTCAGATTGGCCAGGGGAGGAGGGTAATCTTTTTGAGATATGACCTATTTCTTTCCTCTACTTCCCCAAAGGCCCTACCTCACAGTGAGAAATGTGGGATCATTTAACCAATTTAATTCAAACATTAAAAAAAAAATTAAAGCCGTTACTAAATAGAGAATATTCATGATGTAACAGAGGTCTCTGAATATCAGAATATATTCTCCCAAAAAGAAACAGTCCTTGGTGGCCAAGTACTCTATTTTCTAAGTGTTTGCTTCACACAATATAATTAATTCTTTTTTCCCCCAATCTGAAAAATTTGATTGCAGTACTATTCGATTGCATTGGATCAGAAACGGAAAATAGATTAATAATTGGCTATCGCTGATTATGTACACTATAAAATATTTGGGAAAGGATTTTGATGTTAGGAAGTGATACAGTACCTTCACATATTCCATAGCTGGATCCAGGATATTCTGACCTCTACAAAGGAAAAACACAGTAGTGAATCAAATGTTTTCTTATGCCAAAGAGATGCTTTCAAGAGCAATAAGTTAAAATAGTTACTGTTAAACTCTAACCTAGACAAATCAACATTTTGTTGCTCTAATGCCTCATGCTCTCTATGCTCTAATAAATATATGCAGCCTTGTTTCCCTCCTGAATGTCATTACTGAACTCTTATTAATTCATTTGAAAACTCATTACACAGTTTTGAACAAAGAAAATCTAGAGAACAGCATCTCAACAGATGGCTAAAAATAGCTATACGGCTAGCCTTTGTAATCCAAATGCTCTCTAAAATTCTTGAATATTATGCAAGTGAAGGGCGTTTATCTGCTTTAGAATGAGGAAGACCGCTTTCTTCACTGAAAGAACTGAAAGCAAATCTTTTGTCTGAATGCTTAAATGCCTTGGAAGACATTTTTCCCCCAAACTTGAGCTAACCCACTGAAGGATTTCCATTTGTTAAATTTACTTGTGACCATATTAAAGTAATGAATATAAATCATTCTAATTGATGTTAGCCCTAAAAGTTGTCTAGAAAAGACAGGGATAATGTAAGAAAATGAAAGTACAGCATCTTTCAGCTTCATTAGAGATAAAGCTCTGGTGCGTAGGAGGGTGTGGGAGTTAAACTTGTATTTATAATTGAAGAAACTAACGTGGTTCTTGCAAGCCCTGTTACAACTATAACTAAGCCACAATATAGTCACTGTTGTAATTACTTGCCGTAGAAATAGAATGTTAAATCAATAGAGCTCTATTTCTTTTTAAAAAAGAATCTTCTTGCTATTTTCCCATCTGCACAAATGGCAAATATTCCCAAAGGTGTAGAAACCTAGAAGACAGTCCACTCCTCACAATTACAACTTTTTCTACAAAATGCAATTAATAAAAACCCCAAGTATTTACAAGATTTTTATAAGAGAACAGGCTTACAAAACCTACAAGTTGTGCTTGGATTGTTTCTATAGAACTTAAAGGCACATATAATACCACAGTGTTCCCTTTAAAAAAACCCTTACAACACACACACACACACAAAACCAGACACACCTGTAAGGGAATATGAGTTTGGTGTGACAACCATGAAAAGGTAAATTTGTATAAGGCTATTGACAGGACTTAAATTCTCATGTATTTCCTGGAACCCCCTATGTTCCCCCCGTCCCCCATTTGGGGCTCAGGGCTTCAGCCCCATAGGTTTAAAAATATTTACTGAAGCTCTGCTCTGGACAGCTCTGGCTGAATTTAAGCCCTGGCTATTGATCATATTACATCTGGAAACAGCATATTGCACAGTAGGGGGTTGTTATGATATAATGCTTTTAATGTAATATGCAACTTCAAAATGTGTAGGAGTTGAGTTTCTCTGGAATCAGTCTGACCTGGAATTCTCTGTCTCCAATTTCTCAGTGTTGTCTGAATGTAGCTTTAAATAAATTCAATAAACTAAGCTATTATATATCTAATTTTGGGTCTGGGCTCTTAACTTTTAATCCAAAACATAACAATTAGGGAAATAAAACACCACCACCACTCCCCAAAGACATTTCTACAATGGGGAAAATTTAGCTGCCAGGCTGGTATCAGCAGCTGCTATTGTTTGTTATCCAGTCATTCACAAAGGCCCAAATCCCATTCCCAGAGAAATTAATGTGTTTTGCTGCCGAGTTCAGTGGGAATAGGATTTGGCCCAGTGTAAAAAGCTGCTTTTTAAAAGTGACTTGCAAAGAAAATCATATCGGTTTCTGTGCTTATTTCTCTTTTATGATGCATAAATAAGGCCTGAAAGATTAATTATTTATTTGCTTGGCTTTCTATTTGATTTTTATATTAGAAATTAGGAATGGAATTTTCAAAACACACTAACTAGTGGCCCAACTCTACTTCTATTAAATGCTGAATGCTTCTGAAAATCCTACAGTTGGGTCTTGTCCACCCTGTTTTTCCTGGACAACTGAAGAACTACCAATGTCATGATACCCAAAATACCAAGAGAGTGAAACATGAGCATTAAAATTAACAGCTAATTTATTTGATAGCTTCTGAAATAGTAATGAATACACTTCATTCTCTACTATGCTTAGTTATACAGTGTTCGATACTAGCTCGGCTATACCCATTGTGAGGAATGGATGATTTTCCTAGTGTAGATAAGACTATAGAGTTTTCTAGGCTAGACAGTGCCTAGACATTTAATGAACCTCCCCCCCCCCCAAAAAAAAAAAAAAAAAAAAAAAAACCCTAAGAAAAAACAAACCCATCCAGATCTTTATCCATCATAAAGAAATAAGAATTCACCCACATTTTTCCCCTGTACAGGTCACCTACATAGTAATAATACTTTGAAAGTTTGTAAAACACCATCCATCAGAGATATTCAAAGCCCTTTGCAAATAGGGATTAATTTTACAATAGCCCTATGAGATAGAGTGGGAGGGATTATTTTCTCTGCTTAAAAGATGGAGGAGATGACACACGGACAGGTTTAGCATTTTTCCCAAAGTAACACACCAAACTGGTGGCAGACCCATGAGTAGAGCTCAGGATCTGCTGAATCCCAGAGCTGTGTTAGCCACATGTTCTCTCTGGGCTGTATGCACAAAACCATCGATAACACCCAAGACCACCATTTGTAAGTATGAAAAAACGCACACACATTCTGATTTTATATTAAGCAGTTCGGGTTACCAGCAGGAAAGGGGTATTTTGATATTTTCAAATGACTTCAGGTTGGATGACAGGTGCTTCAATCCCAGCCATCTCCAAATGAACTGCAGCTGACAATTTGTTTCAATACAATATAATATTAAGTTCTGTCTTTCATGAGATGTTATTAAATTTCAAATAAAGCTAATGTTTATCTTTTTATTTAGCTTGAGTTTAGAGAGCCTTTGATTGGTCTCTGTTTACTCACAGTATGTTTGCATTAGAGAGCAATGCTTGACTTGTGTAGTATGTAAATTGTGGGTCCACAAGTAAGTTTACATTTTACATTTGGCTTCCTAATGATCATATAAAAGCCTTATTTCCATGTAAACAAAGGTACATTTGATGTAGGTGTTGCTTAATAGCACTTTAAGGGGAAAGCTATTAAGTACTTTAAAAGAAAAAATTGTAACAAAGCAGTTTGCAATTTAGAGATTTGGATTTAAACCATGAACTACCCAAGTTATACATCTCCCCCTGCACCACAACCCCAGGGCAGACAAGCTTGTCTCTGTCACCAACAGAAGTTGGTCCAATAAAAGATATTACCTTACCCAGATACTAGTCTGAAGCGGATAGTAACACATTTTGGATCATCTGAACACCCTGCAGTGAAGTCAACACCCTTCCCCGTCTTAACAGCAGAACAAAATCTGCCAGAGTTTCTTTCGTGTTGATGTAATCTGGGATTGGTAGGGTTTGCAGGGGTAGTTCTCAAGGTACCTCGGGCCATGTCTACACTACAAACATTGACCACTGCAAGTTATGTCAGCATACAGCCGCCATAGTTAGTATATCGCTTGTGCGCGTGTATGCTTGGCTCCTTGTGTCCTTCTGCGTGTACTCACCAGAAGTGCTTGTGTCTATGCACAGTGCTGTGTACCATGGGTAGATATCCCACTGTGCACGGTCTTTTGGGACGTTTTGGCAATGCATGGTGGAGCAGAAACAAGTTGCTCAGGAGTGACTGGGAACAAAGGGTCAAGTTCCCAGCGTGCAATTTTCTCCATCCCATATTGTCATCTACATCCCATAATATTAGCACCTTTTTGAAAAATCCAGTGAACCCACAGGGCCCTCTTTACCGTCCGCCCTCCCTGACAGAACCATTGAACCAACAGCTCTGTACTATTGTCATGAGTATTGCAGGCACAGGACACATGATCCTCCAGTATTTGCAGAGCTGTAAGAAGAACCGAATCAGCAGGAAACATGGTGATTTCTTGGAAGACAGACTGCTGTGGGACATAGCAAGAACCAATTTAAGGCTGTTGGTGGCATTCATGGAGCAGCTGCAGATGTGCCAATTCTGGGTCTGAGAAACAAGAACTGACCGATGGGATCACATCATGATGCTGGTTTGGGACAATGACCTGTGGATGCAAAACTTTCAGATGTGGAAGGCCATGTTCCTGGATCCGTGCGCCAAACTCACCCCAGTCCTCCCATGCAGAGACACCAGAATGAAAGTTGCATTGACAGCAGAGAAGCAAGTGCCAATTGCACTGTGGAAACTTGCAACAGCGGATTCCTTAAAAGTCAGTGGGAAATCATTTTGGAGTTGAAAAATTCATTGGGGGGCGGAGGCGGGGGGGAAGGGGCATTGTCATGCTAGTGTGCAGGGCCACTAATTGTGTCCTGCTTTGCAGGACTGCGATGATGCAATGTACAGGACATAGTGGATAGATTTATAGCAATAGGAGTCCCAAACTGTGATGGAGCAATAGACGGCATGCATATCTCTATTGATCACCAGGGATGCTTCACTGACATCAGTGTTGGCTGGCCAGAGAAAGTGCATGACTAAGGCTACAATTTTGTCATGGACATCTTTAGTAAGAGTCATGGACAGGTCACGGGCAATTAACAAAAATTCACGGACACCATGACCTGTCCCTGAGTTTTAGTAAAAATATCCGTGACAAAACAGGGAGGGAGGGTTCAGCATCTTGCCCTGCTGGTTGGGAGCTGCGGCCCCTGCCCTCTGGCTGGGAGGGACCCACACCTGTGGTGGTTGGAGAGCTGCTGGGGGATCCCCCCTCCGCTGTCCACAGCATCTGGGGAGCTGCCGGTGGTGGTAGAGGTACCTTGCAGCTCCTGGCCACCAGGGGAGGTGGAGGTACCCTGCAGCTCCCAGCAGCTGCAGGCTGAAGTCACAGAGGTCTGCGGAAGTCATGGATTCCATGACCTCCATGACCAAATCGTAGCCTGATGCATGACACTCGCATCTTTAAGAATACAGAGCTGTTCAGAAAACTACAAGCAGGGACATTATTTCCTGAATGGCAGATTACCATTAGTGATGCTGAAATGCCAGTAGTGATCCTGAGGGACCCAGCCTACCCCTTGATCCCCTGGTTCATGAATATGTACTCCAGCCACATTAACAGCAGCACCACAAAAAGATTCAACTACCGGCTCAGCAAGTGCAGAAGGACAGCTGAAGGTGTTTTTGTTAGACTGAGGGAATGATGGCATTGTTTATTCACAAGACTGGATCTCCGTGAGAAAAATATCCCAATGGTTATAGCTGCCTGCTGTGCCCTGCGTAACATCTGTGATGCAAAGGGAGAAAAGTTGCTGCTGGATGGAGTGGATTGTCGGTCTGCTGAGTTTGAACAGCCAGACAAAGGTCTATTAGAAGATCTCAATATGGAACTATACAGCTGAGGGAGGCCTTCAGAGAGCACTTTCATAGTGAGGCACAGTAACGCGTTGTGGTGTACTGTGCTTTACCTGGCCCTCCTGTTTTGGGGCCTGCTAGGAACTGCATGCTGCTTGGTGTACATTTGTGAATATAACACTGTCAATGGCCCTATTAATTTTGTGGTGCTTGTTGTACACTTATGATTATTACACTGTTTGTCACCAGTCCTATGAGTGGTGTCATGCTGTACAGTAACATGTAACTAGATGCTTTCTGTACCACTAAGCATTCTGCACTGAATTATTTTCCAATTAATAAAATTTTATTGAGTAACAAAAGCAGTGGGGAAAAAAATCTGTGCAGTGTAAAAGCAAATACATGCAAAACTTAATAAATTAATAGTACAGAACTTAACAAGGGGAAAGAACATTCGTGTCCATTTTATCTACACATGTATCAATTGTGGTTCTCACAGATCAGCATATGCGAAGCTGTAGCTGTCCTTAATGTCCCCCAGTATGGAGGATAGGGACGTGGCCCCTGACACCACATAGAATGTTGAGTGGGGGGAAGGCGTAGGAAGATGCTGTAATGGGAGTTCTCCATGGACTGCAAAGGGAGGTGAGCCTGCGATTGTTGAATCTGCAGGTCCACAAGAGTCTGCCGCATCTTTGTTTGCTGCTGTAGGACTCATTATGTCCTGGTGCATCTTCCTCTCCTTTTCCTGCTGGGACTCCTGGGCCTTTCCCAGTCTGCTCTTCCCTTCTCAATGTAGCCTGAAATATTCATCCTCCAGGCAGACGCTGACTTCCGCTGGCTCTGGTGGGTGCTTGACCCACCTCTGCCCCAGACTCCACCCCTGCCCCATCCCATTGCAACGCCTTCCCCAAATCCCAGCCCCACCCCCTTCCTGCCCCTCTTCCAACACCTTCCCCAAATCCCCGCCCCAGCCCCGCCTCCTCCCCTGAGTGTGCCGCATTCCTGCTCCTTTCCCCTCCCTCCCGGAGCTTCTTATGCCGTGAAACAGCTGTTTTGCATTGGCAAGCGCTAGGAGGTAGGTGGAGAAGCGGGGACATGGCGCGCTTAGGGGACGAGGCTGCGGTGGAGGGGAGGGGGGCAGGGATGGGAGGTTGGCTGTCGGTGGGTGCCCTGTGGCTGCTCCAGCCTTGGAGCACCCACGGAGTCGGCACCTATGCCTCCAGGCCCTCTGCTCAGGGTCTGGCACAGCACTGGGTTTGCAGGATCTCACTGAACATGTCATCCCAAGTCCTTTTCTTTCTCTTCCTCATCTGGCTCAGGTGTTCATGAGTATGGAGGGGGAATGCTGCATTTGCAGCAGCTACAGATAAACACACCGAGGTACCATTGTCAGTATAGTCACAATGGAAAGTGAAAGTTGAGGTTCAGGACTCCCTTCCTTTGCTCTCCAAAGTTTTAAACAATACATGCTTTTTGACATGTCTGCTTCAAAGTGTTTGTTTGTACACAGCATCACTCACAGCACTGCACTAACCCTTGTGAGTATGGTGCTACAGGCATGAAGAAAATCAGGAGGAATTGCTTGGTTGGATGAAACCATGAGTATAGGGCAATGGAACCGAACATAGTCACTGTTTCCCACAGGCAGTGGGGATTTTAGCTGATATCTCAGAGTAAAATAGCACAGTTGCTGTTAGCGCCGCCAAAGCCTACATCCTGCTAGCCTGTTAACTTTGGCAGGTTCCATTGCAGTAATCGCAGAGTAGCGTGGGAAAGTGTCCTACTGCGGAAGAAGAAATAAGGCTGCCATCCCTAGAAGCCTTTGGAAGAGGATTGCAGAGTACCTCCATGAACGTTATATCGAGATCTCTCAGGAGGATTCAAGGGACATCCCTGTGTACATAAACAAGCTGCTCCGCATGTCCCCTTGAATCTAACTCTACAGAGGAATGAAAAGCAGAGGATAACTCTACCTCTCTTTGTAGTACCGCTACCTCGTCTAGTCTGAGTAAATTAATGAAAAATCACTAGCTAAGTCCTACTAAGTTGGGGATGCCAGCAGAACATCATTGTAATGGGAAATTCATTTATACACTTACCTGAGGTTTTTTCCCCCTGCATCGGGCTCACCCGTGCTCAACTGGTGGGACTGACTGGACTGTGGTTGAGTCTCAAACAAGTCTCGGCTCATGGCATAGCTGGACCCCCCCCCCAGTTACATTTCCCACATCCTTTTCCTCTTCCTCCTCCTCACTGTTCATAGCAGACGTCTGGGTCTCAGCCTCCTCTGAGGTACCTATGGTGGCACACAGGGTGGCGGTGGGGTCTCCACCAAGTATGATATCATACGCCACCAAGTATGATATGCAGTTCTTTGTAAAAGTATCAGGTCTGTGGCTGGGCACTAGATTAACTGTTGGCCTCCCTGGTCTTCTGTTATGCCTGCCACACATTCTTCTCTTTCATGTGGCACTGCTGTTCATCCCTTTTCCTGCATCCCCATGCAATCTGCTCATTGCAGAAATGGACATCAGCTGCTCCACAGCTGTGAATGCACAGCCTCTTCTCTCCCCAGCCCCAGGAGATCCAATATTTCCTGTCTACTCCAGCTAGGCAATCAGGAAAAGGCATTTCAAAAATGTGCAGGGTTTTAAAGAGGGGGTAGTGTGGCACTTCCAGTCTCTGTGAGCATAGGTGTCGATTCCATGGCTGGAGCACCCATGAAAAAAAAATTAGTGGGTGCTTAGCCAGCTCCCCCATCCCTCCCAGCACCTCTTGCCTGCTGGCAGCCCCGCCAATCAACTCTTCCCCCCTCCCGCCCAGTGCCTACTGCCCACTGCAAGCAGCTGTTTTGCAGCGTGCAGGAGGCTCTGGGAGGGAGGAGGAGGAGTGGGGATGGGGCAAGCCCAGGGAAGGGGTCAGAACTGGGCGGGAAGAAGCAGGGCCGGGGTGGGAAGAGATGGGGCCTGGGGCAGAGCAGGGGGAAGCTGGCACTTATGTCTGCGACCCCTGAGCAGTGGAGTTCACAACTGTGACCAGAGTGGTCAGTATTGGGCATCGTGGGACAGCAGCTGGAGGATGGTTAGCGTTGACATAGGTCATGCAGTGTCTACATTCACGCTATGTCGAGCTCAGTACGTCGACCATTTGAGGAGGTAACGTTACTCCATGGCACTAACAGTGCGCTTTTATTGTTGGAGACAAATTTAAGTGTAGACAAATGTACAACTAGGTCAACGCAAGCTGGCTTACATCAACCTAACTTTGTAGCGTAGACCAGGCCTTAGTATGGGGCTTTAGTAAAGGCAGGAATAAGTGTTGCCCTAATGCCCCTCTTTTAAATGCCACTGCCGAAAGCAATTCATGCCAGGGGAGAGAAGACGCTCCCTCATTCTACTCCATGGTATTTACGCCAATTTTCAGACTGAGGTATTTGGTACAGATATTGTTTTATATCGTCTCAAAACTGTTTGTGCGTTATTAGTGAGGAATCAAGAAAGGAACTAAAAAAATGGCAATAAGCGGGAAATTTGGGGGCTGCTCTAACTTGTGCTTTGCTGCCATGTCCCTTTATGGGCTATTTTGCTGCAGCCCAGAATTGGAGCCAGAGTCTCAAGTATTTGAAAACATGGAACCTAGTAGCTGAACTACTCCACCAAAGAAATTCAGGATCTTTGTCTCCTGAGCTAATATATTTAATTCTGGCGTATTTATCCTTAACGAAAGAGGATTTTGTGTTCCCACTAGATTTAACTTGTTACAGCCTGAATATGTCTAAGGCCCTGTCTTCACTAGCACGGGTTGCCGGATAGCTACACTGGGCATCTTTAACTCCACTCATGGATTCATTTTTTCATATGGTTCTGTTTGTACATTGTTCATATATAAATAGTTACTGACAAAAGTATAAAGTTATTAAAAATATGTATATTTCATTTAGTAGACACTCTTATTTTAATGCCAGAGATTAAACACCTGCTCCAGCAGTTAGTGTTAACATTAAAGGCACTTGCATGTATAAATCCCCTTTGTGCTGAGATGAGAGAATATCCCTTAGGGGTTATTGGTAAATTAATTAACCAAAAAGGTTAACAGTTCAGGCCATGGTAAAATCTCCTCTCAAAGCACAGGAATTCACCCTTACAACCTCCATTTTCACTGCTAATATTTGCATGGCCAGATTGAGAAAACAGCCCTAAAGGACAATTCACTGGCGGCTGCTTCTGTTTAGACTCATCTTATTACTGTATAAACCTCTGTGGAGGGGGATAAGGATAGACATGTCCCTCAGTGTAATTTCCAAAGTGTTATTAAACTCTACCTCCACAATATACAAAAACTTGGTTTTAAACCTCATACATGAGAAACCTACCAGAAGCTAGAGAAAATTACCCCCCCCCCTTTAATTTATAACAATATAGTATCAGGACAAAAATATTTGTAAAGAACAAATAATCTAAGCCAGCATTTCTCAAATGTGGCCACCATGGCCACATGAGGCCACCAGGGGCTTTTCTTACGGCCACAGCCTCCTGGGTCTAATGGGGGGGAAGGGGAGGACAAAGTAGAGGTCCCTCCCGCTCCCTGTTGCTCCTGATGTACTTCCTTGGTGTTGGTTGCTAGGGCCGCCAACAGGGGTTAGGCCAACGTGTGGGGCACCACACTGGGGGAGCTGGCAGCCGGTGAATTCCCCACCTACCTGGTGTGGTGGGGCTCAGGCTCCGGGCTCCAGGCCTGGGCTCTGGCTGCATGGCGGCAGGCCCCAGCATCTAGGCTGCAGGCTCTATTCCCCAGCTGCCTCCCCCGTCCTTCCATCCAGGGCTTAATTTGTCCCCAGGCTTGGCAGGGCTGAGTAAGACTGCTGTGAAAAGTGATACTTATATGTTGGTTAATATCACTTTTCACAGCAGACTAACTAGCTAGCAATAAATAAATTACAATGATTTGGATGTGTCTATGTGCATATTTATTTGTTTTTCCTAAAGCTAATTAAGTACTTCAGGAAAAAGTGTGAGAGCAGCCACCAGCAAAAGTCGGTGGCCACACTCTGAGGCCACCAAAAAATTTGTCCTGAAAACCTTAATCTATGTTAACAATAATGATTTAAAATAGTTTGGCAGAAAAAAATTTTAAAATCTAGTTTACTTTTCTCTGTGCATTTTACATTTATCTCAGCTTGGACACAGACAATAAACTAGACACTTCTATGTTAGTTTATAGTCCGATCTGCTCTCAGTGACCAGGCACACAGCTGTAATGTCTGAGCTGCAGGCCCTGCAAGTTAAAGTATATTTATTGGGAGAGCAAAGTTTGGATCTACACTCAACTTGATGACATTTGTCTATAATGCAATAACTTTTGAACACATCTGATTAATCCTAAATTTCAGGGAATGATCAACACATCCCTGGGCAGAAGAATCCTATTTATTTTGGTGGAAATCAGAAAAAACAGATGGGGGGAAATGTGTAGCATGCAGAGCCCCTTGCATCTGGTTAGCAGAGCCAAGCGCTTCAACCACCTCTGTGATTTTCTATAGATCAAAGAACTGGTTGATGGCAGCCATTAACACATTCCAGCACAACAATGCCTTCCAATACAGTTGAGAAATGTTAACACAGTAAGTAACTTATCTCCCACACAGCAAGAGAAGAAATAAGAATGGGGGACAATGATATAGGGGGAAGGAGGACATGGGGGACACAAAGCCCCTGGGCAAGTTGGGAGGGGTGTTGGAGTAACTGCAGGAAGTCTGTGAAATAGAGGGGGTGATACACAGAGTGCAAGCGTGTATGTGAGAGAGAGAGGGGTGTGTGTGTGTGGGGGGGGGGGGGGAGAATAGAAAAATGCAATGTTTGTAATAAATCAGCCTACAGAAGCAACAGTGTCTCTCTCTCACACACACACACACACACACACACACACACAAAGTGATATACTAACTTTTGTGGCTGTATGCCAACATAAACTTGCAGCAACCAAAGTTTGTTGCATAGACATGCCCCGACCTCTAGAATTTAAAACAAAAAACATCCTATTTCCAATCAGTGGTGTTTTGGGGGTTTTTTTTGTTTTGTTTTTAAAAGGAAAATATTTCTACTTGTCTGATGTTTTGTAACATTTGGGCCTATACTGACCTGACAATTAACATTAAGGCCCCAGTCTTAATGTTAATGGGCTCCACAGGAAGGTCCCTGTGTCCATGCAGAGCCCCACTAAAGTCTGTCTATGCACAAAAAGTTGCAGTATCAGGGCATAAGGTTAAACTGCTGATTATTATGTGTGTAAAATGTAACCTATAGTTCCATACCTAGAAAGTGCAGTGTGTTGTGGTATAGGAGGCTCTAACTGACTTTCTAGTTACACTTTATATACTTAAATAAGCATTGACATTTCAAGGGGAAAGAAACTGCTCCACCTGCTATGTGGGCAGCGCTAAGGCACAGAAAAAGACTAGTGTCCCGCTGTAAAATAATACACTGGTATCAATGGGATATTATTTGAAAACAGATTCACAGGAATGTTTAATGTTTGTTAGGAAAAACATGACAGAATTATTTCATTTTTAATAAATGTTTCTAAAAAAGGGAGAGGAAAAAAAAAACATTGAAAGTGTTGCGAGAAAAGAGTACTTCTCTTCTGTACAATCTCCTTTCAGTTTATTTCTCCAGAGGTGACTGAAATTTGCTATATGATCCCAGATATGTCTCATCACAAAATAAATGGATGAGTGTTTAGAGAAACAGGAAAACACTTCCTAGCTTTTATAAAAGAGCATATAGGTTCACATCTGCTATAAACAGATACAATCTAGGGCAATAAAGTATGCCCTACCAGCCTATGCCTATTTAAAGGAAATTGTCAACTCATCATCTCATAAATTGGGGTGGGGGGGGGAGATTAACTAAAAACTAGATGTTGTTTCAGGTTTATAGTTTTGCAAATACATTTTCCTGTTTTGAAAAAGGAATCAAATGGGAAACAGACGAAGACCTTGATCCTGCAAACATGCAAGTACTCCCACTGAGTTCAATGGGCACAGCAAACATCACTATAAATTAATGTTTTATTCACTTCTCTCCATAAAATAGGAGAAAAAAGACATATGTGAAAGTGTCAGTTTTAATGTAGATAGACAATACTCCACAATTTTAGCTTAATTTTAAATTGTACTTTGATTTTCAAAATACACCTATCCATATACTTAAGGTGGTCATATAGTAAAGGCAATTAAAACATTACAAAATAAAGCATTACGCAACCAGCCCATCAGGACTATCAATGGGTATCCCTTCCAAACACCTAACCCTGCTCCTTCTAAAAGCCTGTGAGAACAGCTGGTCATGAAGGTCAGCAGGCCTGTGCTCTGTTGAACTAAGGGAGAAGCGAATCCCAGAGTGTCCCCTAAAACCACCCTGTGCCTCCAGTTCCCTTGCATTTAAACCAGGGGGCTGTTAGCTCAAGTGGATCTCAGCTGCTCTGATATCACGACAAGGACAGAGGAGATTTTCAGATACTCAGGACCCAAACGATATAAGGTTTTATTAATCAAAATCAACACCTTGATTGATTGCTCCCAGAAATGTTGTTCCTTCATATGTTCTAAGGCCTCGCTCTTACAAAGTATTACCCGAGTGCTTCATTTTAGGCACTTCATTGTAACTGAGTCTCCTGGGGTAGTCAGTGGAGCCACTCAACATTATTGTATCTTTATTATGCTTAACCTTACACATTGTAAAAGTTTCATTATTTTAAGAGACTTTTATAAAGTGCATAAACCCCACCTAAAACATAGGGGATGAGAGGGCCAATAATGACAAAATGCAGAGTAGTTTATTTGATCATTAAGAACATATCTGCTCTAGAACAGCAGCCTGTGACAGCAATGGACAGTTCAATGCTAGATTATAGCACTTAATCTGAAACCACAGGAAAAAAGCTTGCTGAAAAAGACGGCTTGAGTGGTTATCAGAAGGCCAAAAGATTGAAATTTGGCTAAATATAAACAAGTTGGATACACTAAGAAATTCAAATCTTTGTGACAGGAAAAGTCTCAACACCAAATTCAGCATCAGAAAGAGGTGTCTATATTTATAGTTTCTAATGGCTAGTTTTCAAATGGCCAATTATAAAAGTGGTTATATTTAATATCACCATGAATGTAAGGCCCCGTCTACACTACAGCTGCACCCACGACCACTACTGTTAAAAACACAAATCAGTCTTATAGCACAGACAGTTAAAAATGCATATTCAAATGGTGTCCCTTGAACCATGCCAAAGCCTTGGATACAAATCAACTCACAATCAAGGCTTTGGCATTGTTCGGGAAAACAAAGTGGAAGTACGTGGTAACTCAGTCAACAGACAAAAGCGGAATAGTCCGGTCTCTTGACATAGTGGTAGTTTCAACATAGACAGGGCCTTTAAGAATCGAACCATGGTCAGAAGGAAAGAAGTGAATATTACAGGTTCTACTGTTACAATTCCATGTTCTCAAAAACAATGAACAGAGTCTAGTGAAAACCTGACCTTTACATGTGAAAATTCTAGTTGTGTGCAGCCAGCACAGGCTAAAAGAGTCACCCCATAAAAATTAAAGGAAAAGATAAGGTCAGAAACAGAATCCCTCAGCCTCTGCAGTACAACAAAACATTAAGGACATCTTATGTAGTTTACTGAAGCAGGCAAGTGTTTGGAATCCAAACCATTTCCAGTACTACAGTCCAACTTATTTACCAGACTGACCCAGATTTTAAAAATGTCATTGTGGCCAAGGAAGGGAATTTGAACTGAAAACTGACTTTGCAACTCTAAACGCAGAAGAAATGGATATTGAAATGAGCCCAGCCAGTAAAAGCATGAACATCCCATATAATTGGAAATATTCCCTGTAAATTAATTTTCACTTTGTAGATTTTTTTTAATTCACACAAATTAATGCACAGTTTTTCTTACTAGCAGCTGCTAAGTGTCAGCACTTCCTAGGAGAGGCCAGGCTGGAGCATGAAAACAATGTAATGCAAATATGTTACCAACCTCTTATGTGCTAAAATACTACAAGGCATTCAGACAAAATGGTTCCATTATACTTATATATGTTCTTAGGATTGGGAGAAAGCAGCTCTTCTGTCATGCCACCAAATGCTAAGCACCACAAGACACACTTGTCATTTATCCTTGGTAAAGGAAGTCTGGTAGGAATTCTGCCCACGTAAAACAACTCACAGAGACATTAATGTGCATATGTATTAACAGGCCATGGTCAGAAAAGTTACTTACTTCTTCATGCTAAATCTTGCCTGGTTTAGAGTTTGTTACAATCTTAACATTTGGCCTAGGTTCCTTGAAAGGATCATGAAGCTTCTATAAAATCTGGGTCCAATTTCAGGCCCCTAGACCAGTTTATAGTTTCAAATCAAAACTATATGAAATTCTGTATGATAGCTTTGCTATGAAATCCATCAGTTTCAAATTAAGTTCATGCTGAATTTCTCTCTTGATCTCAGAAATACCTAAGTGCCCTATCACTTTATCTGAGTGCCAAACATTTTGGGGTTTGTTCAATCTGAAACAAACCAAACCTCAGGGAATCAGCTCCCAGCACAGACTGAAGCAAAAGAAATTGTTGGCATAAACCCCTGTACAGGAACACTGCAGCAATTCACATAGCTCTAACAGGAAACTTTGATGGTGCATGAAGAAATCAATCAATTCTGGAAAAAATAATCCATGTACTTGTTTAGAACGGGATAGACGGAGCTGAAATGACATTTTCAGCACTCTATTTGGCTATTAAAAATGTAACTCATTACTAGTAATTGAAATTGAGCATCCATTTTTCTCATTATGCGATCAACTGAATACAGAGACACTAGTTTTATTTTTTCTTCAAGTGCTCTTATTTTCAAGGTACTGTAGTTATAAGAACATACAGAAAAACTGAGTAGTACAGGTGTCACCATATACCTAGCAATATGAAGAAGGCGGCGTATTCCATTTGTTGTGCCTTCTGAAATACCAGTGAGAGGATGGCTTCAGAATTGGAAAGTTGTTGTTCCTTTTTGACACTTTGCAAAATCAAGTTCTTATCTGTTATGCCTTCTTGGATGATCTTCAGAAATTCCTGTGCCTCTCCTGTGAAAGAACAGCTGAGAATGCACACATCATCTTAGCTCTTACATTGAAATCATATTTGTCTATAAGGGTCTGGCAGTTGTTATGGGGGTGCTACTGACAGGCTCATAAGGAAAGAAGATTTCAGTTGGCTATCTCCTCAGCTTAGGATCCAGGGCAATGAACTATGCAAATGTCTTCCACAGTTGCCTTCACCACCAGCTTTGCATAGCGTGGGTGGTACCACTAACAGGCAACATTCTTATGCGCACTGATAATACTAATTTGCATTATTTTTAGATGTAACATATTTATGAAGGACATCTTGCTGTGATAAAGAGCAAGGGTGAAATTGCATGACCTCCAGCACTGGAAGACTAGCTTCCAACTTCACTGACCCAGCCAATGGGAATCATAATAATCAAAAACCAGGTGACCTCGGTTATTTTGCTTCCTTTGCTGGCCCAACAGTGCTGTTGGGGCATGGTATATGACCCATCTCTTTTCTCAGACTTTTGCTTGACTGGGGGTTTGGTTAGTTGCATTTGCGGTAAGCCTATTCTTTCAAAAGATTTTGTAAATTTTTTTTTTTTTTTTTTTTAAAGTGTGACCATGTGGTTTGAGGTGTTTAATAATTAGGCACATTTGATACATTAAAAAGTAAACATAAAAGCTTTGAAGGAATATGCTTTTTAGCAAATGTATAAAATCTACATTTGTGTAGATATTTGGTTTGGCAGAAAACCAGAAAAAACAAACAAAAGTTTTCAACAGAAAACTTCTGACTTGACTAGAAAAACGTTCATGACCCTTCACACCCACCTCTCATAATACCAGAGCAGCCAAATTAAGTACTTCGTATTACTATTCTATCCAGTGGTGTTCTGGAAATACACAGTTCACCAAAAGATGTGGGAAAGAATCTGGGCTGATCTTCAGTCAAGCAGAAGAATAGACATTCACAAAAATCCAACCCGAAACTAAATAAAAGGACGTAGAAAGTGGTGGATTTTCTGATGTCAGCCAAAGAAAGCAACCCAGAATGACTAAGTCTCATTGCAAGGAAACACTTTTGAGTAATTCCGGTGTTTAAATAAAAACATTCTGCAAGGTCAAATTAATCAATGAACAAGATCCATGGACCTGGTGTCAAAGGAAAATCCTTTATTTATATTTACTTGACAACATTCAAGAAACACTGCACACAACACACAAAACAACACTTTCAAGACAGACATGGCTCCAGCTCTGAGCCCTTGAATGGACAGTACAGGCAGGGAGTAAATAGTATTTTTCTTTGCAAACTGAGAAAACACCAGAATAGAATAAGCAAAAACATTTACTCATATAATATACTGTGCACTAGTGTAACAGCTTCAAATAGAAGATCTCAAAAAACTTTGCAGACAGTAATTAGGCCTTGCAACACCCCTGCTTACTCAATAAATATTATCTCCATTTTACAGATGGGGAACTGAGGCAAAGTGAGGTTAAGGACCTGATTTTCAGAGGTACTGAAGAGTCATAGTTCCCATTGACTTCACTGGGAGCCGCAAGCATCAGCTCCTCTGAAAAACAGGCCACTTTTATTTAGGTACCAAATATGGTGTCTAACTTTTGGTGCCCAGCTTTCAAAAATGTTGCCTGAATATCTTCCCAAAGATCATTCAGTAAGTCTATGGGAGAGTCAGCAGCCCCATGTTTTAACCATAAAGCGGTCCTTCAGAGCTTGATTAGCCAAATGTAATGGGGCAGAAGAGAGGAGGAAGAGAGAGAAGACACTAAACAGGTTTGAAGAATTGGGGATCAGATAAACAAGAAAATTTTCAATTAAAAGTATTCTGGGGACTGTGATGCTTTGGGGCATCACAGCCCAGTAAGAGGTTGTGTCACTACTTGCCCTGTAACCCCGTGTGTGTCTGTGCTGTACAGATCTGTCTCAGAGCCCTGCTCACAGCAAAATGCCCTCACCCTGCGTTCCACCAACCTGGCTAGTTGCAGGGTGACTCCAACAGCCTCTCCAATCTCAAGTCCTCCCAAAACCACCCCCTCACTGCAGCCCTCACAAAACCTTATTAAGTTTAATGCTCCTTTAGAGAGGCAGTACAAGCACCAGTCTGTTAGTGTGGCTGAGGATTTTACTCTTCAGTTTGAAACACTGCACTGAGATGATTGTGTAATAAAACAAGTTTATTAACAAAGAACAGATATCTAAGTGATACCAAGTAAAAGGAATTGAGATAGAAAGTAAAAATACACTAAGACTAAAACCTAGCTTAACCAACTAGAATCTTTTGTTCAAAGTAGATTTCACCACAGTTCTTCCAGCATGGGCAGCCAGTTCTTAGCCAGGGCCCAACACAGACCTCAAAGTGCTTGGTTCTTTGTTTCTTCTAGTGAAGGATATGAAAATGGCTTGCTCTTTCTCCACTTTTAGCCTCTGTTTTACCTTTATCTTCAAAGTCAGGACACTCTCATGGGGGCTCAGCTTGCTGTGTCCACCAGGAATCTCACGCCATGTTAATTTTTGCAGTGTATCCTTGCCTCCCATTGTGATACTTAAGTGCCCATCTCCCCCACTCACTAGTTTGATGGCTTTGTTTACCTTTTCTATAAATGTACTTTTATTGCCTCTTTGCTCAATGTAGAGTCTGTATCACCCATACATACACGACACAGTAATATTAATGATGAGCATGTTACCAGTTCGCATATTATACCTTACAGGACACCCTTTAGATATAGATTATGACACTATCAAGCTTGTCAGGACAGTTGAGGCTCATTGCTAGATATCACAGAGCAGTTTGCCTTATGGCACTGGGGTGCTCTGAGGGTCACAGGGAAACGTCCCTATTTGGAAAACAAGCCGTTTCATATAATCAAGGTACATTACACAATAGATATTTAAAATATATAATCTACCTTATGTAAAGTAAAATGTAATTTTAATAAGTAGCTCACATATGATACCATTCATACATGTTTTAAATCAATGCCTGGGAGAAATAGCTTCCTCTCCCCCACAATCAACTGATATTGAAAGATGACTTGACAAAGTATCAGGAGATATGACATGAATGTTTGGAAATAAAAACCAAGGGAGAAATATAAATTAACGCTCAGAGTTGCACGAGAGCATTGTACACTCTGGATACCTACTATATTTTTTCTTTTCTGCTCCTTACTGTATCCGGTTTCTTTCCCCAGCAATTTCAACTGATCCCTGTGTATGGTCTCCATTGTGTTTTCACGGTTTTATTCTTAACTTTAAACTCTTGGAAGAGTGTATTGATACATAAAGTCTCAATAAATGTTATTTAAAAAAAAAAAAAAAAATCTATCCCAAAAGCACAATACTTGAGCTTGCAACCTTGACATTCTGAATCACAATTCAATATTTAGGATCCTCTAACCTCAGTTCATAGCAACTACAATGCTAAGCATTAGAACCTTGCTTTATTGTTATGTCAACACAGTGATGGAAGTGGACAGGGATTCTCCCAATTTCAATAAGGCTTCTAGAGTAAATTTAAGTGAAAGTAAAACACTATATAAAAAAAGAACCAACTGGCCACAAAAGAATTTATTCAGTGCTGTGTTCTCTTAACTACCCAAATTGAGCTACCCTAGTGATTGCCTCAGATACACTTGCTTGCAATGCAGCTCCTACTCTGACGAACTGATCTCTGACTCTCATTCACCAGGAGATTTTACACAGAAATCAGTAGTACAAGAGGGATATCTGTCTTATCAAACTGTAGGAATGCTCAGTGCCAATGAGCTTAGACGTATACCCTCACTCACATTGAGTAGAGCCTCCTCACTACCCCAACAGTCCCATTGATTTCAACATGCTCAACATCAGTAAGAGCATCAGAATGTGATCCCTGCTGATTATGACAAAAGCTCACTACAGGCAAATCATAAATGTGCTCTGCATTTGTGTCTAAATGTACCATCTTAAATTTTAGTTATTGAACAAAGGTGCAGATTTACAACATGAGACACCAAGGAGGATGGCAGAATACGGCAATTTCTAGCTTTCCTAAAAAAAACCAAAAACAAAACAAAAACAAAAACAAAAACCACAAACCAAACCTACTGGCAGAGTATGTTCTCGTTCAACGTAAGCAAGGGGTAAAGAATCTGGCTCCATATGTCTGCCATCATATATATATTTACCTGTGGATGTCACAGCTCTTTTACACACTTACTCATGGTGCGAGTGGATAGTGACTTCAGGTCTAACATCATTTGCCAGCACTGTAAACATTAGTCAGAGATGTATGGTAGTAGCTCTTGACTAATCTAGCAAGGTGGCTGGGAGACCAACCAGATCTCCTACATGGCAGTAGAAAGCACTATTACTAACAACATCCCTTATTATTTGAGTAGCATCATGTTCTCATTCTGGGTGAGACTTGTCCTTCCCCTCTGGACACTTTTGTTCTTGCTGAGACTGCAGCAATATTCCTAATAGCACAAGTATAAATATATGTAATTTGGAGGCCCTATTCTCTAAAAGAGAGAAGGTACATCTCTTGTAAACTATACTTGTACAGTAATTGTTATGTGAAGGAAGATTGTGAGAAAGCAACAGTGTATGATGTCACATTCTTCTTTTGATAACATCTCTGGGTGCATGCACTTTCTCATCACATAAAAATTAAAAGGAGTTCAACAGGTTCACAAGCCAGGCCAAACAAGCAGGAAGCAATTACACCTCACGACCATTGCCCTATAAACCATATGGAGAGGAATATTACGTGCTCTGAAGCCATTTACCCAGACTGATTTGTTGGAGGGTAGAAAGAAACAAACAACTGTTCCTGAACAACCTTTCAGCTTGTCTTCAAGCACTACTAACAATATAGATTCAGTTAACTTCACCCTTAAAAGGAGAAGGCTGATCTGATCTGCCAGAAGAACAGAGCATATACAATTTCGCTCCTTCAATCAAAGGTTGTGTGATGAAATCTGATTGGTAAATACATTTTTACAGTATAACTATAAATCCCAATGTAGAAGTTCCATTTGGCTACTTTTCTTAACCATGCCAGTTCTGAAATCCAAGCAGCAAAATGGGATCTCATATTCTTTGCACCTTATTAATCCACTGTGTTATACTCAAGTTTGTTCTGTTTTTCCTGACTCTGGCACCCACCCGAGACAATCTTGCCATTCTTATGGGATTGTCAACAATACTTTGCCTATGCTCCATGACTGTGTTTTTACAACTTTGCACCCTAATTCTTCTTCTCTATCACTTACTAAATAACAGTAATAAATAATAGTATCCCTATTGAAGTCAGTGGGAGTTTTGCCATTGACTTCAATGGAGCTAAGATTTCACCCTTTGAGTGTAACATGTGGGCAAACCTAAGTAGATATCCCACAAAATGGTATGAGGAGGATGTCCAGAGCCATTGAAGGATCAGCATCTCTGAAAATCAGGACATTTAGGGACTGATACAGTGTTCACTGAAGTTAATAGAATGACTATCTGATGCAGGTTCTTAGACTTCACTCACTATTGTAAGTAACTGAGGCTTTCAGTAGTGCTCCCAAATACTTCAAGTGGAATTGGATCGAGCTTTTGTTTAAGTGTCTAAGTTTAGGTACTGACATTTAAAATTTTTGGCCAGAATATTTTTATCTTTACTAGGACAACTAATTAGACCTGCCTCTCAACACACACACACACACCAGAAATTTCTGAATCTACAGGAACAAAGCAACAAAAATTATTAAAATTTACAATATTTAAAACTTAATCAAACCACCAGCTAAGACTTTTTTTCATTTTAATCTATGAAATAAGATGCAAAAATTTCCCTTATAATTAGCAAAATGCATCAGATTTCATTTTTTGTGTAATAATTACATAGAAGCTGACCTAAAACATGGCTTGTGACTTTGGGCCATCTCACTAAGGGCTGACTCAAGCTGAGCACCAGCTCACGGTCATGCCCATGTTGGCTCAGCCATGCCAGTGTAGCCTTATAAGTAGAGGACAGGAGTTCTAGAAGAATACAGTACAGCTCTTATAAAACAAACATCTGGGTTAAATTTAAGAAGGTACCTGAAGTGGAGTTTCTCACTCTTCCTGTCTTGCAGGGGATACTCCTCTAGGACATCTTGAATCAAAGGTGACTGCTGCCTATGTGTTCTGGAGAACGGCAGGGTTCCCATATGGCTAAACATATCACAAGATCTAATGGGAATGGTCCCCTTTTTCTTCCTAGGGAGAGTGCCATGGATAGAAACATCTTGATAGGAGTCTAAGCGATGCTCGGTCAGAGGAGGTTTGCTGCTCAAAAGATCCATAGAAGAAGCCAGTGAGAACTGATGGTTCATCTGTATATTTCTGGGGAGACTTGAAAGTTTTCCAGCAGCTATCATTCTCAGCTCTGAAAAATAAAAAATTACCCACAGCGTTTATCAATCACTAGTGCTGCCATTTTAAATGAAATTAAACAACATTGTTAGCTGTTGTCTCTATTAACATTACACTTCTTGTATTAGAAGGCAGACAATTTATATGCTTTTCATATATACACTAAATTATGACCTAATCTCATAAATTCCAATCCTGCAGATTATTATACAAATGTACTTAACCTTTATGCATGTGAATAGCCCCATTAAAATAATTGACTTAAACACATATGCAAGTGTTTGCAGGATCTGGGCCATAATCTGCTATTACCTACAAGGTTTATCTTCTTATCTGTTGTTTTACCCGGAGTTCTTAGAAACCATTCCATTTGAAAGGTCAAACATCAGTCTGGAATCATTAACTGAAACTAAATTGTCAGGAAAAAAAAACCCCAACAACGTACAGACCAAGGCTTAGTTTAAAAGATTGTTAGTCTAAATTCAGTAGTGGGCACTACAGACCTGAGGCAAATATTTTTAATAGTTTGTAAAACAAAGGATTTTATCCAAAAGAGAAGGGCTATAGATTACTGGAATTCTTTTCTGTAGAATACACAGGCCAACTGAGTCAAATTCACTACTGGTATAAGTGGGATGCAACTTTACATTAGAGGTGAATTTGGTCAATTATACCCTGGCCTACAACAGAGAGGAGTCTCCAACGTATCTCTGCCAACATGAACAAAATTACAACACTTGATGTAAATTCATAGGGTCAGATTCTGGCCCCCTGATAAGGCTGCTTTCTGCCACTCCACAAATATAAAGTAGCATTAAGTGACTACCAATGGATGCCTCTGGTTTAGGGGAATCCAGAGGTCCTGTAGTGATGGCTACACCGGCTCTATGCCCCACTCCATCCACTACCAGCTCCAACATCAGGACATTGTTAGAGTGCCAGGGGTCTTTGTGGGTTATTGTAGCCAGGCATAATTTAGAGCAACACTGAGGCTGATCTCACTTATGTCAGGGTTCAGCTCATAAAACTATCTTTACACTCTCCCCCCTCCACTTTAGCTGCACCACAAAGGCCTCGGATGCTGCTGAGAATCTAGCCATGGACTCCACAAATGTGTTGTGACTTGATAAAAACTCCCTCCCGTTTTTTTTTTTTTTTTTTTTAAAATAAAAACACTATCTGTAATTAGAGCAAGGTATTTATGGTAGGACCTTGATGACATCACTTATAATGTGAAAGTGAAAAGTTCCAAGTGCAGAGGCTCTGTAGAATTGCTCTTGCATGTTGTGTAATGTTTATGGGAAGTTGTGCTCTTGTAGATGGAGTCAACTAACAGGGATTAAATTAAAATAAAAACCTTTCAAGAGGTCTTTCTCACAGATTATGATGTGTCCCTTGATGTGACCACTAAATCTCAGACCCTCCTATTGTTTACATCTTCATTCAGAATGTGGTTTGGGGAAGTCATTTCTACCAGGTGGCAACAAAAAATATTGCAAGTTCATTCAAAATTTTACTGTGTTGTACAGGCTGCTTTGCATTTTTGATTACCCATGCCAACATAATTGATTCAGAGGTAGGTCCAAAACAGAAAATGCAGGATATAGATCCAGGGCCAGATTCCCAGCTAGTGTAAATTGGTATAAGTCCATTGGTCCATATACTAAACAGAGTATTAAGGCTAAAAAGTTAACTATTCCCAATCAAAGTCAAGAAACGAAAAAAATGAAGGTTCTCAAAACTCACACTAACATTGAGGCTGGAACCTTAATTGAGTAGGCACCCAAACCCCATATTTACAGGAGTTTGGAAGTCCCAGCCTAACTTGCCCACACTGAGCCAACTTTTAGAATTGCCTCTGATTTTGCACCTAATGATGGTACTTACTATCTTCATAAAAAACCTTGAGACTGATAAGTGCAAAAGTATTATAATATAATAAATGTACTTTCCTCAGCCTCCTTAACTCAAACATATGAGGGATTTTCCTCAAACTTGCTAGTAAATTCATCTCTGAGCTGAGACAAAGCATATGAAGTTTTAGTCTCAAAAGTTACAAGCATGCAAAAACAAGTGGATATAATAATAGAAGTTGCAATGTAACTTCAGCTATAGATTTTGGTGATAGCCAAAACTGTGATAGACACACACATTAACCATAGACTTCAGACTACTTCCTATGTAGTGATATCTAGACAAAGAGGACCACCCACCTGCACCAATAACTTCCATTATCAAAGATATTAATTTCTAAAACAACAACCTGACAAACTATTTCAGTGAAACAAGAAAGGCTCATCAGGTTTACTTTTCCAAGTATTAAACCATGAATTTGCTACTGCACATTTTAAAGCACCTTCACCCCCCACATGAGCTACACCATAAGCCCAGTTTTCAAATGCATACACATTGATGGGATATGTAAGTCTAGTATTTGGATACTTAAATTCACACTTCGGTATACAAAATGAGCATTTAGGTGCTGTTTTGAGAATTCACATGAGAGACATAAACATCCTGCTTTCACATTTGATAAATTATCTCTCCACTTGCAAAATATATGTAGCTATACTTTAATTTTAATACATAAAAATTTCCCCCCTCAAAATAGGTCTACTCAATTTTTCTATAATCATGCCTGCTAGCATCCTCACCAAGGGTCAGAAGTAGGACTTGCTACTCCTTGATGGACTCGTAAAAGCAAGTCAAGATTCAGCAACATAACCAAAACAGTCAGCTCAGTAATGCAAATTGCCAGATTATCTGACAAGTTTTGCTTTTGCTGAATGTCAAAGCTCCAAGGAATGAGCCCCTTTTCAGCTGGAGATTTTGGAATGTTTCAATTGTTTCAGTGTATGAGCCAAGCAGGAATGCTTGAATTTACTGTAGATGCAGTCCTAGAAAACTACACTCATTATTAGAGAGCACTCTTTGCCTGCCAAAACAGTTTCAATCAACAGCTGACACAATGGGTCAACATACTAGAGGGTTTCTGAACAAAAGGGACTGGAATCCCAGTTCTGAACACTGCTGCTTGCTAACATGCAGTCACACTAGAGTAAAAGCCTGGGAAATGGTATAGCTTGCTTCTATTTAGGGCAGAACAAAAATTGTTTCAGTCTCCTATAATGCTAAATCTATGGTAGGAATTTTGTATTTTCATCATAGTACAATATCTCTGTCCCCGTTACTTCCCCCTAGCCCCATAAGAAGAGCAAAGACAGCTTTTGACCATCTGTGAAGCAAATTGGTCTTAGTCAGCTACAGAAGAAACAAAAGACTCCAGATCCAGATCCTAGCTAATAGACAAGATGTTTTCCAGATTCCGTGCACAGATTTTGAAAGAACTCACCCACCCTTTTATTATATTGCAAACAGAGGAAGCATGGACCAAGAGGTCTTTAAATGACCATGTACATTAATGAATGTGGATGCACTGGGAAATTTTGCAGAGGGATTGGAAACAGGGTGAAGGCATCTGTCTGCTGGGAAAAACCAAACAATATTGCATTCCAAAACAAAGATTCTATTCACATCATTGCTCAGACACCAACCTGATATATGCCTTATAAATACCTAAGATGGAGTATTCAAAAAGCTATTTTGACTCTGATTTGGGAATAAAAATGCCAACATTATGGTTCAATCTGCCTTCCTGAAGCAAACACCTCTTCCCTACCCCCGCCTTCCCTGGAGATGCTCTGAAGTTTTTCTACCTTACTTCACAGAGTAAATGGTCCTTTTGGAGAAGGAACAATAAAATAAGTCTAATGGTGAAAACTGTAACTCCAGTCTGTCCAGGAGAAAACTTCTCATTTGGCCACAGAAATTAGATTCACTCCTGTCTGCCCCCTTTGTATTTGTGAAATCCCTATTTACAGCCTGATTCAAGAATCCCATGAAGTCAATGGGAGTCTTTCTACTTATTTCAAAGGACTCTGGATCAGGGTCTTAAACTGTCTCTTTTCAAAATGCTAAGCGATTAGTGCATTGTTAGATATTTATGAAAACTGATTCATATCACACTCGAGTTCTGCTCCAAAGCTCATCATATAGAAAGATGCCCATTGACTTCAGTGGGGGGTCTGTATCAGGCTCTTTGGATGTATGTCTTACTTGGTTTGGTTGTACTGTACTATAGATACTAACCTCCTTCCTCCCCCCATCTCACCCCTGTCTCTAGTAATGGAGTTAAGAGGGATGGAGCAGAGTAATATGTGCATATCCAATTCAAGTAAACAAACTATTTTGGGACATTTAAAGGGACACAGTCAATTTAAAACACACACCTGTTTGAAAACGTTTTACTTACAGTACTATTATTACAAGTAATCCCTAAGAATATTGTAATTGAAAGATTACAGAAAAAATATATTTTTCAGTTTGTTTACTTTGCACATTTGCAAGCACTTTGTGTATAGTCCCTTTCACCATTTTCAATGTATAGTCAGCAAAGCCCTGATCCTGAAATTGAACTGGCACTGGCAGCCTTCTGCACGCAAGTGAAGGACCCATGCAGAGTCAATGGCAGGATCAAGGCCTTCAGTTTTCCCCATTGCTGGTGTGGGTGGTTTTTCATATCAAGAGAGAAGAACCGCACATTTTAAAATAAAATAAATAAATAAAATAAAAAAGGAAAATGTGATTGAAAAACCACAGAAGTTGGCAGGTGGCTTGGATAGATGTAGTAGCTGAAAACTACTTTGAACTTAAAAAAAAAAACAACACACTTTTTTTGCATTTGTCTAAAGTAACCAAGAAAATAGTTAAAACTCAAACAAGTATTCCTGCACCAACAGGTGCTTCCATAAAATTATCTGGGATTAAAAAATTCCTGCATACTACCAAGCCTTTGATACAGGTATTATAAAATTAATTGGTACTCTACCCTCCATGGCAAACTGGCCTGAAGACTTTGAAATGAATACAAAGGTTCAGGGAATCCATAACCTGATATGATAAAGGGGGTGAGTGGGTGAGAGCACATGCAAGAGTTCAAAGGATCTAAACCTCTATCAGGAACAAGCCAGAGTCTGCCAAGCATCAAACACATGAGATTACAAACAGACCAGAGCTTTGAAAAGGCTTCTGAAAAGATGTCAAATGTACTTACAATTAAAAAAAAAAAAAAAAAAGCTGATTAATCCTTATCCTATATTATGATAAGCTCACAACCTATTTGAACAGTTTTTTATAACCATTATTCTGAGTCAGTGGAAAGCATATAAACAAGGATGACTTGAGCTTACTCAATATCAATTTCAAATTAAAATAAAGCTGTGGCCAGCCTATGTTCCATACCATAGGCTGAACAAATCCCCCATTGTTTGTCAGAAACGTTTCAGATCAGTCTTTTTATCACATCATTTCATTAGATTTATAATAACTGGCCACAAACTAAATTTTGACTTTTATTTAAAAATGTATGCATAAATAGTTTTAATACTTCAATTTTAACTGTTCTTTGGGATTGTAAGTCATTTAAATTGTAACATGATCAAGATAATTTTGTAGATTTTGATTTAAAAGCTAAAAATGCATTTTGTCAAGCAGAAAACCTCTACTATATCATCATGAATGTTTCTATGATGAACATTTAAAAAAAAAATTCTCAGCCAAATTCTGATATCCATACTTAGAGAAGCTCATTCTGAAAGATTCTGAAAATCTGAACACCTCCCAGAAGGTGCTGAGTGCCCTCAAATCCCAATGAAGTCAAGCCTTTAATTTTTACAAAGTCCTTAACCAGGAAAAATTCCCATTGATTTTCATTTGCCTAAATCAGGAGACCTGGGTTTTATTCCCAACTCTTCCATGTCAAGACAAATAAGAGCATGTCATGTCATTTCACCTGTTCCGCATCTATACAATACCTTGAAATCTCTGACTTAAGAAACAAAGCTATATAAAAGCTAAGCATTAAGTATTCATATTACTTACTTAATTTTTTACTGAGTCCTAGTATCTCGTCATTTGGCCCTTTTGCCGTACTATACAATTCCCTGAAAATGTTACATACCCCTGTTAAGGTAATATGAAATTAGACCCACACAGTGCAACTGCTCATTGATTTTGAATGGCAGATCAGCCAACAAACACCCTTGACTAGGGATAAAAAAAAATTCTGGATCCTCCTTCTCTCCATTCCTGAAGATAAAATGGTGGTCAAATCGGAGTATTTTTCAGCTAGCTCTTTAAATGAAAATCACTGTTTCCTAGGGGTGCTGGAACAATTTGTATAGTGGGGGTGCTGAGTCACTGAATCAAATTGTTACTCCTGGGGGGAATCTGTGCCACTGCGCGTGCGCAGAATTCATGTCCCCTACAGATTTCTTTGCTTTCCCGCATAAAAATGACTGACAGGGAAGCAAAGAGAATCTGCAAGTGCAGTCATGCACCACTCCCTAGCAGAGCAGGTACATTGTTTCAGGCACCCAGAGCAGCCAGCAGAGAGGTAAATCACCATGGGGCGGGGGACACCCAGGAGCCAGTGGCTCCTATCCTGAGCCAGGATCAGCTGCTAGTCAGGTCTGGGCTGGAGGCAGGAGAGGACAGGACTTCTTCTTCCCTTGCAAGGAGTGTCTGGGGCAGTGTCAAATCCACCCCCAGAAACCTCCCCCTGCTGCAGGAAGCTCAGCATCATCCCCTGCTTCCTGTACCCATTGCTCCTCAGTTGTGGATGGGAAGGGTCACTGTAGGGGGAGCTGCTCCCACATCCACCCAACCCCCATGCATATGGACCTCCCATACCAGACACCCTTGACAAGCTTCACCAGGTACATCCACAACCCTCCTAGCCCTCCATACCCAAACCCCACCTCACTGAATCTCAACCCCCTACATCTGAAGCCTCCTATACCCAGACGCCCTGCCTTTGGACCCCTGCCCCCAGATTACCCCCACTGAGCTCCCTGCACTCAAACCCCCACCCTGACGAGCTCCACCCCCCCGCACCACCCTGAGCCCCCACATCCAGACCCCCACACCACTAACCCCCAACGAGCTGCACCCAGACCCCCACCCCAAGCCCCACTCCCCCCACTGAGACCCCCACACCCAGACCCCTCCACTTAGCCCCAACCACCTTCACTGGAAAGCCCATGCAGAGTCCCATTGCTCCTGCACCTTGAACCCCCCCCAAACGAGCCTCTGTGCATCCAGATCCCCCCACACATAGACCCCTCCTCCAGAGCTGCCTGCACCCAGATTGTCCCACACAGAATCCTCTCACCACACACCTGGATCCCCCCATGCTGAGCCCCGCCACACCTGGATCCTGCCTGGTTGAGCCCACCTGCCTTGCACCTGGCACAGAGCCCCAGGATTTTTCTGGGGCAGGTCCAGGCCTTGTGCTGTGTTAGGTTCGGGCCCAACCTCACCACATCACTGAGTCTGCGTCCTGCAGCTGGGAGAGGACTGCAGGGTGATCTCCCACCTTCAGCAAGCCGGTGGCCTGTGCGCACCACTGCCATGCTGGAGCCTCTGCATTTATTTATTGACAAAACTTGCAGAATTTTAAAATATTGTGTGTATAATTTTTAGGCACAGAATGCCCTCAGGAGTAAACTGTAAACCCTGTATATGATGGAAACCACTTTAAGCCGGGGTGTAGCAGCACCCCTAGTTCCAGCGGCTATGCAGACAGAGACAGACCAACCAACAAGACCTCCTCTCTTTTTGGCACGGAGAAGCCATTTATTGTTATCAAGTTGTTCTAGTCCCAGGATTTCTCTGCGTTACCAGGCACATCCCCATGAACTATTTCAGAGTTCTTTCCAGTAGCAAACATACAGCTCTTCTATCTTATACTAATAATGGATTTATGTAAAAAACAGTAACAGAGGGGGACAGGAAGCAGCATCTTGGTATGGGCTCCTCCTTAAACAAAGCAAAATTATGTAATCACAAATGAGGAGATCGGTTATTGACTTGACACTCAACATTGTATCTTTCCTTTGGCTGCTGTGTGGAACACGAGCCTGAACGCACCAGCTGCTTTTGGCTTTTAAAATAATAGCCGTCGTTTACCGATCTTTGATTGTGTATTGAAGCAGTTTCCACAGAGCCCATCCCCGTGGTAGCTAAACTCCGAAATCTCTTCCTCTCAAACGCCGCAAAGCTCTAAACGCCTAAAATCGAGACCAGATTTAGTTTAGAGCTACCAAAATAGTTTAGAGTGAGTCAGCTCTGAGCTCTTCTCCTGTCTCCCCTCCCCCTGGGAGACAAATACAACCAGCTATTCATTCGTCATGCAGCAAAGAAAAAGAACAATGTTGTCAACACAGTTACATAGCAGGCTACTTCTCTTTCTTTGCTAGCTTTCGAAGAGATTAGTTGAAAAGTTTGTCTCCTCGAAATGTTCTACCTCCAGCTGTGCCCCATTCAATTAATTTCCAAAGCAGCTGAGCCTCCTTTGATACAGTAATCAGGGCAACACATTGTAAACAAGGACCACCACACCAAACTATTAGAACAAATACATATGTTTTTACACACACAGACAAACCCAGCATATTTTTAACAAAGCTCACTGATCATCTGGAATATGCAAGTGCAAACGCCAGCTCCGTCTGTTCAAACTAAATTAGCTAGGATATTTGTGGGCAAATTCCAGTGCATCACGATTACCATAGTAACACTTTTCATTTAGTTAATAATGACTGTTCATTATATAGACCAAAGATCTCCACATTAAAGTCTCGTAAAAGCACCCCGGTGGAATCATTGTATCATTACTGGGATAGCAAAATACAGAGAAAACTAGCGATGTAAAAATCTTTAAAGGCTTCTGGTTCAGTGACTTGTCCCTTTGCATAATCTGAAGTTAGACAAATAATAGGGAGCCACTTACCTCTCTGAAGAGTACTCGCACACTTTCAGATCAGTGCAGCATACCCTTCATCTCGGAGCCAGAGCGGTTCGGGAAGGCAGACAGACACTGGCAGCTCTCAGTCAGATCTCACAGCTAAACCAGAACCACTCTGACTGAACAGAATTCTTCTAGTCTTTTGAAGTTCTAATTGAGCAGCCTAGAGCTCTGTATGCTGCGTGCAACAGCTCAGCAGCTGCAGACGCAGTTCTGAGAGACACACAAGCCAGCACTCAAGCGGTGATTTACTGCTTTCCAGCCACTCCCCTTGGTAGACTATTCAGGCTGAATCTCCCTGAACCCCCTACATAAATACTATTTACATGCGATGACCTCCCGTTGCCCTTTTCCATGGATTTGAGAACTTTAACTTCTCCCTGTAAGATACCACTGAAGCGATGATTTATCACTTCCTAACACAACCTTTAATAGGGCAATCTAGACGGCTACTGTCACTTCACTCCCAGATAATTTAATTATATTAGCACCTATTTTTGCTCACATCCAGACATGGGTGCAACTAGTTTGCAGTGTAAAGTGTATTCACGGAGACAAAAGCCCACCTACCTGTCAATGGTTGTGACCAATTAAAACAGCAGGTGTTGGGTGCAATAAACAAACAGCTCTTTCCCTCAATGAATTAACAAGGGCTCATTTACACGGAGAAAAGCAACATATGTAAAGATCAGGGTGCCCCAAGTAGACAGAAATGTTGTGTCCCTCCTCCCCATCATTTATCTTCCCCATTGTGCCAATGCAATGCACTGCATGTGGACTGGTACATATACCCAGCTCATCCATCTCCTCTCTCAAGCTAGCATCCCTTTTACTTCTTGTTTATACCCAGATGTGTCCTCCTCACACCAAGGGAATTCCTTTGCACCTTGCACCACCCTGTGAGTTCACCTACCACCACATCTGCAACACCACCTGAAGCCACCACAACTCTCACTCTGCTGAATCACTGATTTCATGCCTTGATCACTGCAGCCCCCTCCTGTTGTTCACTTCCAGTGCTAGTCTGTTCATAACAGGAACACGCCTTCCAGAGGCAACACGTAACTGTTCATAGTGGGGGAGGGCAGTGTAAAGGTTCTGGGAGGCAAGTGACCATCCCACAGAGGTTTTCAAACTGTGGGGCATGCCACCCTAGGGGTCAGTGGTGATGCTAGCGGGCTCAAGCTAACCCCACCTAGTGGGGTTCAGGGGGGGAGTGCCACCTCCACCCCCGACTCACTTCAGCAAGCCACCCAGCCTGTCTGAGTTTGGAGGGGTGCAACCAAAAATCGGGGAGGGGGGAAATACATGAGCCCACATGCCTCCCTCCCCACGCATCACCTCTGAATTGCCTTCTCACCTCTGGATGTAACATTCAGGCCCCGTGTGCCTGTGTCACCTTCCTGACTTGTCGGCAATCCCCTAGAGCTTGAGGATGATTGTCTTCCATAAAATGATAGCCAGTTAGCCCTGGTGGATCCGCAGGTGGCTAATGAGGCTGATCCAGGATCCACAGATTTTGTCACAGTTGGGGCAGACATTTCCCAGGGGAAGGGGCTGATCCACAGAGAATAGCCATGTGCTAACAACTCTCTGCTACCAGCATTAGCTCAAGTGACTATAGCCTTTCCTTAGGACCTAGAGGTCTTGGGTTCAAACTTGGCTGCTGCTGATGTCACACTTACAGGGCTAGCTGCCCTTCTGGTCTCTGAGTGCACCCCTTTACCTTTCCTCTGACAGAATCATGCAATTCTCCCACTGTCAGATCAGGACCTAAACTACAGAACCCTGTGTATCAACCATGCTAACCAGCAGGTCTGACTGGATTCAGTACCTGTGGTTCTTCCCTTCAGGAGCTTGTGACCAATGGACTACAGAGACCCAAAACAGCTTTTATAAACCAAAGTACTATTTATTTAACCACAGAACAAAGCAAACAAGACAAAGTGGATTTTTAAAACAACAGGTCTGCATGCTTACTTATCTTACCTAGGGCCCTAGGCAGGTCTGTCTTCCTCCTGACTCCTAATCTCTGGGTCTCAGTCTGTTCCCTGTTCTCTCTCTCCCCCTGGCCTTAAGGACCTCTCTCTAAATCCAGCCAAAAGCTTCTGTTCTCAGTTTCCTGCAGCTTCTTTGTCCTGCTGTCCAAAACCCACCTGCTGAGCTCAGCAGTGTGTCTGGAGGTGGAACTTGAAAGTCAATGGCTCTTTCACTGTCCCTCAAGTGTTGGTGGATAGACAACTCAGTGAAGCCGTTATACTCTTTTGCTGCCTATGTGCAAACAGCCTCTTCTTGAATTAACCTCATGTATTACAATAAACCCCTTATAACAACCAGGAAAGCATATAGAACATATAGTATTCATAAAGTACTTCAGTCACCTTCAAATCTATCACTGACCCAACCAGAGGGTTAGTGCTTACATGCAAAGGTAGGCACATCACCCCTCATCCTGAAAGATCTTTCTGGGACTGCTACTTTTTTCAAAGATATGCTCACATTCCATACTGGATCCCTTCACTTTTCCAATTCAATATCCCTCTTTTTCTCCTTTGTTAGATGCTGATCCTTTGTTGCTGTCTCCAGTTATCCAGAAAAATGTTGCTAATATTGTTATTTTTCTTTCTTTTGTCTTAGGGCTAGTCTACACTGGCAACGTTAAAGTGCTGCCGCGGCTCTAAAAAAACCCACCTCCACGAGGGGCGTAGCTACCAGCACTGGGAGTGCGGCTCCCAGTGCTGGTGCACTGTCTACACTGGCACTTTATGGCGCTGAAACTTGCTGCACTCGGGGGGGGTGTTTTTTCACACCCCTGAGCAAGAAAGTTGCAGCGCTGTAAATTGCCCGTGCAGACAAGCCCTTATTAATGTATAAGTCACAAATCTAAGGACTTTATTATCATTTTCCTCATAATGTTGCAGCAGCCTGTGAAGAGCTGACTCTGCCTTACCAGACAGAATGATATTGAATTGATCTCGAGTGGTTGTTTCTTTTTTAAAATATTTTTATGCGCTATTTCAAAATTTTTCATTTCAATCTGAAGTCTACCCCTTTCATTGTCTTCTTTCTTCCCAGAAGCAATTCTAATGAGCTTTCTTCTTGTCACTTCATTATAAGCTTCCCATATAATGTTGTTGGAGTTTCCTCCATTCTCACTGATTTCAAACTATGTTGTGACCTCGTCTTAAACTATCTAAATGACAAACAATTGGCAGTATATTATTCATTTTTCAGGGCCTCTGTGCCACACCAGAAAGTAGCAGAAAGTGGAACATGCTCACCCCAAACCAATTAGCCAATATCAGGTTATAAAAGGGACAAGATTAGAATATAATCAGCCTTCATTAAGGCTGTGAGTTGCCACAGAAGTCACGGATTCTGTGACTTTCCATGACCTCCGTGACTTCTGCAGCTGCTGGTGCGCCTGGCCCGGGGGCAGCTCAGGCAGCTGCTGTGCCAGTCTCACCGACCGCTGCTGGGGCAGCCTCAGGCTACCACACCCCATCCCCAGCAGCAGCAGGAGTTTGGTTGGGAGGGGGGGTAGGGGATTAGGGCACGGGACGGGGTGAAGCGGGCTCTGGGCAGTGCTTACCTGGCAGGGGGCTCCCCGGAAGGAGCGACATCCCCCTCGCTCAGCTCCTAGGCAGAGGCTTGGCCAGACAGCTCTGTGTGCTGTCTCCACCTGCAGGCACTACCCCCGCAGCTCCCATTGGCCGCGGTTCCCAGCCAATGGGAACTGTGAAGCCGGCACTCTGGGCAGAGGCAGTGCACAGAGCTGCCAGGCCATGCCTCCACCTAGGAGCTGAGCGAGGGGGATGTCCCCACTTCCGGGGAGGCACGGAGCCAGGTAGGGAGCCTGCCAGCCCAGCCAACCCCCCCCCCAGTACTAGTGGGGGTCCCGGGCCACATGCTGCTGCCCCTCCCCCAGCACCTGCGGCACCCCTGGGCCATGCGCTGCTGCCCATGCCCACCCAAGCACCCGCAGCACCCCCGGGCCACCCCTCCCCCCCAAGATTTAGTCAGGGGTATATAGTAGAAGTCATGGACAGGTCACGGGTTATATAGCCCATAACCTGTCCATGACTTTTACTAAAAATACTCATGACTAAAACATAGCCTTAGCCATAATGTATAGGTGGTGAACGTGAAATCCCTGGCTAGTGGATTTAATTTCTGCCAGGCACTAAGAATAACTTATCTCTTACAGCTTATTTTTATGCATTATCCTGAAATATTTATCTGTCTCCAATCAGACCTATCTAAAATTGTATGAAATGTTACATTGAAATCACTTCACAACAGAATGAAATCCAAAGTGAAACTTGTCAAGCTAGTAATAAAACATGGACCTGAATCTGGAGCATAGATGGAGCCTAAGGTAACTTCTTAGCCCATCAAGAATCTTTAACTGAGAACAAGTGCTTTAAGGGATGGGGAGACAAAGGAAGAGGCAGGGACTGAGTACTCTTCTGAAAAGAGAACAATAGCAGGACAACTTGAGAGCTGGGTCGAAGTCAGGAAAGGGGGCTTTGCTAGGGGATGGGGAGTAGAATTCCTCCAGAGAAGAGGAGAGGGTCAGGAATATTTGTGATGGGAAAGGAGTAGCCAAGCTCCCCAAAGCTGGAAAGAAGGGAAGATAGGGTGCTGAATGGGTTACAGAAGAGTTAAGATCAGATAGGGTGCCTGTGCTGAGAGAGAGCGCACAGGTGGGAATCACCTTCAGGACCTCAGTGCAGTTTATACCTCTGCTCAGTGTTCTAAGAGTAGACTCAATTTCTGTCTGTAGGGGTTGTTGGTGTTTTTTGTTTGTTTTTTTGTCAGCTCAGGCTGCTGAGGTTTTTTTCAAACTGTAGTTTCACTTCCTCATTTTATGGAAAAATTTTCAAATAAGTCCTAAAGAACAAAAATTAAAGAAGCTATCTGACAGACAAGCTATGGGGAACAAAGATCCTTCAGCAGAGGTTGCATTAAAGGGATCTAGTCTATTTCCCAAAATGAGTTAAATGTAGTGTCAGGTACAACTCTTACCCTTCAGTCCCCTGGCCAATTGTGATAGCTTTACAATCACATTTTCCTGTTTAAAACAACACTTCCCTCCCCTTCCACTGTGAAAAAAACCACACAAACAACAGGTGAAACTGTGAAACTGATTATACAGTGTTCTTAAATGCACAAAGTAAATAGACTGGGGAAAAATGCAATTTCTCTCTAATATTTTAAAGTTATAGTCCCTTGAGGTGTAGTTTGTAATAGGTAATAAAAAGGTATGGACAGTATCATTAAAAAAAAATTGGTTTCCCTTTAAATTTTAGCAGCATACAGTGTAGTGCTCCTAACCTGATCTAACACTCATCAAATCTAATCTTCAAAATGTAAACTGAGTGGCTCCAAAAGGCACTGGAAGGATCCCCTCCCCTTACTGCACAATGGCCGGATGCATTATTAAGAAATTCTCCTTTTGATAAAGCATCAGGTAGTGGTTGCTGCCAGGGGCAAGACACTAGAGCAGATGGAGCAGTGGTCTGATCTAGTACTGGAAAAAAATGTACATGGCCTCTACCCTATATTCTATTAATACAATGCGTAATGAGCAATAGCAGCAGCCAGAAGGTTTTGCTGCTAGGGGCCATATCTTTTCTGTCAGGCTTCTTCTGGTAGTGTTGGATGAATAGCTTAAAAATCAAAATAAAGCAACTGCTATTTGCTGGCCATACACCTTCCTTTATAAAAGAAGAAATTAGAGATGGACCTGAGTTGAGACACATGATTCATCCGTGCCCATCTTCCTCCTGAACTTTTGGAAAGTTCAGATCTTGGTCCAACTTTTGATCTGAACATCACAACCCAGGACCATATCTCTAAAACAAGTGCGCTAGACTAAGTCCTGGTGCAGTGATACTCAGACCTCAGTGGTTCAGGATCCAAATTAGCTATCAGCATTACCCAAAAGAGCCACGGTAGTGTGAATTCATTGTTCCATTTACTATAGTACTATATATTTGTATTTAAACAGTATGATAGGGGAAATATTTAGTTTTATATCTATATATTATATATAGATATATTATTCTCTCAGCAAAATGACTGACCAAGTATTATTATTTTATCAACTACAATTGATTAATAACATAGTAAAAGCATCCTAATTGGTTTATAATTAAATCAGTGTTTTAATATCATGTGCTGCCAACAGCTGCAGGAGACACATTAAAGAGCCACTTGCAGCTTACGAGCCTCAGTCTGAGTATCACTGCCTGGTGTAAAAGTGTGTAACTCTATTGACTTCAATTGGATGAATTTGGCCCATGGAGCTTATTTTTCTTTTTTTACTTTGAGGTAAGAACCCTGATCTTAAAAATCAAAGATTCTAAAGGTACTGGAATCCATCTCACTAACACCACCAGCGGACAAAATAATCCACTCCTAGGCAGATCCTGCCTCCAACATCAGACATTTACAGGTAGAAATAACACATTACAGACCTTTAATGATGGCTGGGGCACATGGATGCATTGATGGAGCAGTGGGAGAATGGGAAAGAAATATGGGGGAGGCAAGAAAGATATGGGAGCCTCAGGTAGGGCAAGAGAGAGAGAATATGGAAGTGTGGGGAGAGTGACTAGAATATGGGGTAGAAGTGGGAGAAGAAAGGTTGGGCAAGGGGCTAAAGAGGGACATGGAGAGAACAGAACAGGAAAGAGTAGACAGGGAATAGAAAGCAGAAGCAAGGGAGCCAGGGGAAATAGTATAGCGCAGAAAAGGGGAAGCAAGAGAGCTGTGATTGAGAGCTGATGGGAAATTATGGAAAAAATGAGTGAAGTGGAAGGAAAAAGGCGGAGGAACAAAAAAACATAGAGAGAGAGAGGTTAAGAGCCATATCCAAAGTCCATTAAGTCAATTGAAAGACTTGCATTGACTTCCATGGGCTGTGGATCAGGCTCCAGAGTGGGAAAGAAAGCTACTTCTTAGAGAACAGGCCACAGGGGAAAAAGCCATGGAAGGAAAGACTGTCAAATGGGGAAAGAGGGAGCACAAAAATAAATCAGTAGGTTTCAAATTGGTTTTCTTTAAACAGAAAGTTTGGTAGCAAAATATTATACCAACTCAAATGCTAGAGAGGGCTGAGGACTCCTCACTGTTGTTGCGGGGTGGACAGTGGAGTCTAGTGTCCCTGCCACATGTACGGAGGAGAGGATAACAAAACAAATAGAACCACATAAATCCAATATGGGCCCTTTTTTGAGTATCTATGAGTATTTCTGAACCAAGGTTTTTGATACGTGTTGGTGTTTTAACTGCATATAATTTGTCATCAACAAGGTTTCCTAAAATTCCAAATAAATAGTAGATAGGCTTCCTTCTTTGCGTTTTGGTTTTAATTGTCTAAAATCCTTCTAAAATACAGATGATTGCACGTGACATTTCACAGTTTTCTGTGGGGAGGACTCTTACCACATTTATATTGTTATTGCCTTCCCAAAGCATCCTCACTTTTGTTTGCCTAGCTACAAGCCTGAGCAGTTCTAAGACATGCTCACTGCTAATATTGCCACATAGCTCAAGAAACAAACAATATAAATGCCAGAAAGAGAACAGCAGGGAGACTTTAGACTTGTCTACACTACAGGAACTATACTGTCACTGCTATGGTGGAGTAGCTATGCTGACATAACCACACAGTATAGAACAGTGGTTCTCAACTCGTGGCCCACAGGCCACATACAGCCCAATTAGGACACAGCTGCGGCCCAGCTGTGTGCTAAAAAAATGCAAAATTTGCTGCTCCGGTCTGAAAGGGAGCAGGGCTGGCTGAGGAGGAGACAGCGTCTGGCAGCCTGCTGGAGCACTACTGCCAGCAGGGGGCTGGTGAGTGTAGTAGGGGGGCAGGGTGCGGGAGAGTGGGACTCTGGGCAGTGAGGGGGTGAGGGTGCTAGGAACGAGGGGCTTGTGGGGGTGCTGCAGCACCCCAGGTTTTAGGTTGCCCATTCCTCTGTGGAGGGTCTCTGGGCAGGGGGTGTTGGGCATAGGGGACTGTGGAGGGTTTGGGGATGGGGACTGTGGTTCTCAACCTGCAGCCCACATAACACAGTCCATGTCGCCCTGAGAACCACTGGTATAGACATAGCCTACACCAATAGAAGGGCTTTTTCCATCGGTGTAGGACCACCACCTCCCGAAGCAACGGTAGCTAGTGTGACTGAAGCATTCTTCTCTTGACCTAGCTGCATCACTGGGTGTTATGACAGCATCACTACGTCGCACAGGGGTGAGGATTTTTTACACCCCTGAGCATTGTAGCTATATCAGCCTAACACTAAGTATAGCCCAGACCTTTAAAAATATATAAACGAACAAAGTTGCTCAAATGACACTGGAATCTCTTCTCTTATCAATGTCTATAGTTTTACGAGAGGCAAGACCTACAACCACCACTTGGGCTTACACACAGCCATCCTTGCCATATTGATGGATGAGTAGAACCCATCAACTTCATGTGGCTATCTTTCTAGGAAATACTGATACTACCTTCCCTTTAAAACTAGGCTAACAGAAGAAGGAAACCTTTTGAAATCATAACCAAAACCAGACTACTCTGGCTGGAAATGGAAGCTGATCTCTGGCCTGGTGATACAGACCACAACCTAGGTCAACTAGGCAAAATAAAAAGAACCAACATCAGAAAAAATACCTTTTAAAGGTGACGTACAGAGGAGGGAAAAAAGGTGGGGGCTTGTATACTTCTGTATGATATGTTTAAAGAGAGCCTACATTTTGTAAAGGTGCTTTTTCTGCTTGTTTCTTACATTAGAAATTCAGGTCTTGTCCACTCTGGAAGATTCTACAGCCACTGAGAATTAGCGAAAGGATAATGTCACATGATTCAAGACAGTGAAAGAGACGTTTTTGAGAGAGGAAGGGATTTTTTAGTAAAACTGTTACTTTTTTTTGGTTACATTGATTTAACTTCACTGACTAATTAACACTTTGGAAAAGGAAGCCTTTGTTAAAATATTTGATACACCCATCACATCAACTAAGACTCACAATAAACATGCTTTGAGATATCCAGTGGCAACAGTGTTAATGAAAGTGGAAAATGAAGTAATGAAAGTCTCTGAAGAGAAATCAGTTTTATTTGCATATCTATCAACTCGCCGCCCCCCGAAGAGAAGTAGTGAACCAATGAAGGGGAGCAAAGATGACATCGTGGGATGGTTTTCAAACCTCCCCCTGCTCGAGAAGGGAAGAGTAGGTGGAAGAGTCTTCACAGTGCCCTTCTTTACAGCAACAGTCCACTAGCAGGTCTATGTTCCCTTTTTTCTCCAGCAGTAGAAGAGCACCATTAACATGGGCTAGCACAGTTTTGTACATGGAAACCAATGGTTTTTCCAATTTCTGTGTGATGTCTCAAATGAAAGTAATGAATTAACAGCCTCAGTGAAGATGTTTTTTATTCACCTTCTGACTGACATGATCTAGGATAAATAGGGAGCCAGACAGAAACAGTAAGAATAAACAAAGTTTGAACTTTCAAAGGACTGGGTTGTAGTTTTTAGCTCAGCTGCTTTTGGGATCTGGGACTGCCCGAGGGCCCATGAGGTACATAAAAGCCAGACCTGTAGGTTTATAATTTTGTAATTGTGTCTATGCTTTTGAGCTCCTCATTTAAAGCTGGGAAAAGGTGGGAGAAAAATTTCCAATCCTTGAACTTGTGAAGGAAAGCCGAAAGACCACACAGGTGTTGATGTCATCCCCAACTGTTATGCTAAAGGAAGCGTTCAAAGCAGCCTCCTCTGACTCTCGGCAAATGTACCAGAATACTTTGGCTCCAGTCTGGAATCTGCAAAGCAGGTAGTGAATACTACGGAACTGAAAAGTCTGGCTGTGATTCCAAGGTTTTTAAGGAAAGCAGAAGAGACACAGTGGGAAAAAGCTGATCTCTTTGAGCGTGACTTGTTTTCAACAGCAGGACCAAGTAGGCTCTTTTGTTCATCGCTTTGGCTCTCTGATAACTCTTTGCTAAAGACTGAGATATTTCTTTATATATGGCTATTTACTAGCCTCGTTGAGGATGGATTTTTTTAAAAATAGCTGCACTGTCTATCTACATTGCTCCTATCGCTACAGTATAGTCTGTATACAGTATGGAAGATTATAGTGCTGGAACATGTGGCTGCTGGAGACTGTTTTCTGGGGGATGAAGCCCATTTGTGCTTGCAGGTACCTAGAGTTAAAACGTGAGTGGCAAGTTTATTGCTCTCCCATCTCCCTTCTTAATAGCACAAATCTTAGGCCTGCTCTGCCTTGCACCACGAAAGAAAGATCAGAAGATCAGAAAGAAAAAGCAGTGTACTGCATAAGGAAAAGAAATTCAACAGTAGCATATAGTTACTTATAAAGAAATTTAAATGTAAAAACAGCTTTCCAAACCAGAAGCAGGAAGATACGGCATGTTAATTACACGTCAGCTTTTTGATCTCCTTTTATATTCACTGGCAATAAACTATGATGATGCTTATATTTGTTTAAATATATCAACGTTGGCCTTTGTTTTTTTAAACCACATAGACTAGGCTAATGGACCCATAAAAGATCTAAACATAGATCCCATTAAAATGGCAATCTCTCATTCTCTCTAGGAAAATTTATATAAACAAACTAAAAATACCAAGACATATTACATAGCCAGTCTCTCAAAGATAAAGATTTAAATATTCCCTTTTTGGGCAAGAAAATATTTTGATAAAATTGTATTTTACTTCTACAAAATTCCCCAAAGATATAAATGAAGTAAGTTTAAGCCACAAACTGTTGTTAATCAGAATTCAGCTAAATTGGAATTGCATTGAAAAACAAAGTGCTAGCTTTTTGGAATTCTGCAAAAGAAATTATCTCTCTACTTTTTGATGCTGCTCACTTTATTTTCCATTCTTATGGCTACTGTACAATTTCATCTGTATACAAACAGCACAGTCTTTAGGTTCATGACAATCAAGGTACCAATGAATTCTTAAATTAATAGCTTCTAATGCTGGTAAAACCTAAAAGATGTTTCTTAGTTATGTCAAACCAGAAATGTACCTTTAATATTTACATTGCCCTTTCTACAATGACATTTCCATCACACTGCAGGACCTGGTTACAACACAGTAGCCCTCCCCAACACAGCTGAAGCATGGTTTCGTCTTGTAGTGTAATTCAGATCAAACCATATTTTAATCATTCTCTTGAAGGCGGTAGCACAATATTGTAACACGGTTAAAACACTACATCCCATCTACACATAAGATCAAATCCTGCTGTACCTGTGTCAGCAGAGACCTTTGCTGAACAGAGTTCCCCACCCCCCCCTTGAGACTGCCCAAATCTTCTCCAACTGGCTACAGCTCCCAATGGGCAATCCACATATTAGGGATATCTGGAGTACAATACGCTCTGGCCACGCTCCCTCCCTGTGCTTCGCACGGGGAACTATAGGGAGGAACAAATGTGCCTGGGTGTAGGAGCTGACTATCAGGGCTGTCTACACTAGGCAGCTTATGTTGACCTAATTATGTCAGTGTCTATACTACAGCCTTCCTCCCGCCGATGTAAGGGCATGTCTACACTTACCTCTGGAGCGATCGATCGAGCGGGGGTCGATTTATCATGTCTAGTGAAGACACGATAAATTGACCGCCGAGCGCTTTCCTGTTGACTCTGGTACTCCACCAGAGCGAGAAGCGTAGGTGGAGTCAATGGGGGAGTGTCAGCAGTTGACCTACCCCAGTGAAGACACTGCGGTAAGTAGCTCTAAGTACGTCGACTTCAGCTATGCTATTTTCATAGCTGAAGTTGCGTAACTTAGACCGACTTAGCTCGCCTAAGTGCCCTACTACACCAACACAACAACTTCACCTCCACGAGAGGTGTAAGGCTTATGTTGGTATAGTTAGGTGACACAGTAACTATGTAGACACTGCCTCCTTTACATTGGCTGTTGGCTGTCTTGTCAATTTTACTGGCCCCCACTCCCCTAGAGAGCTGGGCAGCTGGACCCCACTCTGGCTGGGAGCTGTGGGCAAGAAGCCCCGGCAGCTTCCCCCCACTGGGAACTGGGGCGAGAAGCCCTGGTGCCTTTCTACACACACACACACACAGACACACTCCCAGCTGGGAGCCACCGGCGAGAAGCCCTGGCAGCAGCCCCCTACCCCGCCACTCCCAGCTGGGAACTGGGGTGAGAAGCCCCAGCACCTCCCCACCCCACTCACTGCAGGGAAGGGGGCAACCATGTCAGTTTCACAACTTGGTGAGCTATGACATTGACAAGGCTGCCTGGTTCCCGGCAGGGAGTGGGCGAGGGTTGGCGTGGTGGGCTGACAAGCCAGGAACAGGATGGGGAGAAGCACCGGGTGGCTTCCCCTGCTCTTGGTGGGGAATGGGGAGGGGAAGGTGGGGGCAGCCCACCGAAACCCCGAGATCCTGAGGGGCAGCCAGGCTCCTGGCAGGGAGCTGCTAGTGGAGCTGAGAGACCGGGCTCTCAGCTCCCCACACTTCCCTTAGGTCGGTGGAAGTGCTCCTGGTGAGGATGCGCACCACCGACCCAAGGAAGGTAGTGTGGACATGCACCACCGCAGTGATTACTGCAGTGGCTGCAAGTCAATCTAAAATAGGTCGACCTACATTTCTATGTTGGCTCCAGGCCCACCATGGACTCTCAAAGGTAAGGGTTGCCCTGGCATGGGGGAGATTGTGTTGCTTTTTGGCTTCTTTGCATTACCTGAGCAGCAAAAAAAGAGCCAGAATGCAGCAGAGAACATGGCCACACATAGAAAGAACCAAAGACCATATTGAAAGGATCTTAGTTACTGATTCAAAATATATGATGCCTCATTCTAATTTCATCTAGGTTGGATTAAATACTCATAGGAAACAGGTTTCAGAGTGGTAGCTGTGTTAGTCTGTATCAACAAAAACAACGAGGAGTCCTTGTTGCACCTTAGAGACTAACAAATTTGTTACAGTACAAAATTATTTCAAAATTACTGTATTCGAATTTTCAGAAGCGATTTTATACCTTCGGTCTTGTGTGTCCCCACTAAAGCGTGTGAATTCAGTGGAGTGCGTCCACAGTACCGAGGCTAGCATCAAATGTTGGAGCGGTGCACTGTGGGTAGCTATCCCACAGTTCCCGCAGTCCCCGCTGCCCATTGGAATTCTGGGTTAAGATCCCAGTGCATGATGGGGCAAAAACATTCTCGCAGGTGTTTCTGGGTGTGTGTCGTCAGTTGCTCCTCCCTCCGTGAAAGCTACGGCAGACAATCATTTTGTGCCTTTTTGGCAAGCAGACGCCATACTGCTTTCAGCAGACGGTGCACTGCTTCTCTCCTGGTACTCTGAATCCACCTCGCATTTCCTCTCGTCTTTCTATGTAATCTCTATAAGTATCTACTCTTTCTCTTCCTCATCGACCGCTTCCACTGCCAACTCTGCTCGGCCATTGTAAACTGAGCAGCACAGCTTCCGCCACCAACTCTGCTCTCCTGCTCTTGCTGCGCTCCTGAGCTTCTCCAAGTTGTCTGTCCTGGGCTCCCGCCTCCGTGAAAGCTACAGAAGACAACCATTTCCCGCCTTTTTTCAGCTATCATGAACCGAACAGCACCTCTTCCGCTGCCACTCTGCTGTCCTACGTTTCACGCCCTTTTTCCAGGATTACCCATGCAGGCGTCATAGTGTGGCAAGCATGGAGCCCACTCAGCTCTCCGCTGCAGTTTTGACCATTGTAAATACCTCGTGCATTATCCAGCAGTATGTGCAGTACCTGCAAAACCGGGCGAGGAAGCGACGACAGTGTGATTACTATACTGATGAGGGCATGGACACAGACGTTCCTAGAAGCACGACATGTGGCGATTGGGAGACCATGGTGGCATTGGGCCAGGTTCATGCCGTGTAACGCCGATTCTGGGCCCAGGAAACAAGCATAGTGTCGCAGGTATGGGATGATTCCCAGTGGCTGCGAAACTTTTGTATGCATAGGGCCACTTTCATGGAACTTTGTGACTTGCTGTCCCCTGCCCTGAAGCGCAAAGACACCAAAACGAGAGCAGCCCTCACAGTTGAGAAGTGAGTGGCCATAGTCCTGTTGAAGCTTGCAATGCCTGACAGCTACCAGTCAGTCAGGAATCAGTTTGGAATGGGCAAATCTACTGTGTGGGCTGCTGTGCTGCAAGTAGCCAACGCTATCACTGAGCTACTGCTATCAAAGGTAGTGACTCTGGGAAATGTGCAGACCATTGGGGATGGCTTTAATTCGCTGGGGTTCCCTAACTGCGGTGGGGCGATAGACGGAACCCATATCCCTATCTTGGCCAGTACGTAAGCTGCAAGGGGTACTTTTCCATGGTGCTGCAAGCACTGGTGGATCACAAGGGACGTTTCACCGACATCAATGTGGGATGGCCAGGAAAGGTGCATGACGCTTGCATCTTCAGGAACTCTGGTCTGTTTGAACAGCTGCAGGAAGGGACTTACTTCCCAGACCAGAAAATTACTGTTGGGGATGTTGAAATGCCTAGAGTTATCCTCGGGGACCCAGCCAATATTCCAATTGTAATTGCTGCTTGTTGTGTGCTCCACAATATCTGTGAGAGTAAGGGGGAGACGTTTATGGCAGGGTGGGAGGTTGAGGCAACTCACCTGGCAGCCAATTTCGCACAGCCAGACAAAAGGGCGATTAGAAGAGTGTAGCAGGGCGCGCTGCGCATCAGAGAAGCTTTGAAAGCCAGTTTCATGACTGGCCAGAGTACGGTGTGACAGTTGTGTTTGTTTCTCTTGAAGTTACCCGCCCCCTATATATATGAAAGAAAATAAAGTCACAATTGTTTAAAAACCATTCTTTATTATTTGTTGCACAACACATTGAGAGAAATCAGAAGGCAGACCGGGGGTAAGGGGAGGTATTGGGTTAGGGGGGTGGAGGAGGAGGGAAGGACAAGTCCAGAAACCAAATCAAAATTTCGGATATGCCAGCTTTCTTCTGCTTGTGAAATCCTCTGGGGTTGAGTATGTGGGTCCCCATAGCCTCCCCTCCCCCCCCCCCCGTGTTCTTGGGCGTCTGGGTGAGGAGGCTATGGAACCTGGGGAGGAAGGAGGGCGCTTATACAGGGGCTGCAGCAACAGTCTGTGGTCTTGCTGCCTTTCCCGCATTAGATCCACCATACAGAGGAGCATGTCAGTTTGCTCCCCCATGAGCTTGACCATAGCATCCTGCCTGCTCTCATCGCACGCATGCCTCCTCTCTTCGTGTTCATTTAATGCTTTTTGGGACTCCGCAATTGTTTGCCTCCACGCATTCAGCTGGGCCCTATCAGTGCAGGAAGACTGCATGAGCTCGGAGAACATGTCGTCCCGAGTTCGTTTCTTCCGCCTTCTAATCTGGACCAGCCTCTGGGAAGGAGTAGATAGGGGCCATGTTGAAACATTTGCACCTGTGGGAGGAGAAAAAGGGAGGGTAGTATTTTAAAAGATACATTTTAGAGAACAAAGGGGACACTCTTTCTCAGTGAAACAGGCAATTCATAGTACACAGCACATGTTCTTTCTGTACAAGGTCGCATTTTGCCTCTTATACTGAAGTGCCTGCCACTTTGGTGTGAGTAAGCCATCACATGCGGCCGGGCAACAGAATTCAGCTTGCAGGCAGCCACGATAAGCCCTAGGGGCACGTGGGGTTCTGCTTCTTCCGCATTCATTTCAATGCTTTCAAACTGCCGGGCCCCCTTTCCCATAGCAAGCAATGCCTGGTGCGTTTGTCATATAAAAGGAGGGCCTGCAGGCTCTCTGGGATGATCGCTTCACACAACACCTCACCCCCACCTCCCTGCACCCACCACGTGGCTCCGATGAGGCTCTGAGCAGAGATGAGCCCTTTAAACTAAACGCGAACAGCCCAGCGCGGCTGGGTTTCCCCCCACCGCATGGCTCCGATCAAGCTCTCACTCACCAGAAGTGCCTTCTCCAGGGTCATGGTCTGGGAGCCTGCCTTTGGAGTGGGGGGAGGCTATTGGCTCCAGCGTTAAGACTAGTTCCTGGCTAGCGGAGAAAACGGATTCCCCACTTGCCGCCTGTGCACTGTCCTCCTCCTCCTCCTCTTCCTCTTCGTCCTCCAATAACTCATCCTCCTTGTTCCATGCAACTCCCCCCTTGCAGGTGTCCACGGACAGTGGTGGGGTAGTGGTGGCGTCACCCCCCATAATTGCATGCAGCTCACGGTAGAAGCTGCATGTAAGGGGCTGTGACCCAGAGCACCCGTTCACCGCTCTGGCTTTTTGGTACGCTTGCCTGAGCTCCTTGATTTTTGAATGACACTGCTCTGTGTCCCTGGAATAGCCTCTTTCCGTCATGGCCCTGAAGACTTTAGCGTACGTATTTGCGTTTCTTTTTTTGGAACGTAGTTCTGCCATAACAGATTCATCTCCCCAACATGCGATGAGATCCAGTACCTCCCATTCGGACCATGCTGGAGCTTGTCTGCGAATCCAGAACTGCGTGGTCTCCTGTGATGGCGGACTGTGCTGATGGTCACCTGTGATGGCGGACTGTGCTGATGGTGACCAAACAGGAAATGAAATTCAAAAGTTCCCGGGGCTTTAACTGCCTACCTGGCTAGTGCATTGGAGTTTAGAGTGTTGTCCAGAGCGGTCACAAGGGAGCATTCTGGGATAGCTCCCGGAGAGCAATAACGTTGAATTGCGTCCACAGTACATGTAACCCAGAACTGTGATCTGGATTTTAGCGCTACTCCACTTGCCGAGGTGGAGTACAGAAATCAGATTAAAGAGCCCTTTAAATCAAAAAAACTGGTTTGGTCATGTGGACGGAATCAGTTTTATTTCGAATTAACTCAGCTAATTCCGGAATAACCGCGTACTGTAGACCAGGCCTAAGGTGCCACAAGGACTCCTCATTGTTTTTTCATAGGAAACAGTACGTCAAATACTTCTGGGAGGCAAAATCAGGAAGCACACAAATGGCAGACATGTTTTTGTATTTAACAACAGAGTTTGCAGAAGTGTGGAAGAATCCTCCATCTGTGCACTTAACCAGACCTTTTTAGAGATGAAAAATCACCATTAAGACATGCCTGTGTATCTTCAATAATACCGAACAACTTCTGAGAGTGTCTGCAAGTTAAAATAACTTCTGTCTTGTACTCCATAGAAAATGCCTAAACAACAAGTTTAGTGCTAATCTGGGTTCTTTTAAAATTCAGATTAAGACAGAGTGGAAAAGTACCTTTTACTTTGCAGTGGTGTAATTTTTGCTGAGAAATGCACATTATTTAAGAGTGGAAAGTAAAGAAAACACTGATGCATCAGTGTCTGACTTCAGTACAGTTCAGTGCTGAAAAACAAGAGTTTTCAGTGTAAATGATTAGGCACTCTTGCTCCTAGACACAGCACTTCGTCAAAGACAGACACAAAACAAAAACACTTCATAAAAGGCTGGAGACTAGATAACAGCCATTCGTCCCTACTGTGAAAACAAAATAGTCTGCAGTCACGCTTACCTGACAGAACTGATCTGGTTTACAGTGTTCCCAGAGGTTTTTTTTTAACATAATGGACCATCTCTGGGGTAAGTCTTTTGGAGACAACACAGTAACTCAAGCGATGAAATTTGGCCCCACTCTGAAATGAATATTTTAGTTACCAACAATTGTCCATTAGCTGAAAAGAGAAATTGAGGGGGAAAATAGCACTCCAAATTATTTATTTTCCAGAACAATGAACTACTGACATTTTCATTAGAACTTAGCTCAGGAAACTCCAGCACTTCATTACCAAACCAGCCAAGTGATACAACTTGCAGGGTAATAGAATGATATGTCTAGGTGACATAAAATATATGCTGTAATTCAGGAATAAAATTCTTGATTCAAATTCATCCCTGCTATGATTCTATTGAAGCCATTGGAGTTACACTGGGATGAATTTAGCCCTACACATGTGAAGCTATACAGTCCGAAGAGAAATATTGTGTATAAAAAGAACACGGTGTATAAAGACTATTTGCAAACTGTTATGTCATTAAGGGCTTCATTGCCTGAGCCTTTATTTTTCATATTTTCCTTATCTCCAAGGCCTCTGCTAACGTTCAATGTTTTATTTTTTAAAATTCTCATCCACATTCTTCAGAAAGGTTTTCGTATTTGTTGATCCTTCATTGGCATTGGAGTTACAGATACAAATATTTTCATTTGTTTGGCACAATTCTTGTGAGTTAAGCCTCCTTTCCTTGTTTTATCTGCTCACTTAAGAGTTTGCCATTTAGGTAGAGTGATGGTTATTTTATTGGATTTTTGGCAGATCTATTGAGTTGGTTGAACTGACATAAAATGTCTATAAACCAGTTCAGTGGGTGGCTGAAAAGCTTAGTAGCACCTTTGGTTATACATTTATTTTCCACTGCGAATAATAACCCATTCACCACTACAGTATCTAAGGAAGGCCACAAGATTCCAGTCTTCACAAGTAAATGCAAATGAGTTCCACTCAAAACATCTCCTAGTCTCATTGCAATAATAAAGTTTTGTAGTTTCCTGTTATATTCACAATATAGATTACAAGAATTAGATACTGAGTCTATATTTTAATGTCTCATATACTCTGACTTATGAAAGTTAAACTACCCTACTTGACCTCTTCGGAATTATGTAAGTTTTTCTATAATTGATTTAAAAAAAATCCAAAAAAATTATATGGTTGCATGAGCACACAGTTGTTTTTCAACCCTGACACACAGACTATCAGTTCCCAAACACAGAAGACTAGCATAGGTCAACACAGAATATTTATTAATAGTATCCCTATACATGGTTCTATTCCCAACCATGTCTTTTCATCTCATCTGAAATGAGTGAAAGGCAGGAACATTATCGAAGTAAAATGTTGGCTTCTGTGAAGTCTGTGACAGCCTTTGCCCATGATATTTTATAGTTATTGGGCATACCACATCATAACTAGACCTTGTTATCTAGAGTAATATTTCTGGAAAGATCCTCTTCAATGAACCAGGACTAAATAGTACCATCTTACTGAGTTCTCACTCAGAGGAGAACATTTTGAAGAGTTGCCATACTCCAACAGCTGTGAGCAGAACTTTGGTGCTTAATTGGGAAAGGGACTTGTATCATAATAAAACAAAAGGTATTTTAATTCAATCCTAACAGTTCAGAACAGGGACCCATATAGAAAAGGAGGGAGGAAAGCGCCTTTGTTATCCATTCTTCCTTTAGACCAAACACTCCCTGCTCACTTCTTCTTTTCTCATAAGAGTGAAATAATTTATGCAGAACACCGCTTCATCTTGACCTTTTGGTTAAAGTCTTTCCAAATGAGGAAAAGGGATAAATCAGCCTTTTGGTAATCATACTGTCTGCTAACATTATGATTTGTTCTTAGGATGAAGACTGAGTAGAAAGTGACACTAATATGGAGACCTGTACTGACAAAAACCAAAATGAGAATGGATTAATGATCCCTATCTTCTCCCCCAAGTATCCCACAAGTAGCTAAACCATCAGCCATTCTTGTTACTGTAATCTTGTGGGCCTCATCACAAAGTTGTATGCTAGGCTGGATCAATATATTCATTTCTCTAAGCCCTGTGATTGGAAAGTAACATTAATCCATTTTCCAAACCTCTAGGAAACATGGCAGATTTCTTACCTCTTTTTCTCTCTGCCTCCTGAAGCAGCAGGATATTGGAAAGGATGTGTGTTCGGTGGATTTGGTTCTCAATTCCCATTTTCCTAAGATCAACTTCTGTCAAGTGTAGTAAGTCCTGTAGCAAACCCCAGAGAAAGAGAACATGGTAGAGAGATATTACTCCAATAGTAAATTAAATTCTCCTTGAGCCACATTGGTGGCCTTCTGTTACTATGGGCTAAATAACAGCAGGTTTAGGAAAATATTTATACATTATGTGAAGTCCCTTTTCAATGATAATTCCTGTCACTGAAGCAGGAAGGATTTCAAACTGTCATTAAAACTAGTTAACCATCTTAAAGACATCTGGCTAATTATATGATTATAACAACATAGGATGTAGCAGCACTTGGGCCAATGTAACTTTACGTAGGTTAAAGAATGTTTTTCTTAAAAAAAGCCAGTGTTGCGATGAACAAAAATGTGCACTTTTCTCAACACACGCTGAATGGTGAAGATTCTTAATGGCCCACCTTGATTTTCATAAACATTGTAAGGAGAGTGGTCACTTTGGATAAGCTATTACCAGCAGGAGAGTGAGTTTGTGTGTGTGGTTTTTGGAGGGGGGGGGGGGGGTGAGAAAACCTGGATTTGTGCTGGAAATGGCCCATCTTGATTATCATACACATTGTAAAGAGAGTGGTCACTTTGGATGGGCTATTACCAGCAGGAGAGTGAGTTTGTGTGGCGGGGGGGGGGGGGGGGGGGGGGGGGTGAGAAAACCTGGATTTGTGCTGGAAATGGCCCAACTTGATGATCACTTTAGATAAGCTATTACCAGCAGGAGAGTGGGGTGGGAGGAGGTATTGTTTCATGGTCTCTGTGTATATAATGTCTTCTGCAGTTTCCACAGTATGCATCCAATGAAGTGAGCTGTAGCTCACGAAAGCTCATGCTCAAATAAATTGGTTAGTCTCTAAGGTGCCACAAGTACTCCTTTTCTTTTTGCGAATACAGACTAACACGGCTGTTACTCTGAAACCTGTCATATTTAGTTTGGGATCCATGCTGATGGAATTTTTAACAATAAGAAGCAATTTATTGCATTTTGAGAAATGGAAAATACCCACAAGCTAAGACTGTTAGAAGAAAAACTACTACTTTCATACTTCTTTCACTTACATTAATGAAGGGAGATACAGTTCAAATTTGATTGGGGGGACATGAAAAATTATGGACTGTAAAGATTTTGGATAATGAAGAGACTACTTAATGTAATTAATAGCCATCAGGGGACATGACACTGTTTTGAATGACATGAGTTCTGAATAACTGAGGTTGAACAGTTATCTTTTCCCATCTCCCTAGTCTCTGCAAAATCAGAATTAATTTATCAAAATAGGCTGCTGAATAACTCAGGGAATTATTTATGAAGGTCTAGAATGCTTCGATTTTACATCAACATCTTTAAAAGAAAGGGGGGGGGGGAAATCAGTATTTTAGTTTGGAGAAAATCCTTTAGGTCACATACGTTTCCTTTCCCCTTTGCTATTTTGTCTTTTGTCTGTGGAGCATAACAAGGCAATTCTTTGGAATTTGCTCCACTTTAGTGCTGGCAGGTGGGGCTCATAACATTTCAGTCTATTGTGGTATCTTTTATGAAGTTGGGTATCTCAACTCTCGGATCATAAAATACAGATTGCATTGTTACAGTTACTTTAATTGAACCACTAAGACTAACAGCAAAGAATTTATTTTTTCAGTAGAGCCACAAACTAGCAAATCTTCATTCTTTTAAATAAAACCATAGTACCTGAGAGACACTACTGGATTTAGGGTACCCACTTTTACTCTCTGAACCCTCATTTCAGATGCCAGTAATGAGACAGTTCCATAAAGCTGTAGAAGGAAGACCTCACTATTTTTCATTTGGAAGTGTGAAATCAACTGTGAGTATTTCCCAGATGTTGATGCATTAAATGTATGTCAATAGAAGGGGCAGGACTTTCTGATCATGAAACTATTATGCTTAGTTTCCCCCTCTCACGTTTACCAAAAGGGGAAAATACCAAAGGTGAAGCCACAGAGAAGTGGGAAAGGTTTTAAAACTAGTGCTAACACTGGCACAGGATCCCTCACCTCCTTCCACCCTCCCCCGCCCCCAAAAAATCGAAACCAAAAAACTCAGCCTGGCCTTCTGCCTGTCCAGCCTTTGCCAAACATAAAAGAATGGCAAAACTAGGCAACTGGCGTTTACAGCTCTAGTTCTAGACAACATACACTGGTGGTAATACAGTGTGGGCTTTTACTGGCAGATTTCTGAAGTAGTGTTAGAGAAATTGTTATGACAGCAAAAAATAATGATACACAGACGCCATGATTGTAGAAGGGAGAATAATCTCCTACCTGAAAGTTTTCCTGCTTTATTCGAGACTCCCACACAACACTTTATGTTCCTCTCTAAGAACCAGTTAAAGTACAGGATTGGGAATCAAGAAACTTATGATCTACCCCCAGCTCTGCCACTTGACCCATTCTGTAGCTATGGGCACTTTACCTCTCTCTGCCTCAGTTTCCTCATTTGTAAAATGAGAATGATGATACCCTCTGCTGTAAAGATAAAAAGCCCCATGTAAATACTATTATTATTAAAAATACTAACTCTAGATAGTAGATAACATAGGTAATAACTAAGCCATCTGACAACTTAAACCCCAGTTCAGCAAGGTAATTAAGCACATGTCTACGTAAGCACATGAGTAGTCCCATTGACTTCAGTGGAACATAAATCAGGCACTTTGAATCAGTCTATAGTATTTAGCTCAGAAACTGGGGAAAGAGCATAAAGATGGCAATGAAGTGGAACCTCCAGAAACAGTAAAACAGTAAATGGAAAAGTGATTGGTGGTTCTAACTCTCAGAAAAATCCATTGTATTCAGAGTGATGCACTAAGCCTATTATTAAGTTTTGAGCAGCAGCTGATTTCTCCCCCAGACAGGCTTTCAGGCCTATTAAACTAAGAGAGTAATTTTGCTGTATGTTTCTTTCAATTTGTTGTCTGCCAACTCAGCCCTCCCAGGGTTCTATATTGGGATCTTTTGTGTTACAAAGCTAGCATGAATCACATAGCAACATGTTTCAACTTACTACTGCATTTTACTGACTGCCTGCTTGGGGACCTAGGTTATCAGAGAAAATGAGTTTATTAGCCTTCACAGACTCTAAATTATCTTTGAAATCCGATTATCTTTATTCTGCTTGGATTATCAGATTACCCCCAACACTTTAAATACATTGGTAGATAGGCAGCACAGTTGTGACATGAAAACCACTTTTAATTAAAACCCTATTGTCTGTCTCTGAGTAAAATTTGATTGCAGGGAATGACTGGTGAATAACTGTAATTCATTTACAAATGAATCCACGAATGTTTTCAGTTGATGAAAATACTTTTAACAATAATATTTATTCTATTTATTTTTTGACTTTGTGAGATATAATTGAAATATTTAGTGATAAAAATAACAGTTCAAAGCAATGTACAACTGTTGATAAACTTGTACGCTGAGTGCAGTGCAGAATATTAGCGGTAAAGAATATTCTTTTTTTCTGGGAGGTGGGGGCAAGAGGTTACTCATACATGCCAACAATGCAGACAGAAAACACAGCATGGTAGATAGAAGGGTGATTCTGGTTCTGACTTCCATACATAGGTTTATAGGGGTAGGACTTTCTCAGAATTCCTGCAGAGCTTCTAGAGATGTTGCTGAGATCCCCAAAATTATTGATATAAGGGGCCAGAATTCCTTCTGGTATTGCTGATTCAGCACAGTGGGGAAGAGACACATCAGAGGTTATCTGTAATTTCAAAAGGCTACCTCCCTCCACTCACTATGTGAGTGGAAAGATGTCATAGAAAACTTTTTCTGCACATGCAGCTGGGCAGGATCTCTTTCTAGGACTCAAGAGTACAGGGAGAGAGGGCCTGTAAATTTGCCATCCTGCATACCATGATCCCAAGTGGACGTGGTCTGCCAACTAGATGAGATGGACGTCCAGTCCTCCAGCCAGCTAACACGTATGCTGTAGTCAACAGCACCTGCTAACCTGGTACGCACCTGGCTCCTGTTTAGAGCAGCAGCAATGTGTTCCCAACAGAATCTTATGTTGGCTAGCATGATTCCTGTAAAGAATGATGCATCTGTTGGTGTTTCTTTTTCTGGCTCAAATTCCTACAGTGAAGGATTTGGACTGAAGTGTTTAAAATGGGGTTAATAGGTGTATAATAATTATAGTACTTTGCACTGCTACACAGCACTCAGTATTACATACAATTAATTAATCCTCACAACATCGCTATGTTGTAGGTTTTATACACATTTTACAGATGAATAAACTAAGAGAAACCATGGTTACAACTACACTACTAGCGAGGGGTGCGATTCCCCTGTTTGCACACACACTAGCTCTTCCACTCGCTCTCAATCCCCCTGAAACTAGTGGGTACATACTCAACAAGGCTAAGCCATACCTCGGCTGCTGCTTCCCATGCTACACTGCTATTTCTACTTGCAGTAGCTCACTAAGGGCTAGTGCGCGTATGTGTACGCAAGCAGGGGAGTCACAGCCCAGGCCTGTAGCCACGATGTAGCCTAAACGACTTGTCCGAGGTGACACAGCGAGTCAGTGACAGAGTGAGGAATGGAATATAGGAGTCGTGGTTCCCAGTCACCGGCTCGAGTCACTCTATACACTCCTGCTGTTGTTAAAAAGAATCAGACACAAGACTGGAATCAAGTGGGCTACTGCATGATGGCTTTCAAATGTTACTGTTCCTATTTGATATTTATCTACTTTCAAATGGTAACAAATAGCTCTAGTGACCGTTACCAAACTAATATTGATAAATGTGGTCCTGGGTGAAAGTGGGCTGATACTGTGTACCGGTAAGAAGCCGGTACTGGCCCATATGCAACCCATGTTAAAGTGCTGCTACCTTCCCCCTCCTCTGGGCCGCTGACAGGAGGGGGCAAAAGGGGCACCTGCCCCGGGGCTGATGATTTAAAGGGGCCCGGAGCTCTTGGCCGCTGCCACCGCTACCGCAGCAGTGGCCGGAGCCCCAGACTCTTTTAAATCGCTGCCGGAGCCCCGGGCAGCGGGGGCCAGGCAGTGCGGATGGGCTGGCTGGAGGAGATTGACCCCCAGCCCCACCCCTTCCACCCGAGACCTCGCTCCTTCCAGGGGCTGGAGCCGGCCCCTTTGCTGGTAAGAATTTAATATTACTTTCACCCCTGAATGTGGTTCTTCATCAGTATTGAACTGTATTACTAGCCATGTGTGCCATTGTTCTGTAAACAAATACATTCATTATCACTAAACTATTCATTAAATTCAAAACTAGATATAAGATAATGCAACTTATTGGTTACAATTTGGAAAACAAAAGTTATCTACTTGTTCTCACTTTAGTAAATGTGTCCATTAGAGCTAAAGTCTCAGATTGTCTTGGCTAATACTGGATAAGTGGCACTAGAAATAATAAACTACTCATCTTATCTTGCACTCTGGCAAAGTGGCTGTATTTCATGATGAGTTTTAGTATACAGAATTACAAAAGGTGTGGGGTTTTGCTTTTCTTTTCATGTTTGCAAGAGATAAAGGGAGAGCATCACCCTTCAGTTTCCTGTGCTTGAGGCTCAGTTGGACAAGTAATTACTACTAGGCATATTGCTTACTACCTGGAGTAGTTCCATGAGCAATAGTAAATAGAGCTACTCCTGGTAGTAAGTATTACTCTTGATAGTTAGTGCTTGCAGAATCAGGCCCTAATGTTCACCTCTCCACAGTAATGTTACTTAAATTTAAAATATAGTTTTATCTTTACTTAATTCATTATGAAAAATGAAATCCCTGCTCATTTTGCCTTTCTGTCAACCATACACATTATCAAAAGTTCTGCTTTCACAGTTATATACAAGATATTTTAGTAATAATGGGTAGGCACAAAGAATTACACACCAAACATGTTCAGATCTTAGATTTGATCCTGCAGTGAGATCTGTGTGGACCTTAGTGTATTTACATAAAGTTATACATTCTCCTGAATGGTCCTGTCTAGCCCCTAGCAGAAGTACTGAGAAATAGCTTAAGTCTGGAAACATTCAAATGAACAAAGTAATATTTATCAGGAATATTAAAACAGAAAAGTTCTACATTCTTGGACAATAGACATCTGGACTTTTGGCTAAAATAAAATCAGTCAGGGAACTATACTCTGCATTTGGGATCAGACTCAGTAAGTAAAAAAGCTTTTTCCATCACTAACTTCTGGGCTCTTAAAGCTTCTATAAATCCAGTGAATAAGGGTAAAGAAAGTATTACTTGGGCAACACTTACCTACTCCAATTCCCACCAGAGTTCTGCTATTTTAATGAGATTTCTATGTTAGCATAAAGCTTCAAAGTTCTCATTTTCTAACTGATAACCTATCTAGTTTGAGACTAATTGTACCACTTGAGACTTTCATAGGAATTTTCCTGAAAAAAGAGAGTTTCTTACCTCTACACCATCGTATTGTTTATCAAAGAGCATGCAATATTCTGGGAGACCCAGCTGGGTTAGCCAGATAGAAATGGCTAGATGCTTCATAATCTGTTATTCTCCTCACCTCACAATGCCTTTGACTCTGCAGAACAAAACAAACAAAAATGTTTAGCTAATGCTAATAATGCTGAGCATCAGTGGAATTCCAACAGAGCACTTAAAATAGCCACTTTAATAGCAAATGAGCTCCTCTGATTAACGTTATCACCATTAATTCCAAAGATATGAAGAATGATCTGGTCATTGTTTTAGAGCTCCTGTTAATGATGTATTAAGGTTGGTTACGTAAAATTAAGATTGAAGGACAGATCCTCAGCTGGTGTAAATTGAAGTGAATGGAACTATGATAATTTATGCCATCTGAAGATCTGCCCACACGTCTACATGTAATTTGTTGTTTCATTTGTAACCTTGATGTTACTGGGTATGTCAAAGGCTCTGTGTTTCTTTTAGCCTTCTCAGAAGGTGAATGACACACAGGCTTACAATATAATCATATAATCAGCAAAAAATTCTCAGTCCTTCTATTTATAGAAGATATTCCTCAATACATTTGTCCAGCAACCATGCCTTAGTTCCTCCTTCATGTTGAATAAATTGAGTGATAAAATGTATGAGAGGAAGACAAGAGTGAATGAGACTGTAATGTGTGTGTGAACGTGGAGGAAGTGAATGGGACTGTGTGGTTTGTAGGGGACAAAGAATGAATATGATCCTGTGGTGTGTGTTTGTCAAAGATTCACAGACAACCTGGTCACTGAGTTACAGAGTATCCCATAACTAGGAGATAGAAGCTTCTCCTTTGGCTCCATCAGGATGCTGGCAGCTTTGAATTTGAGCCCTCCGTCAACAAGACCTCCCTGAGCACTTTTTTCACCAATTTCTGTCTTTCTGTTGTTGGGACTCTGTTTTGGTCTCCATCTGCAAGATCTGAGAGCCCACTATTGGGCCCACCTACAATTAATTGATGGATTGGTGTATTAATTAATCTCTTAGACTGCAGTGGCCGATAAGGCGGGGGATGGGGGGAAAACTTGCCCCGGTGCCACATCCGGCCCTTCAGACATTTTAATCCGGCCCTCGAGCTTCCGCTGGGGAGCGGGGTCCAGGGCTTGCCCTGCTTCGCACATGCTGTGGCTCCACTTGGCTCCCAGAAGCAGGGGCATGTCCTCTCTCTGGCTACTATGCATAGGAGCTGCCAGGGGGCTACGCACGCTGCCCCCATCCCAAGCACTGCCCCCGCAGCTCCCATTGGCCAAGAACCTCATTTCTGGCCCCACCCTAGAGCCCACACCCCCTCTTGCACCCCAACCCCCAATTTTGTGAGCATTAATGGCCTGCCATACAATTTCCATACCTAGATTCATAGATTCATAGATACTAAGGTCAGAAGGGACCATTATGATCATCTAGTCTGACCTCCTGCACAACGTAGGCCACAGAATTTCACCCACCCACTCCTGCGAAAAACCTCTCACCTATGTCTGAGCTATTGAAGTCCTCAAATCATGGTTTAAAGACTTCAAGGAGAGAGAATCCTCCAGCAAGTGACCCGTGCCCCATGCTACAGAGGAAGGCGAAAAACCTCCAGGGCCTCTTCCAATCTGCCCTGGAGAAAAATTCCTTCCCGACCCCAAATATGGCGATCAGCTAAACCCTGAGCATATGGACAAGATTCACCAGCCAGATACTACAGAAAAATTCTTTCCTGGGTAACTCAGATCCCACCCCATCTAGTATCCCATCACAGGCCATTGGGCCTATTTACCATGAATATTTAATTACCAAAACCATGTTATCCCATCATACCATATGGCCCTTGGGCCAAAAAGTTTGCCCACCCCTGCGATAAGTGTTGGTCTCCTGAGCAGCAACAGCATCAGGAAGATTACCACCAATATTATTAGAATGAGAGACCTGAGGAGCACACAAGAAACAATTGTAATTTATCACAAGTTCCTTCATTAACAAATCCACTCAGCAGATAAACAATCCCACAACAGCAGATAGAGCGTACAAAGTGTTTACCCTATGACAGGCATTACTCACATTTCCTGCTTGGAAACCATGGACTGTCAGTCACTATCTTGCTCATCATCATCACCAGCAACAGCTGTCATCCTAGAATCTCCCATGGCACACAGGCCAAGTTATACCTCTGATGAGTCACACTGATGCCTATTTGGGGTAGTGTCTATTCACGAAGGTTTCAATCCCTTTTCCTTAACTATATTCTACACCCCACTCAGTAGCAGCTTACTGTATGGGCCGACAGGGCCTGTGCCCATGGGCCTCGGCCAATTCGGGAGCCCCGCAGGAGTGCTGGCCCTCTGGCCCCACCCCCTGCTGCTCCTTCCCCCACCATCCCGCCCCTCAGCCCTGCTCCTCTCTTCCCCTTGAGGCCTTGCTCCCGGCTGGAATATGGATGGACAGACAGAGTGTGAGTGAGTATATTCCCCCCACCCTCCCCCGTGTGGAGCCAGCCCGAGCCCCTTCTCCCTTTGCCCCCGGGCTGAGGCCCCTCTCCCTTCGCCCCCCTGTGCTGAGCCAGCGAAAGCCACTTGCCCAATCCTCCTTTTTCTCCATGCAGGGCTGGCACAAGCCCCGCTGTTCACCCCCACTCCCAGCCCCTTTTTGTCAAAACTGGGCATTTGTACTGTTTGCTTTTGCCAATTGGTGATCAGTTAGCAAGAGCAAATGGGACAAAATGCCCAGTTTTGACAAAAAATATTGGGACATCCGAGTCCAAACCAGGACATACGGTTACCCTAGGCCAGGGGTCCCTGAACTTTTTGGGTTGTCCCCCCAGTTACTTGGTCCATGAGAGCCGGGGCTAGAGCTGGGAATGGGAGCCAGGGGTCGCGGTGGGGCCAGGGTTGTGGTCAGGGACCGGGAGTGGAGCCAGGAATACAGTCATGGCTGCGGCTGAGGTGGGGTTGGAGTAGGGTTGGGTGGCGCTCCCTTCCCACCCCCTGTGGTGGCTGACCCAGCCCCCACCCCCCATTTGTTCCTCTATGCTCCCGTAGGGGGCACGCTCCACAGTTTGGGGACCACTGTCCTAGGCTGGGTAAAAGCCACACAGGGAGCTGGATTAGATGACCCTCTACCTGCCATGGACAGGGGACCGGGGTGCCCAAGAGCAGCCCCTGGCCTGTGTCCCTTCCCTGCAGGGTGCACCACCTAGGGCAGATGGAGGGTCCAGGGCTCCCTATAGTGGCCCAAGCTCCCTGGGCAGCTCTTACTATAGCCCCTGCTTCCAGCCAGTCCAGGGGGCAGGGCCTTTCTAGAAGGGGTGGAGCATGGGGCAGAGCCCCATGGCAGGGGGGATGTTGGAGGCCCCAAAGTTCTTTGTGCCCAGGGCCCTAATAAATCTTAATCTGCCTCTGACCCCACTAAACTAGGGGTACCCCATATTTTATAAGCTAACTTGTTAGTTCCCCTTATACTCATTAACATTTATGTCACTCAATCACCATAACAACTAGTGATTAGCACACTGCTGACACCCTGTGTCTGCAAAAAGCCCCAAAATACTCTAATCAGCTTTAACTGGTACACTGCAATATATATGTCCTAAATATCAGAACATCTATTACTGTTAGGGTTGCCAACTTTCTGACTGCAGAAAACCGAACTCCCTTGCCCCACCCCTGCCCCACCTCTTCCCCAAGGCCCTGCCCCACCCCTTCTCCAAGGCACCGCCCCCCTGCTCACTCCATCTGTCGCTCGCTTTCCCCCACCCTTGCTCACTTTCACCGGGCTGGGGCAGGAGGTTGGAGAGTGGGAGGGGGTGAGGGTTCTGGCTGGGGGTGTGGGCTCTGGGGTGGGGCCAGGGATGAGGCTTTGGGGTGCAGGACGGGGCTCCAAGCTGGGGGGTGGAGCTGAAGGGTTCAGAGTGTGGGAAGGGGCTCCAGCCTGGGGCAGGGGTATGGGAGGCCATGAGGGCTTTGGTTGGGGGTGAGGGCTCTGGTTGGGGGTGAGGGCTCTGGGGTGAGGCTGGGAATAAAGGTTTTGGGTGCAGGAGGAGGCTCTGGGCTGGGGCCAAAGGGTTTGGAGTGTGGGAAGGGGTTCAGGGCTGGGGCAAGGATTTGGGCTGCGGGAGGGGGTGTGGGGTGCAGGCTCTGGGCGGTGCTTACCTTAGGTGGCTCCCGGAAACAGCCGGCATGTCCCTCTAGCTCCTAGGTGCAGGGACAGCCAGGGGGTTCTGCATGCTGCCCCCGTCTCCATGTGCTGCCCCCGCAGCTCCCATTGGCTGCAGTTCCTGGCCAATGAAAGCTGCAGAGCTTGTGCTCAGGGCCGCGCCTGCGGGCGGGGGCAGTGCACGGAGCCCTACTGGCTGCCCCTGCACCTAGGAGCTGGAGAGACATGCTGGCCGCTTTCGGGAGCCGCATGGAGCCAGTCACTGCGGCCAACTGGACTTTTAGCCGCCAGCTGACCAGAGCCAACAGGGTCCCCTTTTGACCGGATATTCCAGTCGAAAACCGGATGCCTGGCAACCCTAATTACTGTAACTGTTTCATCTTATAACATAGGGTCACTGATCAGTTAGCTACTCATTTCAGTCTCTGTTTATGCTTGATGCCTTGTTTTGTTAAGTTAAATATCTTACAGGCCTCAGGTCAGTAGGCCCTGTGTTATAACATTAATTAATATTTATATTTCACTTCTATATCACAAATACACCCAATATCTTTTATCCTTGGCTACACTGGCTCACAAATTATGCCACTCCACTTTACCCATTCTGGATGATTGTGGATGGCAGTAGGGAAAGACCATACTTCACCTTCAAAGAAGGAAGTGTAAGAGCATACCTTCTGTGACGTTATTGACTTGAACTGGGACCGTATAAAACATTGTTGCAACCAAGGTCTGGTAGTGGCACCAAATCTTGTATAAAGGGGGTCAAATAAGGTCTCTAAAGCAAGGTTATGGTTTGCTGGTTATGATTATGCTATCTGCATGCATCTATCATTTTTGAATTTAAAGTTGTAAGTATTGGCTCTACACTGCCTGTATTCCAAATTTATACTATGCTTCTGGATGACACCCCAGACAAATTGGTGTCAGCTCTGCCTAGCCTGCTTGATGGCCCATTAAGGACCATCAGCTATACAACTGACCCACTGAGAGAAGGCAGATATGCCTTGTGAATCAGCAAAGTATGCAGGGACTTGCCCATGTGACTCCAAACTCCATTTTGCTGTAATTTTCCACAGTAAGAACAAAGAGGTGTTCTTACACCTGGAAAAGACTATAAAAGGCTGATGCCTCATCTCCATCTTGTCTTCAATCCTGCTTCATACCTCTGGGGGAACTTTGCTACACTGAAGCTTTGAATCAAGGACTGAAAGACCCATCCCAGCTGTGGATGTACTCCAGAGACTTGATTTGAACCTGCAGTCTATTCCATCACTGCTACAAGTCTGAACCAAGAACTTTGCCATTACTGTATGTAATTGATTCCATTTAATTCTAGCTCTCATCTATATCTTTTTCCTTTTATGAATAAACCTTTAGATTTTAGATTCTAAAGGATTGGTAACAGCGTGATTTGTGGGTAAGATCTAACATGTATATTGACCTGGGTCTGGGGCTTGGTCCTTTGGGATCGAAAGAACCCTTTTTCTTTTACTGGGGTATTGGTTTTCATAACCATCTGTCCCCATAACGAGTGCACTGGTGGTGATACTGGGAAACTGGAATTGCTAAGGGAATTGCTTGTGTGACTTGTGGTTAGCCAGTGGAGTAAAACCAAAGTCTTCTCTGTTTGGCTGGTTTGGTTTGCCTTGGTGTGCATAGAAACCCCAGCCTTGGGCTGTAACTGCCCTGCTTTAAGCAATTTGTCCTGAATTGGCACTCTCAGTTGGGTCCCACCAGAACCAGCATCATTATACCTTCCCCCACCTGGCAAACATGGAGGCATTCTGTCTGTCTCAACTCTCAGCAGGTAGTCTCCACCTATTATCACTGGTGCAGTGCAACTTGCTGTACCATGGCCTCAGACTGTACAAAGACTGTGGTTTTGAATCTTGTCAGAGGAGACCTTGCTGGTAGTTTGTGGGTAGATGGCTAGTCACATAGTGCTGGCTCTCCTTGTTTCCAGCTGCTCCATTGCATTAAAAAACAAATAGAAATAAATTAAATACTCTCCTAATACCACTGCTCCATGTAACAAACTGCTGTATTTGCCACAGAGTTATGGACTTGTGAACAGGAGGACACACATCCACAAGGCAATTTCTATTAGAAGGCGGAGCACACAATGAATAAATTTGAAAGCCTCTAATCTAAACCTATGACTTGAACATGTCCTTCTTCTGGTCTTGGTGCTCAAATATTTTAGAGAAGTCCTGAAACGTTCAGGCTTCATGTTCAAACATGCCACTGTCTTTAAGTCTTAAATATATGTGTTATCTTTTCAAATATTTTTCCTTTTTTGTCCACTGTGCAAGAAAAAGAATTTTTACCAGCTCTGCATAAAACCCAGTGGAATTATGATTTTTTAGCAAGAAAACACTTATTCTAACCTGCCTGCCTACTCTAAATGCATCACTTCAAATTGCCCACAGGCTGATGTATTATGGTCAGCAAAGAGCCCTAATTGCTTACTGTCAAACAATGTGATCTGTTCAGTGTTGTTATAATTCTTGGAACATTGTAACAGTGCTGAGGTTATACATTTAACTGCAAAGCCAAAACCACTACCTTCTGAAGAAATGCATGACACAATGCAGGCATTGGGTGCCTTAAAATACAAATATGTCTTATTACCGGAAATGTTTAATAGGAATTTAGGCTAGAAAAACTGCCTTTATTAGCCTGCAGAGGGTCTCAAAACAGACAGTATTTTGGAAGTCACTAAAGGCTTGTCTACACTTACCGGAGGATCGACGCTGCAGCTATTGATGCATCGGAAGTCGATTTAGCAGGTCTTGACCCACTAAATCGACCGCTGATCCCTCTCCAGTTGACTCCTGTACTCCACCTGATCAAGAAGAGTAAGGGGAATTGATGGGAGAGTGTCTCCCATCAAAGTCGCGTAGTGTGGACCCCACGGTAAGTAGATCTAAGCTTTGTCAATTTGAGTTACGCTATTCACGTAACTCAAATTGCATAGCTTAGATTGACTTTTCCCTTTAATGTAGACAAGGCCTAAGAATTTATTCTTGATAGTCACTTTGGAATGGAGCCAAAAGGGCTACGTTTCAAGGACATGAAAATACCATTATATTGTGAAAGGTCCCCAACTCAGGGGGAGCCTTTGGACTGCAAGATGATCAGTAGGAAAGATACACTGGTTTCTGGGGAAGAAGGGGAATGGTAAAGAGCAGACAGGTGAGCTTATGAGACTGGTAAGTAGAGCTGGCCAGAAAATGGAAATTGCCTTCCCACAAAATTTTGTACATGGAACGATGCTAATCAATGGGACATGGTATTATCAGAGTATAAAATATATAGGAATAACAGAGTAGGTTGTGCTGGTGGGTGAGTGGCACTATATGTGAAAGAACACATAGTAAAAATATAGTAAAAATCTTAAATGAATCAAACTGTACCACAGAATCTCTATGGATAGAAAATTCATGCTTGAATAATAAGAATATAGAAGTAGGAATATACTACGGACCCACTGACCAGGATGGTGATGGTATTGTGAAATGCTCAGGGAAATTAGAGAGGCTACACAAATAGAAAACTCAGTAGTGGCAGGTTTCAGCTATACCCATATTAACTGGGTACAGGTCACCGCAGGACAGGATGCAGAGAAAAGTTTCTATACACCATAAATGACTGATTTGTGGAGCAGCTAATCCTGGAACCCACAAGGAGAAAGGCAATTCTCGATTTAGTCCTAAGGGGAGCACAGGATCTGATCCAAGAGGTGAGTATAGCTGAATCACTCGGTAATAGTGACCCTAATATAATTAAACTTAATATCCTTGTGAGAGGGAAAGCACCAAAGAAGCCTACCACAGTAGCATTTAACTTCAGAAAGGGGAACAACACAAAAATGAGGAAGCTAGTTAAATGGAAATTAAAAGGTACAGTTATAAAATGGAAATGCCTGCAAGCTGCACAGACACTTTTTAAAAACACCATAATAGAGGCTCAAATTAAATGTATACCCCAAATTAAAAAACATAATAAGGGGACCAAAAAATTCCACCGTATCTAAACAAGAAAGAAGTGGTGAGAGACAATAGGGCATTCTTTAAAAACTGGAAGTTAAATCTCTTCTGAGGAAAATAGAAAGGATCATAAACTCTGGCAAGTCAAGTTAACAGTATAATAAGGCAGGCCAAAAAAGAAAGAATCTGAAGAACAACTAGCCAAAGACTCAAAAAGTAACAACAAATTTTTTTTGTAAGTACATCAGAAGCAGGAAACCTGCCAAACAGGTCAAGATGCTAACGTAGCATTCAAGGAAGGTAAGGCCACTGCAGAGAAGCTAAATGGAGTCTTTGCATCAGTCTTCATGGCAGAGGATGCAAAGGAGGTTCCCATGCTTGAGCCATTCTTTTAGGTGACAAATCTGAGGAACTGTTCCAGATTGAGGTATCAATAGAGGAGGTTTTGGAACAAACTGATTAAAAATTAAACAGTAATAAGTCACAAGGACCAGATGGTATTCACCCAAATGTTCTGAAGGAACTCAAATATTAAATTGAAGATCTAAGTGTGGTATGTAACCCATCATTTAAATCAGCTTCTGTACCAGATGACTGGAGGCTAGCTAATGTGACACCAATTTTAAAAAAAGGTTCCAGAGGCAATCCCAGCAATTACAGGCCAGAAAGCCTAGCTTCAGTACCAGGCAAATGAGTATAGTAAAGAACAGAATTATCAGTCACACAGATGAACACAATATGATGGGGAAGAGTCAACATGGCTTTTGTAAAGGGAAATCATGCGTGACTAATCTATTAGAATTCTTTGAGGGGGTCACAAACATGTTGACAAGGGTGATCCAGTGGATATAGTGTACTTTGACTTTCACAAAGCCTTTGACAAGGTCTCTCACCGAAGGTTCTTAAGCAAAGCAAGCAGTCATGGGATAAGAGGGAAGGTCCTCTGATGGATCAGTAAGTGGTTAAAAGACAGGATACAAAGGGTAGGAATAAACGGTCAGTTTTCAGAATGGAGAAAGGTAAACAGTGGTGTCCCCCAGGGATCTGCACTGTTCAAAATATTCATAACACAAGTCCTGTTCAACATATTCATAAATGATCTGGAAAAAGGGGTAAACAGTGAGGTGGCAAAATTTGCAGATGATAAAATCATTAGTCAAGATAGGTTTCAGAGTAACAGCCGTGTTAGTCTGTATTCGCAAAAAGAAAAGGAGTACTTGTGGCACCTTAGAGACTAATCAATTTATTTGAGCATGAGCTTTCGTGAGCTACATCCGATGAAGTGAGCTGTAGCTCACGAAAGCTCATGCTCAAATAAATTGGTTAGTCTCTAAGGTGCCACAAGTACTCCTTTTCTCTTAGTCAAGATAGTTAAGTCAAGTCCAAATAATTACAAAGCATCCGCTCAATGTTCAGCAGCAGTCAAAAAAGCTAACAATGTTAGGAACCATTAGGAAAGGGATAGATAATAAGACAGTAAATATCAAAATGCCACTATATAAATCCACAGTACGCCCACACCTTGAATCTTGCGTGCAGATGCGGTCGCCCCATCTCAAAAAAGATATGTTAGTATTGGAAAAGGTACAGAGAAAAGCAACAAAAATGATTAAGGGTATAGAAAAGCTTCCAGGTGAGGAGAGATTAAAAAGACTGGGACTGTTCATTTTAGAAACAAGATGACTAAGGGTATGTCTACACTATGAAATTAGGTTGATTTTATAGAAGTCGATTTTTAGAAATCGATTTTATACAGTCCATTGTGTATGTCCCCACTAAGTGCATTAAGTCAGCAGACTGTGTCCTCAATACCAGGACTAGCATCGACTTACAGAGCGGTGCACTGTGGGTAGGTATCCCACAGTTCCTGCAGTCTCCGCTACCCATTGGAATTCTGGGTTAAGCTCCCAATGCCTGCTGGGGCAAAATCATTGTCGAGGGTGGTTTTGGATACATGTTGTCAGTCGCCCCTCCCTTCCTCCTCCATCCCTCCGTGAAAGCAACAGCAGACAATCGTTTCACGCCTTTTTTCCTGGGTTACCCATGCAGACACCATACCACGGCAAGCATGGAGCCCGCTCAGCTCACCGCTGCTGTTGTGAGCATCGTAAACACCTCACACATTATCCTGGAGTATGTGCAGAACTGGGCTAAGAGACGCCAGCACGAGGACGATTGTGATGAGGACATGGACACAGACATTCCTGAAAGCATGAGCTGTGGCAATTGGGACATCATGGTGGCAGTGGGGCTGGTTGATACAGTGGAACGCCGATTCTGGGCCGGGCAAACAAGCACAGACTGGTGGGACCGCATAGTGTTGCAGGTATGGGATGATTCACAGTGGCTGCGAAACTTTTGCATGCGTAAAGCCACTTTCCTTGAACTTTGTGAGTTGCTTTTTTCCCCCGCCCTGAAGCGCAGGAATACCAAGATGAGAGCTGCCCTGGCATTTGAGAAGCGAGTGGTGATAGCCCTGTGGAAGCTTGCAACGCCTGACTGCTACCGGTCAGTCGGGAATCAATTTGGAGTGGGCAGATCTACTGTGGGGACCGCTGTGATCCAAGTAGCCAATGCAATCACTGACGTTCTGCTATCAAGGGTAGTGACTCTGGGAAATGTGCTGGTTATCCTGGATGGCTTTGCTGCAATGGGGTTCCCTAACTGTGGTGGGGGAACAGATAGAACACTTATTCCTATCTTGGCACCGGACCACCTAGCCAACCAGTACGTAAACCACAAGGGGTACTTCTCAATGGTGCTGCAAGCACTGGTGGATCACAAGGGACGTTTCACCGACATCAACATGAGATGGCCGGGAAAGGTGCATGACGCTCGCATCTTTAGGAACTCAGGGCTGTTTGAGCAGTTGCAAGAAGGGACTTACTTCCCAGACCAGAAAATTACCGTTGGGGACGCTGAAATACCAATAGTTATCCTTGGGGACCCAGCCTACCCTTTAATGCCATGGCTCATGAAGCCATACACAGGCAGCCTGGACAGTAGTAAGGAGCAGGTCAACTATAGGTTGAGCAAGTGCAGAATGGTGACAGAATGTGCCTTTGGATGTTTAAAAACTCGCTGGTGCTGTTTGCTGACTAGGTTAGACCTCAGCGCAACCAACATTCCCATTGTTATTGCTGCTTGCTGTGCGCTCCATAATATCTGTGAGAGTAAGGGGGAGACGTTTATGGTGGGGTAGGAGGTTGAGGCAAATTGCTTGGTGGTTGATTTTGAGCAGCCAGACACCAGGGCACAGCTAGGCATGCTGTGCATCAGAGAGCCTTTGAAAACCAGTTTCATGACTGGCCAAGCTATGGTGTGACAGCTCTGTGTGTTTCTTCTTGCAGCAAACCCACCCCCTTTGTTGATTTTAATTCCCTGTAAGCCAACCACCTTCCCCCCTTTGATCACAGCTGGCAAAGGAAATAAAGTAACTATTGTTTTGAAACCATGCATTCTTTCTTTATTAATTAAAAAAAAAGGGAGATAACTGACAAGGTAGCCGGGTGGGGTGGGGGAGGAGGGAAGGACAAGGCCACATGGTTTATTGTAGCCACACAGAAATCAAAACTGTTTGAATGACAGCCTTCTGTTGCTTGGACCATCCTCTGGAGTGGAGTGGCTGCGTGCCCGAAGCCTCCCCACCCTGAGTTCTTGGCCTTCTGGGTGAGGAGGATATGGAACTTGGGGAGGAGGGCAGCCAGTTATACAATGGTAGCAGGGGTCTGTGCTCTTGTTGGCTTTCCTGCAGCTCCAACAGATGCTTCATCATGTCTGTTTGCTCCCACATTAGCCTCAGCATCGCCTCCTGCCTCTGCTCTTCGCGCTCACTTAATGCTTTCCTGGCCTCTGCCACTGAATGCCTCCATGCATTCAGCTGTGCCCTATCAGTGCAAGAGGACTGCATGAGCTCGGAAAACATGTCATCGCGAGTGCGTTTTTTTCACCTTCTAATCTGCGATAACCTCAGGGATGGAGATGATAGGGGGAGCATAGAAACATTTGCACCTGGGGGGAGATAAAAAGGGAGAGTAAAATTTAAGATGATACATTTCTGAGAACAAAAGGGAGACTCTTTCACAGTAAATCAAGCAATTCACAGCAGACAGCACATGAGCTTTAGGTACAAGGTCGCATTTTGCCTTTTATATTGAGCGCCTGCCGGTATGGTGACACATCACGCACAGCTGGGCAACAGACCTCGGTTTCCAGGCAGCCATGGTAAGCCTTTTGGTACGCGGGGTTGGCTTCTTCTGCCTTCATAACATGTGGGAATGGTTTCAAACTGCAGCGCCATCCTTTCCCATAGCAAGCAATGCCAGCTGGGTTTCACATTTAAAAGGAGGGGCTGCGGTTTGCAGGTGGATGTGCAGCACACACCTCCCCCCACCCCACCGCATGGCTATTCTCTGGGATGATCCCTTCACCGCTCCTCCCCGCCACATAGCTATTCTCTGGGATGATCCCTTCACCCCTTGCCCCGCCGCATGGCTATTCTCCAGGATGATCCCTTTTAGCCAAGCACAAACAACCCAGCATGAACAGGGTCCTTTTACTGTTCCCTTAAAAAATTCCCCTATTTCAACCAGGTGACCATGAATGATATCACTCTCCTGAGGCTAACACAGAAAGATATAGACCGAATGTTCTTGAATGCGACCAAAACCCAGGACCATTCACTGCCATGCTCTGTGCTGCAATGATTCCAGACTATTTGCTACTGGCTTGGCGTGGTAAAGTGTCCTACCATGGAGGATGAAATAAGGCACTCCTCCCCAGAAACCTTCTGGAAAGGCTTTCAGAGTACCTCCAGGAGAACTTCATGGAGATGTCCCTGGAAGATTCCTGCTCCATCCCCAGACACGTTAACAGACTTTTCCAGTAGCTGTACTGGCCGCGAATGCATCTCAATTCTTCAGGGCAAATCAAACATTAAACACTATTGCTTTTAAACCCTGTACTGTTGTTACAAATGTGCACTCACCAGAGGTGCCTTCTCTGGCTTCAGGGTCGGGAATCCCGCCTTCGGAGGCTATTGGCTCCAGGGTGATGAAAAGGTCCTGGCTGACGGGGAGAACGGATTCACTACTTGCCTGCTGCACATTCTCCTCCTCCTCCTCCATAAAATCCTCCTCCCTGTTGCGTGAGACTCCCCCCTTGCAGGTGTCCATGGACAGTGGTGGGGTAGTGGTAGGGTCCCCTCCTAGAATGCCATGCAGCTGATCATAGAAGTGGCATGTATGGGGCTCTGACCCGAAGCAACCGTTTGCCTCCTTTGTCTTTTGGTAGGCTTGCCTGAGCTCCTTAACTTTCACACGGCACTGCTGTGTGTCCCTGTTGTAGCCTCTCTCTACCATGCCCTGTGCGATTTTGGCATATATATTAGCATTTCTTCTTTTTGATCGGAGTTTGGCCTGCACAGATTCTTCTCCCCATACAGCAATCAGATCCAGTGTCTCCCTTTCAGTCCATGCTGGAGCTCGTTTGTGATTCTGGGGGGACTGCATGGTCACCTGTTCTGCTGAGTTCGCCATGCTGACCAAACAGGAAATGAAATTCAAAATTTCCCGGGACTTTTACTGTGTACTTGGCTAGTGCCTTGGAGTTTGAAGTGCTGTCCAGAGTGGTCACACTGGAGCATTCTGGGATAGCTCCCAGGGGCCAATACTGTCGAATTGCATCTGTACTACCCCAAATTCAACCCAGCAAGGTCGATTTTAGCACTACTCCCCTCACCGGGGAGGAGTACAGAAGTTGATTTTAAGAGCCCTGTAGGTCGACGGAATGGGGTTGGTTGTGTAGATGCATTCATTTTTAAATTGACCTAACACGGCTAAATTCAACCTAACCCTGTAATGTAGACCAGGGCTATGGGGGGATATGATAGAGGTCTATAAGATCATGAATGGTCTTACAGGTGAATAAGGAAGTGTCATTTATTCCTTTACATAACGCAGGAACCAGATGTCACCAAATTAAATTAATAGGCAGCAAGTTTAAAACAAACAAAAGGAAGTACTTTTTCACACAATGCACAGTCAACCTGTGGAACTCATTGCCAAGGGATGTTTTGAAGGCCAAAAGTACAATGCGATTAAAAAAAAAGAATTAGATAAGTTAATGGAGGATAGGTCCATCAATGGCTATTACCCAAAATGGTCAGGGATGTAACCCCATGCTCCGGGCAGACTCTGACTGCCAGAAGCTGGGAGTGGACAACAGGGGATGGATCACTTGATGATTCCCTTGATGATTCCCTCTGAAGCACCTGGCATTGGCCACTGTTGGAAGACAGGATAATGGGCTAGATAGACCACTGGTCTGACCCAGTATGGTCGTTCTTATGTTTTCATCCCAAATCAGGACGAAAACTCAAAAACATGAAAGTTGCCAAGAGCCTTCAAAATTGACAAGGGCATCTGGTGCGCTGCCAGCCAGGCAGAGAGGCTGCAGGTGGAGAGCTGAAACTCTGTGTCTCTCCTCCTCCCCCTTGCCTCCAAATCTGGCTACTCCAGTCAGGCTGTAGTTCCCCACCTTGAAGGCTCTTGTGATTTTTGCTTTCACTCTGCAGACAGAAAGTGAAATGGACAAGAGCCATTTTATGAAAAGGGCATTTTCCACTGGACAATTATTACGAAGGAAAATTCCCGACCAGTCCAACTAGGAAGCTTAAGAGCAGGCACGTTGGATAAGAGGCATTTTTCTGGTTCATATGCTTTTGTATGTTCAGCCGCCTGTTGCTTAATCAGGAAATCTGGTTAACTTAATTTACCAGCTTCTCCCTGGAAAATATAGTTTTAAGTCTTTGAATGTACATAGTTAAATGTATTTTACATTTCTTTTTGAATATCTCTAATACTATTCTAATATTTGGTAATAAAACATCTACAAAAATTGGTGCAGATTCATTGAACTTTTCATTCTAGAACAAAGAAAAAAAATCAAATACCAAGAGTGAAAGGAATTCCATGATTTACACAGAGCAAAGAACACTTTAAACAATAAAGTGATAAACAAGGGTATCTAATCTCACTTGGCCAGCTGCATTTGCTCTGCTATTCGCTTACACCAAAGAAAAACTAAGGGCATTCTAATATAGGCTAAATAGGACCTGGTGGCTTTATGACAAGACACCAAAATGCATTGTTTTCAATGTTCTGTATTCATGCCTCTGTGGTTATTTATATAAATTACTCCTGCCTATTGTTAAATCTTTATTGCATTCTGTGCAGGCTTTTCCCCACTGCTTTGATGAGCCCTTGTTTTTCAGCTAACTGTCTTTCTTCCCATCCTCTTTTTGTCTACTATTTTTGTTGAAGGCAACAACATAAATGTCACACAAAACTGTTTTTGTTTTACCAGTTTTGAGTAGCCACGGGGTGCTACCTGGTTCCCAAAGAATGAGAGGTTCCCCTTTCTTTGTACAGGTTCTGGGGCAGGAGGAACAGGATTACGAAGTGGCTATAAAGGTGAATGCTGGTGGGAGGCTGGGCTCTGCAACCACCATAATAGGGATGGGGTTGAACCCCAGGCTGGGGGAGATTTCTGGGTTTTTTTCAGTTAAAGATGACATGTTTTGATTTCTGATTATTATGATGATCCCTTTGGAAACCTTAGTGAATACACTTGTGTTCCAGCATCTTACAACATCAAAAATACAGAATACAGATAAACATAATGGGTGAGATTCTGGGAGATGCTGGGCATAGGTGCCCACCAGAAAACCTGCCAGAACTGGGAGCATGGGAAGGAAGTTGGAAGCTCCTATTTGAGCTCCACTGTACTTTGCAGATCTTCCATGCCAAGCACTGCAAAATGACTTGTAGACCGTGGCCTACTGTGGTTTGAAGGCCTCCATTCTATGTTTGTGTGTGTTCCTTTGGGACAGGGACTGCCCCTTCTTGTGTGTCGGGAAAGCATCTGACACATTATGGGTGCTACCACAAACTAGGGTTTTGACCAGAACGCCTGGTCGAAAAGGGACCGTGGTGACTCTGGTCAGCACCACTGGCTGGGCCGTTAAAAGTCTGGTTGGCAGCACAGCAGGGCTAAGGGCAGACTCCTGTCCAGGGAGGCTCTGAGCACCAGCTCCACAACTCCAATTGGCCGGGAACTGCGACCAATGGGAGCTGTGGCAGGGGGGAGGCTGCGTGCGGGCAAGGGCAGCACGCAAAGCCTCCCTGGCCGCCCCTGCACCTAGGAGCCAGAGGACATGTTGCTGCTTCCGGGAGCTGCCTGACATCAGCAGCACCGTCTGGAGCCCACACCCCGAACTCCCTACCTCAGCCCTGAGACCCCTCCTGCACCCAAACTCCCTTCCAGAGCCCGCACCCTGTACCCCCTCCTGCATCCCAACCTCCTGACCCAGCCAGGAGCCCCCTCCTGCACCTCAAACCCCTCATCCCTGGCCCCATCCCAGAGCCCACACCCCAAGCTGGAGCCCTCATGCCCCCCCCCACACCTCAACCCCCTGCCTCAGCCCGAAGCCCCCTCCCGCACCCTGAACTCCTCATTTCTGGCCCCACCCCGGAGCCCATGCTCCCAGCCGCAGTCCTCACCCCCCCGGGATACCAACCCCATGCCCCAGCCCTGAGCCCCCTTCCCACACCCCACACCCCTCATTCCCCAGCCCCGCCGCAGAGCCCACACGCCCAGTCAGAGCCCTCAGCCCTTCCCACACCCCTGCCCCAGCCCAGTGAAAATGAGTGAGTGAGCTAGGGTGCAGGAGAGCAAGCGATAGAGGGAGGGGGGAATGGAATGAGTGGGGGCGGGGCCTCAGAGAAGGGGCGGGGCAGAGGAGAGGTTTTTGGGCAGGGCAGAGCCTCAGGGCAGGGGCAGGGCAGGAGGGGGGGCAAGGGTGTTTGGTTTTCTGCAATGAGAAAGTTGAAATACCACAAATACAATATAAGTAATACCAAATACATCCTTTCATGCAGTCAGCAGCCTACTCCATGACAAACACTACACCCTCAACTATTCCTGCTTCTGGATCAGTTACCTGCATGTGGGGCAGTATGTTTGGATGCTGCTAACCAGAATACTGGAGCCTCCATTACTCTGGCTTTGGTGTTCATTTTTGGAGGCAATTTTGTTTAATTCCCAAATCTGCCATATTGGGGTCAGGCTATGCCTGTTAGTCACACACCTGTATTGCAGGTAGGTGCAAATTCATGCTATCTCAGGAGAGCATAGGGAATGCAAGTACACCTGAGCTCTGAATGGCAGGCAGGTCCAAGGGAGGAAAGGCTTCTTGAACCCGCACCCTGCCATGCATACCCACGCACAATCACGACCTGATTTGTTAGTTATATTCAGGAGATGGTAATGAAGAGCCAGCATGGCTTGTGGCATGGAAACTCTGTCTAGAGGTGAGAGCACATGACAGGGATTCGTAACACCTATGTGCTGTTGGCTACCCTAAAACTGACTCAGAACATGATTTTGGGCAAGTGACTTAACTCCTGTATGTCTTGGTTTCCCCATTTGCAAAAAGGGGTTGATATTACGCAGTCACAGGCTACGTTTAGTAAAGTATGTATAATGCTTTGAGATCCTTACATGGAAGGCATCGTAATATTTATCACCATCATTTATGTGATTATAGAGCTTTTCACATTGATGGATTAATAGTGATCTATAGCTGTTAGGCCACTGAATAGCTATCCCATGCTATGTGAAATGAGATTATTGTCAAAAAGTAGTCCTGCTAATTAATGACTCTCTCTGTGGCAGTAATGAGGGAGAGGGTGTTTCGAGAAAGGCACACTAGTCAGATAGCTCAGTGGTTTGAGCATTGGCCTGCTAAACCCAGGGGTGTGAGCTCAATCCTTGAGGGAACCATTTAGGGATCTGGGCCAAAATTGGGGATTGGTCCTGCTTTGAGCAGGAGGTTGGACTAGATGACCTCCTGAGGTCCCTTCCAACCCTGATATTCTATGACAGAGTTGAAGCCAGTTTATCTTTCACTGTGTGCGTGTTACATCACTGTCAGGATAATCTCAGAATAAGGAAGCCCTAGAAAAGTAAAGTAGGTGCAGGCACACAGTCAAATAGTTGGAGTGGGTCTGGAGCTAACCACGGAGCGTGGTGTTTTATAGCGTGCAGCTATCATATCCAGTTTGTTTTATTCTGATGTTTTTATAGGGCCCAGATAATCTGTATCCTTTCTTCCATCCTCTGGCCCCCCGCTCCCAAACAGCAGCAAGACATGATGATATACTGCTGTTTATCTACACTCCAATGACAGGGCAATTGATATTTAATATCAGAGTCCTAGTTCAACCATTTTATGAGCAAGTTTAGAGTGAGTTTAACCCAATGCAGCTCTTGGGAAATGGACAGTTGTGTGTTGCAAAGAAAACTAGGCATCAACATTCAAAATTAGTAGCTGATGTATTAACGACTATAATTTTATGGACTGCCATGCCTCATCTATTACCCTATGGATGAGAACGGGATCAGGTAGGGGGAGGGCATAATATAACAGGGCATAAGCACTACATCATAGGTTAAATCCTGGCCCCAGTGAAGTTATTGCTACACTCCCATTGACCTCCACCAAGGCAGTGTTTTATTCCATGTTTCATAATTAGGGGACTGTATGCCAAGTCATGTTTCCACATTTTCTTGTCCAGATTTAAAGAGTGTTTTCTTTAATTTCATTCAGTGCCCTTTCCACCTCATCAGGACCAATTTCCAGCGGTTTCACTCCACTTCCAACTCACCATTTACCACCATCCAGATCAATGTTTTATGAAAAATATTTTTGATGGACAACCTTATGTCTAAATTCTATTATAATAATTTATACCAGTTGAACTTTGCTTATCTTCCTGGCTTGCTACCTTCAGTGAGACACAGCTCCTCATCTTAATACTGACTGATACCAAAATTATAGGGAGCTTTTGAGAAGGATCAGTCACTTGACTTCTACTGACTTCAATGAAAGCTGCAGGTGCTCAAAATCTCTGGAAAAAAAAAAAAGGCCATGTCTTTATTCTTCCCATAAAGTACTATGCACACCTCTGCTACTGCACACAAGTGTTAAATAATAAACACTGACTAAGGGTGCTTTTTTTTTTTTAAAGCTGATCACAGTGTATCTGTTTATGCTGAGCTAAATGGTTTAGACAGCATTTTCTTGAGTGAGCCATTGTACTTCTTCAGGCTCAGAAAGCATTATAGAAGTGCAGAAAAATTCTGCAAACTGAGTAAACCTAAAGACATAAACCCTTTTCTTCCTACATGCCTCAGTGGAGTAGTTCATTATAAAGTGCTGTGAACAACAGATTCAAAAACCCTTGACAAAAGCTTAGACTATACAGCAAGGAGATTTTTAGATTCATTTTTAAATAAGGATCACTTCCATGCAACAGAGCATTAGGTTAAGCACAAACGATAATTGTCATGGAGAAATAGCTGCAATGAATCCAAACGCCTACATTAGCCCATTTAAAATTTCCATCAACAAAAAAATGGTTGTAATTTTAAAAGACAGGCTACGTTTAACTGAGACAATGAAACCCAAAGTGGAAAGAAACCTGGAATATTTGTGGGCCGGGAACTACAGTCATTAGGTAGAAATTTTTCAACAAATGTTTGTCACAATTCAGGGCAACTGCCCTGTATTTCCCCCTCTATGGTCCAGGAAGGGCACCCATTCTTAGTTTCCTGTCACCTCTTTGGGCAGAGACACACGTCTCTCTCTCTCTCCCACCTGACCTGAGTTTTTCCAAACTGTACAGTTCCCTGTCTACACGGTGTTGTTCCCAGCAAGGCAGAATGGTTATTGGCAGTTTTTGAAATACTACATGGTCAAACCTGTGCATCCAACACAGTTACTTCCTTAATTTTAATATCATACATGGGAGGAGAGGGGTTCATCAAGCAATAGGAGAAGAGAAAATGAAATATAGGAACAAGTTATTATGGATGATGTTTCACTTCTGGATACTGCATCTGATGTTTCAATTCTGGATACACCAGTATTCGTAATCTTCTAACGGCTCCATAATTTTCGTGCACAGACCCTTGATTTTCATTGCCTTTCCATTTAAGCTGAATCCTTGGCATTTAACAAAATGTTTCCTAAGCGTAATGTTATCATGCTATTAGCATCATAGCAAAAGTGCACTCAATTTATTATAAAACACATGTTTTATATGACTTTTTTCAGTGACAACTTAGATTAAAAAAAGATTGCACTGACAAAGCTACTAACTATAGGACAATTCTTAAAAGTTAAAGACACATTGATTATGTAAGTACTATAAGTGATGTGAATAAAAGTCATAAGAGTGAAGAGAGAATAAGTATTTTTAGCTCATCTATTTTAACATGACTGTGGGCTGGTGTACCAAAAATAAGATCCTATGTTTTCTTCTCAAACTGATGCAAATATGTAAGATCATTAAGCAGCTGATCATTACATAGTCCATATAATAAAAGGTTTCTTCCTACAGGGATACTAGTTAATTACAACTATTTTTAACACCAAATTAACTTTGTTTCTAACATCTCAGAATTCTTAAACCTTCTAGAACCCTGCCCAATTTTATGGAGTTAATTGTCTTCAGGACTGGACAGTTTCCTGAGGTTGTATGTAGAGCATGAGGGAGCAGTAGCAGGAGGAGAAAGGGGATTTTTTACCCTGGGAGGTGTGTTCAGGACAGGATTTTTGCCTGGAGTGAGTCCAGACTTTCCTCTCTCTAGTATTAAGACTAAGGGCATGTCCATACAAGGACACTCGGGAACGTTAAGATGAATTAACTGAATTAACTTGGTCTACACTTTAAAATTAGATCAACTTAGCTAGTTCATGCAGGGCTGTGAAAAAACTTTGCATCCGGTGTGATGTAGTTAGGACAACCTAACCCCCAGTGTAGATGTGGGTAGGTTGATGAAAGAATTCTTCCATTGACTTAACTACCCCGTCTCGGAGAGGTGGTTTAATACTAAATCCATTGATGTACGAAGCAACACACTACAGTCCTAAAGGTGTGAAGTTAAAGCGCATTAAACCCCTGTGTGGATGCTCTCATTTGGAAGTAAAGTGGCCTTAGGCCATGTATATGATTCAGGTGCTACACAGACGGGGTTCTTCCATCACTGTAGGTAATCTACCTCCTCAAGCGGTGGTTGCTATGTCAATGAAAGAATTCTTCTGTCAGCCTAGCCAATTCTACACTGGGGGTTAGGTCAGCATAGCTAAAGCGCTCAGGGGTGAGAGTTTTTACACACCCCTGAGTTACATAGCTATGTTGACCTAACTTTTAAGTATAGGCCAGGCTCTAGTTTGATTTAGTTTAAAGATTAAGCTACAGCAAACTAAATCCACTATACTTCTGAATGAGAGCATCCACACAGGCGTTTAATATGCTTTAACTTCACACCATTAGTTAATTCATGTTAACTTTCCTGAGTGTTCCTGTGTTGGCAAGCCCTAAGAGAGGTCTATAAACACCAAAATTTTGGGCATCCTCCTCTAATCAGTCTCTTCCTCTCAGCACTGCACACTTGATCACTTTGGTGTCACCTTCCAGCATACTCCCAAATGTTCTCCATTTGCCTTTCTTTCAACTCCTTCAGACTTGTATCAACCTAGCCATGCATGTGTGTACACTTCAGTGTGTCTCCCACTGATATAAGTGCCATATTTTAGCACAACATCTTGGACACCTTTGAAGAGCCTGAGCCACAGGCCCTCAGTCTGAGCAGTGAGGACAAGAAGGTGAAGAGGAGGAGGATGGGGGGTGGGGCCAGCTACACCGCAAGCCCAGGGGCAGCGAGTTATATACACTCATGGTGCCCAGGCTCCCCCAGCCCCGCCTGCCGCCCCTCCCCCGCGCTCCTCCCCCGGACCCCACTTGCTGCCCCCGCTCACCTCCCCCGGAGCCTGCAGCTCACGCTGACTCTGCTCTGCCAGCTCCCTGCATCAACTGCTGCTGCAGGGTCCTAGTGCCCCCCATTCACTAATGGCAGTGCAGGCTGCCCTACCCTGCCCTTCCACCCTAGCCTTGAGCCTCTCCAATGCCCCAAACCCCTCAACCCCAGCCCCAGACAGAGCCCTCATCCCCCCCCCTGCATCCTAATCCTCTGCCCCAGCCCTGAGCCCCTCCCACACCCCAAACCTCTCATCCTCAGCCCTCACCCCTGCACCCCCTCCTACCCCCAAACTCCCTCCCAGAGCCTGCACCCCTCAACCCCCTTACACCCTCACCCCCAGCCAGAGCCTACACCCCCACCCCTTACCCCAGCCAAGAGTCTACACCCAGCAACCAAACTCCATCCCAGAGCCTGCACCCCTCACCCCCTCCTGCACCCCCACCCATTCCCCAGCCCAGACCCTACACCCAAACTCTGTCCCAGAGCTTGCACCCCTCATCCCCTCCTGCACCCCCACCCCCTGCCCCAGCCTGGAGCCAGCACCCAAACTCCATCCCAGAGCCTGCACCCCAGACCTCCTCCCCCAATCCAAACTCCCTCCCAGAGCCTTAGGCTGGTGGGGGGCAGAGTCTGGGGGGGAGGGGGTGGGTTCTGGGCACCACCAAAATTTCTACAAACCTGCCACCCCTGAGCAAGCCAGGGCCTGTCTGAGACTCCATGGCAGTCCAGTAAGTCCTGGCACTCAAGCACGGGCAAGCCCAATGCAAGGGAAGGAACCTTGGGTAAGTGAGTAATTGTATTTCCCATTACAGTGAGGTACTGATGGTGTCCCAAAATTAAACAGGACACAGCTACTGCCTTTTTCATTAATCTACTCATATAACAAAGAGGTAATGTTATCTGCTTTTCATTCCCCTGTAGAGTTAGGCAAAGAGGGCTATGCAGAGCACTTTGTTTATATACACAGGGATGTCCCTTGAATCCTCCTGAGAGATCTCAATGAAACTTTCATGGAGGTATTCTGCAATCCTCTCCTGAAGGTTTTTAGGGATGGCAGCCTTATTTCTTCCTCAATGATGGGACACTTTCCTACACCAGTCAGTCAGAACTTTGGCAGGCACCATTGCAGCACACAGGCTAGCGGCATAGAGGTCCGGGCAGCTTCAGGACACCAGCAGCAGCCGTGCTCTCTGTGCCTGTTACCCTCAGGAGTGAGATATCAGCTAAAATCACCACAGCCTGTGGGAAGTGATGCCAGTATGCAGTGCCATTGCCCTATACTCAGTTTCATGTAACCGAGAATTTCCCTTACCCCCTAGTGCACCACATAGGCGGCAACTTCTCCTGGCAGCAGTGGGTGCTTGACTCCCCTGGCCCCACCCCCATTCCCCAAAGTCCCCACTCCAACTCCACCCCCTCCCTTCCCCTATTCAACTCCTTCCTCAAATCCCTGCACCAGCCCCACCTCTTCCCCCGAGCACACCGCATTCCCGCTCCTCCCCACTCCCTCCCACAGATTGTTACGCTGCAAAACAGCTGTTCCATGGCGGCAAGCGCTGGGAGGAGAAGCGGGGACGCGGAGCACTCAGGGGAGGCAGCGGAGTGGAGGCAGAGGTGAGCTGGGGCGGGGAGGCACGGTGGGGAGGTTGTCTGCCGGTGGGTGCAGAGCACCCACCAATTTTTCCCTGTGGGTGCTCCAGCCCCGGAGCACACATGGAGTCGGCGCCTATGGTGCACCATACTCACTATTGCTAGTGCTCTGAGTGGTGCCGTGAGCAAGCACTCTGAAGAAGAAATGTCAACGAGCATTTCTTGCTTAAAACTTTAGGGGAGTTCTGAATATTAAACTTTTACTTTCCATTGTTACTATATTAACAATGGTACTTTGGTGTTTTTTATCTGCAGCTGCTGCTGCTGTTGTGGCCTTGAGGCGCTCCCCCTCACACATGCATAACACCTGACACAGATAAGAAGGAGAAAGTAGGGGACTAGGGATGACATGTTCAATAAGATCTTGCAAGGCAGAACTGTATCTTGCCGTGAGCCTGGAGAGTGAACACTGCAGACAGCCTGGAGAAGGAAAGAGCAGACAGCAGAAAAGCCTGGGAGTCCCAGAAGGAACTAGAGAGGGAGCTGCACTAGGACATAATGGGGCTTCTCCAGCAGCAAACACAGATGCTGCAGACTCTTGTGGAGCTACAGGTTCAACAATCACTGGCTTGCCTCCCTTTGCAGTCCATGGAGAACTCCATTTTCTCTCTCTCACACACACCCCCCCCCGCCCCAATATTCCATGTGGTATCAGGAACCACATCCTTACCCTTACTTACCAGGGGACATTAAGGACAACCACAGCTTCACATAAAATGACCGGTGAAAGCCATGGTTGCTGTATGTATAGGTAAAATGGACAAATTTTCTTTCTTCCCCTTATTAATGGAACAGAATTTAACATATACAATTTTAATGTATTTGCTTTTAAATTGCACAGATTTTTCTTTGCACTATTTGTTACTGAATAAAATTCTATTAGTTGGAAAATAATTCATCTTAATTAGTTCACAACAAATGCTTCAGAATGCCTAGCAGTACTGAAAGCACCTACTTAACATGTTACCGTACAGTGTGATAAACTCACAGGATCTGTGATAAACAGTGCAATAATCATAAATGTACAGCAAGTACTGCAAAATAGTGTATTAACAGTATTATATTCAGCGATGTATCCCGAGCACCACCCAATTCCCTAACAGGGCCCAGTACAGGAGGGCCAGGTAATGCACAGTACACTACAATGCATTAAAGAGCTCTTTCAAAGCTACCCTTAGCTGTATAGCTTGGGGTTAAAAACTCTTCTAGTAGCCCTTATGTCTGGCAGTTCTAACGCAGCAGATGGCCCTCCACCATCTGAAACTTTTCTCCCTTTGCTTCACAGCTATTATGCAGGACACAACAGGCAACCATAGCCACCAGGAAAGTTTTTTTTCCACTGAGATCCAATCTTATGAGTAAAAAACACCAGCATCCCTTCATTCTACCAAAAGCACCTTCAAGTGTCATTCTGCACCTGCTGAGCCAGTAGTTGAATCTTTCCGTGGTGCTGCTGTTGAGGTAGCCGATGAATGGCTTCATGAGCCAGGGGAGCAAGGAGTAGGCAGGATCCCCCAGGATCACTACTGGCATTTCAACATTGCCAATGGTATTCCGCTTGTAGCTTTCTGAATAGTCCTATGTTCTGAAAGATTGAAGCGTCTTGCACCTTCACTAACCAGCTAACATGGATGTTGGTGAAGCATCCCCAGTGATCTACCAATGCTTGCATAACCATAGAAAAGTAGCTCTTTCTTTCATGTACTCTGTGGCAAGGTTTTCCAGTGCCAAAATAGGGATTTGAATGCCATCTATTGCTCCAGTTTGGGAACCCCATTGCTGCAAATCCATCCACTATATCCTGCACGTTACAGAGAATCACAGTCTTATGTAGCAGAAAAAGTTTAATGGCCTGCACACTTGCATAGCAATGGCCTCCGCACTGCGTTTTCCCCACTCCAAAATGATTTCCCACTGACTGGTAGCAAGCCGATGTCGCAAGTTTTCACCATTTGTTTCTCCACCGTCAGTGCAGTTCTCATTTTGGTGTTCCTGTCCTGGAGGGCTCAGGCTAGCTTGGCACACAAATCAAGGACTGTGGCCTTGTGCACCTGAAAGTTCTGCAGCCACTGCTGGTCATCTCATGGCTGCATTTTGATGTGATCCCCCCAATCAGTGCTCATTTTCTTGGGCCCATAAGGGACGTTCCACCATCTATAGTTGGTCCATGAATTCCAACAACTTTAAATTAGTTCTCACTATGTCCCACAGCAATCTGTCTTCCACAAAATCATCATATTCCCTGCTGATTCGGTTCTTCTTATGGCTCTGCAAATACTGGAGGATCATGTGTCCTGTGCTTGCAGAGGTGTGCAGGCTCCATGCTCCTGTCAGAGATGGTGGACAGTGAAGAGGGCCACACGTGTTCATGAGATATTTTTTAAAAAGGCATGAAAATTATGGGATATAGATGACATTATGGGATAGAGACAGTTGCACACGGGGAAGTTGACTCCTTGCTCCCACTCGTTCCTGTGCTACTCATTTTTGTCCCACCATGCATTGCCAAAGCTTCCCAAGAGACAGTGGCGGGTTACACATTGGGATACCGACTCATAGTGCACAGCACTGTGTATTGACACAAGCAGTCCTGGTGAGTGCAAAGAGTGCCAATGCAAGGAGCCAAGTGTGCATATGCACAAGAGATAAAGACACCACGGTGAGTGTATGCTGATGTAACTTGTGTCAACCAAAGTTTGTAAGGCAAACATGGTCTAACACAAGGAAAATAGCAAAGCTGGCCAGAGCACAATTGTTTCTCAACACCTTTTGAGGTTTCAGAGTTTGTTTTCATTCTGCATTGGAACAAAAACCAAACCTTTCAAACAGTTTCATACAACAGAACTGTGCCGAAATGTCCATTTTCAGATTGAAAAGATCAGGTTTTTGATTAGTCTCTCTCTCATTGGAGAGCCCACCTTGCACCTCAGGAACCTTACCATCACAAACTTAATTGAAGTTGATACGTTTCCATAAAACAGCATTTTTGAGGAAAAATATTTTGTTGAAAACATTCTCATCGGCTTGAGACAATAGACGACCCAGTTTCCCTTTGTGCTTGGATTAGAAACTGCAGGGAAATGTTCAAAGCCAAACTATTTTCACTGAATTTAAAAAACATTCATAAAACATTTCTAAAACAATTATTCTTTTAAAACCAACACATGTACTGACAACCTGGAAAAATTATGAGATTGGCTTAAATGTTTTTGTTTTTTTTAAAATTGGGATTCCCTTTTTTAGTCTTCAGTTAAACCATTAGGGTTCACATCTGTGTTACATTTTCAGGCTTCTCTTTATCCATGAGAGCTAACAACTTACTTAAACAAAAAATAAACCTGAAATTTTCATGTAATCCCATGACGCTAGTACTTTAGGTAAAATATTAAATATCATGACATTCGTATCATCATCATTGGAAAGGGCAAAACACATTAAATGTTGGGCTTAATCCCAAATGACATTGAACACATATCAGTTTATGTTAGTTCAACTTGTTTGCAGCCTATAACATACTGTAAATTTCCTTTCAAATCTTAGTATTAAATTACTTTAACAATACCACAAATCAGTCACACACAAGCAGTCTGCATAAATATATAGTATGGTCACTGGAAGCAATTACATTTTTTCCATTAGCAAGTTACATGGTTGTTTAAAATTCAATGGGCCTGTTTCTCATTTACACTAAAAGTCTTGACTATACTAGAAAGGGTTTGCTGGTATAAGCTAGACTTGAAAACCCTCCCAGTGGAAACACAGTTACACCAGAAAAATAGTTCCTTTGCTGGCATAGCTTACACCACTTCCTCAAACAAAATAAGCTATACCAACAAAAGGACTGACAGACAGTATAACCGAATCCATAGTGGGACTTTTGCTGGCATAATTATGTTGATTAAAGGGGTGATTTTTGCACATTCCTAACTGACATAACTATGCTGGCAAAACCACTCTGGCAGAATGAAGAGGCCTTAAAGTGGATGTAAATTATATTTATATACATTCACTTTAAGGTCCCTTTACACTGTCAGACCAGTGTAAAGTGGCTTTGGTATAAATGAGAAACTGGTGGTAAACAGAAAAGGAGGACTTGTGGCACCTGAGAAACAAACAAATTTATTTGAGCATAAGCTTTCGTGAGCTACAGCTCACTTCATCGGATGCAGTCAGCTTCCTTCCTTCAGCAGTGTCATCTTTCAGTGTAGGACTATACATTTTCAGAATCACATCATGAAAACCTTGCCACTAAATCCTCTGCTGGTGTAAAATGGTATAGATCCATTGTATTCAATAGAGCTATGCCAGTTTACTCCAGCAGAGAATGTAGCCCGCTATCTCATCTGAAACTCCCTTTTGTTACCTCTTTCCACTCATATTTCATATCATCTCTATTCCAGGAGTGATTTCCATGTGAATGAATCCCCTGCATTTATCTGAATAGACTACACTGTTTAACCAGTTGCATCTCCAAGGGCTCCTGCTGTCACAGACATTACACATGTTCTTCAGTCTGAACTGAGACAAGTGGTTTTTGTTACAATAGCTCAGATCAGCCTGAGCTAGTACCCTAGCCAGTTTACTAATAGGAATATAGAATATCAAATAATTTACTGAGCCAGCCCATCCATACCTTCATTCACATATTCTAATCCTAATTTAATTTACTTCACAGTTCGTTTGTTCACATCATTGTTCCAAACTGCCATATCAGGTTTCAGTAGTCAACATTCTGACAATGTTTGGAAGGGCTCATCTATGGAGTGAAAACTCTACAGCCTCTGAAAAGAAATCATTTACATAGCTATTGTGAGCAGACTAGCCTCTAAACTGTCCCTGCAAACTGGAATTTTCAGATCAGTCTGATGAATACCAAAACCTATTCACAAACTGCAAAGAAACATTAGCATCAAGGGTAACTCAACTTGCATGCGTTCATCTGGACAATGGTCTATAATGATAAGATCCTACAAACTGCCACTCAGCATTTAAATACATGCTGAATCAGTAACCTCACTTGCAAATTAAAATTAAAGCTATAATTAATTATAAGTGGATGTCTTAACATCTATTCAAACTCCTGTACCAGAAGAATTCAGTCATAGAGATTATGCTTGTTTGATTTTATACATACATTTCTATTTTCCAAATGTATCCACAAAGTAGTATCACAAACACTTAATTACTCCATCATATGCCAGAAAATGTCTGAGATTTGAGCCTATGGGCTGGAAGTCAATACCTCGTACTAGTAGCATACCAGGACATGGCTACACTTGCAGATGTAGAGCGCTTTTAATTAAACCAAATTTTAATTAAATTTGGAGAGCACAGTAGGGAAAGCACTGCAGTCTGTCCACAAAGACAGCTGCAAGCGCACTGGTGTGGCCACATTTGCGACACTTGCTGCGGCATTGGGAGTGGTGCATTATGGGCAGCTATCCCACAGAGCACCTCTTCCCAATCTGGCGCGGTGGCTTGTGGGAAGGGGGCATGGGGTGTGGGGCACTCTGGGTCCTGTCTCAACGCCCCGTGATGCATCGGTTCACATCCCTAAACTTTCTGTGCTTCCGTCCCCTTTTGGCAGCATCTTTCAAAATTTTTTGTACTGTATGCTCTGTCTTCCCTTTCTGTCTGTGGGAATGGGGCCTGAACTGCTGAGGAATACGCTGACGAGTCTCGCCAGCACGTCACATTTGGCAGTCGAGTTACTCCTTAAGATCCAAACCGACAGTGAGGACTCTGACGATATCAACTCAGGAGTGAACCTATAATGTGGGAGGCCCTCTCGACACAGGCTCAAGAGACCGTGTTTGCCATGCCAACCGGACTCTATCAGTTTACCCAGCTGCCCTTAGGTCTCCATGGGCCCCTGTGATCTCCCAGAGGCTGATGGATCTCCTCCTGAAGCCTCACGCTTCCTACACGGCAACATATATTGATGATGTGGTGGTGATATACAGCTGATGCTGGGAGGACCATCTCAACGAGGTGGCAGCCGTGCTACTGGCCCTCGGGCCTAACCGCCAACCCAAAGAAGTGTTGGATTAGGTGGCCAGAGACGACCTACCTGGGGTATACTCTGGGCCGAGGACAAGTATGCTCCCTCATAGGAAAGGGGCAGGTCCTTCAAGCCTGTCTCCCACCCCCCACAAAGTGACAAGTGCACCAGTTCCTGAGGCTAGGTGGTTACTACTGTCGATTCATCCCCCAGTTCGCCTCCATTGCAGCCCCCCTAACCAAGTTCCTAACCAAAAAGACAATCTGCAGCGCATACACTGGACCACTGAGTGAGAGGAGGCCTTCCCGACTCTCAAGACTCGCCTGTGTGAGGAGTCAGAGCTGTACAGCCCCAACTTCACCCGTTGATTCATCATCCAGACAGATACCTTGAATGTGGGACTTGGGGCTGTCCTCTCCCAAGAAGCCCCCCATCCTGTATTTCAGCCAGAAACGGTTCCCCCATGAGTGGAATTATTCAGTTATTGAAAAGGAAGCCCTTGCAGTTAAGTGGGCTGTGGACACTTTCTGGTATAATCTCCTGGGCAACTCCTTTGTGCTCATGACCAATCACGCTCCCCTAAAACGGCTAAACACAATGAAAGAAACCAAATGCCAGACTGATGGCCTAGTACCTTACCCTCAGCCATATGCTAGGTGCAGGAGAGTGAACGCAGGTAAGGACAACGCGAATGCGTGCTTTCTAACACACGTGGGGGAAGGTAAGTCAGCCAGACCCAGGGAATAGGAGGTGGGGGGGGGGGAAGAGAGAACAGGAAGTATCAGAGGCGGGGCCTCCAGCTCCGTTGAGCCAGAGAAGGAGCCAGACACCTCTGCCTTGCTGCTAGCCCCTGCACCAGGGACCAACCAGTTCCAATCCCTACCTCTGGAGGAGGACCCAGAGAGAGAGAGAAGTTGCTAGGACTGCTATTGGCTGAATACCCCGAGGAGACAGAGGACCTGTGAGCAACAGAGCCCTACAAACAGATAGGGGTAGGAAGTAGCCCAGGGAAACCAGACATTAGTCTGGGTATGTTGCTGAATCATAGAATCATAGAATCATAGAATCATAGAATATCAGGGTTGGAAGGGACCCCAGAAGGTCATCCAGTCCAACCCCCTGCTCAAAGCAGGACCAAGTCCCAGTTAAATCATCCCAGCCAGGGCTTTGTCAAGCCTGACCTTAAAAACCTGTAAGGAAGGAGATTCTACCACCTCCCTAGGTAACGCATTCCAGTGTTTCACCACCCTCTTAGTGAAAAAGTTTTTCCTAATATCCAATCTAAACCTCCCCCATTGCAACTTGAGACCATTACTCCTCGTTCTGTCATCTGCTACCATTGAGAACAGTCTAGAGCCATCCTCTTTGGAACCCCCTTTCAGGTAGTTGAAAGCAGCTATCAAATCCCCCCTCATTCTTCTCTTCTGCAGACTAAACAATCCCAGCTCCCTCAGCCTCTCCTCATAAGTCATGTGCTCTAGACCCCTAATCATTTTTGTTGCCCTTCGCTGGACTCTCTCCAATTTATCCACATCCTTCTTGTAGTGTGGGGCCCAAAACTGGACACAGTACTCCAGATGAGGCCTCACCAGTGTCGAATAGAGGGGAACGATCACGTCCCTCGATCTGCTCGCTATGCCCCTACTTATACATCCCAAAATGCCATTGGCCTTCTTGGCAACAAGGGCACACTGCTGACTCATATCCAGCTTCTCGTCCACTGTCACCCCTAGGTCCTTTTCCGCAGAACTGCTGCCTAGCCATTCGGTCCCTAGTCTGTAGCGGTGCATTGGGTTCTTCCGTCCTAAGTGCAGGACCCTGCACTTATCCTTATTGAACCTCATCAGATTTCTTTTGGCCCAATCCTCCAATTTGTCTAGGTCCTTCTGTATCCTATCCCTCCCCTCCAGCGTATCTACCACTCCTCCCAGTTTAGTATCATCCGCAAATTTGCTGAGAGTGCAATCCACACCATCCTCCAGATCATTTATGAAGATATTGAACAAAACCGGCCCCAGGACCGACCCCTGGGGCACTCCACTTGACACCGGCTGCCAACTAGACATGGAGCCATTGATCACTACCCGTTGAGCCCGACAATCTAGCCAGCTTTCTACCCACCTTATAGTGCATTCATCCAGCCCATACTTCCTTAACTTGCTGACAAGAATGCTGTGGGAGACCGTGTCAAAAGCTTTGCTAAAGTCAAGAAACAATACATCCACTGCTTTCCCTTCATCCACAGAACCAGTAATCTCATCATAAAAGGCGATTAGATTAGTCAGGCATGACCTTCCCTTGGTGAATCCATGCTGACTGTTCCTGATCACTTTCCTCTCCTCTAAGTGCTTCAGGATTGATTCTTTGAGGACCTGAGTCAGAATCCAGAGTCAACATGTTTCAGGAGGATCCCCACTGACTCAGTGGCAGGACTACTTGCCCCAGTAGGGTCTGGGTTGGGACCCAGTGCAGTAGGGTGTGCCCAGGTCCTCCTACACCCTGCTGCCACACCCACCTCTGGGATGGCAGCCTACCCCACTTCAGCCAGGCAGCTTGTCTGTATTTGCCATCTCCCCGCCACAGTGCTCTGGCCCACCCGCGACCCCTCCGTTCAACTCCCCCCTCTGCCACCCAGCGCCTCCTGCAGGCCAGCTGTTCTGTAGCATGTAGGAGGCATGGGGGGGGGGGAGGGGAAGGGGAGAAGTGGGGACAGGGCAGGAAAAGGTGGGGCTGAGTACCCCTGGGACAAGGAGGAAGCTGATGCCTGTGCCCTAAATCAATATAGAATGATATACATTTTAAAAGGAAAAAAAAAAAGACAGCACTGATATACAGAATACCTACACATAAAAATGAACCATGAATATTCAAAACAGACCTTGGGGCAGTCACACTCCCCGTATCTCCATTCAGTATGTGGCAGCAGTTGTAGTGTTCTAAGTGGAAGCTGCCATTTTAATTATACTGAGCCAGGGTCCAGTGTGCTGGTACAAAGACTGAAAATTCATAGGACTGAAAGGAGTTAATTATCAAACTGGAAACTAGAGAGTTCTGAGGTTGTTGTATGTTCTATATTTTTTAATGGTTAAACATAATTAATTAACCAAATTTTTAAAATGTAAAATAGCTGTTTTACAATACTACAACTGAGATTTTAAATGTTTCAAATGGTGAAGCTGATTTCAGTTCTACTTTGTGTAATCAAATTATTGAGATGACATCTATCTATTCAATTGCTAAGCTTTCCTTTTCATTATATTTAAGACACTTTACTAATTTTTAATAACTTACTCCTTTTGGAAGTTACATAGCAATCAGAATTTCTTTTCTATTACATCAGAGTTTTGCTTAAAATACTGGTAATTTACATTTCTAATATAGCCTTGTTACAACTGTAAAAATAAAAGGTTTGTTTTGTGATTTCAAGCACAGCCCCTAAGGTAAACAAATCTGTTTATTTAAATAAGGAAATAGAAGGAAAATAGACCTGCAAAAACATTTTAAACTGATCAACCACCTAGATTATAACTGCCCTGCTTATGTACTGAATTTCAAAACAGCAAGTAGAACACTGGTGACAGTTCATAGAAATGTCAGCACAAGGGTTTAGATGCACATTCTTGAGTAGAAGTAATTTAGTTTGACTTTTTATTAACCAAATTAATATTACTGGAAAAGTAATTTCCTTCTTTATGAAATGCAGTGGAGTAGACAAACATTTCTGTTGTAAAGATTCTTGCGACTGTTTGAAAAGCTGGAGAAGGGCAAAATCTTTTTTGTTAAAGATACCTGCCCATCTAGCTCTTGCACAGGGTACGCTGTAGCAGAGTAGAATGGAGAACGTCTTGTTTTTACAGTAGAGCGGACACTGTTAGCTATTTATTGCCTTCTGATTAAAACTGGGTGAAAAAACTCATCTGAAAAATTTCAGAAAAAGAATTTGGGGTTGACTAAAACTATTTATGAATTCATGTAGAGTTCAAATAGATTCCAGTGAATCAAAGAAGTCAAAAGGTTTTGGTAATGTTGAAATGAAATATTTTGTTTCAACTTGAAAAATTGTGTTTAGACTTAGACAAAGGCAAAGAGGACTAGATTCACAAAACAGGAGAAGGTGGTGGTGGCGGCTTCCATATAAGCTTTGTCCAATGGTTAGTAGGGCACTTACATGGGAGTGTATGGTTCAGTCCCCCCCCCACAAAGGAACAGAAGGGATTTAAACTTGAATCTCCCACATTGAAATGTAGTGTCATAGCCATTGGGCTGTGGGACCTTCAGGTATAGGAGCTCTCAATATTGCCTCATGAAGCTAGCTGTTCCACTTTTATAAATTAAATAGTCATTGGAGCAGGGACTTTACCTTGGGTCTCTGTGATGTTCCCCTCTGGTATTATCTGGACCAGTGATCTACTAGGTCACTCCAATCCTTGACTCTGGGAGCCAGCCTTACCCTGCTCTGCTGTGAGAACCCCCACTCCTGGGCTGTTTACACAGCCTCTGGCATGTAAGCTGCTCCCAGCTACTTGCAACCGAATGACACTAGCCAATAGCTCTGGTCCCATATGCAATCCTATGAGCCTCTGTCTTGCAGTGTCCAGTTATGCCCGCTGGATGCTGCAAGCTTATAGGAGTTTGTCAATTTAACAAAGAAATTGATATATAACAGGCTTGTTATCCCAAGGGGAGTCTCTGACACTTCAAACCAAATGCACTGCTTCAGGTAGAACAAGCAGATTAACTACAAAGATAAATTTTAAGTGATTATAAGTCAAAGCATAACAAATCAGATTTGGTCAAATGAAACAAAATGCATTCTAAGCTGATCTTAACACTTTCAATGCCCTTACAAACTTAGATGCTTCTAACCACTGGCTGGCTGGTTGCTCTTCAGCCAGGCTTTCCCCTTTGATCAGCGCTTCAGTCGCTTGGTGTGGTGTCTGTAGATGTAGGTGGGAGAGAGAGCATGCGAGAGCAAGCATGGCAAATGTCTCTCCCTTTTATCATGTTCTTTCTTCCCCCTTGGCTTTGCCCCCTTCCCCTTCAGGGCCAGGTGAGCATTAGCTCATCACAGTCCCAAACTGACCAAAGGAAGTGGGGTGATTCGCTTGAGAATCCAACAGATCCTTTTGTTGCTGCCTAGGCTAACGTCCTTTGTTCCTGTGAGGCTGGGCTGGGTTTGACCCATACATGCCCTGATGAGGTGTGAACTGCCTCTCTGCTCTTGGAGAGTTTTTGCCTGGGCTTATTTAAAGCCTGAAGACACACTTTCAGCCTCATAACTATATGCACATGAAATTATAACAACAATGCTGAGTGCATCATGAGCCTTCTGAAGACAGCCAACATGACAAACCTTGCATTGGATACTACACAATCATTTTATAAGGATGAACATGGGGGTGCAGGGTGTTCCCACAAGGTACTGAATGTTCTAGTCTCCCACAAGAGCGCCCATCCAGGCTGTAGAGTCGCTCTCACTCCATTCCCTGGCAAAAGGACTATCCATTGTCATTATGAATGAAAATGGATAGTCATTGGGCCAGAAAGGTAGTGAGAAGGGGCATGCTTGTCTAAAGGGTGATCCATAAACATGCTCACTACACTACATGCCTTTGAGTGACACAGCTGTGCTGGAAGAAGTATGTAGTGTAGAGCTCGTCTTTTTCCTACAACACTTTTCACTGCAGTACCTAAGCACTACTGTATAAACACTTGTTACCCATAGCCATTGCTGTTATTGCACAGACACATTTTCAGACAGGGAGATAACAGCTGGAAGGACACAATCCCTCCCCACCACATAAATGAGAACAAAATACTCTGCCAATATCGCCATCACAGATACACTCCAGTCACCCCTGAAATGGTGGCAACTCTATAGAAAACCTAAGAAAAAGTTAAAGCCATAGTTCTGGGAACATTGCTGAACACTAGTTCCTAAAGCTAGTGAGGCTGTTCTCTTCTGTTGAATTTGTGCATTCTTTGCTGCTCAAAACACTGGAAATAATCAGATACAATGTATTACCTCATTTCTCATGAGAAAGTTTCTTCCAGTTCCTTGTTTAAGAACTCCCTTACCAATAACTAGTGGTGTTCCTTTATTAGATTCTGATCTCTGTGTGTCACCAATCATTTCACCCATCATATAATTGATATTTCATACGAAGCATGCTATGTAAGATGCATGAAAAGTCACGATCTGCTGAAACCCATTGTTCTGGCAAAATATGTATATAGACATCTATATAGTTGCTACTGAAATATGTTGCAAGTTTGAGAGTCTCCACTGACAACAAAGGAGGTGATCCACTCCCAATAGGGCTTTAAACAACCATCGATCAGCAGGAGAGTTGTAATAAAGGAATTTACAATGCTGTAAGAGGGCTGCGCAAGCATCACACAGTGGTGGATTGCTCAACTCTGTAACACAGCAAAGTCCACCAGGATATGTCGGGGCTAGTGTTTTCCAGGCACATGGACTAAGGATATAAGATAGGGGTCAATGGCACCATGCTTTTACTTCTCTCCTCCCTCACCTATGCTGGAAGCAACAAGAGTGCTGGGATGACAAAGACTTGAACCGAGAAGACTGGTCCTAGGCTTAATGGGAAAGCATCTGTATGAAGAACAATAAGCAACCTGAAACTTCCAGTGGGGTGAGAAAAACAGCTTGACCCAAATACTGCCTAATCTGATAAGGTTTAAGATTTAGACTGTGCACTTACCTTTTATTTTCTTTGGTAACTATCTCTGACCTTTTGTGCCTACCATTTACAATCACTTAAAATCAATCTTTCTGTAGTTAAATCTGTTTTATATTTTACCTAAAACAGTGTTTTGGTTGAAGTGCTTGGGAAATCTCAGCTCAGTTTACAAAGGCTAGGGTGTGTCCTCTCCACATCAAGGAGGGGTGGACTGGGTAATAAACTTACACTGGTCAGGCTTTTGACCAGGGCAAGACAGTATATTCCAGGGGTGCAAGGCTGGAGGCTTGGGAGATTTGCAGGTGACTTTCTGTGTGATTCATGAGTGGCTCAGGGAGCATTCACGCAATTAGCTGCGTGTGGGGTTCCATATGCTGTTGTGCTAAGTGATAACAGCATAACAGGAGTTTTCTGCTTGTCACTAGCAGAGCATTGGGAGAGACAGCCCAGGCTAGAGAATTAAAAAGGTCAGAGTAGTTTTTAAACTAAGGCTTGGGGGAAGCCAGAAGGTGCAGAGGAGCACATGGTTCAGACAGAGACATCTCTTAAGGGAGGATTTATTAAAGGAGAGTCCTCTATCCTAGTAGAGGATAGAAGTTGATAAAGTACAGATAGGAACTGAAGAGAAACAGTCAAACCAAAAAGAATCCCATTCAATTATATTGCATGAAGGCAGACTGCTAAAAATATTGACAAAAAATGTTAACTCCTTGTACACAGATGCAACAAATCCAAATATTGAAATGAGTGAACTTCAGTACCTGATATTAAAGGGGGCTATTGATATGATAGGCATTGCAGAAACTTGGTGGAATGACAATGAATGGCACATGGTATAAGGAAGTCACACAAACACACCATGATGGTGGGGGAATGGCACTGTGTGAGAAAAGCAAGCATAGAGAGTCAAATATAGTAAAAATCTTGAATGAATCAAACAGCACGATAGAACCTTTATGGATAGAAACTCCATTATTGAATTATAGAAATACAGTAGTAGGAATATACTCCAGACCACCTGATCAGGATAGTTGACAAGGACTGTGAAAAGCTCAGGGAGATGAGAGGCTACCAAAAAAAAAACAACAAAAAAACAAAACACCAAAACAAAAAAAAAAAACCCCACCCAATAATAAATGGGTAATTTCAACTATCCCCATATTGCCTGGGAACTGTCAACTCAGGACAGGATGCAGAGATAAATTTCTAGACACAATTAATGACTGCTTCTTGCAGCAGCTAGTCCTGGTACCCACATGGGGAGAGGCAATTCTTGATTTGGTCTTAAGTGGAGTACAGGATCTGGTCCAAGAGATGACTAAAGCTGAACTGCTTAGTAATAGCCATAATGCAGATAAATGTAATATTCTTGTAGGAGAAAATACCAAAGAAACCCAACCCAGTAACATTTAACTTCAAAAAGGAGGAGTACTATACAAACATGAGGAGGCTAGTTACATGGAAATTAAAAGGAACAGTCACAAGAGTGAAATGCCTGCAAGCTGCATGGAAACATTTTTAAAACACCATAATAGAGGCACAAACTAGATGTATAACCCCCCCCCCAAAAAAACCACCACACCCCCCACAACCACAGAAGACCAAAAAAATGACACCATGGCTAAACAGAGTAATAGAGGAGGTGAAAGACATTTTAAAAATTGGAAGTCAAATCTTACTGAGGAAAATAGAAATGACCTTAAATTCTGGCAAGTGTAAAAGTAGAATTAGGCAGGCAAAAGGGAATATGAGGAGCAACTAGCAAGAGACAAAAAAAAAAAAAGCTGTTAGTTTTTGTAAGTACATCAGAAGCAGGAAACCTGCCAATCAGTGGGGCCACTGAATGATCGAGGTGCTGAAGAAGCCTTCCAGGAAGACAAGGCCGTCACGAAGAGGCTAAATAAATTCTTTGCATTGGTCCTTGCTGCAGGGAATGTGAGGGAAATTCCCACACCTGAGCCATTCTTTTTAGGTGACAAATCTGAGGAACTGTTCCAGATTAAGGTGTCAATATAGAAGGATTTGTTACAAATTCATTAAAAATTAAACAGTAATAAGTCACCAGGACCAGATGGTATTTACCCAAGAGTTCTGAAGGAACTCAAATATGAATTTGTAGAACTAGCAACTGTGGTATGTACATATCACTTAAATCAACCTCCGTCCAAGATGACTGGAGGCTAGCTAACGTGACACAAATTTTTAAAAAAGACTCCAGAAGCAATCCTGACAATTGCAGGCCAGTAAGCCTAACTTCAGTACCAAGCAATTGGTTGAAACTGTAGTAAAGAACAGAATTATCAGACATATAGATGAATGATATACTGGGGAAGAATCACACAGCTTTTAAAAAACTAAATTTGTTAGTCTTTAAGGTGCCACAAGTACTCCTTTTCTTTTTAAAAGGGAAATCATGCCTCACCAATCTATTTGAATTATTTGAGGGTGTTAACTAACATGTGGACAAGGATGATAAGACTTCCAGAAAGTCTTTGACAAGGTCCCTCACCAAAGGCTCTTCAGCAAAGTAGGAAGTGATGGGATAAGAGAGAAGGTCCTCTCATGCATCAGTAACGGGCTGAAAGATAGGAAGCAAAAGGAAGCAATAAATGGTCAATTTTCACAGGGGATAGAGGTAAATAGCAGAATGCCCCAAAAGATCTATATTGGAATCAGTGCTGTTCAACATATTGCCCAGTACACCACAAAAGGTCCATACATTATTCCAGAGAAAATGCCCAGGAGGACTGAGCAGTCTTGGAACCTGAAATTGTCTCTTGAATCTAAACAGTCTGGTTGAAGGTCACGGTTATAACACTGCAGTGTTCAGCTGACCTGCAGATTGTATCGTGAAGTGTTGTTACAGGAGCAGCTACTTGTAGGGCCAAATTCTGCTCTCAAACCCATTGAATTCAATAGAATCGTACAGGTGTAACGAGCAGAATTTGGCCCATAATTTTCTAGAAATGGATTCAAGACATGAAGTTTTCATCCAGACTAGAACTTCCCTAGAGTTTAACAGGTTTCATATCCAATGTTTAGTTCAGGTCCATCTCTAAGAGTTTCAGCTAACTCCTCTAAACTAATTAAAAGATAAAATAGTCATGTTTACTGAATTGCAAAATACACTTCAGTCAGAAACTATAGTTCTGCTAGATTGGTTTTCCTTGATGCTTGAATCAAATGACATTAAGAGATCAGCACTAATCTGATGACACCACTGCAGCAAATAGAGCAATACGCCCCCCCCACTTTTTTTTTGAATGAAAGATAGAAAAGGCTCCACAACTCAAGTATATTTTCCTTCAATTAAAAAAAACCCCCAAAAACACAAAAAAAACCCCAAGAACCACCCCTTTTATAGGACAGAAAAAGGCCAAATATCTAAAGGGTTCCCAGCCTGGCATCTAGTTACAATTCTGTGCACACAATCAATGGCAAGTACAAATTTGAACATGTAATTAGTTGCAGACAGCAATGACTGCATTTAGATGTCTAGCCACCAACAAATCAGGTGGTTAGGAGTCTAAATGTTAGGATTTATGCCTGCAGTAGGCAGTTAGCAAAAAAGGTTATGGACACAAGACTAAAGGTCGTTTAAATTCAGCCAATTTTAAGAGGTCAGTTTTTCAGCTGTACCCATGCAGAAGTAAGCACATGGGCAGCAGGTATAATAGGCCAGGGAAGGCGTTGCCTTCCCTGGTTCTGCCCCTGACCCACTGCTGGACAACTGGGCTGCGGTGGCTCCCCCACTTCCTTGAGACCCCCACCGCCTCCTCCACTCCACCTCCAACCCCCAAAGGTCCCTCCTGCTCACTGCACTGCTGGGGCCAGCAACTCGGGGTGGGGGGAAAGGGAGAGGCCTTCAGAGGCAGGAAGAGCTGCAGCACTGGGGCTGCCCTGGTGCTTGGGGGGGGGGGGGGCGGCAGCAACTCGGTCTGGTGCTTGGGGGGCTAGCTGGGGCATGCAGCCTGGAGCTCCTCTGGTCAAGGGCCCCCCCCGGGCTTTTCCTTTAAGGGAGGGTTTCGGGGGCTCCAGCATGCAGGGCCTTGGGCTGAAGGGGCAGGACCAGTGGGCTAGCCTCCCTAAAGCTGGGGTTCACCCACCACCCATGAGTGAGCGCAAATGAGAAGAGGAGCACAAATGCACCCTTGTGTGAACACAGCACATGGATCCTGGGGCTGATTTTGTATTAGAACAGTCCCTAGCATAAATTAGGCCATAGAGCTGATCCATACCACGCTGCCAATGGCTCCCAAAAATTGTTTTGGCAGCTGAGGAAGGCTAGAGTACAGGCATAACCTCTTTCCCCCTCCCCGCCCAAACATAGCTCCCCTATGCTGGGGTCAGGAGGGGGTTGTTCTGGAGCCACTGTGATAACTGTAAATCACTGGAGGATTTTCCAGCACAGAAGACTGACACACAAACTAGCTCCAGAGAATACATCAGCTGGAGACCAGCACAAAGCTGCCCTAACAGACCTAAGAACAAGTACCAACTTTTTCTAAATCTTGTGCAATATTTCTTTAATCACATGGGATTCAAGTTATAAATGCACTGCAGTCACAATCTTTCACAGATGTAAATTGACCATTTCTCTCACCAACCAAAGTTGGTCCAATAAGAGATATTACCTCACCCACCCTGTCTCTCTAAAGCCACCTAGGCAGGTCAGCCTGATACTAGCATTCAGCCTTGCTATGCAAGAAACCCAAGAACAATTTCTGTTCCAAATCATTTGATAATGCAGACAACCCATCACTTCCAATTCAGGAGCTTAGTGAACATGCTTTATCAGCTACTGAGTGGGTCTGATGGGTTCCAAAGATAGTCTGTCTCAGTTCTCCTTGTCCGAAAGGCATGGGAGGAGCCTAAAGTCTTTCAGATGAACAACAGCAACAATAACCAACAACAACAGTCAGAGGGCAAGAAAAATCACATCACAGGGTCTTGCCATAATGTGGTAAATGCACTTGAAACTGAATATGGTTAGTAACTTCTTCCCCAATTATGCTCTTTCCAGCCTAAATACAAATAAATTAGAGGACATCCGGGTACATAGAACCAGTAACCACAGGCACGAACCCTTCTAAAACTAAAGGCTGTGCCTCGTCACACAAAAGAGAAGCAAAAACTGGATGCAGGCTGCTATTGTAGCTAACTGTAAAAGTTTAATCTCACATTTAAAGTCATTCATTGGTGGTAGCAGCCCAGTGGATCATGTAAGAATGTGTTACTCTCTTTCTTGAGTCAGGACTGGTTTGATACCATAGTGATGGGCACTCAACAAGTCAGAATAACCTCAGGTCACGCACTTAGTAGGCAAGTGAAGGTTGAGAGGAACTACATTATACTATTTCCCTGTGAGTGATTATACATTTTGCACTCCAGCACCCCCTAGTGTCACCTGATGATCATCATTACATTATAGGGAAAGACTCCACTCTCTCAGTGGTAAGATCAGTGCCGGAGCGAAGCCATGGACATGGAAAGGAAGAATAGGATTCTAAAGCATATACTGGTGCCCCCAATTGGAGAGGCAGGTAAAAACATTGGAACCAAAACACACATGAGCTGACAGAACACCAAAGAGAGAGCTCTTGCTATCATAATCAAGACAGGGGCAGAGTTCATGTTTGAATAACTCTCTTTGCTTTTAAAGAAGGTGATTTTGAAGTTTGCATATTTTAATATTACAAGCTTGTGTTTCTTTTCACAGATACAGATTTGCTAAAACAACTCAGATTTGCAGATTGCATTAAAACAAAACCCAGACACTTTTCTGTATGTCGTCATATTTATACCTCGCCTAGAAAATGATGCCTATGAGCACAACAAAATTTTCTGAGCGCAGAAACAAGTACAGTCATGTGAAATTTACTCTAAAGCTATGCTCCTGTCAAAGTGGGAAAAGTAGACATTATACTGACTGGACATTACGGCTGCTCCTTTTCAAAACCTTTTTACTGTACTCCAACATTATTGGATCAGACATTTACAAGGAATGTGGACAAGTTTACATCTTTCAAATCTTTTACATGTGTCTGTGTCTATCTGAAACTGATAATTTCATCCTTGCCCTTTGATAGTAAATTTAAATAGAACCAGATACATAAAGAAAGAACGTTTTCTATAGTCTCTCTAATTTCTTCAAAGGCAACTGAAAAGACTTGTTAAAATAAGATGTATTTTTCCTCTTTTCCTAGTGACTCAGATGGCTGCCCTAATTTGTCAGAAAATTCAGAAGACTGCAAAGAACTACCCTTCATGAAACACATGAGAAAAGGCCTTGCTGCATTAGTGGACTTCCAAAGTGTACACTACATGCAAGTTTTATGAAAGAGAAAGGCAAAGTAAAAATCTCATTATGGTTATAAAAAATTATAAAGGAAGTAGATAACACTGAACGTTATCTAGTTCCTTGTAGATTTTTACAGCACCTTGTCATATTACTTGTTTAGAGTTTGCTGGACTCAGAACTTTAAAAGCCATGCTGACATGCTGCAGAATAATTGCCCTTGCTAGGCAATCTAAGCAAGATTTTAAATTTCCTCTGAGCTGTAAAATCTGCACATAGATAAACAATAGCTCAGGAAAAAACTCTTGCTATGCCTAACAATTTCTTTATTAAAACATTATCAATTCCACAAATATAAAGCTGTATTGATTAGAGATTATATATAATAGTTCTTACCATTCAAGGTGGTTGTCATATTCCACTAATATCCTTAAAACTGCAACAGCATCTTGTCAGAAGACACACCTTGAAAAGTCCTTCTGGCCAATCAGAAAAATCAGACCTGGCTAGGAGACAGCAGTGGATGAATCACAGTAGTGATAGTCAAGCCTGGGGGGGAGGGGGGGGAAGGAGGGGGGGGTTGTTTTCTTTTAAATGAAGGAGAAAGCTCTGTGCCATTTCCCAAAGGAATACAGGGAGCTGTTTCTCAGCTTTTTTGGATTCCTTTCTTTCTAGATGAAACTGCATCCCAGCTACATTGACTATAAGCTGTAATAAATGAAATACAATAGTGCATATTTCTCCATTGTGTGTATTTCTAAGAGAAAACGTCCATTTACAAATTGGGATAAAAAGTTTTAGAATTAAAATGCCTTTGTCGTGATGGAAGCACTTTTACAAAATAATTAGCTCACAACCCCTCTTCCCTCGATCCAGATCCTCAGTGGAACTACACATATTTACACTAGATAGGGACCGGGTCCCCCCATTTTTAAATTTTGTGACATAAGCCAATAAAGCCAAGAGTCTAATAGTTAAAGCTAATACTCATTCTGCCACTTGCCCTAACTATCCCTGTGCCAATGCATGGATGTTCCCTACACCTACAGGACATTCTCTAGCACTTTGGCTAGTCTGATCTTAAGTGCTCTATTAACTTTGTTTTGCATATTTTTTAAAAATTCCAAAGAGATGCCTATGAGAATTGTCACAATAGGTCCTATTATTGTCTGTTGTGAAGATATGTATGTCCATACAATATATATACACACAATTTTTTAAAACAGATATTGACTGATGCCAATGACTCCATCAAATCCAACAGGGTCTTATGCATTATTAGGTGAAGTCTTACTACTCCAGAAGTATCATTACAATTTATCATGCATCATTATTATTTGTATTTGTAGTAGCACCTAGGAGCCTCTACCAGGATCGATCTCCCATTGTGCTAGGCTCTTTACAAGCACATAGTAAGAGACAGTTCCTGCCCTGAAAAGATTAGAATCTAATAAATAGAAAAGACAGATGTACAAAAGATGTAAATATAAATTCAGTGGTTTCTTAAGTTTTTCCATACCCCACGTTACAACAGAAAAAAGGTTCAGGAACCCTTCGCATCTAGTCAGAAAGAAAAGGATGGTGGCAGTGACCCACCTGACACCTATTCAGGAGTCTGACCCTCTGGGGTTCACAGTCCTTAGGCTGAGAGCCCAAGATTTCTGTGATTTATCACAACACAACATTTAAAGCTTCTGTCAGGCTCCTCAACTTCAGAGTCTTTCCCTATATCTCAAGCTTTTCTAGGACTCTCCTTCAGGTCCCACATGTTTTTCCTCCAGGTCTTCCTCTTTCAGATCCCCTCTCCATATTCCCAGACCTTCTAAACATTGCATCGTCCATCTTCCTTTAACAATTACACTAAGCCACATTATCTCAAGGTTTGGATGCTGTGTGCATGGTCTACTTCATGATATTGCCTCTCACCTTGTCAACCTGTGCCTGCATGTTACATTCCGATTGTTGGGTTTCAGAGTAGCAGCTGTGTTAGTCTGTATTGGCAAAAAGAAAAGAAGTACTTGTGGCACCTTAGAGACTAACAAATTTGAGCATAAGCTTTCGTGAGCTACAGCTCACTTCATCAGATGCATGCAGTGGAAAATCCCACTCTCCTGCTGGTAATAGCCCACCTTACCTGATCACTCTTGTTACAGTGTGTACGGTAACACCCATTGTTTCATGTTCTCTGTGTATATAAATCTCCCCACTGTATTTTCCACTGCATGCATCCGATGAAGTGAGCAGTAGCTCATGAAAGCTTATGCTCAAATAAAATTTGTTAGTCTAAGGTGCCACAAGTACTCCTTTTCTTTTTATTCTGATTGTTGTAAATCCTGTGCACTAGACAACTAGCCTCTAGGCCTGTTGCTGAAACACGAGGGCAGGGGGAGGGGGAGAAGAGAGAGGGAATAAGCTTCCCTCAGGCTGTACAGTGCTTATCATCCAAAAGATTTTAGATCCCTCACTATTCAGAGCAGCACTCTGCAGAATATATAGGCAACTAGACCGTGCAAAGATAAACAAATACAATCACCCTTAAGGCTTTAACCCCTTCTTTGAATGATGTATACACTAATTTAAGCACTAATTTAATATCTTTTAAAATGGTGGTATGATGTTTGAGCATCCTGGATAACTATTCAATGATTATAATGTAAAAATGTAATAAGTATAACAATTTTATATATACACCATGAACTGTCAAAAAAAAACATAAAAAGTGACTAGCTCCCCTCCAAACTGTACCTTTAAAAAGGTTTAATGTTGTGTATTAGAAATCAGATGCAAGTACCAGCCTCATAAGGTACTATCATTGACATATCACTGTTTTGCGGCCCAGAAGTCCTGCACTGTCACGTCACCCACAAAGTCTGATGATCATGTTGTAGGGATTCCTCTGGGAATTTAGGGTCCTGTCCTGCAAAGGAATCCATACAGGTGGACCCTAACATCTGCTTGGAGTCCCAGTGAAGTCAGTGAGCCTCTACTTGGGTGTCAGTGTTCACCCATGTGGAACCCTTTTTGCAGGATGGGGGTTATGACTGTGTTTGCATTGAGTTTTGGTTTTCAACATAAAATTTATTTTTAAATCTGTTCCGCAACCTAGCCATTGAAAATTGGCAAACAGAAGATCAGCAAATATGCAGGCTTGTTTACAACTGTGTTACCCAATTACTCTACCCCAGGGTGAACTATGGTGCACAGTGAAAAAGGGATCTAGTGTCCTGAATTATTCATAAACTTGCAGGTACCATACCCTCAAAGTTCCAGCTGGTAATGATCTATTCTTTTGCTCCAGTAATAACTGGTACAATACTGATCAGTACAGACTACACAAACTAACAAAGTTCTGACACTGCCACATTATCTCAGAGCCCATGTTCTTTTATGGGAAACTATATGAACATGCAGCAGTTAATTCTGTCCTTAGGAATAATATCCTTTTGGTTGTTTAATCAACACTCAGTATCTGCCAACATTTTGGCAACAAAAAGACATTATTTCACTGTAGTGCTCTAAATCAGCGCTGAATATTCGTAAATTCTAGCATCAGAGCTTGCACTGCACATTCATCACAAAGAAAGAAACCTTTGTTTATGCACCATCCACACAGAAGAGCCTTTGATGTAGTGTTTTGAGTTTCTTCATATTGTAACTTCTGCAGAATGATGAACTGCAGTAACTTCAGGGACAGGTTTTACATGCCAGGGACTGTGTGGGTGAATATGGCACAACGAATAGGTGGGGAACAGGTGTTAATCATCTTCTTGCTCAGTGCTCTTCATTGATGGCTCTTCTGGAGAAGAATGGGGTTCCTGGGTGGATTAAAGTAGTGCAGAAGCTTTAAAATGTTGTGCTGCTCTGAAAAGTGACTTTAAAAATGGCACTGAGATCTGTGTTTACTTTCCCTCAATGACTTCTGAAGGAAATTTGCTGAGTTTACAAGTAAAAATAAACTTCTTCTAATTGCCAGCCTTGAAAACTCAACTTGGGTCTGAAAGTCAAGCTGTATTGCTTCTGGCTCGTGCACCATGTATCTAGCTGCCTAGGTGCTTCTATAGCTTCCATCAATGTAGTAGATGAGAGCTTAATGATGTGTCTCGCCTCTGTTTGCCAGAAGCTGGCAATGGGTGACAGCGTATTGATTACTTGATGATTATCTGTTCATTCCCTTTGAAACACCTGGTACTGGCCACTATCGGAAGACAGGATAATGGGCTAGATGGTCCTTTGGTCTGACCCAGTATGGCCATTCTTATGTTCTAAGATTCTGCAGGGTATTTTACCTAATCTACGTCTGTGAAACCCCTTGGTCTTCAAATTCTGTCTTCAGTTAGGTCTGGGGAAGACAGCTTAGGTTCTGATCCTGTAAATGATCTAGAACTCAGTCAGGATTTGGATTGGGCCAGACAGTACATGGTGCTTTGGCATAGGGGCTGCATTGTGAAGCTGCTATGGTGTTCTACAAAACTTCAGCTTTCATTTTCTTTTAAAGTAAGTTTCTAGCCATTATGGTTGTGAAGAAAACCTCAAAAATGTGAGCTGAATGCAGAAGTGTTTTCAGGAGACAGGAAAATCTGAAACAAGAGCTCTAAGAAGAGTGAACTGCCCCATTTGTTTCAAAGAGGTGTTAGCGGAGATTCCCCAAGATGACCATTTAAATGTTAACACTGTTAACTATTGCATCCCACATGTAAGAAAGAGGACGAAGAATCAAATCTATCCAACCTCCCATAAGCAATGCCTCATTTTGGTGTCACTAGTGGGCAACATTTGGGTGATACAGTCAGTGCAGTGCAACTGCACCTGTATTCTCCCTCTGTGGTCCACCAAAAGCACCCAGTTTTAGGCTTCTGTCTGCCAGCTATCACCTCTTTGGCAGAGACACGTTATAAGCAGTTAAAACACCAAAGCACGTTAAGTCAGAAATCAAGTCAGAAACTAGGCACCGTGCACGTAAGGTCACGCTATGTGGAGGATGCCATTTGAGAGCAAAATGGCATCCTCCATGTGGCAAAAGTGCCAGTATGTCATTCTGCTGAAGACCAACCCCACTACAATGCAGCCCACAGGGAACCGTGGGAAGGCACTGAAGGACTATCAGCACCCAAGTTAAATAACCAGGGTTACAGCCTGTATCCACACTGCAAAGTGAGCAGGTTAAAACCCAACTTAAAGTAAAGCCAGGGCTCTAACCCACACCTCCAACCAGATAAGCTAGCCCAGGTTCAGAGCACCTCCAAACCCGAGTTAAAAAGGCTGAGTTAAAAAGGTTTGTGTGTGGGGATGAGAGGAGCAGGATAATTAAACCAGTGCTTAATTTGTGCCAGAGTTTGCCAGGGCTGAGCCCCAGAACCTCTAGGCTTGCTGTGTCACTTACAGGGGCACTGGAATCTGGTGGGGGGACAGGTCAGGTGGCCATGGCTGTCCCACTTTTTACCAGCTGTAAAGTCAAGCAACGGGCAGAGAGGAGTGAGTGGGGGTGGGGGGAAGGGGCAGTGCGAGGGCTCAGGCTCAAGGGGCAGTGCCAAGGTTTGGGCATTTGTGGCCCCTCTACTTGTAGGGCACTTCCTCTGCTCCTGGTCAATTATGAAAGTAATAAAATTGCTTGAGCTCCAGCATCTAATTGGTTGAGCCCTGGCACCTCTTTCACTACAAATTAAGCACTGAACTAAACCCTTGGTAAGAGCACAAGTTAATTCTGTAGTGAAGACATACCCTCTCCTCAGTGCAATTTTTAGATCTACTTTTGTTGATGAGACTATTCCATAAAATTCATTCTTTAAGACTTATTTATCTACCAGCTGGTTTGCAGGGAACACTTAAGCTATTTAGATTGTTCCTCTGCTGTGTTTCTATATACAAAACGTTAGTTATAACTGCAGTTATAACAGAGTTAGAAAAGAAAAATCCTTTATGTATTTATACAAACAGCTGCAAATTTGCATTTTGCTGAAGTTCTGGAGCTATGGCAAGAAAAAAAAAAAAGACACCCCAGAATACCGATTTTAAAAATACCAACACACACAATTCTCACCTCATTAGAGAGCTGTACTTTACTAGACATATCTGAACCGTTCAACATTTATGTCACTCAGCCATCTGCTTGCCTGGCCTTTTAGCCTCCCATTTAGATTTTCACTCCTGTTCTCTGATAACAGAAATCCCTGTTGGTTTACTATGTTATTGTCTATACGCTTTTGGCAAAGAGATTATTTTGTCAGATGTGGAATCAAATTCAAAATAATTAATATTACATAATGTGGATGTATTTACACACATGGAAGGAGGACAACTGGATAAACATACAAAACAATACTGGGCATAGTTTACATAGGTTTCAGTCAGAACTGTATGTGAGCCTAGAGTCTATAGGTTTTAACTTGTTACCACTGAAATTAATAGCAAAACTCCCATTCCACATCAATGGGAACTTTGCTATTAATTTCAGTGGTAACAAGCCTGGGCCAATTATTTGCAATTGTATATTCAGCTTTTGAGCTAGAAGGTCTGATCCTGCAAAGGCTGAGTGCCATCAGCTGTCACTGAAATCAACACGGAGGTAAGAGCACTCACGATCTTTTAGGGCTGGGCCCTAAACCAAGGTATTTTCTTTCCAGGCAGGATTTCTTAGAGAAGGGTGGTTTATAGCTGAGAGGGGAAATAAAGGACTTCCTGATGGCACAGTTTTGACCCAGACCCTACAGTGAAGTCACCAGACCCAGGAAGGGATCCAGCATATGAGATTTATACCATAGGGTGCTAGAAAGCTCTGCAGCGTTGTCTGAGTGAAAACAAGTAGTGGATGTGGATGGCTGGAAAAATAGAGCTGAGAAGGAAAAACCCTGGGATTAGGAAAAAGATCTGGCTGGGTTTGTGTGCTTTCCTTGGCTCTTTTTAAGGAAATGTACTATTAGTACAGCAAAGGCTATTGTTAAGGGATGTTTGGACATTTCATTCCACCCAGCTCTCTGACTTGGAGCTGATGGGAACATTTAAAAACTCAGCATTTTCACATTAATATATATATTGACAGAACAAGCAGACCACCTTACTAATTCTTCTGGGAATTAAAAATATATATCTGCCTTTTCTCCATGACTAGTAGTTTCGTAACTACTTAATATTCAGGTCATAGCAGTGACCAGGATTTCCAGCTCAGCATCTGGCTGGCAGCCGCCAAGTCAATTCTATTATAGTGAATTTCCCCTCCTCTCCATCAGAGGGGAGCTCACTGCAAACTACAACCCAATTTGAGGATCAAAGTCACAACCTCCCAATATGCTTATAGTTACCAACTATCCATTTAGTAAGTCATCTCCAGTTGTCCCACACCCAAAACATTCACAAAGATTTTATCCCACCATTCCTGAAACATGCCTTTAAAACTCTGTGCTCAACACAGAGACAGTCCCTGCACTGAACAGTTACAGTCTAAGGGTATGTCTACACTACGAAATTAGGTCGAATTTATAGAAGTCGGTTTTTTAGAAATCGGTTTTATATATTCGAGTGTGTGTGTCCCCACAGAAAATGCTCTAAGTGCATTAAGTGCATTAACTCGGCGGAGTGCTTCCACAGTACCGAGGCAAGCGTCGACTTCCGGAGCGTTGCACTGTGGGTAGCTATCCCACAGTTCCCGCAGTCTCTGCTGCCCATTGGAATTCTGGGTTGAGATCCCAATGCCTGATGGGGCTAAAACATTGTCGCGGGTGGTTCTGGGTACATATCGTCAGGCCCCCGTTTCCTCCCTCCCTCCGTGAAAGCAAGGGCAGACAATCATTTCGTGCCTTTTTTCCTGAGTTACCTGTGCAGTCGCCATACCACGGCAAGCATGGAGCCCGCTCAGCTCATTGTCACCGTATGTCTCCTGGGTGCTGGCAGATGCGGTACTGCATTGCTACACAGTAGCAGCAACCCATTGCCTTGTGGCAGCAGACGTGCAATAGGACTGGTAGCCGTCATCGTCATGTCCCAGGTGCTCCTGGTCGCCTCTGTGAGGTCGATCAGGAGCGCCTGGGCAGACAGGAGCGCAGGGACTAAATTTGGAGTGACTTGATCAAATCATTCTCTTTAGTCCTGCAGTCAGTCCTATTGAACCAACTTATGGTGAGCAGGCAGGCGATATGGATTGCTAGCAGTCCTATGGTATCATCTTCTGCAGGGCAAGCAAGAGATGAGGATGGCTAGCAGTCGTATTGTACCATCTTCTGCCGAGCAGCCCTGAGATGTGGATGGCATGCAGTCCTTCTGCACCGTCTGCTGCCAGCCAAAGATGTAAAAGATAGATGGAGTGGATCAAAACAAGAAATAGATCAGATTTGTTTTGTACTCATTTGCTTCTCCCCCTCCCCCGTCTAGGGGACTCATTCCTCTAGGTCACACTGCAGTCACTCACAGAGAAGGTGCAGCGAGGTAAATCTAGCCATGTATCAATCAGAGGCCAGACTAACCACCTTGTTCCAATAAGAACAATAACTTAGGTGCACCATTTCTTATTGGAACCCTCCGTGAAATCCTGCCTGAAATACTCCTTGATGTAAAGCCACCCCCTTTGTTGATTTTAGCTCCCTGAAGCCCACCCTGTAAGCCATGTCGTCAGTCGCCCCTCCCTCCATCAGAGCAACGGCAGACAATCGTTCCGCGCCTTTTTTCTGTGCGGACGCCATACCAAGGCAAGCATGGAGGCCGCTCAGCTCACTTTGGCAATTAGGAGCACATTAAACACCACACGCATTATCCAGCAGTATATGCAGCACCAGAACCTGGCAGAGCGATACCGGGTGAGGAGGCGACGTCAGCGCGGTCGCGTGAGTGATCAGGACATGGACACAGATTTCTCTGAAAGCATGGGCCCTGCCAATGTATGCATTATGGTGCTAATGGGGCAGGTTCATGCTGTGGAACGCAGATTCTGGGCTCGGGAAACTGGTGGGACCGCATAGTGTTGCAGGTCTGGGACGATTCCCAGTGGCTGCGAAACTTTCGCATGCGTAAGTGCACTTTCATGGAACTTTGTGACTTGCTTTCCCCTGCCCTGAAGCGCACGAATACCAAGATGAGAGCAGCCCTCACAGTTGAGAAGTGAGTGGCAATAGCCCTGTGGAAGCTTGCAACGCCAGACAGCTACCGGTCAGTTGGGAATCAATTTGGAGTAGGCAAATCTACTGTGGGGGCTGCTATGATGCAAGTAGCCCACGCAATCAAAGATCTGCTGATATCAAGGGTAGTGACCCTGGGAAATGTGCAGGTCATAGTGGATGGCTTTGCTGCAATGGGATTCCCTAACTGTGATGGGGCCATAGACAGAACCCATATCCCTATCTTGGCACCGGAGCACCAAGCCACCGAGTACATAAACCACAAGAGGTACTTTTCAATAGTGCTGCAAGCTCTGGTGGATCACAACGGACGTTTCACCAACATCAATGTGGGATGGCCGGGAAAAGTACCTGACGCTCGCATCTTCAGGAACTCTGGTCTGTTTCAAAAGCTGCAGGAAGGGACTTTATTCCCAGACCAGAAAATAACGGTTGGGGATGTTGAAATGCCTATAGTTATCCTTGGGGACCCAGCCTACCCCTTAATGCCAGGGCTCATGAAGCCGTACACAGGCAGCCTGGACAGTAGTCAGGAGCTGTTCAACTACAGGCTGAGCAAGTGCAGAATGGTGGTAGAATGTGCATTTGGACATTTAAAGGCGCGCTGGTGCAGTTTACTGACTCGTTTAGACTTCAGCGAAACCAATATTCCCACTGTTATTACTGCTTGCTGTGCGCTCCACAATATCTGTGAGAGTAAGGGGGAGACGTTTATGGCGGGGTGGGAGGTTGAGGCAAATTGCCTGGCTGCTGGTTACGCGCAGCCAGACACCAGGGCGGTTAGAAGAGCACAGGAGGGCGCGGTACGCAGCAGAGAAGCTTTGAAAATCAGTTTCATGAGTGGCCAGGCTACGGTGTGAAAGTTCTGTTTGTTTCTCCTTGATGAAACCCCCCGCCCCTTGGTTCACTCTACTTCCCTGTAAGCTAACCACCCTCCCCTCCTCCCTTCGATCACCGCTTGCAGAGGCAATAAAGTCATTGTTGCTTCACATTCATGCATTCTTTATTCATTCATCACACAAATAGGGGGATGACTACCAAGGTAGCCCAGGAGGGGTGGTGGAGGAGGGAAGGAAAATGCCACACAGCACTTTAAAAGTTTACAACTTTAAAATTTATTGAATGTCAGCCTTCTGTTTTTTGGGCAATCCGCTGTGGTGGAGTGGCTGGTTGGCCGGAGGCCCCCCCACCGCGTTCTTGGGCATCTGGGTGTGGAGGCTATGGAACTTGGGGAGGAGGGCGGTTGGTTACACAGGGGCTGTAGTGGCAGTCTGTGCTCCAGCTGCCTTTGCTGCAGCTCAACCATACACTGGAGCATACTGGTTTGATCCTCCAGCAGCCTCAGCATTGAATCCTGCCTCCTCTCCTCACGGTGCCGCCACATTTGAGCTTCAGCCCTCTCTTCAGACCGCCACTTACTCTCTTCAGCCCACCACCTCTCCTCCCGCTCATTTTGTGCTTTCCTGCACTCTGACATTGTCTGCCTCCACGCAGTCATCTGTGCTCTGTCAGTGTGGGAGGACAGCATGAGCTCAGAGAACATTTCATCACGAGTGCGTTTTTTTTTTTCTTTCTAATCTTCACTAGCCTCTGGGAAGGAGAAGATCCTGTGATCATTGAAACACATGCAGCTGGTGGAGAAAAAAAAAAAAAAAGGGACAGCAGTATTTAAAAAGATTTTATAAAACAGTGGCTACACTCTTTCAGGGTAAACCTTGTTGTTAACATTACATACATAGCACATGTGCTTTCGTTACAAGGTCACATTTTGCCTCTCCCCACCGCGTGGCTACCCCCTCAACCCTCCCTCCTCCCCGTGGCTAACAGCGGGGAACGTTTCTGTTCAGCCATAGGCAAACAGCCCAGCAGGAACGGGCTCCTCTGAGTGTCCCCTGAAGAAAAGCACCCTATTTCAACCAGGTGACCATGAATGATATTTCACTCTCCTGAGGATAACACAGAGAGATAAAGAACGGATGTTGTTTGAACGCCAGCAAACATACACTGCAATGCTTTGTTGTACAATGATTCCCGAGTACGTGTTACTGGCCTGGAGTGGTAAAGTGTCCTACCATGAAGGACGCAATAAGGCTGCCCTTCGCAGAAACCTTTTGCAAAGGCTTTGGGCGTACATCCAGGAGAGCTGTGAATGCCAGGGCAAATTAATCCTTTCACAGGCTTGCTTTTAAACCATGTATAGTATTTTAAAAGGTACACTCACCGGAGGTCCCTTCTCTGCCTGCCGGGTCCAGGAGGCAGCCTTGGGTGGGTTTGGGGGGTACTGGCTCCAGGTCCAGGGTGAGAAACAGTTCCTGGCTGTCGGGAAAACTGGTTTCTCCGCTTGCTTGCTGTGAGCTATCTACAACCTCCTCCTCATCATCTTCGTCCCCAAAACCTGCTTCCGTGTTGCCTCCATCTCCATTGAAGGAGTCAAACAACACGGCTGGGGTAGTGGTGGCTGAACCCCCTAAAATGGCATGCAGCTCATCATAGAAGCAGCATGTCTGGGGCTCTGACCCGGAGCGGCGGTTCGCCACTCTGGTTTTCTGGTAGGCTTGCCTCAGCTCCTTAAGTTTCATGCGGCACTGCTTCGGGTCCCTGTTATGGCCTCTGTCCTTCATGCCCTGGGAGATTTTGACAAAGGTTTTGGCATTTCGAAAACTGGAACGGAGTTCTGATAGCACGGATTCCTCTCCCCATACAGCGATCAGATCCCGTACCTCCCGTTCAGTCCATGCTGGAGCTCTTTTGCGATTCTGGGACTCCATCATGGTCACCTCTGCTGATGAGCTCTGCATGGTCACCTGCAGCTTGCCACGCTGGCCAAACAGGAAATGAGATTCAAAAGTCTGTGGTTCTTTTCCTGTCTCACTGGCATCTGAGTTGAGAGTGCTGTCCAGAGCGGTCACAATGGAGCACTCTGGGATAGCTCTTGGAGGCCAATACCGTCGAATTGTGTCCACAGTACCCCAAATTTGACCCGGCAAGGCCGATTTAAGCGCTAATCCACTTGTCAGGGGTGGAGTAAGGAAATCGATTTTAAGAGCCCTTTAAGTCGAAATAAAGGGCTTCATCGTGTGGATGGGTTCAGGTTTACATCGATTTGATGCTGCTAAATTCAACCTAAAGTCCTAGTGTAGGCCAGGGCTAAGGCTATGTCTACACTGAGCACCTTACAATGGCCTGGCTGTGCCACTCCAGCCCCGCTGTTGTGAGGTGTGCAGTGTAGCACCTCTCTCTCCTGACAAAATAAAACCACCCCCAACGAGACGCTCTCCCACCAATGAAGCACTGTCCACACCATTGCTTTTCATAGTTAAATCTTGTGTCATTCAGGGAGGTGTTTTCCCCTCACACCCCTGAGTGACAAAAGTGCAGTGTGGACATAGTCTCAGAGAAGGCAGACACACTAGGACACCCAGAGAAACATAGGCACCAACTCACTGGGTGCTCCAGCCCTGGAGCACTCACAGGGAAAAAATGGTGGGTGCTGAGCACCCACCAACAGCCCCCCATCAGAACCTCCCCCTCCCCCCAACGGGCCCTGACGATCGGCACCTCATTCTCCCTCCCCAAGCCTCCCACCTGCTGCAATCAGCTGTTTTGCGGCATGCAGAGTCAGGGGGGTGGGAAGAAGAGGAGCGAGGACATGGCATGCTTGGGGGAGGGAGAGGGGGTGGAACAGGGCAGAAGAGGTGGGGCAGAGGGTGGGGCCTTGGGGGAAGGAGTGGCGTGGGGCCTGGGGCAGAGCCAGGGATCGCGCACCCCCTGGCACATTGGAAAGTCAGCACTTGTGCAGAGGAAGACATTTGATGAGAATTTTTTCCTTACTCGGTCCCCTGTAATGGGCTTACTCTACTCACTGCTGGATGGCGCTATCTGCTGGCAGTTCTGGGGATTACCTCATTCAGGCCAAACCCCTTCCAGTGGATATACCCAGTTAGAGAAAGGCTGCAGAGGACAAACTTACTCTCAGGAATCACAGCTGTCCTCTCCATGATTCCAGGTCACTATTGTGGTTTCCCCTTCCAGCAGGGGCAGGTGGAGGCAGGGGGAAGTGTATCAAGGTTCCTGCTCTCTAGCAGTCCTCTGCTTCACTGCCTGATGGTGCCACTCCTGCAGTGGCTGGCAGGGAAACCAGGCGTACTATGTACTCCAGGTTCCAGTTCAGGGATCCTCTACACAGCAGCCAAGGTCCATTCTCCGAGCTACTTCTATACGTCCTGCCCCTTCCCATTCCTCTGGGTTTGCCAGTCTCTTCCTTCCCTCCCTCCTCCCAGGCAATAACTTTTGGCAACTCATCTTTGCAGCTTCTAAACACTCCTCCCTCTTACCTGGGAGAGACTACAGACTCCTTCCCTAGCACCCCTTCTGTTGCTAGCCTCCTGGCTTGTGTAGAAGCCCTGCCTGTCCCTCACAGGTGAGTGTCTCTCTAATTAGCTACCTCCAGGCTCAAACTCCCCTGTTTGCAGCCTAATTAGATGATTGGGCCCACCTGGGCTAATTCGGCTCTTGCAGGGCCAGTGTGGGGAGCACACCCTATCACAAACCCTCCCCTTCTCAACTGCAAGTATTCTCCTATTCTAAGTCACCTACCCCATAGCTGCCACACCTGGGCTCTCAAGTCATTGCTTTCTTGTCTTACATACACAAATGCAAGAACCCTGGGAAACAAGCAGGGAGAACTGGAAGTCCTGGCACAGTCAAGGAATTATGATGTGATTGGAATAACAGAGACTTGGTGGGATAACTCACAGGACTGGAGTACTGTCATGGATGGATATAAACTGTTCAGGAAGGACAGGTAGGGCAGAAAAGGTGGGGGAGTTGCATTGTATGTAAGGGAGCAGTATGACCGCTCCGAGCTCAAGTATGAAACTGCAGAAAAACCTGAGAGTCTCTGGAGTAAGTTTAGAAGCGTGATTAACAAGGGGGATGTCGTGGTGGGAGTCTGCTATAGACCACCGGACCAGGGGGATGAGGTGGACAGGCTTTCTTCCGGCAACTCACGGAAGTTACTAGATCGCAGGCCCTGGTTCTCATGGGAGACCTCAATCACCCTGATATTTGCTGGGAGAGCAATACAGCGGCGCACAGACAATCCAGGAAGTTTTTGGAAAGGGTAGGGGACAATTTCCTGATGCAAGTGCTAGAGGAACCAACTAGGGGCAGAGCTCTTCTTGACCTGCTGCTCACAAACCGGGAAGAATTAGTAGGGGAAGCAAAAGTGGATGGGAACCTGGGAGACAGTGACCATGAGATGGTCGAGTTCAGGATCCTGACACAGGGAAGAAAGGAGAGCAGCAGAATACGGACGCTGGACTTCAGAAAAGCAGACTTTGACTCCCTCAGGGAACTGACTGGCAGGATCCCCTGGGAGAACAACATGAGGGGGCAAGGAGTCCAGGAGAGCTGGCTGTATTTTAAAGAATCCTTATTGAGGTTACAGGGACAAACCATCCCAATGTGTAGAAAGAATAGTAAATATAGCAGGCGACCAGCTTGGCTTAACAGTGAAATCCTTGCTGATCTTAAACGAAAAAAGAAGCTTACAAGAAGTGGAAGATTGGACAAATGACCAGGGAAGAGTATAAAAATATTGCTTGGGCATGCAGGAGTGAAATCAGGAAGGCCAAATCACACCTGGAGTTGCAGCTAGCAAGAGATGTTAAGAGTAACAAGAAGGGTTTCTTCAGGTATGTTAGCAACAAGAAGAAAGTCAAGGAAAGTGTGGGGCCCTTACTGAATGAGGGAGGGAACCTAGTGACAGAGGATGTGGAAAAAGCTAATGTACTCAATGCTTTTTTTGCCTCTGTTTTCACGATCAAGGTCAGCTCCCAGACTACTGTATGGGGCAGCACAGTATGGGGAGGAGGTGACCAGCCCTCTGTGAGAAAGAAGTGGTTTGGGACTATTTAGAAAAGCTGGACGAGCACAAGTCCATGGGGCCGGATGCGCTGCATCCGAGAGTGCTAAAGGAGTTGGCGGATGCGATTGCAGAGCCATTGGCCATTATCTTTGAAAACTCATGGCGATTGGGGGAAGTCCCGGATGACTGGAAAAAGGCTAATGTAGTGCCCATCTTTAAAAAAGGGAAGAAGGAGGATCCTGGGAACTACAGGCCAGTCAGCCTCACCTCAGTCCCTGGAAAAATCATGGAGCAGGTCCTCAAGGAATCAATTCTGAAGCACTTAGAGGAGAGGAAAGTGATCAGGAACAGTCAGCATGGATTCACCAAGGGAAAGTCATGCCTGACTAATCTAATTGCCTTCTATGACGAGATAACTGGCTCTGTGGATGAAGGGAAAGCAGTGGACGTGTTGTTCCTTGACTTTAGCAAAGCTTTTGACACGGTCTCCCAGAGTATTCTTGCCAGCAAGTTAGAGAAGTATGGGCTGGATGAATGGACTATAAGGTGGATAGAAAGTTGGCTAGATTGTCGGGCTCAACGGGTAGTGATCAATGGCTCCATGTCTAGTTGGCAGCCGGTATCAAGTGGAGTGCCCAAAGGGTCGGTTCTCGGGCCGGTTTTGTTCAATATCTTCATAAATGATCTGGAGGATGGTGTGGATTGCACCCTCAGCAAGTTTGCAGATGATACTAAACTGGGAGGAGAGGTAGATATGCTGGAGGGTAGGGATAGGATACAGAGGGACCTAGACAAATTGGAGGATTGGGCCAAAAGAAATCTGATGAGGTTCAACAAGGACAAGTGCAGAGTCCTGCACTTAGGACGGAAGAATCCCATGCACTGCTACAGACTAGGGATCGAATGGCTCGGCAGCAGTTCTGTAGAAAAGGACCTAGGGGTTACAGTGGACGAGAAGCTGGATATGAGTCAACAGTGTGCCATTGTTGCCAGAAGGCCAATAGCATTTTGGGATGTATAAGTAGGGGCATTGCCAGCAGATCGAGGGACGTGATCGTTCCCCTCTATTCGACATTGGTGAGGCCTCATCTGGAGTACTGTGTCCAGTTTTGGGCCCCACACTACAAGAAGGATGTGGAAAAATTGGAAAGAGTCCAGCGGAGGGCAACAAAAATGATTAGGGGACTGGAACACATGACTTATGAGGAGAGGCTGAGGGAACCGGGATTGTTTAGTCTGCGGAAGAGAAGAATGAGGGGAGATTTGATAGCTGCTTTCAACTACCTGAAAGGGGGTTGCAAAGAGGATGGATCTAGACTGTTCTCAGTGGTAGCAGATGGCAGAACAAGGAGTAATGGTCTCAAGTTGCGGTGGGGGAGGTTTAGGTTGGATATTAGGAAAAACTTTTTCACTAGGAGGGTAGTGAAACACTGGAATGCGTTACCTAGAGAGGTGGTGGAATCTTCTTCCTTAGAAGTTTTTAAGGTCAGGCTTGACAAGGCCCTGGCTGGGATGATTTAGTTGGGGATTGGTCCTGCTTTGAGCAGGGGGTTGGACTCGATGACCTCCTGAGGTCCCTTCCAACCCTGATATTCTATGATTCTATGATCTCTGACCATGAGCTGCAGCCTGTCCTGCTCCTGCATACCACCCCTGAATTTCTCCCACAGGAGCTCCAGGGCATGTGCAGCCTCCTGCTAGGCCTGCTCCACAGTTAACAACTTCTCTGTCAGCTGGTCCACCCAGTCCTCCAGCACCCTGGCTCCCAGAAGGTTTTGTGGTTTTTCAAGGAGGAAAGTAATTAAAACAGGGACTTTCTCCTCCCTCCCAGCCATAGCACCTTCAGGGCTGGGCCTCTGGCCTCCTAGTCCTGGAGTGCCTTTCCCATGCCTGGCCCCTACGACAACTCTTGTTTCTTTCCTGCAGGATTCTATACAGCTGCTGACTAGTTACCCGCACCATACAGTCTTGTAAATACACTTGGGTTTCCCACAGTCTCTGCTGGTTCTCCAAAATCTGTCCCCACATAGCATGGACCCACCCCTGTTGCGTCTCATCTCTCCTCTGTGGGAGCAGCAACTCTGGCATCCATCCCCTCTCTCCGTTACGGTCTCTTGCAGCAGGGTTCAACCCCCTCACAGTCTCTCTCTGCCCCTCACCTCAGGGTTCTTGTCAGACACAGTCTGTGACTGACCCCTTGTATCACAGGTGACCATCTTGCCTGCATTCACCAATTGTGACAGCTTTGCTCTACTCAGTGCGGGATAGCACCACCTGCTGTCAGTTCTGGGGATTAGCTCAATCAGACTGATACCCCTTCCAGGAGTTACACCCTATCAGTTTCTCCTCTGCATTCCCTCTCTTGCTGTCAGGAGGCACAGCTGTTGTCCTCTTCATGATTCAGCCCTCTCACCAGGTCACTATTGTCGTTTCCCCTTCTGGGGGAGCATATCAAAATTCCTGCTCTCCAGCAGTCTCAGGTAGTCTTCTGCTTCACTGCCTCACAGTGCCTCTCCTGCAGCAGCTGGCAGGGAAACCCAAGCCCATCCTCTACTCCAGATTCTGGCTCATGGACCCTCTACACAGCTGCCAAGGTCCATTCCCTGCACCTTGCTGCCTTTCTCTGTGTCACTTCCATACCTCCTCTCCTTCCCCACTCCTCTGGGTTTACCAAGCTCTTTCTTCCTTCCCTCCTAGGGAGTAACTTTAGGTAACTTGTCTCTGACTCTGGAGTCTTCTGTTGCCAGCCTCCTGGCTTTCGTAGAAGCTCCACTCACAGATAAACTTCTCTCTAATTAACTGCCTCCAGCCTAAAGCTCCTGTTTGTAGCCTAATTAGCTGATTGGGCCCACCTAGCCTAATTCAGTTCTTGCAGGGCTAATGTTAGGAGCACACCCCCTCTTCCATTTACGTTCAGGTGGATGAGACATTTGACCAATGAGAGTTAGTGTTTGTGGGCCGCATGAAAGTTAGTCTTTAGGAGTCATTTGAATAAGCAAAGGAATGTGGGCTGGCATATTGGAAATGAGAATGCATTTAATGCATCTTGTGGCATGGTAGAAAGCACAAAGACAGGACTGGCAGCAGGATACAAAAGGGACATTGAGACTGGTATTGTTGGTAAAGAAAGGAAGTGAGGGGGAATATAATAAGAAACAAGATCATGGATATGGGCTTGAGCAGAGTTGTGCAGGACCCTCATGGGAAGGATAGGAACTTTGAACTAGTTATGATGGGCAAAGGAGAACCAGTGGAGGGATTCAGAGAGGTGAATGATGTGGTCTGATTGGGCAAGAAAGAACATTTTACCAACTGTGTTTTGAATGGATAAGAGCGGAGGCCAAGGGGGAGGATGATACATCCAGGAGGCCAGGGCAGAAGAGGGTGAACTAATGAGGTAGAGGATGCATGTTTTATCTGTTAAGATAGAAAAGAAGGGTCAGATTTCTGAAATGTTACCATGAAGGAAGCAACAAGAATTGATAAGGGCCTGATGTGAGGGGAGAGGTCTAAGATGACTCCAAGGTGGGAGCTTTAGTGATGAGAAGTATTACCCACAACAGTGGAGAAAGGTGGAGATAGAGAGGGCACAGGAGAAAAATAAGGAGCTCTGTTTTGGCGGCCAATATTTAGCTAACAGCAGGCCATCTAGGATGAAGTATCAGAGAGCTTGATATGCATGGCTGAACAGAGGAAGACAAATAAGATGTGTCATCACCAAATTATCATTTATTATACAGGAGCATCTGAAGGCCCCAGTCAGGATTGTGCTAGGTGCTGTACAAACACAGAGTAAAAGACAGTTCCTGCCCTAAAGATTTGACCATCTAATCAAAGATCAACTGAAACAGAGATGGTAGCTGAAATTGTTTGGCTCACAGAATTTACAAACTCCACCAGTGGTGTCCCTGGGCCATATCTTTTGGTCTGACAAACCTTCTGGGATTCACAGGTATTGCTTCCCGGTACTTGGACCCATCCTCTGACTGTGTCATCCACCCAGTGGCCAAAGGGGATGAGAAACCAGTTGCAGATGGACATCATTGCTCCTGGTCCAGGGTTCTGAGCAGGGTTAGATGGCACAGTGGTTAAAATGCTGGTGGCCAGCTTACCCCAGTGTTCCCGTTGCTACTGTCAAGATGAGAGAGTGTGACAATGGGAAGTTTGAAGAAGATTATTAGTGTAGACAAGGTTTTGGCTTTAGAAGCTTGCAGACTCTTCAGGTATTGTCTGCAGAGTTAGTTAATTCCACAGAGACATCACAAAGCTATCAGAGAGACAAATTTTTGTTGTGAATAACTCCTAAATTTATCACCCTATTTTCTAAAAACACTCCAATAAGAATCTGCATTGAAGACATGAACAAAACAATTTTTAATTTCTAGACTAAGACCCAGATTTAGAGCTCTGCTGTAGCCCTTCTAAGGCACAAATAAGGATGGCAGAATCAATCTAAAGAATTCCCCTATGAGATCGGCATTATTACCTCCATTTTACACATAAGGAAACCCAGGTTAAATGAGTTGCCCATGGCAAGTTAGTGACAGAGTCAAGATTAGAACCCAAGAGTTCCTGGCACCCAGTCCAGTGCTCACTCAGACCACATTGTTCTCCTTGGACTTGGGCATACTAAGAAAATTTGGATGCATAATCCATCACTGATACATTTCCACCAACTGAGAATTATAGGCTCAAACGTTGCCAGTGTAGACACAGCCTATTTAAAGAACAAACCCTTATGACCTAACACGCATTTTCTGGGCACCAAAAAGTCTCAGAAGGATAATTTAGTTAAAAGAATAAACTTCCAATGTAAATAAAGGTACATTAAAATGATCCAGTGAAAGAAATAGATGGAAAAGAAGAATGCACACACAGTACTGTGCTAGCAGCTAGTTTAAGAAAACAGTGGAACCCTCTTAAATGAAAGTCTGTAAAAGGGACAGACTACTTAAATTAATATTGTTTCTGCAATTAGATCATGCATTCACCGTGCATGTATTACACACACTCAGTAAATCAAATTCAGAACTGGGTGAACTGGCAAAGAACACAAAATTCAATCAGGAATAAAGCTTTTCATCCTTTCAGAATGTGCTTAGCAAGCTCTTTCCAAAAGTAGTGACGCTTACCCCTCCCTTCCACCCAGCAAAGTTCTGAACAGTTTATAGGACTCTCTGACCTCTAACAGTCTTTCAGCCAGCAAGAGAAACTCTCCATACAGTACAACTAGTGCAGAACTTTTCAGGTAATCAATCACATACTCATGTGAAGGTGGCATGAGTCTGGCTTCTCTGCCCTTCATCAGAACAGGTTACACTTAGTGCAGGGTAAAAAAGCTTCTCTCAGGGAAGAAAGGTAACAACAACATTTTAAACTTGGATTTGTTACACAGAGAGAGTTCCAAAGACATGCTTGGCAAGAACCAGCAATATCTCCTTTATTAAAGAGATCACACAGTGCCAACTCTGTTCACTCCGAAAATGAGATGTGCTGGGCCAAATTTTGCTCACATTTATGCCAATATAAATTTGAAATAACTCCAATGACTTCAGTAGAGTTAGTCCAGATTTATACTGATGCCAACGGAAAGCAGAATTTATCCTACTGTTCCCCTATTCCCGCACTGAACCAAATGACCTACCTACACTCATTGCACTACACCACTATGCTTAAACCCGCACTTGTTTAATATATGCAGACCATTCACAGAGCACACTGATGAAAGTGAACAAAGAGAATAACTGTATTTAAAAGGCTGGAGAAGGTGAGGATTTCCCTGGTCTGCATTCTTTTTTAAGATTATGGTTGGAATCATGTTCTCATCATTTACACTTAATTATGTGCAAAGATTGTATAACAAGAGGCTGGACTATCTTTCAACACCTTCATAAACCCAATTTTAAAGAAATATTATGTATTTTTTCAAATTATTTTCCCAAGTTGTTAAAAACAAATTTCTTCTCATGCCATCAGTCCTTTTCCTTCCTTTGCTTTACAAGGAAACCACTCCCTGGTACAGGCATCACAGTCACCATAGGAGCAGATTAAAAAGGATGACACCACATTGCCATTTTTGCAAAAATGGCAAAGGAACTGAGTAATGGAGTAGATAAAAGCTGGCCCAGCAGAACTGCTTCACTCCACATGGTTTGGTGAAATTATATACAGGGATAGGGTCACTTGGTGAACTGCAACTGAGCCATGCATTCTTTAACTTCAACTTTCAGTTAGGTTTGGCCTAAGGAACAGACACAGACAGACACATAAAACAAAATAGTGGGCACCAAGTCAATAATAATTATTATACTTCTGCATAGCAACATTCATTCCAGGATCTCAAAGTGCTTTGCAAACAATTAGCCTTCACAACAATGTGAGAGAGACAAGGTGGGAGAGGTAAATAGCTTTTATTGGACCAACTTCTGTTGATGAAAGAGACAAGTTTCTGAGCTCCACAAAGCTACAACAACACTGCAATTCACACCATGTGACATAGAAAAGTATTAATATCTTCATTTTACAGATGAGGAAACCGAGGCACTGAAGAATTAAGTATCATATCAGAGGCAATACAGCATGTCAGTTGCAGAGCTGGACCTAGAACCCAGGAGTTCAGACTTTAATCACTAGACCACTGTCTCACAGATACACACATTCCTACTCTGAACCACATAAGAGGCACTAAAATATCATCTCAATTGAGACACCATAAGCTCTAACAGAACTCTGAGACAGGCCCTGCTTAAATATTTTACTGCCTGACAGTAACTTCTGCATTTAAACTTGTGTTACCTCTGAAAACATTTGAGTTGGTCATGTCTAGACTTCAAAATGCCAGAGTATTTTCAATTTAGATGAAAGCCAAGGGTTTGGCAGGTCTAACTCCATACAAACAGTCAAATATTTGAAATTTCAACTCCTCCTTGGGTAGATATATGAAGCCATTCCCCTTCAGGACTGACTCAGAATCTGAAGTGAACCAAAGCATTATGTCCCAGATCTTTGAGGATCTGGATGAGGTAGAAGTAATATTGATAATCTACTTAATTGCAATGGAAATGACAACACCACAATGAGAGACTGAGTAATGTTCTGCAGAATGCCAAAGAAAACAACCTGAAATTGAACAAGAACAAATGCCTAAGCAGGCTGAATGAGATCAGATATCTAGGATACATATTCAGTAATAAAGGAGTTTGACCATATCAAAGAAACATGGAGGCAACTGTACAAATAGATTCCTAAAAAGGAGGCTTTACAGAGATTCAAAGGTATGTGAATATATTTAAAAAATTCATCCCTAATTTGCCACAATTAAATTCTCCTCTCAGAATACTGCTTGAGAACAGGACAAAATGGAACTGGGAAGAGTGGCAAAAGGAACATTTTGAAGAATTAAAGTAGTAGTAGTCATCAAAGCGCCCTACTGTAATATTATGAGCTTAATAAAGAGACTAAAATCTCAGTCAACACAAACTCAAATGGATTGGGATCACCCAGTGATTTATGCTTCCAAAGCACTGACTAAAACACAGTAGAACTACCCACAGACTGAAAAAAAAAAAAGTGGGAAGAGTTTTGGTTATGAGTAGTTACATGAATATGAACAGAAAAAATGTCAAAGCACAAATAGACTGTTGGAAACTATTGGAGACTATTGTGCACAGTATGGGCCACGCTTCAAAAAAACTACCATGAAATTGCAAAAATACTCATCAAATGTGAAATACAGACCCTATAAGGAGCTTATTATAGTGCACATGATTTCAAGAGTGCCTATAAATAGTGAAACCAAGGTACTGCTGGAAGCAGAGCTCGAAATATATGACTCAAATACTTTCCACATAGGAAACAGAAATTGATAAGATCAGTTAAAAGTCACTGATCCAACTCACAATAGCACATGTAGGATCTGCCTCAGAACTGTGAACCTCAAACATTTGCCTAGAATGCCGTCTAACTGACCCCCTGCCAGAAGACCTGGCTCAAACTGGCACCTCGCCCCTTCAAGCTTCCCGTTACCCTAGAGGACAGCGCTCTGAGAGGTTCTATACATGAACATGAACAGATTTGGCTCCAATAGGGAGCTGGCTTGATGTAATTGTTTGGCAAATTGTTAGCTCTTCACGTCTCCAAAATGGATTTGTACATGTAATCAGTGACATTCATAACAAAGGGCTTGAATCCTGAGAAGTGCTGAGCATCTCCTGAAACGGGCTAAGTATCCTCAGCTAAACGATGTCAATGGGAATTGAGGCTGTTCAGACTCTTGCATAATGAAGTTCCAAGTTTTCATCTCTCTGTGACTTAGATGTAAACCACATTGGATCGTGGCTCATCTCTGTTCCCAAAGCCTGACAATGACCCTCAATTGTTCAAAATTTCCCTTTGGCCATCAATATCTCAGACACAACTGCAATGCTTGAGGTGCAGGGATGATGATTTAATTAAGTGGTGTGGGATGTATTTTCATGTTCTTATGTTACCCAGGTTGCTGTAGAGACTTGTTTCTTTGTTCATATGAGAAGTGAAAGGCTAAAATATAATTTGTATTTATTCCAAAAGATGATCATCTAGGCAACAGGTATGTGAGTAAACATGAGTGAACTTTAAATAATGCCATTCCTCCCCAGTTCCCCTGCTGATCATTAGTTATTTCACGTGACAAAATGAGTAAGGGATCACGGTCAGTGTACAGATGCCAATAATTCTTCATGCTGCAGGGAAAAAAATGTGCAAGAATAGGCACCATATGTGGCCCTGGTCATGGGAATTCATCCCTGCACCTCAATTAACTTGGTGCAGGAACCAAAGCAGAGGCAAAATGATAGCTCTGCCCCTCCCCGACCTTGGAGCTTGCTGTGGGCTGCTTTAGTCCTACGTATATGTTAGCACAGCCTCTGGGCTGCCATAACACATGCCCCAGACACAACTACTCTTATAGGCTACTCTGGCAGCTGGGAATATTTGGGTCATAGAAACATCCTGGCCATGCCAACTCCCTCCCTGACATGTCCCAACATTCCCCCTTCCTCTCTCTGCCCCCCTGCAGGATTCTGTTGTGGGCGGTGCAAAGCTACCTATATTGTCTCCATGCATGTTGGGGACTTTGCCTATGTCAAGGGGACTCCCCGAGCGGCTGTTAGGGTGGCTGTATGTGGCCCCTTTATGCAAGCACAACCAGTGTAAAGCTACCATAATACATCTGTAAATGTGGTTCTCAATGTATTTAGCATTAAGACATTTCTGAGAATTTCTACCACAGCTAGATCTGTGAAAATCAAAAAGCAGAGTCTGGTACACTTGTGCTGTCCTGATAATCAGCCAAAGCTACATTCACAGATTCTCAGAGGGGAAAACCTGAGCTATAATTAGATTACCAATCCACACACAGTACCAGAAGAGTAGTGTGGACTTTCTTAAAGGCCGTAATCATCGCACAATTATCTCTGTGGCAGTTAACCCATGACGGCTCTGCAAGCTTCCCCCATCTGGCAGCTTTTACTGTTGCTAAACGGGATGACAACTCCCTGACACACTAGCTTGTGTGCCTTGCCAGCAAACTCTTTAGGGCTCTGCCAGACCAAACCTTGCCTAGCAGGTAACAATCAGTGAATTCCAGCTCCTGAGTTCCTCAGAACTGTCTCTCTGCAATGCACAACTCCTATCATGGTCTGCCAACAGAGGTTATTAAGTTCACTGCTCCCTTAAAAAGACATCTTACTACCTTAACTGGGATTAGCAAACACGCTGTTTTAATTAAAGCACTAAACTGGTTTACAGTAAAAAGTAAACCAAGTTTATTAAACAAAAAGATGTAGGCTTAAGTGCTATCAGTTATAAGGAATAGAGATAGAAAGGGCTACAGGCAAACAAAAGTGAAATACGCTTCTATGACTAAGTCTGATTTAACAAACTAGAGTCTCTTGTCCAAAGAAATATTTCGAAATAAGTCTCTTTTCCAGCATGGCTGACCAGACTCTCTGGCCAGGACCCTTCACAGAGCTCAAAGTGCTCTGTTCCTTTGTCTCCTTGGGTGAAGGATAATTTAGAGGTTCTCTCCCCCTTTTTAAATAGTCCAATAAACCTTCGAAATGTATTCTGACGGGTATCTCCGGATAATGTTGCTTTTCTCTGCTGGGTGTAGAGGCCATGCTGTCTCATGTAGATTTCAGACTGGTTTCTTCCCTGCTGGTGATTTTTACAATGCAAATGATCTCTTCCTGCAACCACCCATACAAATGAATAGCCCGTTGAATCTGGCCACGCCTGGTTTGAGGTGTTGGCCTCTTTTCTTTGTCTAGAGAAAACCTGGTTATCAACTCCCCCTGATAAGCTTGGTTTAAACACATTTTAGTCATATATTTCCAGCATATCTATAAAATCCTTTGTTGGTTTACTCTACTTACATCATGCAAGAATATTAATGATCAGTGAGTTATTAGTTTTCCAATTATATTTACCCAAAAGATGGACTGTAACATGTTATGACAACAGTGTGCTAGCTGGCACTGGGGAGCTGTTAGGGTCACAGGTTCCCTTTCAGGGGTGATTTTAGATGGTTCCTCATGGCCTCGCATTTCCCAGAGACATGTCCCTTGGGAATTGCTCATGGGGCGCATCCTTACTGCCTCACACACATCCTGGAAGCAGGTTCTACTCAGCTAACTGACAGACAATCAGATGGTCCTTAAAGGTCCTTAAAGGGACAGTGTACCTGAACAGCAAACTCGTGGTTGATAGCCTCAAAAAACAGGAGAGATCAATCAGGCTAAGGATTCTTCCAGCCCCCGAGTGGTGAGGGGCAGGCAGCAGCTCCTCACCAACAGTGAGACAGGTGATTATGTGCAGAACCCTCAAATGTCCCTGCAGAATCAATTGCACAAGGACCCACTGAAACTGTCCTTTTAGAAACATTCCCTGCCCGCATCTTGTAGGATCAGAGCACTCCATATCCCCTTATATGATCTAGGGAAAGGCTCCAATCTTCTAGCCACAGGTGTGTGCATTTTTCATGTAAATTGTTGAGAAGTGCCACATGGCAGCTTGTTCCCTTCTCTCTCTCCTCTGCTGGCACCAAGCAAACAGGTCGCTATAGCTCTACCACTCCACAACTGAGAAAGAGGGGAACTAGGAATAGGTAGAAGGACTCCTCAGGAAGTGGCAATCTCATTTATATAAGCTGGCTCTGAGGTAGCTGTCTCAGGCCATGTCTACAAGACAAAATTAAGTCGGCTTCATGTAAGTCGCCATCGAGCCTCGATTTAAGCAAGTCGAGCTTGCAAGTCCACACTACGCTCATTGTGTTGGCAGAGTGCATCTTCACTAGCAGGGTTTACATTGACGCACGAAGCACGGCTCTGTGGGTAACTATCCCAGAGTGCACACAGAATTTTGGGTTGGGCTTACAATGCCTTATGTGACCAAAACATTGGTGCGGGTGGTTATGGCAACATGGCATTACCGTCCCACGATGCACTTACCTCCCTCCCTCCCTGAAATCAACGGCAAACAAACCAAGCCTTTTTCGTAAGCCTGGGTTATCTGCACGGACACCATAGCACCATAAGCATGGACGCCACTCAGCTGTACACTGTTGTTGTGAGCATCACAAACACCTTGTGCCTTATCCTGTAGTATTTACATAGCCAATACAGGAGCCGCTATGCAGAACAATGTGATGCCACGCAAGCAGCCCAGCTGGAAGACACAGAGCAGAGAAATTCACAGTTGCTAGCGACAGTCACGCATCACCTTGACATAGTTGAGTGCTGTTTCTGGGCATGGGAAACAAGCACTGATTGGTGGGACTGCATCATTATGCAGCTATGGGATGATAAACAGTGGCTGCAGAACTTTCGAAGGCATAAGGCCACTTTCCAGGAACTGTGTGAAGAGCTTTCCCCAGCCCTGAAGCACAGCAATACTAAAATGAGAGCTGCTCTGGCAGTGGAGAAGTGAGTGGTGATACCTCTGTGGGAGGTTGCAATGCCAGATTGCTACCGGTCAGTGGGGCATCAGTTTGGAGTCGGTAAATCTACTATGGGATCTGTTGTGATCCAAGTTTGCAGGGCCATCAACAGACTTCTGCTAAGAAGGGTAGTGATTCTGGGCAACGTGCAGGACATAGTGGATGGTTTTGCCAGGATGGGGTTTCCTAATTGCAGTGGGGCGATAGATGGAATACATATCCCTATCTTGGCACCAGACCACCTTGCCAAAGAGTACATAAATCAAAAGGGGTACTTTTCAATGGTGTTGCAAGCACTGGTGGATCACAGGGGCCATTTAACCAACATCCATGTAGGATGGTCAGGAAAGGTGCACAACGTGTGCATCTTTAGAAACACAGGTCTGTTTAGAAAGCTGCAAGCAGGGACTTTCTTTCCAGACTGCAAAATAACTTTTGGTGATATTGAAATGTCAATTGTGATCCTGGGAGACCCAGCCTATCCTTTGCTCCCATGGCTCATGAAGCCATACATAGGCAGCCGGGACAGCAATAAGGACCGGTTCAACCATAGGCTAAGCAAGTGCAGAATGGTGGTGGAATGTGCATTTGGATGTTTAAAAGGTCGCTGGCAGAGTTTCCTTACTAGGTTAAAACTCAGTGAAAGCAATATCCCCATTGTTATTGCTGCCTGCTGCGTGCTCCATAATATCTGCGAAACAAAGGGAGAAAAGTTTCCGCTGGGGTGGGGTGGGGGGTTGAGGTAGATTGGCTGCTCAGAATTGGCTGCCAGGCAGACACCAGGGCAATAAGAAGAGCACAGCGAGGGCCTCTGCATCTCCATGAGGCTTTGAAAACCAGTTTCAACAATGAGACAGAGTAAGGTGACACTTATCTGTGTTGTTCCTTACCAAACTGTCCCCTCCATTGCATTTTCTCCCCTGTAAGCTCAAACCCCACCAACCCACCCTGTGTTGAATGAATAAAGAGCCTTTTCTCCTCAATCCGTTCAGTTTGATTATGCACACAAACACACAGAGACAGCAAAGAAAAGTAAGATATCAGCCCTTTTGCCCCAGGTTAACACTGTGGGGGGAGAAACAAGGATGGTTTGGGGAGAAGGATGTAGAACTGGGCGATGATGGCAGCTGGTTCAGCATAGGCTGCAAAGGGACTCTAGCACACAGCTGCCTTTCTTGAACTTCGACATGTCTGACTGCTCCTTCATAATCCACAGCATCTCTTTCTACGTGGCATGTTCTCTGCATACTCTCCTGTCCTCCCTGTCCATGTTCTCGGATAGTGTAATCCTCCATGCTCTGAGCTCCGTCTTGTTACTCTCGGAGGCATGCATTAACTCATTGAATATGTCCTCACGAATCTTCTTTTTCCACCTTCTAATCTGGAAAAGTCTCTGTCCCAGTGTGGAGGATGCACTGACGGGCAAGGTTTCAGCTGCAAGGAATGCAAAGCACAAGGGTAGCACTCACAGTACATACATTGTTTCTGGTGCAAGGTTAATTTTTTTTTTTTTTTAAATAAAAAAACCACCCCTCAATGCACTTCACTGCAAGCCACAAAGTAATGACCACCGCTGGCTATTCCAAGAGTCTGTTTGCTGCTCCAGTCATGGTGAGTAAGGCCATGAGGCATGGGCGAGAGGTCTTGTGCTGCTGCTTTTGTGAAGACATCCTTGGAATGGAACTTGAGAAAAGCCCCCTTTCTCCTAGCAACCTGGATGGCGCTTGAGGACAGGCACCCGTGTAAAGACCCCCAAATAGTTTGTTTTTTAACAAAAGCGGCACTGGGTTGGGGGGAAGGGAGACAAACAGGAAGCTGCCACCCCACCTCACCTCTTCCCCCCCTCCCCCCACTGATGCTTGCAATACACAATGATCCCTTCCAATCACAACCATGGCACGTTTGGGAAAGCATGGTTGTGTGACCCAGATTTCACCAAACGGGGGTAGATTATTTATTGAATTGTTTGTGGTTTAAGGGCTAGCACTGAAAACTTCCCCCGTTTCCCCTAGGTGTCCCTATGTGATCTCTCTCTCCTGAGGGTAACAGAGGGAGCAAGGAAGCAGATGCTGCAAGCGTCTGGATATAGACCTGGTCCTTATGCTGCAATGCTGTGTGCTGCAATGATGCCAGCAGTTAATACTGGAGTGACACAGGAAAGTGTCCTACCGTGGTGGATGAAATAAGGCAGCCTTTCCCAGAAACCTTCTGCAAAGGATTGCAGAGTACCTCCGTGAAAGCTTCCTAGAGATCTCTGTGGAGGATTCCCAGGCCATCCCCATGCACATAAACAGTCTTTTTCGGAGAGCACCCTCTGCGTAGCTGGAGTGGCCACCGATACCCACTACACCTTTTTTGTTCAGATTAAACATAAAAAATATTGCACGTAGCCTCTACAGTTTGATTGGAAATGTGTACTCACCAGAAGTGCCTTCCCTGGCATCAAGCTCCACCGCCAACTGGTCCTGTGAAGAGATGGGCTCCAGGGTTAAAAACTGTTCTTGGATATCAGGGAGTATGGATCCTCCATTTGCCTGCCTCACATTCTCCTCTTCTTCCTCGTCAATGATGTCCTCCTCGTTGTTGCTCGAGGTCGCCTGGGGCTCCTGGGAGGTATCCATGGAGTGTTTTGAGATAGAGGTGAGGTCGCTGCCGAGAATCGCAAGCAGCTCCTCATAAAAGCAGCATGTCTGTGGGGCACAAACAGAATGACTATTCGCCTCCCTTGTCTTCTGGTATGCTTGCCAAAGCTCCTTTATTTTCATGCAGCACTGCTGTGTGTCCCTGGTGTAGCCCTTCTTATATTGACCTAAGTTTGTAGTGTAGACCAGGCCTATAAGACTGCCTCTCTTTCTTCAGCCTCCCATGGTCTCTTTCGCTCAGCAAGTAGGTTTAAGCTAATATTGCCCCAGGAAACACTTGATCACATCAGGAGCAAGGCATTCTCCTTAAATAATGTGCAGCTCTGCAAATTGCTCCATCTGGATAGCCACTATAGCTCAATCTGCCAGCCTTTCACAGGAGATACAAGACACATCTCTTTATTCAAGCTGTGATTCTGGCAGACCAGGTGCCAGCTCATGCCAAAGTCCTTAGGCCTCACTGAGCATGACAAATGAATAGCTGGAAACCAGACTGTCTCACCTGTGCGTAATATTGTTAAGATATGTACTGGACTTATATCAAATGTGTATAGTGTTTAGACTTTATGAAATGCTTGTAAATTACTTCATGCGTTAATCTAACTTAAAACCTCCATATCCCACGTTATACGGTAATTCTTAAGTGTTGGTTCTAGACCTATAAAATGTTTGTTTTGAAACTAAAACTCACCAAACAGGAAAAAACGTCACCTAATGCAAAATGCTGGATTCCTACAGAAGGTGTTATCTCCTCCTACCCATCAGGAAGGACTATTGAATCGAAATGGGCCATTGTGGAACAAAGACTTTGTTGATTGCTTCTCCCACAGTCCTGAAGAGGGTATGTGCCCAAGCCCTCATTCTGTCACAACTTGAATGCTGGGGGAAGGGAATAAAAATGCCTGTTAAAGAGAACTACTTATCCATTTGCTGCTTGAACTCTGAGGGGCTGAGGATTTCTAAGCATATGCAAGGAGTCCCCAGCTGTTTTGCCTGCATTAGCCCTAAAGGACATACAGAGTCTGATTACTATACAAGTTTCCATTACCTGTTGAAACCTGACTGAAACTCAATTGTGTGTGTATGCTTACCTGCTTTAACCTTGTAATTAACTCATTTCTTTTTCCTAGTTAATAAACCTTTAGTTAGTTTATTACAGGATTGGCTACAAGTGTTGTCTTTAGCGTGAAATCTAAGGTGCAAATTGACCTGGGGTCGGTGACTGGCCCTTTGGGACTGGGAGTAGCCTGAATATTTTGTGATCATTGGTGTAAAGTGACCATCTATCATAGAGTCAAGGTTGCCTGTGTGGCAAGATAGATCGGAATGCTGAAGGGGACTGTCGGTGACTCCATGTTAAGGCTGTTTATAGTGCCTGAGGACTTTACACTTGTTGCTTGGTTGGTGAAATCTAAGTAGAGAACTCACAACCAGTTTGGGGTTTGTGCCCTGCTTCTTAACAGTCTGCTCTGAGGTTGGTATTTTTGCTCATGAGCCACTCCAGACAGTGTGACACAGGCTGATAAGAATGAATGCTGGAATGCACAGGGTAAACAGTCTCCTTGAGGACTGTAATGGGGTGGCCATCTCCAGACTACCCATTCATGGCATGGGGTGGTCCTACAGCATCCTTTGCTCAGTCTTCCTCTGTTCAGGGCTCCTCAGTAACTTCACAGAGGCTCTCTCATACCAATTACACCCTTACTTGGGCTGGTTCCAAAATTAAGTCCTCAGAGTCCAAATCCAAAAGCTTTTACATTCATCCTTCCCCACTCTTAATCAAGCTACTCATAGGTCTTCCTGCTGGAGACTTCCCTACCTTGGCAGGCCATTCCCAACCCTACCTAGGTGGAGTTTTTTCAACCCTGGTGTCTCAGGGTCCCCTGTAGGAGCCTTCTTGCTCTCTGCACTCTACAGGCACCTTCTAATGTTCTATAGCCCGCTCATCCCCACTCCAAGACCTTCCATTTCTATACCAGATTTTGTCACATGACCTCCATTTTCCCCAACTGGGGAGGACAGCTGGCTGCATCACAGCTGAGACCCATTGCCCTCTATAGGGCCAGCCACCCTGTGACAATCAATGTTTGGACCCTGAAGGACATGCCCTATATTTTATTGATGGGAATAGTTATAATGTTGTGCTATTCCTGGCTCTGCCATTCATTCCTTGGCCAAGTCACTTTAACCTCCCAGTGCCTCAGTTTCCCCATCTGTCAAATGGGCATAATGACACCCAGATTAGTACATTGCTTTAACACCTACAATTATAAATCCTAAGTAATCCTAAGTAATAAATGTTGTAAAGTATACCCAGATATAGTTGTAACAGGCACCTTATAAATGTGTGGAATAAAATAATCTAAAAACAATCAAAAATCATAAATATAATGAAGGTGCTTGATCATTGCTACAGGTACGTCCCATGGAACATCTCACCTACGTTGACTTCAAATCATAGGACAAAACAGTTATCTGCTGTCACTCACAGGATCTAGTAGTTCATCAGTGGCCTACTGCACCTTTATGACAGTTCGAAGGGACTGCAACGGCAGTAGATTTGGCACCAGGAAATTCCTCCTGTGGTACAGAGCCAGCGTATCAGCACTACAACATGCACTTTTCCCAGCCTCCTTGAAGCTAGAGAAGTGTGGGCATGTCCAGAGCACCCTTCCCTCCACAGGAAGCCAGATGCAAGCAAAGGGCAGTCGTGAGACTGCCTGTGACAGAGGCGTACTCAAAACTGCGGCGCCTCCAGCTGGTTGTCCTGGGAATTAGCTCTGCATCCTCTTCAAGTGGTGTCTCACTCGCCATCACCTCTGCTCTGGACCCATGTCACCCCAAGGACTGCGGCGTCCTCTTCAGGACACAGCCCTCTGGATGTGTCACACTCGGTTCTGCCCCCTTCCGTGGCAAGCGCAGTCTACTGTTTAGCCACTTCCCCAGTAGTGAGGAGCCGGGGGGAGGGACCCGGGCCCGCCCACTACTCCGGGTCCCAGCCCAGGAACACTATATATAGCAGCCACTTACTGCATCCTCTCCGACTCCTCTGTGGATCTCCCTCGGCCACTTCCCCGCCACTCCAGTACCCTCTTTACCCTAGCCTCAGGGCCTCAGCCTGTAGCACGGTTATGTCCAGGGTGCTTGCTGCCCTCAGCCTGCAAGGCAACCAGCCTACCTCACTCCTCAAGCACCCAGGAGTGACTTCCTCTGCTATGCCCTGCAGCCCTTCTTATATGAGCCTGCCGGGCCATGATTGGCTGCTCCCTTCAGACCCTTTCTAATTGGCTGCCTCTGGCACAGCCTCCCCTAGGGCTGCTTTTAACCCCTTTTCTGCTAGTGTGGGGCAGCTGCCCCAACACACTACCCTAACCTGCATCTGCAGTTGAAGCATCCCCGAGCTAGCTCCAGAATAGGGAAGGCACAAAGGTAACATAAACTCACTTTTTTCACCTTCTTAGCGCAAAGCAAAGCTTCAGTACAGGGATGAATCAGACTCACAAGATCTTATTCTGCAAGCTGCATGTATTGCCCATGAGCTACTGTGATAAGACATCTTATTTCCCATGCAGCAGCACCACCTGCTGCCCAACAAACAAAGACTTTGCACTGGAACTGTAGACAGAACAAAGGAAGAAATTAATTTATTAGAATAATTTGGAATATCCCTTTGGGGTTCTTTTGTTTAACTGTTTTATTAACCAGTAACCTTTACTTATTTTACTTAGTGGAGGAAGGGTACGGGGTCAGTTTGTCAGCTGGTAAATTCCATGTAGTGTGTGATACAATCTCCAGCTTCCCAGATCAGCCCAATAACATGCCACACTTAACATCAGCAAATGTCTTAATGTACCAGGAGGATGACACAACAAATCAGGGAGCTATATGAGTCAAGAGATGTATGCCTTTTAAAATGTATATTTTGGGGATCCTCTGAAAGCCTCTATTCCCTATTGTATCCACCCTCAGAGGAGAACTGAATGTGGCTTTAGGACCTAGGTCCATGGAAAGTCCCTTAAGTCTTCTCCACTTATCTTACCTCCTTAATCACATAGCATGTCTTCTTCAGGGACCTCATCAGCAGCCATCTTATCCTCCTATCCCAGGATGTAAACAAATTAATCACATAGAAAATCTGAAAAAAAATAGAAGAGGCTGGTATGAATCTCAGAGGCCTTCATATGCACATATTCAGCATCAGACTTCTCACTGTGAACTCAGGTCTGATTTGTCACTGTTTGACAGCTTGTGCAGTCATTTATTCCTATGCTAAGCGGTGTATAATGATATCAAATCAGAATGGAAGCATTTGAAGAGTCTCTTTAAATACATTAGGAGCAAGAGAAAGATGAAGGAAAGCGTAGGTCCTCTACTTAGCAGGAAAGGAGAACTAATCACTGATGCTATCAAGAAGGCTGAGGTATTTAATGCTTATTTTTGCATCAGTCTTCACTAAAGGGGTTAATGGAGAAAAATAATGGTGACCAGATACTCAACACAATTAATTACTACACAAGGAAAGAACACAAACCAAAATAGGGAAAGAATAGGTAAAAGAATATTTAGATAAGTTAGATATATCCAAGTTGGCAGGGCCTGGTGAAAGCCATCCCAGGGCACTTAAGGAACTAGCTGCAATCTTGGAACCATTAGCAATTATCTTGGAGAACTCAAGGAGGACAGGTGAGGCTCCAGAGGACTAGAAAAGAGCAAACATAGTACCTATCATTAAAAAGGGGAACAAAGAGGACAGGGCAAATTATAGACCAGTCAGCCTAACTTTAATACCTGGAAAGATATTGGAACAAATTATTAAACAATCAATTTGTAAGCACCTAGAGCATAATAGGGTTATAAGGAATAACCAGACAGGGTTACTGGCCTAGTGGATGGGGTGAAACATAGATGTGATATATCTTGACACAATCCCACATGACAAAGGTTTCTAACCATCAGAGGAGTGAAGTTCTGGAACAGCCTTCCATGGGAAGCAGTGGGGGCAAAAACATATCTGGCTTCAAGACAAAGTTTGATAAGTTTATGGAGGAGATGCTATGATGCGATAGCCTAATTTTGGTAATTAAGTAACCTTCGACTACTAGTGGTAGATATGCCCAATGGCCTGTGATGAGATGTTAGATGGGTGGGATCTGAGTTACTACAGAGAATTCTTTGCTGGGTGCCTGGCTGGTGAGTCTTGCCCACATGCTCAGGGTTTAGCTGATTGCCATATTTGGGGTCGGGAAGGAATTTCCCCCCAGGGCAGATTGGCAGAGGCCTGGGGGTTTTTCGCCTTCCTCTGCAGCGTGGGGCACAGGTCACTTGCTGGAGGATTCTCTGCACCTTGAAGTCTTTAAACCACGATTTGAGGACTTCAATAGTTCAGACATAGGTGAGAGGTTTATTGCAGGAGTGGGTGGATGAGATTCTGTGGCCTGCATTATGCAGGAGGTCAGACTAGACGATCATAATGGTCCCTTCTGACCTTAAAGTCTATGATTCTATGATTCATGTAAGTAATCTAGGGAAATGTGGTCTAGATGAAATTACTATAAGGTAGGTGCACAATTGGTTGAAAGACCATATTCAAAGAGTAGCTATCAATGGTTTGCTGTTAAACTAAGAGGACATATCTAGTGGGATCTTATGGGGGTCAGTCCTGGATCTGGCACTATTATCCAAGTCATTAATGAAAATATTGACTAGAGTGGAGAGTATACTTATAAAATTTGCTGTTAACACCAAAGCTAGGAGGGGTTGCAAACACTTTGGAGGACAGGATCAGCATTCAAAACAACCTTTACAAATTGAAGAATTGGTCTGAAACCAACAAGATGAAATTCAATAAAGATAAGTGCAAAGTACTACACTTAGGAAGGAAAATTAAATGCACAATTACAAAACAAGGAATAACTGGCTATATGGTAGTACTGCTGAAAAGGATCTGGGGTGGGGTTATTGTGAAACACAAACTCTATATGAGTCACCAATGTGATGCAGTTGTGAAAAAGGCTAATATCATTCTGAGGAGTATTAACAGGATTATTACTTGAAAGACATGGGAGGTAACTGTGTCCTGCTCTACTTGGTGTTGGTGAGGCCTCAGCTGGAGTACTGTGTCCAATTCTGGGCGCCACACTACAAGAAAGATGAGGGGACATTGGAGAGAGTCCAGCAACAAAAATGATACAAGGTTTAGAAAATATGACCTATATGGAAGGTTAAAAAAACTGGGCATGTTCAGTCTTGAGAAACGACGACTTAGTGGGGACCTGATAATAGTCTTCAGCTATATTAACAGCCGTTATAAAGAGGACTGTGATCAATAGTTCTCCATGTCAACGAAGGTACAACAAGAAGCAATGGGCTTAATCTGCAGCAAGGGAGATTTAAGTTAGATATTCGGAAAAACTTTCTAACTGTCAGGGTAGTTATGCTCTGGAACAGGCTTCCAAGGGAGGGTATGTTTTCCTTATTACTGGAGGTTTTTAAGAACAGGTTAGACAAACACCTGTCAGGGATAATCTAGGTTTACTTGATCCTGATTTAGTGCACGGGACTGGATTTGCTGACTTCTCGAGCTCCCTTCCAGCCCTACATTTCTATGATTCTATGATTTTTACAGTCACTTTGCACTGGACTAAATATGGTATTGCCAATCCTAAGTGTTCACAAATCACGAGATTTAAAAAATAGTAATACATTTGGAGGGTTTATTTGCCTCCTGGTTTTTGAGATTTTAGGGTATACTCAGATCACATTTTAAAGCTTTTCTCACATCCACGAGGGCTAGAAACTTCATTAAAAAAAAAAAAAGAAAGCTGAGATTCTCACATAGAGTCATAGAGTTTAAAGCCAGAAAGGACACTCAGTCATCTAGTCTGACCTCCTGTTTAACAAAGGCCACCAACACCACCCAACACCCACACACTAAACCCAACAACTGAAATTAGATGAAAGTATTACAGTCCACAAGGGTAGCCTATCTGCCACAGGCAGAGAATAGGAAGGACCAAGGTGCACCATTGCTTGAGGCCTCTGCAATGGCAGGGAAACGATTAAATGAGATACACCCAGATAATGCTGCACCCACTCGCTGAAGAGGAAGGTGAAAAACCCCCAAGGTCACTGCCAATCTGACCCGGGAGAGAATTCCTTCCCAACCCCACATATGGTGATTAGTTAATCCTACGTATGTAAGCCAGAACCAGCCAGCCAAGCACCTGAGAGAGAAACTGCTTAGTGCCACTTCAGAGCCCTGGCACACCTCACCCCATGTCACATCTCCAGCCATGATCCCTGATGCTTCAGGGGAAGGAGATACAAAAACCTTCCAGAATATAAACCTTCCAGAATTCCTTCCTGACCCCTGGTGGTGGCCAGTTAAATCTCTGAAGCATGAGCTTTAGGCACACAAGACAAATCAGAAATGAGCCCTCAGGCTACTGAGCCCTGCCCCGCACCATCATATGCATGCAACCCAATCATACAATTGCACTCATAAATTTATACAGCTCTTTCTTAAAAACAAATTAAGTTGTTTGTCCCCACAACTTCTATTGGGAGGCTCTTCCAGAACCTCACCCCTCTGATGGTTAGAAACTTTCTTCTAATTGCCAGCCTGAATTTGTTCATGGTCAGTTTATAGCCACTTGTTCTTGTGCCAACATTATCCTTTATCTTAAATAGCTCATCACCCTGCCTGGTATTTACCCCCTAATGTATTTATACAGTGCAATCATATCCCCTTTTTGCAAGTCTAAACAAGCCAAGCTCTTCTAGTCTCCTCTCATAAAATAGGCCCCTGATCATCCTAGTAGCTCTTCTTGCCGCCTGTTCCAGTTTTAATTTATCTTTCTTGAACATGGGTGACCAGAACTGTACACAGTATTCCAAATGAGGTCTTACCAATGCCTTGTGCAATGGCATTAAACACTTCTCTGTTTTTACTGGAAATGCCATGCCTAAGGGTCCTAGGATCACATTTGCCTTTTTCACAGTCACATGCTTATTATGTTAGTGCCTATGGGTCTTTTCTACCTCTACCTAGTATGATCCTACAACCTGTTCAAAATCCAACTGACCTTAGAGCATGATTACAGATCTTGACCAAAAATCCTGACCTTGTTGAAGTTAAAGGAAGTTTTGCCATGGACTTGGTGCTGGAATTTTACTCCCTCTGTCTCTGAGGACTTGATTTAGCAACAGGCACTCACATCATTTGGAGCAATGCCACAGGTATATTAATCACTCAAGAATTCAATTGTAAGCTACACTTGTTTTCATTTACATTTGGGATAATTCAGTCATGTAATCTGTAGAATTTTCACTCTCTAATTTATCCTGCTTTTGATCTCTCCACCCACACATTTTTTACAGAGTTCAAAAATATCTTCTAATTGGAACAATCTCTCTCTCTCTCTCAGTGACTTGACTCACACACTCATCATTCCAACATCAAACCCAAGCGCTAAGCAATTCACAAACAAAAATAAATACATAAATCCTAGAGAGCTAACAATCTAAGGTCCCCGTCCCATGAAGACTTACGCATGTACTTAACTTTCTACAGTGTGAGTGCTCCCACTGACGTCTTTGCAGAACTGGGGCCCAAACGGTAATACTGTAAAGATGAAAAACTCATGGTTAACTGTATTATTTCATTTGGGTATCTATTGTATTGTACACACAAATGCCGAAAAAAATGTGTTTCTCATCACTGCCCACCTCTTTAGTTTACACTTTTTTTTTTTACATCTTGTTTTTCAGATTGCAAACTCTTTGAGGATGGATCTGTGTCTTTTACTAGATGTCTGTAAACCATCTAGCACAATGGGGTCCTGACCTGGTTGAAGCCTCTAATTATTAATGTAATAAATAAATAAAATAATTAATATAAACTACATGTGCAATATTGGCTAGTCATATTTTGATATTTTACTTTACATAGAAATATCTTAGAATTTCATTCTGTTGGTACCTTCAGCAGGTCAAAGAAAATCTTATGTAAGAAATTCGTTCCCCTCTGTGAGATATGTTATGAGCCAGATTTTGCACTATATATTTTGCAAGGCCATTTTATGTTCCCTGTAATCATTCTGAATTGATCCATTGTCATAACAGAAAACAAGACCAGCTCTGAAGTAATTTGAAGGAACTTGTACAAAAACAGAACAGATAAATCCAAAAGAAAAGGAGCCTTACAGTGTTGCTCTTTTCTGGGTTTCATGCTTCACAAGCACCACCATTTGTGTATAAAGGGCCAGTGAGTGGGAATTTATCAGTTCTAAGATTGCCAACATGGCCTGTAATTAATGCAGAAAAGTTCTACCAAAGCCATATTATCTGCGCAACAGATAATCACATTCTGTTTACCTAAATCCCTGCTGCAATTTCAACTGGACAGATAGTCTTCAATTCCCATCCTAAATGGTTGCGTAGGATTGCTGTGCATTACATAGTCACAGCTGCCCAGTTGCACCCCAGAGGTGGTTGCACTTCAGAAGTATGTGGAAGAAGTATGTCTAATTTATTTCACATTTGTTTTTCTCAGGTTTGATGCCAGGTGCAAAAGTGTTTCTATGCCTTCCACATAACTTCAGAGAGCTCAAAGGTTTCAGGAACAACGAGGAGTCCGGTGGCACCAAAGGTTTCAAGCAGACCCAACAAATTTTTTTGTTTTACCATTGCTGCTATGGCTCCAGAAGTAGAGCCTTCAAGTTTATGTTCCTTCATGTTTATGACAAAGCGAAAGCAATGTCAAGAGAAAGCATTATTAATACTCCTATCAACAAACACAGTGATATAAAACATGCTTCATACATCTAAGACTGATTTTATTTATGGACCTTTATTTAGTGCTCATTGCTATAGTACTTGGATAACAGGACCCAATCCAAAAAACGCATATGCATACTTTACTTACGTACATACTTGTAAGATCAGTTCCACAGTATGCTCTAAAAATAATTTCTCAATACTAAAGATAATAAATGATTAATAGTTATTTGTAGTGAATAATAAACACAATCATGTTTAAATGCATAAAAATATTAAACAAAGTAAATGGTTAATGATAGACATAACATTACCATGATTTGTTAATGTCTGTACAGAACATTGAATATGTGCTGTGCTATTACCATTGATTTATTTTGTATAATAAATAAATAAGCATAAACCTAATTATTTGAAATAAAATATAGAGATTTAATATTATATTCATTAGTATTGATTCAAATATAATTAATCAGCAATAAAATATACTTTAAAATTCTTTCCTAACATAACTCTCCTTTTTAAAAGTTTTTTAACTAAATTTGAGAAGCAGCAGTTTAAGAAAGGGCTGGAGGAGTGAGTGGGGTTGTTTGGGAACGTGATTCTTTTCAGGACCTAACCTTATTGGATTAAGTAAAGAAGAGAGGACCACATCTCTCGCTGCTGACCCATTGCCTTCAATACAGCAGGGTGGCGCGCTTTGTCTATAGGTTGTATGGCTGATGTGCAAAGAGTCCAACAGGTGGCTCCGTGGCGCAATGGATAGCGCATTGGACTTCTAGAGGATGAAGGGATTCAAAGGTTCCGGGTTCGAGTCCCGGCGGAGTCGCAGTTTTATTATTATTATTTTTTTAAAATAATTTTAATTTTTTCTTCGGGCAACTTTCCCCGCCGCGGCACAGACCGACCGGAGCTTCCCGCGGCTGCCCACCGTGGGCCCTGCCTTCAGCCCCCAGCGGCCGGCCTCGGAGCCTCCGTGATCAGGCGCTCGGGGTAGCGGGCTGAGGGGAGGCCGCGCTCGGCCTGCCCCGACGAGCGTGCGAGCGGCACCCTTCCCCCGGCTGCGGGAGGCGACAGAGGGCGGCCGGGGCGGGTCGCTCCCTGGCCACGGACCCCAGGGCTCTGCTCCCCGGGCCCCGGTACGGGCTCGGCGCGACACCTGCGGGCCTCTCCCAGCCGCCAGGGGCGTCTTTGAGCTGGGGAGCGAGTCACCCCCACGGGCCCACCGCCCGCTCCCGCGTCAGACCCGCGGGACTCGTCGCCCCTCACACCGGGCAGCGCCTCCGCACCCCCCACACCCCGCTCGGGTACGGGGAGACCCGGCCCGCCGCAGGCCCAGCGAGGGGGAGCCACCCCGCCTCTGCGCGCGTCGCACGAAGGCGGAACCCAGCGCGGAAGCCAGGCGCCGGGGGGCCCGGGCTGCTGCTTTCTCCGAGCCCCTCTGTGGCACAGGAGTCCTCCCCGGGCGCGCTGCACTGGCGAGCCCGCTGGCTGGCACCCAGCTTTGGGCCAGGACGCCCCCCTCCCCCCGCAAGGAGCCCAAAAAACAGGCGGGACAAGGCCCGCAGCGCAAGGCCCGGGGGACTCCGCTCTGGTCACTCGAGCCTCCGAGCGCCGGCGCCCGATACATTCACCTGGCCCTGCGGTGAAAGCGGGGACGTACCCGAGCAGGCTCCAGCTCGCAGGCAGCAGCTCGGTCCTAGACCCAGATTAACACCCATGGGGCTTTGCATTAGCATGAAGCCTCCCTGGAGAGCGTTAATCTCGGGTACAGGCCTGTGTTAACTTAACCCCGCACAATTCTGCTCAAGCCCCTGCTCAGGAAAAATGTGTGGGGTGTTGTGGATGGCTGGGTTGTGTTTATACGAATAAAAGATCTTGGGTTTTTGTGCTGCTAAAGAGATTCTAGGCTAGGGCTAGTAGATTTTCATTCCAATTTTATAAAACTAGTACCCATGCTCTATACAGACCGTCCTCGACTTTACAACCTTCGATTTAAGTACAGGCAGTCTTCGGCCTTAGGACACAAGGGGTTGCTGAAAACTGCGTTGTCAGTCGAAACGTTGTAACTCCGAACTGCAATATATGCCACTGGGGGAGTGAGCATCAGAAAATCAAAACCAATTGTCAAGTTGAATCTGGGTGTCAATTCTGAATTGACATGGCATGTATTGTGATTTCGAGTTACAATGCAATTTTCAAGAACCCATGGTGTCGTAAGGCCAAGGACTGCCTGTACTTATAACATCTTTAGGCCAAAGTGCTTTGAGACCTTTGGTTGTAACAGATCCTGTTACACAATAAATGGTAAACAGCAGGTACATCTCATCCTAACATGACCAGTAAGTCTGCAGCAAATAAGTGTCTTTCCTTCTCTCTGTTTTCAGAGATTCCAAGGCCAGAAGGGACAATTGTAACCATCCGGTTTGAAATCCTGCATAACACAAGACATAGTACTTCCCCAAAATAATTCCTAGAGCATATATTTTAGAAGAACATCCCAGCTTGATTCTAAAATTGCATTTACAGAGAATCCACCATATTCCAGTGGTTAATTACTAGCACTGTCAAAAATTTATGCCTGAGGTCCAGCCTGCATTTCTTTAGCTTCAACTTCCAGCCAGAGGTTGCGTTACAGCTTTTTTCAAACAGCCACTGCTCCCAATTCCTTATCCGTGAACTCAAATTATCTTTTTATTCTGCACTTTTAAAAAGGATTACAGATTTGTGTGTCTAGTTCATAGAAAAAAAAACCACTGATCATCTTTCCTCCACCAACACCACTAGAAATGCAACCTTTAATTTTAGAGCTCATTTCCCTATTAGGTGAAACGATAAGGACTTGTAAAAATATACTCTCAACTCCTCAAAACAGCACGTATTTGCAAAAAAGCAATCCTGTAGCTGCAATGTCTTTAGTCTGTAGGTACAATCTATCCTGGTGCATGCAAAATATACAAAATAAGTTATTGTTCTCTTTAAAGAAACACCTCGTTTGCACTGATCATTTGAGAAAGAGAATAATTTTCCAACAAATTTCTTTAAAAGTAGGTCAAATTCATCCTTGAGGGCACCGCAATGAAGTTAGTGTTGAATTTGGCCTGTTATGTTTGTTACTGTTTTCCTCTAAAAAATATACACATTCAAAAATGAGACAGAAGTGATTAAAAAAAGCATTTCAATCATCTTTAAACCCAACAAGAAAGAGGAAACCCTATTTTAACACCACCACTTAAACAGCAGCAAAAAATTTCAAATCCCAACTTTTAGTCATGTGCATTAATATAGTCTTTTCCATCTTGCATAATCTCTCCTACAGCTCCATCTCCTGCCAATTGCTTTAATTATAATCACGTCACTTGTCAGATTAAAAAAAAAAAAATCACTAAGGGTGAAGAAGTGGGCCTAACAAACTTACAATAAAACCCATGCGGCTACTAACAAAATGCAATTAAATACTGGCACAGCATAATCGTCCTCTACCACATAAATGTTGTGGTGACAGGCATTTCTTTCAAAGCAGGAGACATTAATCCAGGCACCATATTCATAGCACTGAATTAATTTTGTCTGACACTCTCCTGTGCGCCAGCTGACTTATGCAACTTCAAATCTCTTCTCAGACTTCACATTTTGGTTTTGTTTCCACCATTTATCTCAGCTCTGACACTTACCCATTATAAAAAAAGGGAAACAGTATGAGATAGTTTATGGAATCTGTTTTCTATGTAAATGCTTCACTTACCCAACAGATGTATTTCCTTCCCATTGTTTACTGTTTCTCCTCCACCTTGGCCCTATCCTTGTACTCACCATGCTCTAGTGCTATCATTTATGGAATTTTATCTCGGGACCTTTTCTTATACTATTACAAATAATTTATACAATAATGTTGTGAATGTACACAGTATTTTACAAAGCTAGATAAGCTACTCCAAAAAGCTTACAACGTAAATGAGTTCAAGAGGGAATAAGTTGGAAGGATTACTTGAAGGGAGTGTGGGAATATAAGGATAAGGAAAGCTCTCCAGGGATAGGGAGCAAGTATGATAGAAGGAACCCAGCTGAGAGTGAAGAAAAGAGCAAAAACGCCAAGTCTTTTAGGTGACAAGAAGTTTTAACATGATGCAGTAAGAGACAAAACCAATAGAGGAATTCAAGAAGAAAAGTGACATGGTTGGAGAGGGAAAGCAGAACACAACATTAGGTGCAGAATTTTGGACCAACTGAAAAGCAGAAGGATATAAAAAGCAGGGAGGCCAGAGAGCAGGTTATAGTGATCAAAGAATTATGAACAGCATATGGACAAAGTCTTTTAGCAGACAAAGGGTGGATTAAAGAGAAAGTGACAACTTTGTGAAATATTAGCAACAGGGTTCGAAGAGAATCACGTAACATGAAGGACAGAGTGGTGTTCCCTATGGAAAGGAAGAGGAATCAGAAGAAAAGACACATTCCGTTTTGGAAAGACCAAGTTGGTGGTCGGAGAGGCAACTCAAAAAAGAGACTGGAGAGTCAGGGAAAGGTCAAGAAAGTAGTTTGAGAAATCAGCTGCATAAAAGTTGCAGCCTCTTAATTTTGTTCACTACAAGGCATTGTAATGGCACCATATTAATAGTACCAAGTTGATCATGGTACCATTGCTGATATAATGAAACTATAAGTAAATAATCAGATTTTATTATTTGTATTACAGTACTGCTTGGGAGCCCTCATCATGGACCAGGACCCCATTGTACTAGGCACTGTACAAATAAACAAAAAGGCAGTCCCTGTCCCAGAGAGCTTAAGACAAGAGACAAAAGATGGATATAGACTGGCAAGGAGTACAAGAAAACAAATCTACTCCTAATATTCAGAGAACATGCAACAGTCTAGGGACCCTAGGCCATCAGCAAGTGCATACTGTATATAGAAAACAACCACATCACCTGCTGCACCAAAAATCACAGGTTTCTACCCCTTGAACTAAAGAGGAATCTCTCTTGGCAATAGTAGAGCTTATGTTTTCAGGCCAGCCTATAGAAAGCAGTATGATTACAAACTGAAATATCTGAGCAGGTCACTCCAGTACAGAACAACAAACAAGAAACTAGTATATTACATACTGTTTACACACACAAAAATTAAGTTTCTCAAAACACAGTTCTTTTATAAATCTATTTTCTATAGGCTTGTTTTATCTGTGTTGCTTATCAGTGATTTGGCCTCCTGATAGGCTTCCATTTGGCACAATATGTAATAGAGCTAATGTATTCTTTAATTAGAACTCAAGAATGCAGCAATGTGCTCATGTTCCAATTCTAAATTTAAACAGTTTTTAACACTTTCTTAGTATCTTACCTTTTATATCAGTCTTGTATAAATAGTGCAGGCATGATATTATGCCTTGATAATAATGTCAGCATAGTCAATAAGTTAGCTTTTAATTTAAGATACCACATCTTCCTCTTATTTTAAAATGTCACAAAAACTCTATGCACAGAAAATATATTCTAATTAAAATAATTTTAAAAATAGCTACAAAAATTCTGTATAATTTTATACAAGTTCATATGACCATTGTTCATAATACTCTTAAACACTTCAAAACTTTTCTTATTCCAATTTTGTTCTTTCCTGTTTGTCCAATATTGATATTCTTCTGCCTCCACATTTCTTACAGAGCACAAGAGAGCACAGTTCTGGTTTTATTTCCTTGTTCTTGCATTATCGTCAATGATGTATGCACAGGTCTGAGATACAAATGCAGGAATGACGATAGTAGAACAGAACTACATCTCAGCCAAGATTTACAGGAGTGATGGGTATCTGTATTTGTATGTCCTGAACCTGACACTTTAGCTTAGCAGTTTCAAAATGCGAAAACTTGGTCCTAGCCTGTCTCCAATCGTGACTAATGCTGGGTTGCTTTAGAAAAAACAAATGCAAGAGAGAGACATGGGGAAATTTCTTCCTAACTTCAGTTGGTGATCAGTGTATGGCTTGAGCCATGAGGGTTGGAAGCTCTTCTAAGGCTATCTTAGCTGCTCAGAGCTGAGGACATTTTCAGACACAAATGTCCAATTTCTTAATAAAATTTTTTTACTACGCTATTTAAGTCTCATTTCCTTTTGTCGGAAGCTATAAAATAGGACCATGAAGGCCATCTCTACACATTTTACTTCTATCATCTTTTCTCAGTTTTTCTTTCCCTTTCCTCTCCTGGACAGTCTACCCCACACAATCCCACTATTGTTGAATGAAGTACCAGTAATTTCCTACCATCAACTTCTGTTCTACCATTACGTTTTCTGTATTATTATCTATCCTAACATTAGTAATTAATTTGAACTATATTAGCTGCAACAGAAGTACAAAAATATTGTAGGGGTCATTCAAAAGCTTAAACTTTTACTGAAAATACATGTGATTATGCAAGGTGATGGACTGACAGGTTGGAAAACTGAAGTGCATGGCACCTACAGAATCTGCAGGGGCAGTGCAAGCTTTCCACATCTATGTACCAGTTTCCCTCAATCTTGATTTGGAGGGACTATCACTAGGGTTGAAAAGAGTTCTTTCTTCCTCATCCATTCAGTTCTTAGCTTCTCAGCTAAAACTGCCAACAAGAATGGCAATTATCATAATACCAGTTGTGGTAGTCTGTGTATACTAGAAAATTGACTGACCCCATGCAGTCATTCACATCAATTCACACAGTGGTAAAAATACATAACCCTCAACAAAAAAACCAGTGGATTTAAAAAAAGATAGATATGTAGAATCTGGAGGATAATCTACACCATGCTATGTTCAGTCTTCAGATGTGGAAAACTCCACCACCAGAGATCAAGCCGAACGAGAATTACTTTTAAAATAGCATGCAAGAGTCATATCCATGGACAAGTCATTTCTCATTAACCGCTGCTAAAGAATAGCCCAGCAACAACTCTTACTGAGGCAATGGATAAGGAACAACTAACTTAATTAAGCAATGTAACAAGAGAAAGATTAAATGTAAGCTCCTTTCAACAGAAACTGTGCTTCATAAATTATGTAAATAGGGGCTAGACTCTACAGAGACCAAGAAGTAGGCAAAAGTGATGATGCCTTACATTTGGCAGTATCCCTTGAAATCTACATTTTTACCCTTTAAGTTAACATTAAATTAGACCAATATAGTATATGAACATCCACTTCAAGATGACAGATTTCAGGAGGCTTTATCAGAGTTAAAACTCATCTCCATTTGTGGACAATTTATTTTTCCTGTATGACACAACAGAATGTTATTTTTACCAGGTGTAAGTTTATGATTTTGAAGCATCATTGCTCAGAATCTGAATCGCTGCTCAATGAGATTTTTAAAAAAGTCACTGATTACTGTAGGTTGAATACATGTGTTTTTATAAACTCCGTCAGTAACTATGAGTCTTTAGTGACAGGTGCCTGCAGGTTTTCTAGTTTCTCACAAAACTAAAAAACCGAGGATTGCAGTTTTTAATAAAGGTTTTTCCATTAAAAAAAAAGGTTGTATTTTAATCCCAGCTCTTTCACGTGACCATTTCCATCTACTATTTATTTGTACAGGATGTCTGGTTTTTCCTTTTTCTACGAAGAATGAATCATGCTGTCTCTTGCATATCTATACCAGTCCACAGAACAAAATCCCATTGCATTTCTCAAATCTCATTCTCCCCTGTCAAAATACTACTGCAAAAACAGGGCCAGCCCTGCCCTAACTCAGTCAGTACGACATCTTCAATCTTAAACCAATCACCAAAATGTTCTGTAAACAATTTTATAATTAAAAAACAAAACAAAAAAAGTTTCATCTTGTTATTTTCTCCCAGGCTTATTTGTGAAATTTCTTCTTCTTCCGATTCTTCTTGCCTGCTGCAAGAGCTGCCTTTTCAGTCATGATCTCCTGGTACTTCCTTTTATTGTATCTGAACAACAACAAAAAGTCAATTTACTTTTATTAAATATGTCAAATCAGCAAGTAAAAGATGAGTGCAACCTACAAAAATCTTAGATACAAAATAAATATTTTGCCAGAGTAAGTTTTGTCTTGTGTTTTCTGTTTCAAACTTCTTTAGTTTGATAAGTGTATCACTAGTAAAGGAGAAATGACACTGGTAATGCTGATGCGATAGGCAAATATTTGCAATCCTTTTTGAAATATTGCTGGTAGAATTATCACCATCAAACTTAGGGGAAAAGGACTCCTGCATCACACAACATAAATGAAACATTTTAGTCTTTTTACAGGCAAGCTCCCCTGAGTAAAAAAGCAATAATTAAGTGAAATGCAAATTGTAAAAACACCCAAGCATTTTTGCATTAGCAGCTCTTACCTGGAGCAATGGATTTTTACATCATGCACACAATTAGACTTCTAACATGTTTTATGGCTTGCTAAATGGCTGTCTATCCGTTAACGATGCCCAGGCTCAGCAAGAGCTGTGATGCCAATACTATTAATGTTGTCAGCAGTTTATGTTGAATGTTATGTTAGCCTCTCAGTGTGCTCTGATATTAACAGTCAGTCTTATTCTACTGCAGATTTGAGAGAAGACTAAGATTAATATTAAACAATACATACAGAGTGAAGACATGTTTAGCTGTTTTCCCAGGGCAGATTCTCCTGTTCCTGCATCAATTAGCAGCGTGAACAATGTCACCATTTTAGTGCTTGCTGAGGCTGCTGCTTGCCAACAGGAAACTTGACAAACAGTTGTAACACTTAAGTGCTTTATTCAGTTACTTTATTAATTACTCACAAACACTAAAATTGTCAGGATTTGTCAGCAATTCATCTTTAAACACTGCTTTTAATAAATATTTTTGAATTAATCAATGCCTATGAAAGAGTATTGGCTAAAGCTAATCATACTGGTAGGAAATAGCTATGGAAGTTTCCATACCCTATGCTTCCAATACATTTAAAATCCTGACCTGCAATCAACTCCTGGTATCACAACCATGTTTCTCTTGCATGTGCGCACACACCAAAAAACGTGTCATGTATATGAAAAGATGAGAAACTGCAGCAGGGTATTATGTTAACAGACCAATATCCAAAATGGTTTAGGTTGCCAATCCACCCCAAGAATTATAGATGATCAAATATTAACTCATTAAATCATTCTTAAAAAAAAAAATTCAGATAAATTTGATCATCACAAAGGTGCCAAACTGACAACCCTGTAAATTGAAATCCCATCTATATGCATAGTTACAGCCCAGGTAGCAGCAGAGAAGGTTCACTTTCATTTCCCCATCAACATGCCTGAATCCTATTCTGCAAAAGTCACTTCCAGAAAAGAGGAGTTAGGTCAGGCCCAGTTCAATAGGCTCTGTGGTAAGGCTGCCACTTGCGTGGACTTCTGTCTCCATTATGGAACTAAACTGAGACCACCAACCAACTCACTTCCTATAGTCCATTAGATAACTGACAATTTTTATATAGTGCATACTGCTTCCAATATACTTATCTAATTCAGTAAAGCATGAATTGATCAACTCCTGCTACTCTGATCTCTGGAATGGAAGTGTCTTGTGGTGGCATTAAGCTGGCTCTAATGAATTACTTCTTATATTTAATAAAAAAATTAATTTATTTTTTCCTTTCAGTTAACTTGGGTTTTTTTTTAATCAAAATTGCAATACATTCCTGTCTCATATGGATCATACTGCTAATATTACAGTTATAAAGAAGCTTATTTTTAAATACCTCCTAAACTCAGAATCTGCAAGCAGCTCTTCAACAATGGTTCTCTTCCTTTGTTTCTTGGGGATTCGAGCATGGTAAAAGTCTATTGGAGTGTCAACCACAGTTCCAACCTCGGAAAAGAAAATTTAAAATGAGCCTTCCTGCAACATAATATCAAGGTTTTTGTTTGTTTTTAATGACAAATCCCAGGTGTTTGAAGAGAAAAATGGGAGGAATCATGAAAAGCTGTAATGCAAAGTGCCAAAAGAAACAAGCAGTGTTTTGTATGCATAATCACCATTTTCCTCTCATGTTTAATACAAAGAATAGCATGTGAAAACAGTGCAGTTCTGAACATAGGAACTGGTACACCATGATAATCACAACCTAGCTCTCGAAATTTATATAAGATTATATTTTTGATTACCTGAGGGAGGGGCAATTAAATCTTTCACAGGTCTTGTCCTTTATCACTACAAAGTTTTTGCTCAGCAATTACTATTACCTTTTAACCCAGTACAGGATTTAAGGGCCCTACCATGAAAAATGTTGAGCCCACTTCAACTCCCATTGATTCATGGCTGACACTTCTCTGAGTTCTGATCTTTCACAGCAGTTGGTTTGGTCACCAGGGGGATAAGGGAGGCCCATGGAGCACGTATTTCCTAGTGTGGTAAAATGTGTATCTTGATCTTAATTAAATAGAATGCATCCAGATACTATCATGACAGGAAATTTACAATAGCATATAACAATGCTCAGCCTTGAAAGCAAGCCACCAATATTTTGAGAAAAACGAATATTTGTAAATGTGTGCTGAATATGCCAAATAGCTAGAGGCAAAGAAGGACTAAGAACCTAACTAAAAATATAAAAAACAACTCCAGATTTCCTGCAAGTTGCACCAGTTTCCAATTACTGTCATACCACAAAATACATTAAGCTGCAATAGCTACAGTAACAGGAATTTCAGTGGATCAATGAAGCCAGTCCACAGAGGAGAATCTTGACTAATAAGAGGATTAATTATTAATGATTATTATAGACTTGTAAAAAAAAAACTGATATACTGGAGAAGACCTGCAAAATCTGAAAGGCTAGATTCAAATTTATTACCATTGTGTGGCGTGAAAACAGATTTTGAAAACAAAGGGATGTATTTCCATCCTGTGAAATCAGTTCCAAGTCAGCAAGCAAAAAAACAATACAGAACACGGGCATATATAGAAGGACATAGATAAGGCTAAATAGTTGGTTGCAACAAAATCCCACTTGTAGACTGTAATCAAGGTCAAAAATTGTAAGTAAATGGAAAACAACATAATTTCATAGTATGTGCATATAATTGTAAAAGTGAGTTTGGACATATGGATGTCTAAAAATAACTAGATAGGAAATAAGCATAACTGTTCTGGACTATAAAAGTAGTAACGGGATCTCTTTATTTTTCCTGGTTCCTCACCTGAAAGTATTTGGGCAGACCATCTCTATCATTCTTCTTGTAAAAATGTTTGGGGTCCATGGAAGCCCTCATCTTCAGAGCCTTTAGATCATTTTTCAATTCATTTGTCATTTCTGGAGCTTTCATACCAAACCAGCCATCACCTGTTGTTTTCTCTCGCTCTGCCTATGACACAATATAAAGAACAATAAAACTGCACTGAAGAGCTTTTGTGGTGGAGAGGAAGGAAAAAGCAAAGGGTTGCTACGTTTAAAATAAAAGAGTATATTTCAGAGAACTTTACAGTCTGATTTTACAGATCAGCATTAACCAACCTTAGCAACTGGTGCCTCCCAAGGACCTGATCTATGTTTCCCAAACATTGTAGAGAACAAAACAACAAACTATGCAGACGTCACCAGGTAAGCAAAGATATTCTTATAAAAATATAGGGAAAGAAGATGTCAAGGAAGCCCCAGACCTTTTCAAAACATGCCAATTTAATCAACTCTGCAACTGGGACAAGGATTCTCCTCAGGCCAAGCACTGGGATCAGAATTTGCCCTTTCAATCTTTGTACTACAGTCTCAACATTTCCAGAAGGCTGAATCTCACATTACTCTTCAATGCTGATATGAATTTGTAGTTCATAAATCAATATACTTAAGAAGGCTACGCATGTATGTCACCTCTACATTTTCATATAACAGAGATTAAAAGCAGACTAATTCTGGTTTAGTAGTGCCAGATGTTACCATTCTGCAACAGTCAGAGGCTATCCACTTACCTTGCGCTGTTTCTTTATCTGATGGGTTGACTCCCTGAATGGTGGAACACAGTCCTTTTTTTCAAAATCTGGAGTTATTATACTCTTCTGCAAGAGCTAGATGAGATCACTAAGTTATTGTTTAAATCATGCTGCTGATGAGACTGATCTGAATTGTATTACACATTTGGTTACACAAATAAGATAGCAGAGAAATGATAGGGAATCATAAGCAAGCATCATCTCAATAAAATGGTTGCTAAGTGAGACAAGCTTCCCTGCCCTATGATGGAGGAAGTGGGAGTTCTTAATACCAAAGAGAGCACAGGGTTGGCCAGCTACAAAGTGCAGAAGGCTGGCGCTGGAAGAAGTGAGCTAGCAGACCCTGCTGGCAGAGTAAATGAGCCCATTAGGGATGGGACTGTCTAAGAAAATAACTTTGCTGGAAAGCAATGCATGCCTGTCATCCCACTGACAGTCAGACTAAAACCCCATCCCAAACAGCTATGGAGCGGTCAAAGTCCCTTCAACTCAGCAGTTCTCATATTAAGCATTGTGAGCAGACCTAATTTTGCTGTGCTGTTTTGCACCAAGTTTAAGTTCCTGCTGAGGGTGTAACTGTCTCAGACTCTCTCATTTACAACTGACAGCATCGGAATTATTATCTAGAACTGCAATGATGCAGTGTAGCAGAAACTCAATTAATGAAATATAATCTCTAGATAAATACCCGGCATGTATTTGAGTGGACTGGACTTCCTCCTATTCTGTAGGATAATCCGCAGTATTTACAATGCACTGAGGGCTCTATATAGACTCTTACATGCCATATAAATTTAATTTCTATCATAAAAACAAATTTAAATAAATGCTTTGGCCATGAAGAATTTCTCTTTCCTCCAAACTCTACTAGCAAGGCTTTTCTTTTTAAATAAATGTCACAATTGGATTAATTTTAGCATCTTTGAATCCCAGACATCTGTGTAAAATTATAATCTTAGATTCATGTTACCTCTTCTTTCTTTTCCCCCTTTAATTGTTTTATTGCACTTGAGCCAGCTTTTTGTTTTCCTGCATCAAAGCTAATATATAAGCCTCCAAGACTCTTGATATTTAGACCAGGATCTATGCTGCTTGATAGATGTAAACTGAAAGAGAAATGGTTCATTAATCATTACAGTAATATTAACAAGTTTATAGTGATCTTCCAGTGTACCCTCTGAAGAAAGACAGGATTGAGAGAAAATCCTTCTTCTCTGTACTCCTGGTGCATATCAAATAGCTGTCATAAGAGGGTTTCTAGATTGCAATGCTCCAAGGAAATGAGGTTACACAACTAAAAATGGAAGTGGATAGGTATAGCAAATCATACCGTACTTCCACTTGGCATAAAGCATAACATTTATTAATAAAAGTTTGTTGGAGAGAACTACAGGGGAATCACTTCCACAAAGCCTTCCCTGACTTGTTGGGTACATCCCTATCTTGGACATTCCTATCTATGTCATCAAAATATTCCTTTTCAATGTGTTTTGACTTTCAAAATGAAAAATTCAAGGTCACTGCCTATCTTTTATACATTTTGTAATTTGTTAACAAGGAATCCAAACAGAAGAGCAAGAAGCAACAAGAACAAGTAAAAGCAGAAGAACAAGTTGGAGGTAGAAACATTAGATTCTTGAACACTAGTGCCTGTGTGTTTGCTACCATCAGACATACACTGAGATTTCTAATGCCCTTGCCTGTATTCCTAATAATACTTTATATTATTAGAAACTAAATTTTGAAAACGTAATACACATTGCACCATTCGTCCCATTACTGCATTCTGGCAATTCAATTAACTAATTCATAAAATATGTTTGATGGTCAATTTGAGAGGCATGTTTTCTGTTGAAAAGATTTAATGCAAGCTATAAAATGTTAAGAAAACAATGAACTGTGTATGCAATTAACACAACAAACCCAGGCTAGTCAGTTTCAGCCTAGCCTAAATATGCAAAGTTTGGGTTGCAAAGGCTGCAGGGGGATGTGTAAACTAAACAAACATTTTCACTTGAATTATAAAATATTTTAAAAAGTGTTTTACTATTGGGTTTTGTGAAATTTTGGGTGCTTAAATAAACAAAACACCCTAAACTTAGTCAAGTGGCTTTAAAAGTCTCATTATATTTATTAATATCAAACTCAGGGACAGTTAAATCTCTCTACTTAGGGCAAGTGTACCTTTGGGAAAGTATTTGTGATCTACAAATGAAAGCATTGTCTATGCAAAGCAGGGTTTTTTAATATGTGGGAACCAAGGAACAGAGAGGTTCAATGGCAAATTAGTTAGGCTTTGATATGGAACCACCTGGGTTCTAGGCTCAGGTCTAGTGCTTAATAAGTTTTATTTTAAAGCAATTTTTACAAATGCTTGGAATGATAAAAGGCTGTGATCTGTTTGCATGTGTGGCTACCTTAGCAAGATAGCGAACTATTTCATCAAATGAACTGAAATAGGCAGGGTTCACAAATACCCATTATTAGCTTGGACAGTGCCATGCATTCCTGTTCCTCCCTTTCACTTAAGTTTTAAAAACCTTTGTCTTTATTTACCTACCTTAAAGAAAAAACAAGGAATGACGTTTGTTTTTTCAACTTCCCAGTTTTGTACACTTTATTTCAAAAACTACTAAGATGATTAAATGACAGTGTTTTCAGTATTAAGAACACTGCACTCCATCTAAAGAGCTCTGTAATTCATAGGAATGCTGAAACTATGAATTTTTATGAGATTCAGCCAACAAAAATAGATATTGGAGAGGGTGGGGAGAGCCACTCCTGCAGTGAGGAAAGGTACCATTACAGCTGGAAAGAAAGAGCCTCAGGTGGTGATAAAAAGACTTTTTAAAAAAAAACAACAACTGGTATCAGCTGGACGAGGGAAACACCACTAAAGGGTCCTTAAAGGACAGCCACACTGGTGGAACCTCTGCATGTCACAGACCTGTGTCTGGATGTATGCATAACAGAAAGACTTGTTGAACTGTGGAGCTATAATTCCACTTTGGAGTTCAAGCAACTCCAGTTTCACACATTGATTATATCACAAGAACTCTCTCATTAGTATACTAACAAGTTGCCTGTTAGAATTGTATGTGGCTGCTTAAGTTATCTGTAAAAACACTTACATATTAGGCTTTTTCTTTTTCAATAAATATGCATGTTCATCCTCATCTACGAACTCCTCCTCATTATCTTCCAGATCTGAAGACTCATCTCTTTCACTTTCTTCATCCTTACTTTCTGCATCGCTCCTTCTATCTTCATCCTTACTTTCTGCATCGCTCCTTCTATCTTCATCCTTACTTTCTGCATCGCTCCTTCTATCTTCCTGTTCTAGGTAATACTTTTTGTTGCCATCCAAACCAGGTTCTGTGTCAATTACAAACAGTTCTCCATGTGATGAGTCTTTTTCTAAAGATTTGTTCAAGGATGACGTCTGATTTCTGGTCTCTGTACAATACAGATTTTCTCCTACATCACTCACTTCTTCCACATCACTGTTTTCCATTTCATCACTCTCATCGCTGCTCAGGAGCAACGCAGCAGATTCCTTTTTATTACATGATCTTTTGGTTACATGTGAGGAGGATTTAGTAACTAGTTCTGCTTGACTTACACCATTGTCTACATTGATAGACATTTTGCAGTCACCATCACTGTCACCACCAACTGGTGATAGGTATGTGCCCTTTTGTGGGGTGCTTGTTGTGCTAGTTGGCTTGTCTGCTACCATTAATTCATCTCCATGGGTTAAAGATCTCTGTGTAGCCTCCCCAATATCTGCTTTTTGGTGTTCTGAAATTATTTTGCTTTTACTTGGGGTTGTCTGCCTTTGCGACTTAAAGGACTCATCAAGGCTCTCATGGTCAGATAGAAAAAGGGAAGCACTTTTCAACTGTGATTCTTTTCCAGTTATGTGTCTCTCCTTTTCTAACATTTCCTCTGAGTTATCTACAATTTCAAAGTGTGTCTCCTTTATTGCTTCTTTTTTAGGAGATTCTATGGTACATCTTTTTCCTGTTTCTTTAGGACTGCTGGGTGTTGAATCAATTAAAACTTGTTTTGGGTCATCACTTGGGTTTGTATTGGCAGATTCAGTCTGGCATTGGGTCTTGCAGGGGCTGGGTTGTTTATTACTCTGAGTGACGTATCTATTAGATGAAAGAGAGGAAGCTTGCTCTGTATCAGAATCAGATTTTGTGACACGTTCACAGTCAGATATGTCTACTGGTTGGGATTTAATTCTGTCCTCAGTTAACGTCTCATCTTCCAGCACAACTTCACTAACTTTTTTCTCAGTTTGTCTAATGGTTTCTGCTTGCGCTTTCATTAGCATACTCCTAGTTATTCTTTTGGTAGTTACAGTTGGCTCCACACAAAGACCCGAGCACCATGACTCTGCATCAGAAACCTCTTCAGCTTGGGCTTCACAAACTGGATCTGGGTGGAGTTTAGCTTTGCATTTCCTGCTTCTCGTAGTTCTTGTAGCACTAGTTGTACAGACGCCAGATACAGCTGAAGAACATGACTCAGCTTCAGAGACATCTTCATCTTGAGATTTACTTAATTCACTTAGAAGAGCTGCCTTGCTAGGCCTATTTTTGGCTGGTGAATCTGGTTGATAAGGAATTGTGATTTGTCTTCTCCTTGTTATCCTTATGAATAAAGGTGTCTCAAGTTCGGACACGGCAGAGTAATTTGATTCTGCTTCATCTCCATCAGCCTGTGGCTCAACACATGATTTTGCTGAATGCACATTTTTGTCTCTATTCTTAGTTGTTTGTGCCTCAGAGGGATCACCAAGATCTGATTTTGTTTCAGCATCTTCCAACCCCTCATCCTGAGATTCATGAATGATTTCTGGCTGAGAGTTTCCTTTAGTTCTTCTCCTGGACATCTTTGCAGAAACAGGAGTACTAACTTCAGCAGATGCCAGCTACAGAAATAAAAAGATTAACAACAAACAAGACATTTCCACAGAAAAATACACTTTTAAAGGAGTCATATGAGTAATTCTGGCCTCAAATTCACAAGCATTTTGACTTTTAAAATAACTGTCTAGAGAAAGTTAATGTGATGACATACATTTTGCATTATGCAATGTTTAGTACCACAACCTGCAGGTGAAGAAGCTCCATTATTCATCACTCATTTGCCCACTTATTCCTTTCGCAAACTAGCATCACTTTGTCCACATTGCTTCCTCCTGGCAGAATCCTACTTCCTGAGATGTGTGCTGTTGGAGGCCTCATAGATATGCTTTTATGTCCAGCAATTCATTTTCCTGTTGTTTTTTCTGCTTTATACCTCCACACAGTCCTTTATTAAATCTGTCAGAGTTAATTGTGATTTATTTATGTAACTGGACAGCTGAGAATGGCCTGAGGTCCAGCAATCTCCAGCTGCCAGAACAGCCCTATGGACTGTCCTCTAGGACCACAAAGGTGGTATAAATCACTGTTAGGACACCAGATCCCACACCAACTGGAATTCTATCTTCTGTGCAAGAATAAGCAAAAAATACCCAAAAAATACATCAACTAAACAAAATGCTCTGAATCTAGTTCAATGTGGGTTTGGCAGGCTGTCATAAGAAGCCGATTCCAAACATGGAATTCCTTAACTCAGACACCCATCCCTAGCTGCTAACTGTTTAAGCCTAGGAACTGATAGCAAGAGCATCAGAGGGGATTGTAATTCCCACAATAAGGTATAGAGTCAGCCTTTCAAAGAGCTTTGACCCAGACCATTCATGGCTACAAAGATTACCAACACCTTGAACTGGTATTAATAAATAAAAGTCAGTACAAAGACTTGGGTTCAAATGTTATATATTCATTGAAGCTTGTTCCACGGCAGGCAAATGCATTCTGCAATAGCAGGAACCTTCTGGCAGACAGAATATACTATTTTAAGGAGAATATACTATCTAGAGTAGTCCTAAACCCTCCTAACGCAATGGTATCTATGCAACGATGCTTCAGCAGTCTAGCCTTGCAGTGCCAAAGCATGGATAACCGTTGCAAAGTCTGTATCGCATCGAAATACTCAAAACTTCCTGGCTAGCACTGGATGATGAAAGGCACCACAAGCGACTGCTGCTATGTAAAAACTGGTAATGAATCTAACAGAATCCCCCACGCTGCGATTCCTATTTGTCAATACACTGCCATTTTATTCTGAACAGCATCTGTCATACAGAGTGTATCCCAAAAGCCCCCCAATCAGTTAAATAGCCAAAGAGTGAGAAAGCCATTATAGAAAAAAAAAGATAAAAGAAATGCAGAAGTGTGTCCAATTATTAAATCTCTCTCATGTTTAGCAAAAAGGAAAGGAGGACTTGTGGCACCTTAGAGACTAAAAAATTTATTTGAGCATAAGCTGTAGCTCACAAAAGCTTATGCTCAAATAAATTGGTTAGTCTCTAAGGTGCCACAAGTCCTCCTTTTCTTTCTGCGAATACAGACTAACACGGCTGCTACTCAGAAACTTCTCTTGTTTAGGGATCCTTTCAACTGTTCCCTGCCACAGTTTAAGCTACAACTAATACACAGGTTTCAGAGTAGCAGCCGTGTTAGTCTGTATTCGCAGAAAGAAAAGGAGTATAGTGGCACCTTAGAGACTAACCAATTTATTTGAGCATAAGCTTTCGTGAGCTACAGCTCACTTCATCAGCTGCATACCTCACTTTCAAGCCCGTGGCGGCAGGCAATCGAACCGCTGGAGAAGGGGACCAGCCCGCCTCAGCAACGCGGGCAGGCAAGCACCCGCCACCACCGTCACCTGCAGGAGACCCAAGAGCCGGGACGGGGGGGACTAACAGCCCGGGCGGCTGCCACCCACTGGGACCACCCAGGCCCCGGTCAATCATTTCTACCAGGCCCATCACCGGGGTATCTGGGCTCGGGTCACCCCTAGCCTGCTAGCCAGGCCAGACCTAGCACCACTACCCGGCCCTGTGGCACAGCCCGCACCTCGCCGGAGGCCCCCGGGGGCTCCAGGCCACTCACCCGGGGCCGGGCTGCAACCTCCTTGGGCAGAGCAGGCCCCACGCTGCAGGGCGAGGGGAGCCGCTCGGCAGCCTCCCCCCGTGCCGGGGGCCCCACACGCTGGGCCGAGCCCTGGGCAGCGCACGCGCCCGGCCCGCGGAGCGCGCAGACCAGCCAGGCCCTGGCACGGGGCTTGCGGTTGCCTCCTACCTCTGCCGCAGCCGGGGCAGCGGGCTCGGGCCCGCGCCGCGCTGCTCGCCGCGTGGCCACCATCTTCCCCCGCGTGCCGCAGTGTCCGCAGCGCCCCGCCCCGCCGCCTTCCGGCCCGGGCCGCCGGGAAAAGAGCTCCGGCGGGGCACAGCCGCCTCCGCGGCCGGGGCCGGCGAGGAGGGGACACCCGGGGCGCGGCCCCGCCTCTGCCGACTACTCGGTGTCACGGCGGGTCCGTCTTCACGGAGCCTGGGGCCGTGCGGGGGCCTTAACCCCCCTGGGGGACTCCTGTTGGCACAGAGCGTCCCAGCCTCCTTCAGCACGGTTCTGGCGCCCCCGGCTGCTCGGAAAAGCCCGAGCAGGGGAGCCGCGAGCAGCCAGCGCCTGTGGCTCCGGTTTGCACCGCCGCTCGCCGGATGTTTGGAGCCCAACAGGTGGTTCCTGACGGCTGGGGACTGGGCCCCTGCAGGGTCGACTACGGCCGCGCAGACCCGTCAACAGCTGTCACAGAATCATAGAATATCAGGGTTGGAAGGGACCTCTGGAGGTCATCTAGTCCAACCCCCTGCCCAGAGCAGGACCAATCCCCAACTAAATCATCCCAGCCAGGGCTTTGTCGAGCATGACCTTAACAACCTCTGAGTTTAGGGAGTCCACCACCTCCCTAAGTAACCCATTCCAGTGTCTCACCACCCTCCTCCTGAGCTAGTTTTTTCTAATATCCAACCTAGACCTCCCCCACTACAATCTGAGACTATTGCTCCTTAGTCTGTCATCTGGTACCACTGAGAACAGCATAGCTCCATCCTCTTTGGAACACCCTTTAAGTAGTTGCAAAAAGAAAAGGAGTACTTGTGGCACCTTAGAGACTAACCAATTTTTTTGAGCATAAGCTTTCGTGAGCTACAGCTCACTTCATCGGATACATACTGTGGAAAGTGTAGAAGATCATTTTATATACACACAAAGCATGAAAAAATACCTCCTCCCACCCCACTCTCCTGCTGGTAATAGCTTATCTAAAGTGATCACTCTCCTTACAATGTGTATGATAATCAAGGTGGGCCATTTCCAGCACAAATCCAGGTTTTCTCACCTCCCCCCCAAACCCACTCTCCTGCTGGTAATAGCTTATCTAAAGTGACCACTCTTCTTACAATGTGTATGATAATCAAGGTGGGCCATTTCCAGCACAAATCCAGGGTTTAACAAGAACGTCTGAGGGGGGGGGGAGGTAGGAAAAAAAGGGGAAATAGGTTACCTTGAATAATGAATTAGCCACTCCCAGTCTCTATTCAAGCCTAAGTTAATTGTATCAAATTTGCAAATGAATTCCAATTCAACAGTTTCTCGCTGGAGTCTGGATTTGAAGTTTTTTTGTTGTAATATTGCAACTTTCATGTCTGTAATTGCGTGACCAGAGAGATTGAAGTGTTCTCCGACTGGTTAATGAATGTTATAATTCTTGACATCTGATTTGTGTCCGTTTATTCTTTTACGTAGAGACTGTCCAGTTTGACCAATGTACATGGCAGAGGGGCATTGCTGGCACATGATGGCATATATCACATTGGTGGATGTGCAGGTGAACGAGCCTCTGATAGTGTGGCTGATGTTATTAAGCCCTGTGATGGTGTCCCCTGAATAGATATGTGGGCACAGTTGGCAACGGGCTTTGTTGCAAGGATAGGTTCCTGGGTTAGTGGTTCTGTTGTATGGTATGTAGTTGCTGGTGAGTATTTGCTTCAGGTTGGGGGGCTGTCTGTAGGCAAGGACTGGCCTGTCTCCCAAGATTTGTGAGAGTGTTAGGTCATCCTTCAGGATAGGTTGTAGATTCTTAATAATGAGTTGGAGGGGTTTTAGTTGGGGGCTGAAGGTGACGGCTAGTGGCGTTCTGTTATTTTCTTTGTTAGGCCTGTCCTGTAGTAGGTGACTTCTGGGAACTCTTCTGGCTCTATCAATCTGTTTCTTCACTTCCGCAGGTGGGTATTGTAGTTGTCAGAATGCTTGATAGAGATCTTGTAGGTGTTTGTCTCTGTCTGAGGGGTTGGAGCAAATGCGGTTGTATCGCAGAGCTTGGCTGTAGACGATGGATCGTGTGGTGTGGTCAGGGTGAAAGCTGGAGGCATGTAGATAGGAATAGCAGTCAGTAGGTTTCCGGTATAGGGTGGTGTTTATGTGACCATCGTTTATTAGCACTGTAGTGTCCAGGAAGTGGATCTCTTGTGTGGACTGGACCAGGCTGAGGTTGATGGTGGGATGGAAATTGTTGAAATCACGGTGGAATTCCTGAAGGGCTTCTTTTCCATGGGTCCAGATGATGAAGATGTCATCAATATAGCGCAAGTAGAGTAGGGGCGTTAGGGGACAAGAGCTGAGGAAGCGTTGTTCTAAGTCAGCCATAAAAATGTTGGCATACTGTGGGGCCATGCGGGTACCCATAGCAGTGCCGCTGATCTGAAGGTATACATTGTCCCCAAATGTAAAATAGTTATGGGTAAGGACAAAGTCACAAAGTTCAGCCACCAGGTTAGCCGTGACATTATCGGGGATAGTGTTCTTGACGGCTTGTAGTCCATCTTTATGTGGAATGTTGGTGTAGAGGGCTTCTATACTTTAGATAAGCTATTACCAGCAGGAGAGTGGGTTTGTGTGGGAGGAGGGGGGGTGAGAAAACCTGGATTTGTGCTGGAAATGGCCCAACTTGATTATCTTACACATTGTAAGGAGAGTGATCACTTTAGATAAGCTATTACCAGCAGGAGAGTGGGGTGGGCGGAGGTATTTTTTCATGCTTTGTGTGTATATAAAAAGATCTTCTACACTTTCCACAGTATGCATCCGATGAAGTGAGCTGTAGCTCACGAAAGCTTATGCTCAAATAAATTGGTTAGTCTCTAAGGTGCCACAAGTACTCCTTTTCTTTTTGCGAATACAGACTAACACGGATGTTACTCTGAAACCTTTAAGTAGTTGAAGGCTGCTATCAAATCCCCCCCTCACTCTTCTGCAGACTAAACAAGCCCAGTTCCCTCAGCCTCTCCTTGTAAGTCATGTGCCCCAGCCCCCCATCTTTTTCATTGTCCTCCACTGGACTCTCTCCAATTTGTCTACGTCCTTTCTGTAGCAGGGGCCTAAAACTGGATACAATACTCCAGATATGGCCTCACCAGTGCCAAATAGAGGGGAATAACCACTTGCCAACAGATCAAGGGAATGCTCCTACTAATGCAGCCCAATATGCTATTAGCCTTCTTGGCAATAAGGGCACACTGCTGACTCATATCTAGCTTCTCATCCACTGTAATCCCCAGGTCCTTTTCTGCAGAACTGCTACTTAGCCAGTTGGTCCCTAGCCTGTAGTGGTGCATGGGATTCTTTCATCCTAAGTGCAGGACTCTGCACTTGTCCTTGTTGAACTTCATCAGATTTTTTTTTTGGCCTAATCCATGTTATCCAAGTGTCCACGTTATAGCAAGAGCATTGACTTGCAGTACGTCTGCACAGCCAGCAGAAACCCCCCACAGCGAGCCTCAGATCCTGCAGGTAGTGCTAGGATCTCGCTAGTGTCTCCACTGCACTAGAACACCCGGGGGGCAGCTGAGTGGGGTTCTGCATATCTAGGGCAGATGTCTCCTTATGGTGCACGTAGCCTAGGTACAGTAATCTGCACCTTACAGCATCTTCTCCACTCCTCTAAGCCTGGCACAATAGTTAGACTCCCTGGGGGAGCTGGTTATTCCCCTGTCTTTAGCATTAAATTTAGAAATAACCCTACACATAACCTGAGTTCTGTTCTGCGCTCACACACCAATACTCTTGGTCTACAGTGTCACCGACGATTTGGCAGACCAGGTAGCACTGTTGGAAGGAGAAGAGGTTAGCAGTGACTAGATAGGAGTTGCAGGAGGGTGTAGCAGTCAGGCAGAAGAAGTGTACAGGACATGAAGAGCTAGCAAATTACTAGTTCAGAAGTATGGGTTAGGCTTGTGGCAAAAAATTTGTCCCATGAGTTCTCAAGCTCATACTTCAGGGGTTCTCAAACTGGGGTCCAGGGCCCCTCAGGGGGTTGTGAGGTTATTACATGGGGGGGGTCGCAAGTTGTCAGCCCCTACCCCAAACCCCACATTTCATCCAGCATTTATAATGGTGTTAAATAGATAAAAACATTTTTTTAATTTATAAGGCGGGGTTGCACTCAGAGGCTTGCTGTGTGAAAGGGAACACCAATACAAAAGTTTGAGAACCACTCCTCTAGTTAGTATTCTAGCATGCTGACTACTATTTATGACAACTTGTTTGGGAAAGGTCTGGCTAGAAACCAATAATCCACCACTAGAGACTCAAAAAACTCTTTTTATTTTAACACATTCAATTAATAGGGAGCATTCAGCACTATAAATATTTTGTTAAAACAGATGCTTTGTTTTGTATTTGCTTCATACATTACAGCTCTAGCTAAACATTTTACCAACAAAAGAAAGCCAACAAGGGAGGATTAAATAAAACCATACAGGATTTTAAAAAATTACACATTTTGCCTAGTGACCTAAAATGACTAAGTCACACATTTTTGTTGTATTTTCCAGAAGTAAGGCTGAATTAAGATTCTCCCTTTCACAATCTATTAGTGAAAAAACTTTAAGCTTTGCTAAATTAGGCAGCTAATAATAAGGGAACAGTTAAGCGACCAGTAAAATTTAATCATAAGCAAGTATTTCTAAGCTTTTGAGGTGCTAGAAATAGATTTTTTTAGCCAAATTCTGCCCTAACTCGGAAAAGAAAAGAAAAAAGTATTCCAGGCTACATCCCTGGAACATTGTGCACTACCAGATGAAAGAACAAGTTCAAAGTCTCATTCCTAATGTACTACTCCCAGGGATCAGCAGGTCCGAGAGGTGATTCATAGAGGAGGTGCTGCCTCTGTCACTGCAAATCAATTCCTTGTCAGTTTAAAAAAGAAAAGGTGGTGCTGATGTGCTACAAAGGAAGTTGTCTTGTACTTTGTTAGATTTGAAGAAACAGCATTTCTCCAAATAGATTTGTCAGGATTTACATAATCTGTATTTTAGAAACAAACATTCAATTTATGAAAGGGAATCTTTACTAAGTGCAATACAGGAACTACATAAAATTAATGAAATCTTGCAATTATCTTTGTCATTATTTGATCACAGGGATAAAACCATGCCCACACCAAGCTGTCTAGTTTCAACACTAAAAAGAAAATTGTACATAATTATGTATTTCATTTATCCTAGTCATTTATTTTATTACACTGAAAAGCTTTTGAGAAAACAATTAGAGGAAAATACAGCACAAGAACAACAATTTAACCTTTAAAACAATTAAAGAGGCTACCCCCCAGGATTAAGTACATAATCAATAGATCTAAACTTGCATAAAGTACACTTTCTGCAAGAAATAAGTTACATACAGTTAAAGGGTGCTTTGATTCCCCCTTCCCCTCCTCCGTTCCCACAAACAGTTCATGTAGGCCAATGACCGTTGCAGTGATACAACCCTGGAACTCCAACTCCCAAAAAGAAGAAATGAATGAGATTAGGGGGGAAATGGCACTAACATGGTGTCTTGAGTTTGAAGAATTTGGGACTTGCTGTTACTTGTAAGTGCGATCTAGCATTCAGATTGATGAAGGGCATACATGTTCTAAGTACCACCTACTCCCCACTAGGTCAATAAATCAAGGCACATCTTGAGTGATCTGATGTTCACCATACATAATATGTCATTTAATGATGGAAAAGCAGAGTCATTCCTGCTTGCCTCCCAGAGATATCAATGCAAGCAATAATATAGTGAAATTTAGAATTCATACAAAGCATACACAAAAATGTAAATCTCAAAGAAGGATATACTAGTAATACAGTAATTGCAATTTTCTAAATTTTCACTTCTTCAAATCTTAACTTTTGTATTCCTCCTCTGGAAAGGAATTCCCCCAATTGTCTCTCCCCCAATTTTAATTGCTATTTTGGTTAAATACAGTAATCATTCATCAGGTAATGACTTGACAAATCACTGCCTGGTTGTAATACTGCTTGTAGAGCTAACGAATTACCATGCCTATTCCAATTCGTACAAAAGTTATTTCTCTCTCCACAAAAGGTAATTATTAATATGGTTCCCAATTAGGAACTAAACTGCTAGTGCAATCTGTGCACTATTTAATTATTCTTAGCTCAATTGTCTGTTTTAATGTTTTTAGTCTTGCAGATTTAAACATATACATGTCAAGTAAATGTGAATCCTTGTCAGTCAGACTGTGGTATGCTTTGGACGCAAAGGAGAAATACAAAGATCACAAGTAGATGCTATATATCAATACCGACCAGTAAGGAGCACACTTGGCACGTAAGTTTTAAATAAGGTTCATTTTTTAAATTTAATACACAAATGACCCTCCATGACCAAAATTCACTTTCTTCTGTCAAAAGAAAATGTTTCTAAAATTTTGCCTCTACACTATCAGTGCCCATTCTCCTCCTTGCTCACCCCATATTCATCAAGTAATTGAATAAGTCTAGAGTATTTCCTAGATATTTTAAGTCACATACCTAAATATTTAAGGACTCAGAAGTTTACTACCAAACAACATTTATCAGTGTACCGAGTTTTTGAAAATAACAAAGACTAACTCAGTGGAATGGATTAAAAAGTATATACACAACTATCTAACCGTGCAGAAAACACTGTGATTTTTCTATGACAAAAATACACAAAAAAGTTACTGTAAATTCATTCCTTTAAACTACAAGCTCAAAGTCTACATAAAACTAAGTTAACAATTACCAGACTACGGCTTGACCCTGCTCCCACTGAAATCAATAGCAAAACACTTATTGACTTCACTGGACTACAGTGAGCTACAGATAGGAATTGCAGTGAAGAGATCTATACCATCTAAATCAAACGAGATAACAAAATGTTTTTGCAGTAGACAGACTGTATTTTTAAAATGCAAAGTTCAGTCTGTGGATATGTTTCAGGTCAGAAAAGAAACTAATAGCCTGTCTTAGATCCAGCATTAGTTGCCTTTAGGTTCAGAAGCCACAGTACTGCACATGTGAAGCTGGCAACACAAGGGAACAAGAACACAGGTTGAATGCTTGTTTGATATTCTGTTCTCTGGATGACACCTGAACATCAGTTAATTCCCCAGGTAACCCTAAATTAACAGACATTATATCCTTTGTACGTGATTATATAATGTACATCCCATCAACATCTGTTCTGATTTTAGTCACATTCTTAAAGTATCTGTGGCTGTTGACCACCTAGTAAATAGATTAGTAAATAGATTAGGACAAAACCAGGCACATTCTGGCTACAGTTTAATTTGTTTTTGACCACATAATTCCAGATCTTGGTTTAAATACACAACACATTTCCCAATGTAAGACAGAATATGGCATCACTCCTGTCCACATGCTGAACACAGTAAGATCAATGTGGTACAGAAACAAACAGGATGAGCTAATAGAATTTAAAAAAAAAATTCCAAACACAAAGGCCTTTTGTACCATAATGAAAAGAAAACCAGGTTTTCATTCACATGAATTAAGCAGCTTACTTGCTATACCAATTAATCAGATTCCAATTAGAGAATTTTCCTATGGATAAAAAACAAAGAAAACTACTTAAAAATTACTCAACTGCTCAAATACTATATAGCTACCTAATTAGTAGGAATAAGCACTTCAGAAGAAATTCAGAATGTTAAGTTTCTTTCTTGAAAACAAAAATATATACACATTTCTATATATTACCTTGATGGCAGCCAAAATATACTTAGTGATAATTTTATATTAGTCATAAAGAAAAATATTTTGAATTTCTTTAGATAATCTCAATTAGAAAACAGCTTAATGAACAAACTATTTCATATATTACTAAACTGGTCTCTATGTTAGGAAAGAAATGTGCAGTATTTGACAATGCTGTCAGAGCACTGTGCCTCTGGACAACCCAGGCCTTACTGTCACCACTTTTGGTCTTCATTATAATTTGTGACGGTTTTCACTTCCGTGCAAAGTTTTTATGCAAAAAAGGTGGTATGTTTCCAAAGCACTAAGACAGCAGGCTGTTGTCAAAATAAAAGTGTATTAAGAGACATTTCTTTTTGCTTGCAAGATATAGCCTTTGGATTTGATAATGCCTCTGGTCTGAACAATGACTGAATACCGGAGAATCCACAAGGGAGTCCATTCATGTGCTCGACTGTTCCGGATACTTTCCTGAAGAGCTTCTTGGAAACTTGCCTCACAAAGCAGTTCTAAAATTAGAAACAGATATTTACATTTTAACCAAACAAAATGGAAATAATTCCTTTAACTGTAATTAGTAAGAGGTGATCTTTGTGTTAAAAATTTGTTAATTATCTCAGTAAGCAATGTGATAGCATACTTCAGGGGGGGAGGGAGGGGTGTGTGAGACCACATGAAGTTTCATGAGGCACAAACTCAAAAGTTAAAGAATTTATAGTATAAGAAAGTTTCAGAACATACTTCTCTCCTGCTCTAAGTAATAAACTGAACTGGCTTTACATAAAGTGTTGATTGGAATGACATTAATAATTGAAACTACCAAATAACTGAAGATACCAAAAATAAGATCAAAAGGTAGCTATATATTTTGTAGGGGAGAGTTAAATGACAGTCTCTTGTTTGACATTGATTTTAGTTTAAAAGGTCTAGATTCATATTTAGAAAAATGTAATATGTTTGACCAAATCCAGCAAGGTACTGAGCATTCTCAGTTCCCACTGAAGTCACAGTTAAGGGGTCTCAACACCTTGCAGACTGGGCCCTTAACAGTTATAAGTCTAAACAGAAAAATTTATATCCTGCTCTGTAAATCCTTCCATTATTCTATAATTAAGGCACACTGGCCCTTATTAGCCAGCATAAGATTGTAGGGTGGGAAACAAATCCCACAAACCCCACCCTGCCTCCCCTCTCATGATAGTTATTGGTGTGTATTAATGAATTTTCAATTTGTTTTGGTCTGCAGGTTGCAGTTGGAGTTTCAGAGGATACTGTGGCTCCAGCCAACAATTTCCAACTATGGGTTTCACCCCTGCTAAAAGATTGGTGGACCTAGAAATATGTCATGGGCATCCTGCTGCCTTTTGATGTCATATTCAGTTTGTTGGCATAGGCTCTAAGGGCTTATGTGGTACTGTTTGTTGACAAATCAGCAGGGTTTTACTTGGTTTAGTAATGCGTCATTTATTTCACAGTATCACAATCCTGGGTGCTAGCTCCTGGCAGCAGGGGTGTTAACTCCTTTTCAGTAGGGTAGATACTGGTTTGGTGACCTTGGTTTAAGCAGGCTGCTAAGCCTTAGTACTGTGATGCTTGGAATTTGAGCATCGACAAGGGGAAGGCAGGTAACAGAGAGAGCACTGATGGCATTGCCCATTTTCACTGTTCCTAGGCCAGACTGCCTCAAGAACTTACCCTGTTATGGAATTAATAAATTTGCGGCCTCTTGCCCAAAAATTCGAGATATCTGTATTTGTCCTTACTGGTTCCTGCCATTCACAAATTTGCTTAAATGAAAACATATTTCTTTCAGCAGCAGAGGATGCCCAGGAGCTAAAGCACAGACCAAATGTAGCCCAGGCAGCTATAATTTATCAACTCAGTCTCTGAATAAGAAGATGGGAGATTCCTTAAATAGTGGTGGAAACTATACCCTTTCTCCACTATCCTCCACATGTTGAACTTGCTACCGCTGCATTATATCTGACCTGCACCTGCATGAAAGCCAAAGCTACTTGCAAAAACAGGTTCCCTTGCAAGGCAACAAAAAAAGAGCTGAAGATTTGGATTTTACAGTTTACATAAGCAATCAAACAAATTCAGAAGCAGAAGTATTAATTTTTAAATAGTAAATAGTAAGAATTAACTAATGAATAGCATCTTATACTGGCATATCCATTGCTCAAAATGTACTGACAGTTGTAAATGGCCAGGCAGTTTTCTGAATTCCACTACAAAGTCTCATTCACTTCCAAATCAAGCTTCATCCAGGTACAGTATATAGTAATTTAGATCATATTTAATAAGACCTTAAAGTTTCATTCTATTGGACACATTTTTCTTAGCAAGACTCACCAGGTGATTAAACACACAAATAAGTACCTTACTAGAAAAAAATTGATCTCTGCTACACTTTTGCCTACAGCCATTTTAGTTAAATTGAGGAAATGAAACAAAATATCTTGTCCAAGTTCTTTTAGTTTACAGTTCCAGCAATGTATTTGTTTAGATGCTAATAGGGTGAAAGATTAGTCCAGATTCAAGAAGAACCAATTTAGTATTTTAAGAAGATTATTTTATAACAGCATTCTGAGGAGATGGCACATCAGGACAATTTTGGAACTCAGACAAGAAACTGTGATTCTACTATAATGTAGTAATTATGTCACCATGTCATCACAGATATAAAAAACACTGTCAAACTTTAAATGACATTACAGGTTAAACAGGGCTCTCTCATCCTCTACCTTCAAACATACTATTTCAGATTAACCAGCGGTATGTTGCTATAAAAGCTTTTTCATTGCAAGCTTCTGTGTGAAGCTCTTCCATGTCTTTCATTGTTCTGAAGGTACAGAATGACACTTGAGAGACTACATGCTTTGTTGGAATTAATAAACCCTAGATTTTAAACATGGTACAGTACACAATACTTTTAGATAAGGCTTCCCTTCCCACTGCTTTATTGTTTTCTGATTACAATATCCCAGAACTCCTGTTGTAGGATTGCTTTTATTTTTTTTTCTTAAGGCAAGCACATAAGAACTTGATATAGAAAAGAAATGATATAGAGATATACAACTGAATCCAATGCACAGGGCTTTAAAGGTAAAAAAAAGTTTGCACTTAAATTAAGATTATGCCCAGTCATGTTCAAAATTACTTTATTCAGAAGGTTTTTGTTAATTTTGTCAAGTAAGTTCAACTACAGCCTTACCTTTTGGATCATTATGAGTCAACAGCTGGATGTCAAATTGTTTTGCAAATGCTGTGAGGTCAGGTGGCATCACACAACAGGAAGCTAAATTTACCTGGTTACTATTCGGTTTCACCTGAAAGAGAGAGATATCCTTCAGATGGAAAGTCACATTAATATGTTACTTCTACTTTAGACATGTATAAGCATCCTTTACTGTTGAATAAAATCTGCTCTGTATTGTTATTTTGAGCATTTTGACTTGAACCTTGTTTTAAACACCAAAAACTGAATAAAGCCCAAGCCTGATCCTGCAAGATGCTGTTGAGCACACAAGTCCTACTGGCTGTAGTGACTGAACTCATCTCCTTGCAACATAAGGCCCAGAATGATGACGGGGTCTCACTTCAGTAGGCTATGCATAATGAATAATGTTTGGTTTCTTGTCTATTGTGGTCATTAATATCAGCAGCCCTTTGTTTCCAGTAAAACAGGATGCTAGTTCTAAAAGAAAAACACTAGACTACAAATAATGCAATACATAATTAATTTTCATTCTTCCTGTGGATACAAATTTGCCGCTATCCACATACCCAATTCGTGGCCTAATCCAAAACCCACTGAAGTGAAAGGGATTTTTCTCCATTGAATTCAATGACTTTGGATCAGGCTCTCACAAATAAAGAGTACACACATTCATGATGTCAGAACATTACTGGCCAGAGTAAGATTTTCCCCCCCTCCACTTTACTTAAGACAGACAGCAAAAACAGTACAAATCAAGACTCTTATCAGGAGCCATAAGGATCCATAGTTATTAATTTATATCACTTTTACAGAGCTTGGAGGATTCTGAACAAACGAACAGTTTACATACACTAATATTAGTATGATTAGAATGTAATCAGCTCAATAACAAGCAGATGGCACAGATAAATGGAGACTTGCATGATTTGAATGTTATGGAAGGGACATTCAGTCTCTGCGAGAAGGTCAGTTACATTGCACAAAGAACAGTTCCCACTGTTTGATCCGTGTGCAGGAGGACACACAATCTGCCTAGCCTTTACAGATAAGCTTGGTATTCTAATGATATCTTCCTGAAAGGAAAGGAATTGTATCCAAATAGAGGTTAAAAAATGTAAAAAAATTCAGGTAATATTCCTGGGGGAAATCTGTGCCACTGCACACATGCAGAATTCACGTCCCCTGCAGATTTCTTTACTTCCCCACAGAAAAATGCCTGCTGACAGAAAAGCAAAGGGAAGCTGCAAGAGTGGTCACGTGCCCCTCCCTAGCAGCACGGGCACATCATTTCAGGTTCCTAGAGCAGCCGCCAATGAAGGTAAATCACTGCGGGGGGGGGAGAGGGGGGAAGGGAAGGCGGCTGGGGACGCCCTGTCCAGTGGCTCCTACCGTGCTAGCGGCTCAGCTGCCAGCCTCAGCTGGGCTGGGCAGGATGGGACCTTCCTCTTTCCCTGCAAGGCTGAATCAGACCGACCCCCAGAAACCTCCCCCGGAGCCAGGAAGCTCCACCCACCCTACCCCCGCTTCCTGTCCCCATCACTTCTCAGCCACAGGGTGAGGGGTCACTGTACAGGGAGCTGCTCCCCCGTCTGCCCAACCCCCATGCATCCAGACCACCCTATACCCAGACTCTTCTGCCGAGCCTCACCCTTCCACACCGAGCCCCCAGTACTGAACCCCCACCGCACTGAATCTCACCCTTGCATGCAGTGCCCCCTCCACCACCTCCCGCTGCAACCTACCCCCAATTCATCCAGAACCTCCCCCCCACCTCCCGCTGCAACCTACCCCCAATTCATCCAGAACCCCCCCCCCCCCCCGGACCCTCCCTAAGCCCCACACCTGCACTCACACCATGCTATCTTGGTGCGCGTGGCATGGAGGGGCAGGGCCCTGGGGTGTTTCCGGGCCAGGCCTGGCTCATGTGCTGTGTTAGGGTCGGGTGCAGCCTCACCACTGAGTCCATGTTCGGGGGGGGGGGGGGGGGAAACGGACGGACTGTTGCAGTGTGATCTCCCTGCTCCCCATTGCCATGCTGGAGCCTCCACATTTATTTATTGACTAATAAAATATGCAGAATTTTAAAATATTGGGTGCAGAATTTTTTTTGGTGCAGAATTCCCTCAGGAGTAAGGCGATTTCTTTTTTAAAAATTGGATTAAAATTGAAAAGTTTTAATTAAAAAATAGCACTATTTATACTTCTAATTTGTAATCAATTACAAGAATCTTCAAAACTCAAATCCTTTGCTTTCCAATATATCTTTGACAAACAGATTAGCATAATCAGTATTTTAATTTTAAAATGAAAGTCATTTTTCTGTTGTTTAACTGGATATGTGGCATACCAAGAAAACAACAGTAAAAACCATGCCTCAGAGTTACTATGGTTGAATAGTCTGTCCTTACCTGTGACCACAGGTACAGTTGCTCTAACAGCGTTTTATCTAGATCAGAAGTACCTATGGCAACAATCTTTTTGTGTTGAACTAAGTTCTCAAGTTCTCCCCAGTAAGGCTGTAAATACTCCAAAGAAAGATTAATTCCATCTTCAATAGGAGGTGGAGCAATGATCACAGAATCTAACTGGGTAACCCCAAGGGCAGAACATGCTGTGGAAAAAAAAAAAAGAAAAGAAAAAACTCAATCTGAGATAAGATGATAAACAATAAGCATGACAAGATATCTTTCAAAAACTCAGCTTTACGCCACTTTCATTTCTGAATCACCATTTGAGAGTTTCAAAGAATCTTTGTACCCAAGGACAGTAGCTAGATACAGAAATTCAGTTAAGAATCAAATACAGAGCTGAAAACTGAATTTCAGATACAATCTTGTGGTGAAAAACAACTTCTTGAACAGAGTCTGTAGCTCTCTATTCCTTTTTCGATATTAACATCTTTGATTTTACATCAAGATTGGCTGATTTATATCATCCTCATTAATGGTTGCACTTTTGACCTCTTGTTCTAGTCTATGACCTCCCCCTCCACAGTTGCCCAAGCACTGGTAAAGGACCATGAAGAAACACTGAGAAGGGCTATTCACATGCCACTGTGACTGAGGAGTTAATTGAAAACCAATACTGAACAGAATGGATCTGGACTTAACATGATTGTGATTATAAGTAAGATTGTGGCAAAGTTTGGGACATCATAAAGATTGTAAAGGTTATCCAAGTCATGAGAGGCTTCTGAGATAAACATGAATGAAATTAAATCAACGTAAACTGGCAGGCCACCCACGCATCTCCCTGAATTATGTGTTAAGTGCATATCTGAAAGCCTTACAAATTACATAGTGAATTGAAGCATATACATAGTGAAATGAGGCACAAAGGTAAATCTCATTTTCCTTTTGTTGCTAACAAACTCATGGTCATCTGGCATGCTATCAGCATACGTCTAAACTATGAGCTATGGGTGTGATTCTCAGCTCATGTAGACATACTTACGCTAGCTCCCATCGAACACACGCTAAAAATAGTAGTGTAGTAGCATGGGCAGCGGCATGGCTAGCTGTGCCAAGTACAAACCTGCTTGAACCCCGGGGTATGTACTCAGCACATATAGCTTGTGACAATCCTCACTGCTGCCCGTGCTTTGCAGTTACACTACTATTTTGACTGTGCTAGCTCAAAGAGAGCTAGCACAAGCATGTCTACATGAGTTGGGAATCACACCCCTAACTCAGTGTAGATGTACCCTCAAAGTGACATCTTTCCACCCTCTGCTGACTTGCCCAAATTAAGATAGATTTGGAAGAGGACATGGTCCAACAGGAAAGGTGTAATTTGAATTAGATTCATTATGTACATTATTCTAGTTTGCTTTGTACATTAGCAGAGCAGAATCTGTCAATAGTCGAAATATAAAAAAAAACTATATTAAAACTGAAAGTGACTTTGAAATCTCATTTACATAAGTGACTGGAAGGGGGCAACTGACAAGAATACTGTAAGGGAAGTAGAATATCTGTTCTTTACTCAATCCATTTCTGATTTGTAATTTTCATCTATACCAGATCTCTAACCCCTTTAATGCTTTTACAAGTGATTCCAGGATTTTCACACACATTTGTCAAATACATTTTAAGAATCAAAAGACAAGAGAAGTAGACATTTTCTGACCCTCAGGAATCCTTCAAACCCAATGAACTTTCAAGGTGGTAAAAAGGTCAGTGTTCTTGCTTATTTCCTTTAAGAATTTGTGGTACATGCTTAGCTCCTCTTTGGACAAACAAAACTTCAGACAGATGCTGTCAATATAACACTTTTTATTAGCATTACATTAGCTTTTAATAAAATAAATATTTTTAATTTGCTGTTGCAGCATTAATGTTACACTGCTGAAACAAGCATCATATAGAATGTGATACATCAATACTGCAGTTTCTATAGTGTTCAGAAGCAGGCAGGGAACAAATCAAAATTGGAAAACATTTACTGTTTCAAAAATCACCTCAGCATCAGATAACAGAACCAATTACACACCTTATGCCAAACAGTTTTGGTTTTTTTAATTAATTTGGTAAAAGAAGACTTTACTCCTACAATTAGATCCACAGAGGTGGGCTCTTGTACCTACCAGAACAAGGGGCTGCGCACACCGATCCAGCTGAAGTTTCAGGATCTAAGAGTCTATATTATATTTAATCCATTACTATGAACTGAACCAACATATAAATTAGACCTTAATTTAGTAATTTTGGCCATTTTGAGAGGCTCACCCTTCCACACCACTGAGCCCCCAGTACCTGAACCCCCACCGCATTGAGTCTCACCCCTACATCCAGTGCCCCCCCTCCCAAATCACCTTAAGAGTATTACAATTGCTAGAGAAATTGCAGAATAAATCAAGGCAAATGTAAAATTCCCCTCTTCAGCACAGAGGAAGACAACCTAAAACCCAAGTATTACAAATTGAAGAATTTTTGTAACAATCAGAAAGTAGAAAGCGTTGCACACAATTTCAGTTTTGCACTTACCCATATCAACTGCATCTCTGATTGAAGAAGAGTTTGATCCTGCGATGAACAGTTTTGCTGCACACCAAAGAAATGTGAGTTAATAACTAAAACCAGCTCCAGCTGTTAGAGAATATACAGTAAAACGCACAGATCAGTTACATTTCCAGCTATGTACTAGCATTGTATCAATCTTACATTTTGGCAAGAACTAATAAAGAGTACTTAGGACACATGCCAGCTTCTTAAGGAATTGAAAGATGTTTAAAAGTGGTGTTCTAAAAGGTGAAACAGAACTGTAGTTAGTATGTTTCTGAGATATCTTCAGAAGTCTCTTAAGACAGGAGGTTACCTAATAAGGGTAGTCTCTTGCACAGGTGAAACAGAGACGTAAGTGTTTTGGTACTTTAAACAACAATGATAATGACAAGTTTGTTTTTAAAACAGTTAACCTCACAGAACCAACAGACCTCTCTCCCCAACTTACTGAGGCTCAAAATTTAACATATCTCTATAGTTTGACCTTCCCCCCCTCAAATTCATCGTATTCCACTGGATAGATCATTATAATAGAATTGTGCCTCCAGTGTTATTCATTAATTACAGGATTTATTAGTCATTTTTTGGACAACCCTAATGTTAAACGAAAAAGGAGGCAAAGGTTTGCAAAAAAGCATTTAAAATCTGCTTGGGGAAGGTGGAGTAATTAAAAGCTGTACAGAGTATCTAGACATGTTATTGCAGGTCTTTTCAGTGAACAGCAGACAAATTCTGACTCATCCTAAATAAAGATATGAAAGTTTGTACTGCTGTCATTTGGCTTATCAGGCACCAAAGGGTAACATTTATGGATATTCTGCTTGTAACAACAGCACATGGGTTCTTTCTATAACTATCTTAAGATTTATCCTTGGACTGCCCATGAGGTTATCAATATAAATATTATGTACACTCACTTAAAAAAAAAAAAAAAGGGACACAGACAGAACTTTGGGTCTAGCGAAGCTAGATACAGAAGCCTTTATGCCACCGTTATACTCCCCAACAATCCTCAGAGATGCCAGGAGCCACTTCATCCCCAGTGCAATGTAGGGAAGCCTCAAAGCTTCTTTAAGAACTAGCTTATTCAGTTTGAGCATCAATTTAACTAAATCCATTTAGAAACTGATTTAAATAAGTCAATGCAACTCACTGGTGTGGGCTCTCAAACTGATCTAAGAGTGCCTTACTCTCTGATTTAGCTTAGGGCTTGTCGATACTACAAAAATTAGGTCAGCTTATTAGGTTGGTGTCCACACTACCCTCCTTCTGCCGGCGGTGTGCATCCTTACCAGGAGCACCTGCACTGCCTGAAGTGGGGCATTGCAGGACACTGACATCTGAGTGTGGGGTTCATAGCTGGAGCACCGCACCTACCTTGAGGTAACAGCCAGCGCTGTGACCCTGGCAGAGGCGCAATTTCACAGCATGGTGCCTGCCACAACTGAAATTTACATTATTGCCAATTTCATGGCTCCCTTAGATCAAACAAGAATGTCAATTTCACTGCTGATAGGCCTCCTGCTTTGAAATTGATCAACCAGGCTGGGCTCACAGTTCAATCTGTCAGTCTGAGGTTGGGATCCAGCTGTGAGTCTGGCACTGGGCTAACAGCTAGAGGAGGGGCAGTTGTGAGCCTGGTACCAGGCTCAATTTCACAACAAGGGAGCCTAGGAGAAGTGAAATTAACATTATTGTCAATTTCAGGGCTCCAGCTGTGAGCCTCTCCCCCCTTGCAGAGTAGAGACAATAGCAGCCATGAACCTGACAAGAATGACAGCAATGTGAGTGACGCAGCCTCTACAGGGACACTGCGTCATCCTAACTACATCCACATAAGCGCTACACCTCTTGCAGAGGTGAAGTTATTATGTCAGTGTAGCAGGCCACTTATTACAGCAGAAGCAGCATTCTAGCATAGACACTGACATAATTAAGTAAACATAAGCTGCCTTATGTTGCCCTAACTCTGTAGGGTAGACCAAGCCTCAGTTTCATTAAAAACTAAGAGTATGTCTACATATAAACCTCTTCAGCTCCTCAGTGAAGAGGTTACCTACACCACCTGGGTGGGAAAAGGTGGAGGTTTCCCATCAGAGTAGGTACTCCCCAAGAGGTAGAATTCTCCCATCGACCTAGCACTGTCTGCACTGTATCATTCAGAGGTGTGAATTTTTCACACCCCTGAGTAACACAGTTATACCAACCTAACTTCCTAGTACAGACCAGGCCTAAGAATTTAGTTCAACTGCTGCTCAAGCCACATGTACACCAGCCCCTTGCTGCAACAGACCCAAAGACTGTTCCAGCTGCTAAGGATTGCTGGAGCAGTGCTATCCCACATACCCTATATCAATTTAGTTACATGAATGCTAATCTCACCAGCCTAAGAATGTTTAACAGGAAGTTGCACCCATTTAGCTAAATGCATTTCTAAACCAATTTTGTTAAATCAGTACAGTTTGCTCAAGTAGACATGGCCTGGCCTGAGACAGAGAAATCAAATGACTTGTCCAAAGTGAATCAAAAAGATGGGAATGGAACTCTACTATTTTGAATCTCACTGTATATCTACATGGGGATAAAAAGCCCTGGAGCATGGCTGCAGCTGGCCTGGGTCACTCACAGGGCTTGAGCTCGGAGGGCTAAATATTGCTGTGCAGATGTTGGGCAGGAGCCCAAGCTTTGGGATCCTCCATCCTCTCAGAGCCCCAGAGCTTGGGCTCCAGTCCAAGCCTGAACCTCTACACAGCAATTTTTCACACCCAGAACCTAAGCTCCACAAGCCCAAGCCAGCGGACCTGGGCCACCTGTTTTTTTTATCCTGTGCAGACGTACTCTCAACCATGCTGTCTCATCAGTTACTCAGTATGTCCTTTTGCAGATTTTTTTTCCTCTCATTTCCACTCTCCTCTTTTCCTCCTCTTCCCATCCCCAAAACACCCTTCCCTATTTAATTAAATATTAATGAAGAAAGTTAAGTCACAAGCCCTGCTCCCACTGAACAGATCCTGCTATCAAACCCAAGTCAACAAGCCTGCTAGCCAGAGCAAACTATTTAGTTCTTTTAAGTTCCCTAAATGTAAAGTATATTCTGCAAAGCAAGAGTACATTTTTTCATTCCTTACCTGACACTTTCAATTCTTCCCTTTCTTCAGGATTTATCTTCTCCATTGCTTGATCTACAATACATTCCAGGACATCTGGCATTTCCTGCAGAAAATACATAACATTTAGGAGCAGTTTGTCAATATTAGAGAGTTAATAATCCTCTGAAGAATTCATTAACTGTTACAACAAAAGCCTTATACCAGGATCAAAAAAAAAAAAAAAAAAAAAAAAAAAGCATAAAATACTATAAAGGAAGTAACCTAGTGCTTCCACACTTTAGAGGGGCCCAGCCTACTCCAACGCCAGAGCAGAGAAGGAGCGGGTAACAGGTAAGAGAAAGGCCACATCTACAGTACAGGCACTTCAGCAGCACTGCTGCAGCACTGCAGGTGTTCTGTTGTAGCACCTTAAAGTAGATGTTTTCTGAAGCAACTGAATGGATTTTTTCCAGTGATTTTCAACCTGTACGTAGCCCATGGGCCACTTGCGGCCCAATCAGCACACAGCTGCAGCTCATGCAACATCCTCAGGGCCATACAGGTAGTATTGGACGCGGCCCACAATGGTAAACAGATTGAGAACCCCTACTTTTTTCCATTGCTGTAGGTAATCCCCCTCTCTGAACGGTGGTAGCTAAGTTGACAGAAAAATTCTTCCATCAGCACAGCCACATTTGCCCTGGGGGTTAGGTTGCCATTGCTGGGTCGACCTAACTTAAATGTAGACCAAGCCAGAGTTACATGACCAGGTTTGTCTCTGCCCTCAAATACAGAGGTACTTTTGAGGTTCCAAAAAACTTACTGAAACCTAATATATCAACTACATTTGAAGAAAGGAATAGGGGGATTCATTTTTTTCCCTCCAGTTATACTTCATAACTGAAAGTTTCTCCTTCAGCACAGGATGAATAATGTTCTTTTGGAGAATTTGACAAACTGCTCTCTTTCAAAATGGCTGCTATTTCCCATTGTTCTAAATGGGACTGACACCAAAGCTGCTCTCAGTTGATGGCCATTTTGATAAAGCCATCTCTCTCTCATCATTCTCAACGGGACAGAGTTTCACTGCCTCCGGACAGTACAGGCCACTAACACAAGTACAGCTTGTCTCTACTCTCACTGAGAGCAATGGGAGATGACAGCTATTTTGAGAGAGAAAGGAACTCTTCGTGAGCTTTGATGAACTAGACAGTTCCATGCCCTAGCCTCTGATGAGACTGACACCTTCAGTTATGAAAAATGACAAAAATATAATTAATCACAAATATTTCTTTTCAATGCAATTCATTGCTCCACATCTACTTGAGAATGGGCAGGAGGAAGAGAAAACTAGGAGTGTGTGCATCGGGAAATGTAGGAAGGTGCAAGACGGTATCATTAGCGAGAAAAGAGATTTTATCCCTAGTTCTATCCGAAACTCAGAGTAATCTTTGTTAAAAAACTGCAGGGAACTTTTTTTTAAATAAAAGTGTATCCTAACATGATTCATGGAGCAAAGCAAAACATGCAATATCATTTTACCTTTTTTATTTCCCAATTTTAGTAGGTGGGCTCTAATATTGAAATGTGACCATACAAAAAGCCACAGGATCTTCAATATCGTCAAGTGGTCAGGATCTTGGTTTCATGTGTTATCTGAAAGTTGGCACCTCAAACGAAAAGTGTCACTTCTGAATCATCAGCAACTCATCCTGTATTATTCTAACATTTCACTTAGAGAGAACTCCCTTACAAACAGTGGCCAGGCCCAACTGTTTAGTCTGCATGACCTCACAAAATAGATCTATAACTCAAACTCCACCATGTTTGCATATGCATATGCTGCAATTAATTTTCAAGATAAACTGTGCTATCTGAGATTTGTATGTAATGACAAATCTTGTTTGTTAGCCAGGACTTTATGCTGATTAAGTCTTATTTCTGTAGAACACAGATTAAACTATCAAAAGCAATATTTGTCTTTCCAGTAACTTATTTAATTTCACAAGTACTTAACCAAGTTCGTAGAATAAAATATCAGGGTTGGAAGGGACTTCAGGAGGTCATCTAGTCCAACCCCCTGCTCAAAGCAGGACCAATCCCCAATTTTTGCCCCAGTTCCCTAAATGGCCCCCTCAAGGACTGAACTCACAACCCTGGATTTAGCAGGCCAATGCTCAAACCACTGAGCTATGTTGTGACAAAGGGAAAAAATTTGATTAGTTAAATTCTATTTGCAAAGAAACGATAGACCCCTCACCTGGTTTAGATCGAGGCTGATCTTTGAGCTCCATTCATTCAGTGTTTTTTGAATGCAGTCACGTAGCTATAAAACAACATTATATTATTAATTCATATTTAAGAGTTATGCTACAATTGCACAGGCAAAACAGGTTTATATGAAAGTTAGAGGAGCTGATTGAGAGAAAAGGGCCAAGGATGCTATCCACAAAGGCATAGAAAAGATTTTTACTTCAAAGTTCTGTTTGTCGCTTGTACAAATTAGTTTGGTTCTGCTTACATGTCCTAGTCTCGCTCCTCTTTTACCAAGAGTTGGTCAATAGTGGAGGGTACTGCACTTCATAAACTTTTCAGGTCAGTACTGCCTTAACCTAAGAGCACTTCTGAAATCTCAGTCTTTCAGCAAAGAAAGAGTATCTTCCTCTAAGACAATAAAAATCTTGTATAAGGTAACAATTTAATCAGACATTAGAAGAGCACTATATTGCAACGCTGGAATCAGAGCTTCAAGATCAGTCATAAACCATTCATTAGGTGTCCATTTCCACACAGGAAGTGTTTTTCCTCTCTTCTAGCATTTACTAACTGCATTTTTTTTTTTTTTATACTGCCAGTGCTCCCAGATCATCTGTCACCAAAGAGACTAGAATTAGGATCTTACCTTTCAGTAACACTTTCCCTGAGATCACAGATGCAGCATTAAACTGACTAGGATAGTGATCATACAACTACATGGATCATATTATATCAGAGGTGGGCAAACTATGGCCCGTGGGACCCTCCTGCCCAGCCCCTGAGCTCCTGGCCCAGGAGGCTATCCCCCAGCCCCTCCCCTGCCGTTCCCCCTCCCTCGCAGCCTCAACTCACTGTGCCGCCAGTTCTGTGCTGCGCGGTGACATGGCTGGCTCCAGCCGGGCAGCACGGCTGCCTGTCCTGGGTGGCGCGGTTGTAGCGCCGCCAGCCACCGGTGCTCCAGGCGGCATGGTAAGGGGGCGGGGGGGTTGGATAGAGGGCAGGGGAGTTCAGGGTGGTGGTCAGGGGTATGGACAGGGGTCGTGGCTGTCAGAGGGTAGGGAACAGGGGGGGTTGAATGGGGGCGGGGGTCCCAAGGAGCAGTCAGGGGCAGGGATTATGGGGACGGTCAGGAAGAAGAGGGGGGGTTAGATGGGGCAGGAGTCCCAGGGGGTCCATAAGGGGAGAAGGGGGGGGGGCGGGCGCGGATAGGGGCCTCCCCTAACCAGACTTCCATAAAAAATTTGGAAACGAATGTGGCCCTCAGGCCAAAAGCTTTGCCTGCCCCTGTATTATATTATTACTACACATTATTTTATACTGCAGGCTTTGCTTTAGTAAACACATTACTAAACAAGAATGTTCTATGGGGCCAGTTATTCTGTGGAGAGCTGGAAAGACAGTACTTGGACAGTACACAACTGATTTATAAGCCACTGCCCTATTTTTCTTTTTAGGTTATTTTTAAATCTGTATGGATACTCATACATTTACTATCATTCTATGAACAATTTTCTTGCTGTCTCCAAGGACAACTTACTCGAACACAGGGCCCAATCTTACCAACAGTTGCAAGCTTGAGTAGCCAGGCTGTAAGAAAACAGGCCCACATTAGATTTGGATGAATGATGATTTTAAATTGAGTTGGGATATCAGCATGAGCAATAGGCCTAAAGCATGTTACCAAATAGAAAGCCATCATGAGAAAGTTGTGGTGTTAAAACTTATAGTGTGTTAACTTATTTAAGGTTTGGGCTGAAGTAACAGAAATAAAACATGGTTGACTGGGTACCAGGTACAATAAATTGGTTTCATGTATTATAAAAAACTGCTTCATCTGACCTTAGCAATTGGCAAGGACTTCACTTGTTTGTTGAAGGGTATAAAAAGTAAACTCTTAAAGGGTTAATTGCTAATACCTGCCAGACCAAGTTGAAGCCAACCAATATGGGTCTAAGAACCCCTGGGCTTAGCCTGTTTGTAAGTAATTTCATTAAATACTTGTAAGTGATGTTACTGTTTGCATGTAGTAAATTGCTTATTATTTAGGCTTTTTTAGGCATGTTTAGAGCAATTGTATAAATACCATTTGTCCTTTGGATTTAATAAAGGAATTTATGATTAAATCAGTGTTGTGGTAATACCCTGCGTAAATAATAATTCTGACACAGGCCCCAAACGTATAAGTGGTTATCCACAAATGTAAAAATTTATTATAAGAGACAAGAATATTTGTGAATGTTAGAGTCTAAAGATTGTTTTATAACCATCTGAAATAGTAAAGAAAGGATAAAAATTCTGCACCAGATAGACTGCACAAAAGTCTCAAAAGACAGGAATTAATGCCTCTGGGTGATTACAAAAGAAGTGAGGCTGCATTGAGACTGTTCGGGCACAACTCAGGGGGTGTGACCCAGGATCCATTTCCTTCAGGGTGAAGAAAACGTACTGCTGAAGGTGTATATTCTATATTGCTCGTTAACAACTCTTCCATCTTCTCACATCCACCAAATAAAATTGGGAATAAGAAAAAACATTTTCTTTGAATAATATAGCGTGTTTGTTTACTTTGGCTATCACTTTTGTAAGTGGGTTCTTTAAAGTTGGGCTCCTCAGCTCATAACTTGAGGCTCACGTTTTGTAAAAGTCTTGGTCAAATTCTTATCTGAATCAAAAAGCACCTTAGAACATTAAAGTAGCATTGTTAAAATTTAACTTAATTTTCCACAGTTAATGTTGATTGAAATCCAAAAAATAAACAGTCACCGAGAACAGTTAATTCTTATAAACAAAAGTAAAAATATTTTCTCTCTCAGGAATTATTGGTAACCTTTATATTAACCACAGGTTATGTAAAATGTTATTTATAAAAGATAAATCTTGGGCTTAAGTTGACCCAATAGCAATGTTAGTTTACAACTTCAGTGAACTGGGTCCCCTTTTTTGGTGTCAGTTCAGCTTTACCTGGGCTTGCATGTTAAAACTAACCTGTGATTTCTTGAGTCTTTCCCTTTCAACCAATATTAATTCCTTATTCTCATCAATCATTCTGTGTTCTTATTTCAGTTCCAGAGTTTCAGACCATATGCATTTTTGCAGTACTGGTATACTTCCCACTTAATACTTATCATACTTTTTAAATATTTTGTTGGCTCATGAAAGGCAGACTAGACTGACAGGCCTGAAGACAAAAGTGCACATCCACATACAAGGCACAACCGGGCCAGCAGCTATACCAGGGATCAGCAACCTTTGGCATGTGGCCCGCCAGGGTAAGCTTCCTGGTAGGCCAGGCCAGTTTGTTTACCTGCTGCATCTGCAGGCTCGGCTGATCGCAGCTTCCACTGGCTGCAGTTCACTGCTCCAGGCCAATGGGGGCTGCGGGAAGCGGCACAGGCCGAGGGATGTGCTGGCTGCCGCGTCCCACAGCCCCCATTGGCCTGGAGCAGCAAACCGCGGCCAGTGGGAGCTGCAATCAGCCGAACCTGTGGACGCAGCAGGTAAACAAACCAGCCCAGCCCGCCAGGGAGTTTATCCTGGCAGGCTGCGTGCCAAAGGTTGCCGATTCCAAAGCTATTCAAACTTCCCCCCCCATAGCCAATTTCTTTTCTGGAGGAATCACTTCTGAAATGAAAAGATAATGAGCATAGAGATCAAACTCAGTTCTTGAGCCTTCTACTGAGACTGAGAACAAGCATGCCAGCTGTGATGCAGAAACTTGTCCACTAGGAATTGGTCTGAGACCTCAGACTCACTTCATATAGACCACTGAACAGCTGTCATTCAGCAACAACTCAATTAGAGCCAGTAACTTTAAAAACAAAATGTTTCATAATCTCATTACCCACATTCTGTGCCAGCCAGGCACCCTTTTCAGCATTTACCCATAAGTCTACTCGTATCTCATCTTAATAGTTATGAAAAATAAAACTGTAGCTCAATTAAGTTGCCAATGCTGCTTTCATATAACTATTCTAAAAATCACAATCCTTGTAGTTACTGAACAATTCTCAAATTGCTAGATAGCTGCTACCACTACTATTTCTTGTGATAATGCTCAGATAATTTTCATGCATTTCATAGCATGGATAAGATCTGAAACCCATAGCAATATGAACACCACCTCTAAAGCGTGGCACTCCCACAGTAATCTAATGGGATTAGTTTAGTGCCAAATACATACTACCAAAGGTAACAGTCATGGAGAGACAGCCTGAAGTGTGTTCAAAATTTTAACAACTGTCATAAGCTTCTAGTCTTCAAAGAGGACAATGATTGTAATATTAAGAGGCGTCTCAAGACTAAAACACACATCAAAGTTTCCTAAGAGCTATCACCATCATCATACTGTGCACTATTGCATCTTCTTATAATGTGCATGGCACAAATGCTCCTATTTACTTTATAGCCAAAAATATAAAAAATTAAAAACTACTCCCTATGCGAATTCCAGTATTGTTACTTGAACCCCTTTATGCACATTTTAAAATTCATTAGCACCTTTCCACAGAACCATGTCTCACTATGGCTCTTATTAGAAAAGTGTTAACACCTTTCTTCCTTGGAACAGATATTAGACCTGGGTACTCTTTGATCCATATCAGTAAAGACCAGAGCTGTAATAGGATTCCATACCACAATCACGAGGCACATCACAGGCAAGACCAGAACACAATGTGGTAGCAAATTTTTTATAGTAGATGGACTGTCATGGAGTCACAGAGTCTGGTCTCTCAGCCTGAAACCAATCTCCTGGGAGTGACCCCTTTTGCGTGCCAGACCCCAAGGACCGGCACATTTCCACAATAGCAGGCCCATGGCCTCCAAGACTGAGCCTTCAGCACCAACACTCCCTGCCTTTCTCTGTAGCTCCCTGTAGTAAATCCTGCCAAGCCAAATTCCTGGGGGAGGCTTGTACTATGCTCCTTAGGGTGCAATGCTCTCAGTGAGTATTTGCAGCATTTATGTACCATAAGCTTTAATATCCACAATAGACCAAAGTCAAAACTAACCCAGGCAGCTACAGGTCCACGGAGGTTCACCCACTTATTCAAGAGTCTTGGGTCCTTGGTTGGTAAAGAGGAACCAAATCCTTCTAGTTTACTCACGTAAGCACTCCTTCCTCAGTCAACAATTAGCTCCTGATGAGGTATAGGGTACTAGTATGAGAAACGTAGCAGAATTTACCCCACTTTAGCAAACATTAGAGCTGTCCAGAGGGCAACAATTCCTTTCTCCAGAGACGGGTTTAGGTTTCAAAACCTTTGGAACATTTTCACTACATGTCTGTTACCAGCTTGTAACCTAAGCACCTGAGATGGGGGACGCCCAGGTTCCAGTCCCTCCTCCAGGCTCCGCATCAAGCAGAGCAGGGACTTGAACCACCCGAGGCTAGAGCCCTGACTCCCAAGCTACAGAAGGTGAGCCATCCCCCCGCTTCCCCAGAAGTGACTGCTCGCAGCAGCTCTGCCCCAGTGACTGCCACCCACCTCAAGCCCTAACGGAGAGGGGTGGCAGCGGCTTCATACCCCAGTCCCCTCCTCTCCGTGCGGGCGAGGGGGGCATTTCACAGACACTTCCCCACCCAACCGATCCGAGCCCGAGCCTGCGCCTGGCCGGCGGCCGGGTGCCTTTAGGCCGGCCGGGGCAGCCCCTCACCTCCTCGCTGGGGGTGGACGGGCACTTCTTGCGCAGCCGGCCCCAGTTGAGCAGGTTGCCCGTCTGCAGGTTGAGGGTGGCCGCGTGGTCCAGGAGAATCCTGGCTCTGCCGCTGTCCGTCCCCATGGGAGCCCGCACTCCGCCCGCCGGTCGCCTTCGCTGGGGTCGGCAGGCTCCCGCGGCTCCTAAGGACCCGGAGCCGGCTGCGGCTGCTTGTGAGGGGGCGCCTGGGGGCTCCGGGCGGCGTCGGGAGGAGCCGGCGGCGTGCGTGCGCTGGCTGGAGTGGGAGCGGGCTGCGATTGCCGCTGCCGGCGGCGGCGGTCTGGGCTCCGGGCTCCGGAGGGCGATGACTAAGGGGAAAAAGTGCTTTGTAACCGCGGCTGGTCACATGGCGCAGGGACAATGGAGCGGGGCGGGGAGCTGGTGATACAGCCGCAGGGGAGGGAGTTCGAGCTGCTGCTGGACTGGAGCCGGGAGGCGGAGTCCGGGCGCGAGGGCAGGCTGGGGCGAGCTGCTCAGGCGCGGCCCTGCTGGCACCAGGAGAGCGGGCGAGAGGCAGAACCAGCCCGCCGCGGGTGCGCCTTTGCCGTTAGTGCGCATGTCCAAAACATCCGAGCATGCGCATCCGGCCATGAAGCTTTTGCCCTCGTCTGGGCTCTTGTGCCGCTGTCTAGCCGCGCGGGCCGCGCCCTTTGGCTACAGTCAGTGCGAGGGGGCGGAGCGCTTCCGTGCCAGGGCCTTGCCAGCCGCGCGTGCTGAGGGATTGCTACTGCAAACTAATGCATTTGTTTAATCGTCATGTTTCTGGACAGACATCTCTGTGGATGGGTAAAAAAGAGGGAGACCATGTTATGCCATAAACGTTGTTAGATAAAAATTAAATATCCAGTAACTGCATTTCACTCCAGCGGTGCCTGCAATTTAGCAGTGGATGAAAAGATCCCTGTAGGCAGGGGTCAGATTGGCTCCCAATGAAGTTATTGGGAGTTTTACCCTTGACTTCAAAGTGAGCAGGAGCAAATCGTAAGAGCCCAGTAGTCCTGCAAGGTGCAGAGTTCTCCCAATGTTCAGCACCTTGCAGGCTCAAGCCCTATGGCCCAACCTTACAATGAGGTACAGTGGTCAACCTGCTGTAAGCATTCTGCAGTCTCTGTAAATGAAAGGTGCTATGAAACTGTAAAATATTTTTGTAAAATTCTACCAAAATCAAACAAATCTTCAGTATTGTTAAATGTAAATGTTATAAATAGAAAAGGTAATAACAAAATGTTGTTTAAGTACATCAGAAGCAGGAAGCCTGCTAAACAACAAGTGGGGCCCCTGGACGATCGAGATACAAAAGGAGCACTTAAAGATGATAAAGTCATTGCAGAGAAACTAAATGAATTCTTTGCTTCAGTATTCACAGCTGAGGATGTTAGGGAGATTCCCAAACCTGAGCTGTCTTTTGTAGGTTACAAATCTTAGGAACTGTCACAGATTGAAGTATCACTAGAGGAGGTTTTGGAATTAATTGAGAAACTTAACAGTAACAAGTCACTGGGACCAGATGGCATTCACCCAAAGAGTTCTGAAAGAACTCAAATGTGAAATTGCAGAACTATTAACTATGGTTTGTAACCTGTCCTTTAAATCAGCTACAGTACCCAATGACTGGAAGATAGCTAATGTAACACCAATATTTAAGAACGGCTCTAGAGGCGATCCTGGCAATTACAGACCGGTAAGTCTAACGTCAGTACCGGGCAAATTAGTTGAAACAATAGTAAAGAATAAAATTGTCAGACGCATAGAAGAAAATAAATTGTTGCGCAAAAGTCAACATGGTTTCTGTAAATGGAGATCATGTCTTACTAATCTATTAGAGATCTTTGAGGTGGTCAACAAACATGTGGACAAGGGGGATCCAGTGAACATAGTGTACTTAGATTTCCAGAAAGCCTTTGACAAGGTCCCTCACTAAAGGCTCTTAAGTAAATTAAGTTGTCATGGGATAAGAGGGAAGATCCTTTCATGGACTGATAACTGGTTAAAAGACAGGGAACAAAGGGTAGGAATAAATGGTAAATTTTCAGAATGGAGAGGGGTAACTAGTGGTGTTCCCCAAGGGTCAGTCCTAGGACCAATCCTATTCAACTTATTCATAAATGATCTGGAGAAAGGGGTAAACAGTGAGGTGGCAAAGTTTGCAGATGATACTAAACTGCTCAAGATAGTTAAGACTAAAGCAGACTGTGAAGAACTTCAAAAAGATCTCACAAAACTAAGTGACTGGGCAACAAAATGATAAATGAAATTTAATGTGGATAAACATAAAGTAATGCACATTGGAAAAAATAACCCCAACTATACATACAATATGATGGGGGCTAATTTAGCTACAACTAATCAGGAGAAAGATCTTGGAATCATCGTGGATAGTTCTCTGAAGACATCCATGGAGTTTGCAGCGGAAGTCAAAAAAGCAAATGGGATGTTAGGAATCCTTAGAAAAGGGATAGAGAATAAGACAGAGAATATCTTAATGCCCTTATATAAATCCATGGTACGCCCACATCTTGAATACCGCATACAGATATAGTCCCCTCATCTCAAAAAAGATATACTGGCATTAGAAAAGGTTCAGAAAAGGGCAACTAAAATGATTAGGAGTTTGGAATGGGTCCCATATGAGGAGAGATTAAAGAGGCTAGGACTTTTCAGCTTGCAAAAGAGGAGACTAAGGGGGGATATGCTAGAGGTATATAAAATCATGAGTGGTGTGGAGAAAGTGAATAAGAAAAAGTTATTTACTTGTTCCCATAATATAAGAACTAGGGGCCACCAAATGAAATTAATGGGTAGCAGGTTTAAAACAAATAAAAGGAAGTTCTTCTTCACTCAGCGCACAGTCAACCTGTGGAACTCCTTGCCTGAGGAGGTTGTGAAGGCTAGGACTATAACAGGGTTTAAAAGAGAACTGGATAAATTAATGAAGGTTAAGTCCATTAATGGCTATTAGCCAGGATGGGTAAGGAATGGTGTCCCTAGCCTCTGTTTGTGAGAGGATGGAGATGGATGGCAGGAGAGAGATCACTTGATCATTACCTGTTAGGTTCACTCCCTCTGGGGCACCTGACATTGGCCACTGTCAGTAGACAAGATACTTGGCTGGATGGACCTTTGGTCTGACCCAGTATGGCCATTCTTATGTTCCTAAACTCAACAGGCCTGCTCCGTTACACTCAGTATAAAAATCCAGAATAACCTTCTTGACTTCAGTGGAAGTAACTCCAGATTTAAACCCAGAATTTGGTCCAATTGAACTATATATGATCTAAAGTAGAAGAGGATTCTTCTTTTGTTGTCTGCAGCTGGTACCTGGGAAGGAAACCTGCTCCTATAAGACAAACCTCTAGCAAAAATATATTTTAAATAACCAACTAAATGGATAAACATAAAAGACAAACGTAAAAGAAAATGTCAGCATCTCAGAAACAGAAATGATAAAATCAGTTGTTATAAAAACAGAATTCCTGATCATCACAATCGACACTAATCTGTTTTTCTCATGTGTGGAATAATAAATCCCCCCCTTTATGTGTACACTAGGGAGGGATATAACTCTTTCTGGTACCTGGAATTTGCTTCAGCAAGCTGATATTTATCACTGTCTGTTGGTCTCCAGTAATGTTTTACAGAAGACTTGGAATGATTCCAATGGGCTGCAGCTAGAATGGAGGAAAACACAGTTAATGTTGTTAGATGGCTAAACACCTCTTACTGATGCACCAGATCTGGTTACATCAGTACTTGCTTGTTTCCTGGTGGCCTATAGCCATGATTTAATCACGTTATCCTTTCAGGCCTATGATGGCCACCAGAAGAGAGCTTAGTTGCTCATTTACAGTCTGAAGAACAGGAAACTAGTAAAGACACATTACAGGTTGAACCAAACCCAGTACAGCCAATTGAAACATAAATTACAAATACTTTTTCTGAATCTACATCACACACTGCTATAACTAGGTAACAATATATCATCCCTTACCCCCAAGGCTTTGTGTCCCAGCACTTGAGATCAGAAGGCTCCGGAATTATCAGTCTATAAGCAATTCTAATGTGGGCAGTTTGACTGTTGCTTTTAAATTTTAGAATCAGGCTTATTTTTCTTTCTTTCTTTCTTTCTTTCTTTCTTTCTTTCTTTCTTTCTTTCTTTCTTTCTTTCTTTCTTTCTTTCTTTCTTTCTTTCTTTCTTTCTTTCTTTCTTTCTTTCTTTCTTTCTTTCTTTCTTTCTTTCTTTCTTTCTTTCTTTCTTTCTTTCTTTCTTTCTTTCTTTCTTTCTTTCTTTCTTTCTTTCTTTCTTTCTTTCTTTCTTTCTTTCTTTCTTTCTTTCTTTCTTTCTTTCTTTCTTTCTTTCTTTCTTTCTTTCTTTCTTTCTTTCTTTCTTTCTTTCTTTCTTTCTTTCTTTCTTTCTTTCTTTCTTTCTTTCTTTCTTTCTTTCTTTCTTTCTTTCTTTCTTTCTTTCTTTCTTTCTTTCTTTCTTTCTTTCTCTGGGTAACTATAATTGAAGGGAACCTTGAGCTACAAATTATAGCTTTGCTATCACCAATGGAATTTTAATTGTGTATGTTTAGTAGGAATTTCTTTCTCTGACCTATGTATTGTGTTAAAGTGGAATTGAATTAATTTGCATAATCTCCCCACATTCCAAAACATTGGGCGTGGACTGTTTCTAATCTAGAAGAACAGTTTAAAATATTTTTATATTCTGTAATATTTTTGATTTGACTACTTTTACAAGTTTGAGTTATATTCTTCTATATACACACATACACAGTAAGCGGAGAAGTAACACTTATCAGGGGAAATGTTAACTAATTTTGAAGTGCAATAATAAAATGATTTTTTCTTTTGTCCCAATATAAAAATAGAACATTTAGCCCGGCCAAGACAAAGGACCAAATTCACCTCTGGCTCAAGTGGATGCAACTCCATACATTTCAATGGAGTTGCATCTATTTGCGCAGGCAATTAATTTTGTCCCATAGGTTTTCTTAATCCTTTGCCTTTCTGGTAGAAACCGTTCTTTCTCAGATGAGCTATCCTTTGATATTTTTCTTTATAAAGTTTCCATGCTAAATTCTAGAGTTGCATAGGGTTGTAAATCAATGCAGAATACAGCCCACCTGTCTACTCTAGTGGGAAATATTCAATAATGAAAAGTAACATTCTTTTAATGCATTCCAAATTTACAAAAATTGCATTTATTATTAAAATCTCATTACACCTCAGAGCCAGCTTTGTGATTTCATTAACTGACTAATGGCAGCTAGAAATAAAGATTTTCTTTTTTCTTTGAATAGTCTTTAATTATTCTACTAAAGTCTAAATTGTCTATTATATAACTGTCAGCAGATAACAGAGAAGTCTCTTCATTGGCCTTCCTGAGATTGATAGCAATGATGTGGTTGAGGATTTGGTTTTGTTAAATCCATTCTCCTCTCAGTATGATATGTTTCAGTACCGGCTGTGAAATATCAACGCTCACAGAAATAGTTCAGAATATTGCAGTTGATAGAATGTTTTTTTAGACCTGAAAAATTAATATCATTTAATGAGTACTCGTGATAAGAAAAAAAACTGCTTTTTCTACCAAACTGTCTCTGATGATTTCCACAAAGTCTACACCTCCCCTTCTTTGAGAGAGATAGAAGGAGAGGAGGGGATGTAGGCTGTGGTGGTTACTGATGTCCCAGAAGCTGTAGCTTCAGAGCAGATATGCATGAAAAAATCCTTTGGCTAGGCAGGGGAACATGCTGTGGAGGACAACCAGAATCTGGTTTTGTATTCTCCCTGCTGAAGCTGCAGAGCCCCAACCCGTGGAGGGGGAGCAGCTGGGCTTCTGCCATCTCTAGATGCAGGAAACAGAGCACTGCTCTTTTCCTTCTACCTGCCACAGGGCTTTTCGACTCGGGGTTGCTACCCTCCTCAGCACATAATGGAAAGTAGTGTAAGGAAAATCTCATGGTACAAATATGGGAGCAACCAGGCTTTGCTTTTGGCTGTTACAGCCCTGATCATGCCAACCTAGATGTTTGCAGAAGCCTGGGCATATTCAGACTGATCTGAGTGCTGTTGTGAGTAATAAAAGTGCTGCTCCTTCTCTCATGACAAACCCATTACTTGTGGGAAATGCCTAGCATGCTTCTGGGCAATGTACAAATAAACCAAATACAGATTAATGCTAAGAAATCAGGCTTTACTAACCATGTGGGCTATTATTTTTAGTCTGACTGTGCCCTTTACCTTTACCAGGAAGAGAAAAGAAGAGAGAAACCCAGGGAGATTTTGGAGAGATGGGATTGAAACAAAGTCAAAGCACAGCCAGACTGCTGGTGTCTGCCATAAACAGTTCCAGCCATGAGCTCTGCATGCTAAGGGATAAAGAAGTTCAGGAGACCTGGCAATTTCTCAAGGAGACAATATTAAAGGCACAACTTCCAACTATTGTGATGCAAAGGAAAGAGGAAGAATAGTAAAAGGTCAATATGGCTCCAACAGAAGCTCTTTAATGACCTGAAAATGAAAACGGAATCCTACAAAAAGTGGGAATGTGGACAAATGGCTAAGGAGGAGTACAAAAAATGACACAAGCATGTAAGGACAAAATCAGAAAGACTAAGGCACAAAATGAATTACACCTAGCAAGGGAAATAAGCTGTAAGAAGAATAGCTCAGTGGTTTGAGCATTGGTCTGTTAAACCCAAGGTTGTGAGTTCAATCCTTCAGGGGGCCATTTAGCGATCTGGGGCAAAAATTGGGGATTGGTCCTGCTTTGAGAAGGGGATTGGACTTAGATGACCTCTTGAGGTCCCGTCCAACTCTGATATTCTGTGTGATCAAGAGGTTCTTTAAATACATTAATACTAAGAGAAAAACAAAGGAAAGTGTAGGTCCCCTTCTTAGCAGGCAAGTAGAACTAAGAACTTTTTAGTAAAGACTGAAGCAAAATAGGAAACACCTCAGCCTTCTTGATGTCATCAGTTAATAGTGATTAGATACGCAACACAATTAATACTAACAAACAGGGGGAAGCTATTCAGGCCAAAATAGGGAAAGAATGTTAAAGAACATTTAGATAAATTAGATATACTGTATTCAAGTTGGCAGGGCAAAGATGAAATTCACCTTAGAGTATTTAAGAAACTAGCTGAAGCAATCTGGGAACCCTTATTAGCAATTATCTTTAAGAACTTCTGGAGGACAGATGAGGTCCCAGAGGACTGGAGAAGGGCAAACATAGTACCAATCTTTAAAAAGGGGAACAAAGAGGACCTGGAAAATTATAGACCTATCATCTTAACTTTGATGCCTGGAAAGATACTAGATCAAATTATTAAACAATTTATAAGCTCTTAGAGGACAACAGGATTACAAAGAATAGCCAGCATGGATTTGTCATGAACAAATCATGCCAAACCAACCTAATTTCCTTTTTTGATAGGGTTACTGACTTAGTGATGGGGGGAAGTAGTAGATGTGATATAGTAAGGCTTCTGATATGCCCTCATGGGATAGTCTCATAATCAAACTAGGGAAATATGGGCTAGATGAAATTACTATAATGTGGATACACAACTGCTTGAAAGACCATAAAGAGTAATTATTAATGGTTTACTGTAAAACTGGGAGGATGTATCTCATGAGGTCCCACAGGGGTCAGTTGTGGGTCCAGTATTATTCAATATTCACTGGAGATCTAGATTAGATATTAGGAGGAAAATTCTATCTTTAAGGACATTTAAGATCTGGAATAGGCTTCCAAGGGAGGTTGTGGCATCCCCATCACTGGAAGTTTTACACCTCTCAAGGATGGTCTAGGTATACTTGGTCCTACCTCAGCACAGGGGGCTGGATTTGATGACTTCTCCAGATCTCTTCCAGCCTTTCATTTCTACCATTATATGCTCTGTATTTGCAGTAGGCATGCGATGCTGTTCAGCCTGCAGATAGCAAACAGGAGTCCTGGAAGTGCTCTAAAGCAGCAGAAGCTGCACCCTGGCTTGCCTGTGGCCGGATCTTCCTTCCCCTTGCTGTGGGGATGGTGAGCTCAGCGCAGCCTGGCTGCAGACAGCACATGGGGACGGGGGAGTGAGTGATGCATGGGACAAGGGCTGACAGCGCTGCCCTGAACCGCGTGCAGCCCTCGCGGTAGAATTTCTGAACCCAAGGGAAGGAAGGGGAGGGCAGTGGACATCTCCTGATTGGCCAGCGTGCCGGGGACCCGAGTTAAAGTGCAGCAGCGCTAGGAAGAGGAGGCGTCGGCGGCGTCGGCTCAGCTCAGCTCGGCTCAGCTCCCTGCTCCGGCAGCCAGAGCCGGGCACAACGCTCGCAATCAGCACCCAGGATGGGCAGCAGAGTCACTTTCTTTGAGGTGGGTGCCTGGCACCGAGGATCACTCCGGGCAGCGGAGCGAACTTGGGTGGGGTTCTAAAGAACGGGCAGTGACTGAGGCGCGGAGCCCTGCGCTGCTGGGAGCAGCCCGATCCCTGGAGCTGCACAGCAGGGAGGCTGGAGGCTAAAAGTGACCGAGGGGTTTCTGCTGCATTCCCAGCAGTGAGCAAGGTGGGCTGCTGACTAGGCTCCTCCCGGGGGCAGCAGTGTCCCCATCACATCTGCAGGGAAGCTAAAGGCTACCAGCAACTCAGTTTACGGGGATTAACAGAAGCAGTTTTAAGTTGCAGGCTTTTGAAAACAGGGGGAATTTTATTTACTTGACTTTCATCAAATGTGAAGCACAAGGCCAAACCATCTGTGGCTTCCCCTGGGTGAGTGGGGAGAAGCTAGGCCACATAGACCCATGGTTCAGAGCCTTAAACCAAAATGACACTAACTCCCCCTCCCCCCAGAATTGTTATGTTTGTGTCATCCACCTATCTCTTCCAAGGCGGCTGTTTTTCCAGTTTTCAGAGTAGCAGCCGTGTTAGTCTGTATCCACAAAAAGAACAGAAGTACTTGTGGCACCTTAGAGACTAACAAATTTATTAGCGCATAAGCTTTCATGGGCTACAGCCCACTTCATTGGATGCATAGAATGGAACATATAGTGTGTATATATATATATATATATATATATATACATAAGCTTATGCTCTAATAAAATTGTTGGTCTCCAAGGTGCCACAAGTACTCCTGTTCTTTTTGTTTTTCCAGCAGCCCTCTCTTCCTGGGGCTGATCTCTCCAACTTGGCATTTTTGAGTGGCTATGTGAAGTGTTCAGGCTCAGATGGGCAGTCACTGGAGAGGAAGAGGATCTCTGTATCCTGTTGTGGATAGTTTCACACGGTTACTTGTGATTTGGGGAGGCCGGGGTCAGTGGCACTCCTCTCTTTTTACAGCCCTTCCTAATCCCCCTGTTATGTTCAGTCTGCTCTGGGTATATATATCCTTGCTGTTTGAAAAAACAGAGGGAGATAAATGTCACTGGCACCGTTCATCTCTAGCTTCTTGGAAGACCCTTGTTAAATGCTGCATGTTGCAATGCTGTACATAGTAGGAGTCTTTTTTGAAACAGCATGAAAGCTTAAAAGCATATGCATGGAAAAGCACTGAACCCCTAGCACCTGTTTGTGAGTTTCTTTCATCAAAGGAGATGACTTCTTTATTTGTAAAGGCATTTGCACATTACAGTCATTTGCATACAGTGTCTGCTGTGCTTTGGGACATTGCATAAACTATATATAATGTCACTGATTAATAGAGCTGTATTTTCTGGTTCTAAACGACAGGTGGGAAAAGTTGTTTGAAATGTTCTTGGCCATTTGTAAATGTCATTGGCTATAGATTTTAATGACGTACTTGATTCTCGCATTAATGTGTGGCAAATAAAAAAGTAATCAAGAAAGATTTTAACACATTCAACTTTTTCTGAGTGCATACTAAACACAGCATCACAAAAAGGCCTATCTATCTTACCTTCATAACTTAAAGAATCTACATTTAATCAACTACGTTAAGCTCTAATGAAGGGAATGTGTCTATATCAGCTAACTGAAAGTTCTGAAGGCTGGTTCATGTCAAAGCGGGGGGGGGGGGATTTCAAAATAATACTAATTAGCAGCTGTCCTTCTAGATAACTGTTTCATTTTTGTAGTCTCTCATTTCAGATTCTCCACCATGAGACTCTCCCATATTAACCTAAAAGTAAATGCAAAAGCCTCTTTAATTAAAAAAAAAACAAAACCTGTAAAATGCAAAATTATCAATAAAATATCTGCACATTTAAAAATTTAACGATAGGTTTCAGAGTAGCAGCAGTGCTAGTCTGTATCTGCAAAAAGAAAAGGAGTACTTGTGGCACCTTAGAGACTAACAAATTTATTTGAGCATACGCTTTCGTGAGCTTATGCTCAAATAAATTTGTTAGTCTCTAAGGTGCCACAAGTACTGCTTTTCTTTTTAAAAATTAACAGGGTTTTAAACCAAGTGTCTGCAAAACAGCTCCTCCTCCATTTACTCGTCAAGTCCTAAGGTCCATGATTCCGTCTTTTACCAAAACTTAGAAAACACTTCCGATATCTCTAAACAGGATGAGCTAGATTATCTCTGATCCTTGCATGGGTGAACAAGATAGAGAAGATGCACAGAGCCTTCCTCCTATGGCCCTATTTATCTTGCCCTAAGGAATTTTAAGAAGAAATTCCCATTGGTATTACCAATATTTCTGCTGCATCAATGTTAGTTTCATTAGCCCTAGCATAGACAAGCACCTGGCAACTTCTTGTACTTTTAGCACAGTGTCAGTTATACCTCAGTAGCCCAGACTATAGGGGCCAGACACAACTGCAAATTCTGCTAGTTCTCCCGAGGAACAATCCACTCTATGCTTCACACTTGCCAGTAGAGTAGAGCTGAGCTGGCTGGCTGGCCATGAAGGAGTTGAAGACCATCTTCTTAAGGGGAGGTGCATTCCCTAGGAGATTTGAGAGGCATTAGACCAGATCATCAAGTCTGTCTGAGGTGCACTTCATGCCGGATTCAAGGTATGTGGGTGATGGCACAACAAAGATGGCTTTGCATTCCTCGGGTCTGAGGGCAGCAGCATACGTTGGGCTGCTCTAACTTACTGACAGTAGCCCCACAGGGGCTGTTATCCTGTTGAGGCTCATCAGAGTGCAAAGTGCTTCTGCCACAGGCCCTGTATCTTATGTCATCTTACCAAAGAGGACAGTGTAGGTCTGGAATAGCTGGCTTTATGCAAGAGGAATCCTCCATTTACCTGTGTGACAGGGAGCAGTGCAAAAGGACATATTGGAGGCCAAGGACCTGGTCCAATGTATCTCCCTCAGGCAAAATGCTCCCCAGAGCCCTTGCTGGGTCGGTGCAGTTCTGCATTAGGCTGTGCCTAAAACATTGTCTGGCCCACTATCAGTTTTGCTGCTAAATGTTAAGTGATGTAAGCAATCTTTTCAGAGGAAGTAAGGAATCCTGAACTCAAGTCTAATTAGGTCAGAAAAGAAAGGGAAAAAAATCTAAGTATTTTAAGAGCTCCATTCTGAATCCACTGATATCAGTGGGAGTTTTGCCAATGACTTTAGTGGGCAGAGAGCCTGGCAAATATGTTCTCACCATGTTTGGGGAACATAAATAGTCTGTTTTTGTTTTAAGAAGATTTCTCATTCACGTATAAGCTAACTCTGTAGGTCAAGAGCAGCCATTCTTTTTTCTATTGGTCAACACTACTGCCAGGAAACTCAACAATTTTTTTGTTCCTGAAACTGGTAGAGATCCAGTAAACAACCATTAGGGTCATTTTTGTTGATCACTTATGTTCCCTTCTCACCTATCTTTTGTCAAGAGGCTTTCTATGCAATAATTCCCAGTTTCAACCAGGGCTCACAATGAGGCAGGGAAAGTCATGCAGTGGCACGCTCATAAGCTCTGCCCCATGTGAGTTGCCAAAATGAGATGCTACTATAGCTTATGTGGATGTATAAGATCATGATTGTTCTGTGAGTTCCACGGGCTACCTCAAGCTTGGTTCCCCTCAAGTGCTGCTTGAATGTGCCCACTGGCTCTGCTAGGCAACTTGGGCTTGATTCCTTCTTGAGTGGTGAAAAAATAGAAGTAGTGAGACTCTTCCAAATGCTACCCTCTCGTGGCACCAAAATGACACAGTAAATTGTGTAGATCCATGATCTTCCCTCTCTTTTCTTACATGAGGAATGAAATAGATAACAGTGTTGGCATTTAAATCATCACTAGGCATCTGAGCTAATGCCTAAATGAGCTGAACGGGGCAGAGCTCAATAGCTCAGAGCTATCAGGTCTCTCTGCAGACTCAAGTAGATGTCTGGTCTTGGTTCACCTTTTTGAGATTTTCTTCACAACCGTAACAGCTAGATCCTTTTTAAAAAAAAAAAACAACAAAAAACGAAAGCTAAGATTCTGGAGAACTAGATAACAGCTTTAAAGAGGGGCAAGCATGCCACACCACCACCACATACTGGCCCAATCTGAGCGCTACTGGTAGCAGTGAAAAAGGCTGGAGCGAATAACTGCCTATACAGTTCACCCCACCAATTTGATTACACATATGTGGATAAAATCAAAATATTTTAGTATTTACAATTATAATGCTTCTTTGCATAAATTCAAAATGGAGTTATAAGTATAGAGAAAAGTATCTAAGTTGTAGGCCAATATTGTTTTATTATACACTCTGAAACCCTTATTATACTTTGCAATTCTGAAGCATCTTCCACTTGAGAATCACTAAGCACTTTACAAACATTAAAATCACACTCTGAATATTTTTACCTACTATTGTTATTGGCTAAGATTAGGATTTTTGTTACTGAAAGATTTTTTTTTTTCCATCTTATTTCATGCATTTAGCTGACTTGGGACACAGTCAGTTTCACTTCATTTTTTTGGGTATAGTTACAAGGGGACTATACGTTGCCCATGTGCATGTGAGTTAAGGGTCCCGTGGGCGTAGCACCTTTGCCCTTTAACCCCAAGCAGAGAATTGAAAGTGAGGTCCCTATTCATGAGGAATATAAATAATATTTCTACAATTAATATAAGGGGGAATTAATTCCTGCACTGTAGCTGTAACACCACCCCACACCTTAGGAAATACTCCTAGTGTGTGGAGTCCTCCCTGGCGCGCACACACACAGCCATCATAGCTAGCTGCATATCACCCTCCAGTGCTCAAGGCTTGCTGGGAGAAGGGAGGATGTGGCCAAGATATCCCTTTGTCCTGGCTAGCACCAGCTATTGAAATGGTTCACATGGGCCATTGCAGTTGCGGTGGAAATTTGGGCAGCCTTCAGAGCTACTCTAACCTGTGCTGTAGTAGAGTGGCTCCTAGCAGTGCTAGGACAGGGGAGACACACTGCCTTTCCCTTCATTCTCTGGCTGGACTCAGCACTGGTGTAGGTATGAAACAGGCCAAAGGGAGGATCCATTCTAGCCTGAATAAATTAATGTAACTCCATAGCTATTCTGAGACTCATGAGATTACCGGGTACAGAAATGTAACCAAGAAGAGAAGTTTAATACTTATCCTAGTAGTGACTACTACAGAGAGGGGAAACTGGTCAGTTCATGAGAGACTTAGGGCTCCTCTCAGTTTCAAACAACTTATGGAGTATTTTGTAAAACATTAGTGGATCAGAAGTAGGCAATTCCAACTATTATTCCAATTATTTATCAAGTTGGACTTTAGTCAGGATTACACTGACAACGCAAATCTAACTGTACCACACACTGAAGAAGCACTTCACAAGAGCATCTCTCTGTACAGAAAATCAAAAACAGTCAAATGAATATGAAAAGCACTGCATGTCCTTTCATCAAATGGCAAAGATTTATTATGCTATGGAAAGTATAGGCACATAAGCTCAGAAATACATCATGCCAGAGAAGTGCATCTATATATTTTTTTTTACTGTAAATGAACAAAGTGAACACTTATATTCTGAATAATTTATATTTTTTCCATAGCCTCTGATGTTAGTGTGTTCAGATTTGCTGAGTTCTTTAGAAATTCTTACATAGTCATTGTGGGTTATTTGGTAGAGACATGGCAATTTAAGAAGTGACAGCTTTGCTGAGCTCTGTGGCTTTTAGAACAAATTACATCCTTCAGTTGCTCTACATAGAGATCAGAAGTGTTTTAAAAACAATACCTAATGAAGAGGTTCTTATAAAAAGAGTGCCACTTTGAGAAATAGGCTTCGCATGACATTGCAAAGCACAGCCCACCATGTTACTTGAAGCAGGGCCCCAATTCTGCAGTGAGCTCCATTGCAAGATAGAGGCCTAAGGGTGGGATCTGCAAGATAGAGGCCTAAGGGTGGGATCCACAAAGGAACTTAGGCATTGCAACACTGCCTAGAAAATCACGGAAACAACACTGCGATCCAGAAAGCCTGAGTTAGGTGCCTAAGGCTCCCTATACAATGAATGGGGAGAGATAGGCACCTTAGGTTGAGATCCAGAAAGCCCACATGCTAGGTGGGAAGCCGTCTAAACTAGCTTATAGGAGATGCCAACAACAGGGGTGTGTGTAAGCCCTGGCCCTCTATTGGAAATAGGCACGTGAGTCTGGTCTGCATGGAGGCACCTAGCTTTGCTTGTGATCCATGAACTGAGGGAAGATAGCCGCACCCAAGCTAGGTACTTGGCTGCCTAGTTGCATGCAAGACCCAAAACAAAACATCCAGAGAGGGAATGAGGTAGGGTTGCCAGGTGTCCGGTTTTCAGCCGGAATGCCTGGTTGAAAAGGGACCTGGTGGCTCCAGTCAGCACTGCCGACTGGGCTGTTAAAAGTCTGTCAGTGGCACAGTGGGGGTCCTGGGCTAAGGCAGGCCCCCTGCCTGTCCTGGCTCTGCACGGCTCCCGGAAGCGGCCTCCGGGGCCCTGCAGCCCTTAGGCGCGTGGACAGCCAGAGAGGCTCCGCACACTGCTCCCAGCCCCAGCACTGGCTCCACAGCTCCCATTGGCCGGGAACTACGACCAATGGGAGCTGCGGGGGCAGCACAGCGGGTACGAGGGCAGTGCGCAGAGCCTCCCTGGCTGCCCATGTGCCTGGGGGCCGCAGGGACCTGGCGGCTGCTTCTGGGAGCCACCTGAGGTAAGCGCCGCCTGGAGCCTGCACCCTGAACCCCTTCGCAAGCCCCTGCCCCAGCCCTGAGCCACCTCCTGCACCCAAACTCCCTACCAGAGCTCACACCCCCTCCAAGACCCCAAACCCCCTCCCGCACACTAACCCCCTGCCCCAGCCTGGAGTCCCCTCCCGCACCCAAACTCCTTCCCAGAGCCTGCACCCTGGACCCCACCCCCGCAACACCCTACCCCAGCCCTGAGCCCTCTCCTGCACCCCAAACCTCTCATCCCTGGCCCCACCCTGGAGCCCTCTTCCAAACCCCTCATTTACTGATTTTCTCTACTCTCTTTCAATTATAGTAATCTTAGGTATTTCTTGTAAATATAGTAGAAAAATGTTCAGCATTCAGTTAACATGTCCCTTTAAGATTCTTAAATTAAATAATCAATAAACAAATTACACTTAATATACCTGTGTTTGGAGTAGAATTATCTGGGGCCTTATCTTGCAAACCTTTACTCATCCTTACATGAAATAATAATCCCATTGATATCAACAGAATTACTTGCATAAGGACTATTTATGTGAGTAAGGGTTTGCAGGATTGGGCCCTTGGTTTTCTGAGCCAGATGTGTTTGTAAATCATCAGTTAGGCAGATTTTGTCATAATTAGTTCTCGATGAATTCATTGCATTTAGGGAATGTCTTAGGTGAAAGATTTTTCAAACTGAAAATGACTGGATAAAACAGAGATTTTTTAGAGATATCTCTCTCCAGTGATGCCAAATTATTTAAGTGCCAGGACAGTTTTCCCCATCTCTTTTTGAGGATGGACAGAGGTTTTTTTGTCTGTTTTCATGGGCCAAGGAGAAGCACATTTAAAGTTTACTGGTGGTGGGGAGGCTGGTTTGTTTAGTTTTTTTAAAAAGAGCTGGAGGGTAATTTTCAAAGGTACAAAAAGGCAGCTAGGTGTCCAACTCCCCTTAAAAGTCAATAAGAATTGAGTGCCTAGCTCCCATTTGTGTTCTTGAAAACCTTCACCCCCGATCCACCTATCTCCCTGAAATCCTCTCTTGTATATTCTTCAAGTGTTTTGTCTAACCTAGTCAGGTGATTCCTTATGTTACCCCTGTGGTTATACTAAATAACCAGCATGTTGCTCAGTCCCTTCATTTGCAGATAAAGATGGCTTGAGGATCATGTGCAATTCAGCTACAGAAGTGTATGGTCTGATCCTGAGCACCTGCTGTTCCAGATGACTTCAGTAGTAGTTATAGGTGCTTGACGCCTCTCAGGATCAGGCCTGGTGTGAGGATCCCTGTTTCTGGGAGGTTTGCAGACATTGCAGGACTTACAGATTTGGGCTCTGACCTCACTGTGTTTGAAATCATGCTGGAACTTACTGTTGTTGCTAACAACATGGTTCTAGCATGATTTCCCTAACTGGTTTGGATAGGGAGCTGTTCTTGAGAACAATGTTAGCAAAACTTCATCTTGGCTAGGGGTGGATTGAGTTGAGTCTACTCCAGAAACAACAAGTGGCACCTTATAGACTAACAGATTTATTTGGGCATAAGCTTTCGTGGGTAAAAAAACACTTCTTCAGATGGTTTTTTACCCACGAAAGCTTATGCCCAAATAAATCTGTTAGTCTTTAACGTTCCACCGGACTCGTTGTTTTTGTATAGGCTAGCTACCCCCCGATACTAGTCTACTCCAGGTGTCCCTTCAGTTTCTGCCAAACTGAAGCTGTCATTTAAACAGCCCTTCTGGCTGTGAAGATAACCCTCTTAATGAGAGCTGGTGTGGTGCTGCCTGCCTAGAGCATTGCTGGAATATTGCAGGTCCTATTACAAAGGTTTCCCTTGCTCTACTGATCTCGAGACTACATGCCTCAGAATAAGAATGTTGAGTTTAAATGCCTGGGGCAGGGTCGCTTGGACTGCAAAGAAAATTATGATTCTCTTCTTTTAAGATGGTTCCTTTGTGCATGACAAAGGTAAGGAAGCTGTGCATAAGATATTTGAATGATCTGGGAACACTTAAAGGGACACGACCAATCTAAACCACATGCTGCTGACTGAAAATGTGGTGGTTTTTTTTTTATTGTTACAAGCAACACTTAAGATTGCTATTGCTGAAAGAGCTGACAGGAAAAAAGTTTCCCCTAGTTTCTTTACATTGTGCATTTGACAACACTTTGTGTATAGTCAGTTTCACTGCTTCCCCTTTAACACAGTTAGTCAAGCCATTACCCTGTTTGTGAGAGTATTGGGAGAGAATCATTTGAAAAACAGGAAAACGTGATTGTAAAGAAACACCACCTGGCAGGAAGCCTCAGTGTTTGAAACTGACTGAATTTCAAGTTCAGCGTTCCTTCAAGAGAACAAACATATTTGTTTGTCTATTACTATTATAAATATATGTTTTCAGACATAAAAGTTTCAAAGACTTTTTGGTAGGTAGGAGTTTTGCATGTTGAGCCCTAGGTGACTCCTCTGCACTGAAGTCTAAGCCCAGAAGCAAGAAAATTCTGAGGGGCTCTTTTCCCTTGTATTATATCCATTGTTGCCTTTGTCCCATAAACTTTGCTAAGTAAATGATCTGTGCCTGTCAAAGCTGCTTCAAGCACCTGTCCACATTGCCTCATAAGACCCCTGGACTAATCCTGCTCCTTAGCAACAGAAAATCACAAAGAACAAGAATCCTAGAGGCTTCAAAGTCCTCTACTGCCATCTTCAGCCCCAAAGATTTTAGGCATTATCTTTGCACTGCAGTTGGGAACAGGACTCCCAGCTAGGGTTGCCAACTTTCGGATTGCAGAAAACTGAACACCCTTGTTCTGCCCCTTCCTGAGGCCACGCCAATTCCCCGTCCCTTCTCCAAGGCTCCACCGCCACTCGCTCCATCCCCTCTTCCACTGTTGCTCACTCTCCCCGGCTCTCGCTCATTTTCACTGGGCTGGGTAGGGGTGTGGAAGAGGGTGAGGGCTCCAGGGTGGGTCCAGAAATGAGGGGTTTGGTGTGTGGGAGGGGGCTCTAGGCTGGGGCAGTGGGATAGGGTGTGGGAGAGGGTACAGACTCTGGGCTGGGGGTTCAGGCTCTGAAATGGGGCCAGAAATGAGGGGTTTGGGGCGGGCTCTGGGCTCGGGCAGGGGGTTAGCAGACAGGGGGGTGAAGGCTCCAGCTGGGGGTGCAGGCTCTGGTGTGGGGCCGGGGCTGAGGGTTTCAAAGTGCGGGAGGGGGTGTGAGTTCTGGGAGGGAGTTTGGGTGTGGGAGGGGGTTCAGGGCACTGGCTCCAGGCCGCACTTACCTCTCAGAAGTGTCCAGCATTTCCCTCCAGCTCCTCTGAAGAGGCGCGGCTTGTTGTGCTGTCCCCATCTGGAGGCACTGACCCCGCAGCTCCCACTGGCCATGGTTCCTGGCCAATTGGAGCTGTGGAGCTGGTGCTTGAGTTGGGAACAGTGCACAGAGCCCCTATGGCCGCACCTCTGCCTAGGAGCTGGAGGAAAATGCTGGCCGCTTCTAGGAGCCATGCAGAGCCAGGGCAGGCAGGGAGCCTGCCTTAGCCCTGCTGACCAGAGCTGCCAGGATCCCTTTTCGACTGGGCGTTCTGGTCGAAAACCGGACGCCCGGCAACCCTACTTCCAGCCTGCCCAGGTATACAGGCATGTGCTAGTGGGGCTCGAGCTAAAAATAGCAATATCTAAATACCTTGTCAGTAGGTAAGAACAAGGTTCTCAGATCTGACGCCATTAGGAAAAAAAGAAAAGGTGTTTCCCATAGATCAGCTACTTCACATACATCTTACAACATACAGAGGCTAGATATATTCTGACATACACACATAGGTCCGACCTGAAGAACAGCTCTGTTAGCTTGAAAGCTTGTCTCTTTCACCAACAGAAGTTGGTCCCATAGAAGATATTACTTTACCCACCTTATCTCATCCACATACATAATGCTCTACAGAAAGGGGGGTAATGGGCGCTCTGACAGACATTTAACTATAACATTGCAAATCACAGTACTAATACATATAATTACCTTTTGATTTCCGAGAGGTAGCTGCTGCCTCTTTGGGGACACATTTATTCCCTCAGGGCCAAGTCCTGGTTCTGTTAAAGTCAAGGACAAAATGGCTGACTTGAGTGGGAACAGCATTTGGCCTTCTGGGTATGAGATAATTCTATTTCATACACCTTCTCTGCAAGTCTGGCCTCAAGAAAAATGGCACCCTGGATGAACTTGTATTTTGGTGCCCCTGGCCCCCAGTGGGCTCCCAGGCTCCCCACCACCCCTTGCATCTCTAACACCTGCATCCCCCTCCTGGACCCACGAGGGGAAATGGAGCTGGATGAATAGAGGAGATGGCATTGCTGCCCACTTTCCCCCTTTGAACGTTGCTGCTCTGTGCACCCTTGGGGTTGGGGGAGCGAAGTCAGAGCTCCCCTCCTCCAGGTCACTTGCTCTCCCCTTACGCAGCCCAGATGGGGAGAGAGCAGCAGCTCCTGGTGCTCGCCTCACAGCACAGACTAGGTGGGGAAAGTGACCTGGATGCATGGAGTGCTTGGTGTTGTTCCTTGATCCTCCCGCACCACAGCCCCTTGGGGGGGCATGGAGGAACGTGTGTGTGCGGGGGAGCAGTGTCTGTGTGTCACCACTCCCACCCATGTTCCTCCCACAGGAGGAAGCAGGTAGAAATCTGGATTTCCCCTCCACCCCCGACCAGCTGGGAGCAGTTTCTGACTCTACATTAGCAGTGCACACCTCTGCACAGCTCCCCCCTTCACCATGGTGCCCCTGGGCAGTCGCCCAGGTGGCCCACCCCTAAGGCCGACCCTACTTCTCTGCCTGAATGTTGTTGGGTATGTACAGAATGTGACCACCACATGTCAGAATCCTCATTCAGTGTTTATTCTGTAGTGTGTATGTTATGGAACATGAAACAATATTGAAAATACTAGAGATATCCTTAGTATTGAATAAAAGCAGGCTTACCCTACCCTCATACGCAGACATGCCAATGTGATCAGTGGAGACAGTGAAGTCCAGTGCATGCTGGGACTTTTCAGCATGACTGGGAAGTGGGTACCACAGGGCTACATTGCCAGTGCAAGTAAATACCCACTGAGTCAGCATTAGCTTTTGTGGCGCCCCTGTTCACTTTCTGAAAGCCCCATGAGGGCTATTTTTAAGGAGGCAGAATAGCTGCACTGGAATTGTGCTTTCAAGGCATTAGTGAGGGCTAGGATTCACTGTGGAGACATAAGGCCTCTGGCACATATCGAGGTATTTTTGTGTCTTGTGGGCTAAACTCCTTCCCATTTCCACAAGAGAGCAAATCCTTCTACCCCACCCCACCCTTCTCAGTGAGAACCTCATCTTGGAGTTTGGAGTCTCCTCCTATGCTGGACATTCATTCTCAGACAGAAACTTGTAACCTTAAATCAAAGAAGACTTATCTGTACAAATAAATGACAAAAGGATCACCAAGGTATTATGGGCTCCGGACCTTTCCTATATTGTCCTGTTAAACACTGACAGTTTGATTCACTCCCAGTGAAGTCAAGGAATGAAATCTTGGTCCCACTGAAGTCAACAGTAGTTATGCATTGACTTCAGTGGGGTGATTTCCTGCAATATGACTACTCACAGAGCAAGTTATTACTCTGCATGAGGAAGGTGGCAGAAGTTGGCCCTGATGTTGCAATCTGTTTTTTCCATTATGTACTTTAGGAATGAGAGATAGAAGCAGAATAGACTAAAAGGTCTTGGTTTTCCTCTCTCACAGACTGCCGCAAGACAAACTCTACTGACTTCAGTGGAGTTGTTCCTGATTCACATCAGTCTGAAATCAGAATCAGGTCACGAGTGCAGATTCACCTGCTTTTCTCACAAATAGCTTAGTATGACCGAGAAATCTCAAGGGAAGGGACATATACTTACCTCGACTGAAATAAAGGAACTGTTTAGAGAGAGAAATTTGATAACTGAGGGAAAAAAAAAATTAAGTGATTGAACCCAAGAACAAATCATGTCATGGCCCTAGCTAAATCTAAGGAGCCTCACCTATGTAAGCAGTTTAATAGAATAGGCAGGATTAATTTATTTTGTAGGTTGCTCTTATTCAGGGATAATTTTTCCTAGACTATAAAATAAGCTTTTTTTAAAAAACAAAACAAACCAACTGAGTGATTTTAAAAAATCAATACCGTATTTGCTTGTGTTAGTACCCAGCAGGATAAACTGAAACTTGGTGAGGCTGTTCCAAATAAAAATGTCAACAAGTATAATTTCTAGGATGTGATGGCATGATCATTGTGTCTTTGAGTATTTTCAGAATGCTTATCACATCATTTTTGAAGATCAGTTGATACTTGGGCATTTAATACAGCTCTCAACTGTATGTCCAAAACAAAATATAAAGTCTCTAATTAAAGGGACACAATGATTAAAAACTGTATATCCCAAAAAATGAATGTACATACCTGTTTTATTAACAAAACTCAGCTTGGACAGTGAAACCGAGCAGTTTCCTTTTTGTTGGTAGTTTCAGTTTCTGTTCCCCATGCACAAACACAATGCTGCAAAGTTTGGGATGCAGACACGGCAGGGAGTATTTACAGTCAACCCAATAACTTATTTCATTGAAACAAATATATACCTCTCCCACAAATATTCCCATTGGTTATAGCTTCAGTATAGAATGTAACTTTGGAGCCTCAAGTGACTGGAAAATGGCCCTTAGAAATATTGTTTAAAGGTTCTCTCTCTAATACTGCAGAGCAAGCCCCTGTAAAAAACATTAGTCATTCTGAATTACAGTCTTGGGAGGGATTTAAAGCCTGGTCTATATTTAAAACTTATACTGAAGGAACCGGTTCTTCAGATTTTGGCAGCTCATCACTGTGCACAGGTAGAAAAAGAGGATTATTTAGGGCAAGAGAAGAGAGAGCAGGCATATACAAAACATTAAATAAGCTGTCTCATCACTTCAAAACACTCCTATTATAAAGGTATTGACTATGTTTAGTTAGTATCATATTGAGGGTCTGGTATTAACTAACCAAGAGAGGAGATTAATATTAAACAATTAAAATTAGATGTTTATTTTAAAACCGTCCAGTACTAAGTAATGACAAAGTTCCAGTCATTTGGTATGAGAGAGGAGTTCCATTACAAAGTGGGTCAATGAGAACAAACTGAGAACAGAGGCTGCTCTAATGAGACTGGGTTTTGAAATCCCTGGAGACTGCTCCTCTATTTTATTTTATTTTTTTCCTAAACTTGCAGTCTTTTCCAAACACTCTGCTCCTGGTGTTGGGACCTGTTTGGCCCAGCTGCCACTCACTGAAACCCCTGTGCCAGGCTGCAATGCCTGGAGCAGGGAGCCAAGCCCAGCCTCGCGGGACGGGAGTCACTGCTGCAAGGTGAGTGTGGGGCAGATTCACCTTCCAACTACCCCCAGGGCACCAGGTTTGCCTAGCCCAGGGATGGGTTAGTACGGCCCTGGACATGGCAACCCATCTAGTACCTTCTCACAACCCACTGGTGAGTTGGGACCCATTATTTGGGAAACACTGTTTAAAGTATTTTCTTTTCCTATCCCCCTTTCCATACACATTCCCTCACATGGGGCTGGTAGACAATGGGGAATAGACATATACTTTTCATGATAGGATCACCTGTATTAATAACTACCCAGAAGCAAGAGTGTGCCTGTATAGCATTGTCACAGCTGCCTAGGGATTCATGGGTTCTACGCTTTATTTTTATCCTTTAGAATTTATCAGAGAATTCTCTATTTTCTATAGAATGTTTTAAACCAAGCCACTGAATTTTACATCATGGATCTAATTTTCTAAGTGTTATAGCTTGGTTAAAAATGATGCAGAAAGGACATCATTCTCTGATATATGTGGTTTAAACTAACTTTTGTAGAACCCTGGTGGTTTAACATCTGTCAGTTTTATAGCATTTTTCCATCAGGACAAAATGTGCTGAAATTGCATGTGATACAATGAATGGGTAAACTTAACTTCCACGTCTGATCCTACAAATCTTTATTCACTTGAAGGTTCTGCTCACAGGACTATTCACCTGCAATTACTCCATGGAGACTACCATAGAAGTTTGGGCCCTAAGTTATTTTCAGCACTGACATGACACCATTAAAATAAACAGATATTAATGTTGGGTGCGTCATGTGGAATTTTAAAGATGAATGTATTACAATAGCATTCAATGAACAGCAAAGTGTCTAAGAAATCAGAGAGACTAAGAGGACATCAGCAAGCTAACTTATCAGAGATTAAAGAAGTCAGGTATATGTTTAACATCAGAATTAAATAAAATAAATGATGATATTTAAATTCTTTGATGTTGCCCAGGTAAGCAATAGTACATCTGTATTTGTACATGAAGAGATATATTACAGCGCAAGATCTATGTTGGTTTCTGTTAGACATGTTAGCTTATTTTAGTTAAACAATTTCCAAGTGTACATAAGTAAATAAGTTCTATAATAATAGGTATGTTTCTTTTGACCGAAAGTGTAGTTTTACTCTGAAAGTGACTCTGTGGCATTGGGGAATTCTATGTTTATTATTGCTCAGTGACTTATAGGTCAATGTGCTCTATTTACAAGTAAAAATTATGACTTTTCTGTCTGTGCCAAGCTGTGTCTGCAACAGTAAAAGATTTGGCAGGACAAATTCTTCCCTCAGTTACACCTGTGAAACTTGATGGAAATCTAGCTTGCTATCCCATAGCTATGTTGTCTCTATTTTACTAACAAGTGTTTTTAAAAAAAAAAAAAAAGGCAAAATCCCATTTTGGTCAACACAGTGAGCACTTGTGGCTCTGACTACACACAGGGAGAAGATCTGTTTGGTAAGAAGTGCTCTTTCTCCAGAGTACAACTGCACTTAGAGATTTAAAGACCTGCAGTTGGTCCTGATCAAAGCTGCCTCTTGGCTATATCAGAAATAGTTATATTAGCACAGTCAGACGACTGGAAGAAGGTGGTACTTCATCCTTAGCAATGATCATATTTCTAAAGAATGCCCCAAGAGCTGCGAGATTAATCAGTCAGCAAACAGAGTTGTCATTTTGTTCTCTATCAGGTGGAAATCCTTGATTGGAAGACAAAACAACAGCTGTGCTTTCTGGATAAGGTAAATGATAATATTGTTAAAATGGCAGGTGACAGTTTTTAATTTTCTGTAAGTAAATGGAGTGCTTGTGAAAGGAGATGGAAAACCCTTCCTCCTCCACTGGAGACAACAGCCTAGGCAGCGGCAGGGCAAACTTGCCCACGTCGCCTTACAAAATCCCTCAACCCTCTTCTGGAAGGACGAGAGCGCAGGGAGCGCTTCCAACTTCATTCGCATTCAACCTCTCAGCTGAGGGGGCCTACAAGGGTGCCAGTTTAGTAACCAGTTGTGAAGTGACCCTGGAGAGATTTCACATAAGCCGCAAAACTATCCTCATGTTGTAATAACTTTGGTCATTATTAACATGGATGGATTTGCAACATGGGCTAGAGATTAAATGCTCCCTTTTCATATTACGAGTGGCTTGAGCTGTCCATACTAGAAATAGAATTTTTTGGCCATGTTTCGGAAAGTTAAAGGAATGCTATCAACTTGAAAAATCACATTTCCACCTGCACATTTTTTGTACATACTGATCATCTTCCAATACAAATGTCTTACATGAACAGTATTTTTTGTTGCCTAGGTGGAACCACGTGCCACAATTAGTGATATCAGATTGATGTTCCATAAATCATGTAAGTATAATATTTTCAAAGAAACATACTAAGGGTACAAATCACATCAGAATATCCAGTACATAAATATTTAAGATAAAATTATATAGTTTGATGGAGCATGTGATATATACACACACACACACCACACATTAACGCAAATAATCAGCAACTGAACACTAATGAGCTGAGATTTAAAATAATTTTTCATTAGCTGTCATCTCCTAATTCATGCAGATCTGTGCTTTGATCTGTAACTTGTTTTTTTTTTTTTGTAATAAACAATAAAACAAGAAGTCATAAAAATCTCCAACCAAAAACTTCTTCTCTCATTCGGTTGCAGTCATTACAACAGTGGATAATCCAAAAGCAAATACTATGGATAATTTTATGTTTTCTAATTTGTCTTGCAGATCCCAAGTGGTATCCAGCAAGGCAGTCAATAAGACTTGATCCCAGTAAGTACCAGTTGAGTCTAGAGTAATAAGGCTATGAACATAGTGCTTGCATAGAGGGGTGCCACATCCTGCCCTCTCTGCTGGTATTATCTGCTATAAGTGGGAGTTTTGCTGAACTAGTTAACATTATGAAGGACTTTACAAAAAGGAGCCCACACAAGCTGAATTCTTTTAACATTATTGCTCAGAGTCCCACAGATGGGTCTGGTGACAGTATCCACTGTTTAGTTAACTTGGGAGTTTGCACATTGTTTTAATTTGTTTTCAACTGTTGAGCACTTGTCCTTCAATGGAAGCAGCATGTAATCTATATATTACCTGCACCTAACTGCAATGAGATGGACCCCAAAGTGGTGCTCGTCTGTGAAAAGTCTGAAGGGTTATGTGCTAGTGCTGTTAATTCACATTAACTTCGTTTTATCGCAGGTGGACATTACAGTTTTCTCATGTGATAAGATAATGCAAAATGAATTAATGGGAATATAGGATCTACAGACTTAGCTGGTGCCAAGTGGCTGATTCAGTTAATTTAGTCACAGGTATTTCTGGTAGAAAACTCTTGTCGCATGGCATTGGTGCACAAGGGAAAGCATAACTGGAGAAAAAATGTTAATTCTCCATAGTTATTCAAAACAATGTAGCACCTTTTCCCCCCTGCTACTAAGCATACAATTGTTTACATAATCCCTTTAAATGATTATGCTAGTAAAGATTAACGTGCTGTTTTGGGATCAGTCCCTGGGAAAATATGTGCTTGAGCAGCTTTGTTTCCTTCCTTTCCTTACGTTATCAGGCCCCATCCAGTGGCTTATGCTGGGAAAATGGTCACTGGGAAACAACTGGAACTATCGGAATTCCCCTAAATGCAGGCACTTGCCACCAGCCCAAAGCAGGCATGTCTCTCATAGGTCAAACCTCCGAAATGGAAAGATGTCAGTTAAACAAAAGAGCGTGAAAAAGAGTTGAATATAAATTGCATTCTACTATGCAGAGAGGGAGAGATCCTGGTCTGCTCCATACCTCCTGCCTAGGACCAAAACCCTGTGGAACGACCACATATCCATTGGACTGAAGTGGAAGGCCACAAAGAGATTACATAGGGGCACACTTCAGCCTCTTGCATGGATGAGGAATGAGAAGGGGACTGGTTAGTGGGTCCATGATCTATGTAAATTCTCTCTCCCTACAGAGAGAGCAGTGACACAGCCCCAGTAGTGTCTACCCATTTTCTGCAATGGAATATGCTACTGCAAAGCAGGGGATGAGGATTCAATTGATGGTGTGTTGGTTTCAGTGGTTTTCCGTGGGTGCATAGCAAATTCACTCCTATATTTTTTCCTATTGGTTTTTATGCAAATATAAGGAAACAGAAGCACACTGCATTTGTTTTATCAAATGGCACCCTCTTACCTAAGACTCTGGTAAAAGCATGTGTCAGGCCAAAGAATCCCACAGATTGGTCTAAACAGACTAAAGGGTTTCTTTAGGGTTAATATGGTACCAGAGTTTACTTTAATTTCACTGTGATGTGTATAACTACTTCTTCTTCTCAGAAGGAAAATCCTTGAGAGATGAGGAAATCCTGCAGCATCTCCCAGTTGGCACAACCGCTACACTATATTTTAAAGATTTAGGGCCACAAATAGGATGGACTATGGTGAGCTATGCTGCAAGCCTGAGACATTTTAATTAATGCTTCTCCTTAATTAATTCTTGCATCACTTTCTCTCTGCATTTATTTAGAATGTCCATGCGCTGCCTGGTCTGACAGCAGATATAGACAGTGGAGTTTCATTTTCAGTGACTCTAATCTTAAGAAGCATTTAACCAGAGAACCCAATAAAAGTACATCATGAAATCCTGACAATGCACCCCATGGAAAAGCAGCAGTGATCGCCTTGCAACATGGTAGCCTGGCACCCAGGAACTAAGTGACTATGTAACTTCTGTTCCTTGGGCTGTCCGAGATCAGGCTCATCCTATTGTCCTGGCGATCAATCCTGCAAAGACATATGAGTGACTTTACTCATGTCAGTCAATTTCATTGACTTCGATGGGTCTACTTATGAGAGTAAAATTACTCACATGCATGTTTACAGTTCAGGTCCTGGGACACTAATGACAGCTGGTCATTTCAGTGGCAGCATGAATTCAGTTTCATTTTGGTGAATAGTTTTGGCTGAATAAACACTGAAAACAAACATTTTGAAACTCAAAGTTTGCTTTGAAACTATCAAAAGGAACCATTTCAACATTGTGTTTTGAATCAACATTTCATTTAGAAACCAAGTGTCGCTTCAAATAGACCTTCACACTCTTTCATTTGACCCAAACAAATTTTTTTTTCTTTTTAGTTTTTCACTTTTTCAAGAAAGAACATCACAAAAAATCATTTCTGGTTTGAAACTACCCGAATATTTTTTTGGTTCAGCCACCAAACTGAAAAATCAGTTATTCATTCAGCTCTAACATTAACAGAAATTGAAAACTTCAAACTTTTCTGCCCTCTTAATTCAGAGAAAAGTTCCATTGTGGCAGCATTAGCCTGTAGCATTGACTAGGTGGTAAAATAAATGGTGGCTCTGAAATGAAGTGGGCAACTGTCCCTGCACAAAGCTTTCTGTGATTCCACAACACACACTTTGTCCTTTAGTTTTAATTTAAATGTCACAGCATGAAGGTAAAGTTAGACAGCAATTTGAAAACATATTTTTAGTTAAAATAATGAATATAATCTTATTAATGACAAATAGCAAAGACAAAAGTAATAAACCCCCCTATAATTTTAAATCACCTTTCGTTGAGTATAAATCTTCAGATTATCACACTGGAGCCTATGTTAGAAAAAGACGACTACCAAGTAATCCTAAATGCAGTAAGATGATCAGAACAAATAATTACAATATGAGCAGGTTATCGGATCAAGATGCTTTCATATCAATGTACAGTGAAATACCACAGCATATCAAAACATGATAATGTAAATTAAAGCATAGATCCTACCATATGATTGTCCTGTGAAACATCTAGACCCTCCCTCACCCTGCCCTCGTTCATCTTATTCAGACATAACCTAAGACAAACTTTAGCTTCAGCAAGTTTAAAGAAAAAATGTCTTCCCATCTACAGTCAATTTAACCTTTGCCAGGAAGACTGCTGATGCAATTACATCATATAATATCACTAATACCTCAACACATTTTCTGGACATATGAGTAGCTCTAACTATATCAGAAAAAAGTGATGATTTTTTGTTACATAAGTACAGTACATTTCCCTTATTTCTCCATAATTCAGACATGAACCTACTTTAATTAGTTATGGAAGCAAAAGTAATTATAAAAATTGAGGTCAAGTTAAAGTGATGCTCGTATGAAGTATTTCTATTTTAAACAAAATTGACTCATTAGAAACTAGTTTCTTACCCCCCCACCTTTTTTTTGGAGAAATTCTTTACCAGCATTCTTTTTAACCTACAGTCAAAAAGTAGTTTTATAGGATACCAAGATGAAAAATAAAGGCTAACGTTATATAAATATAATTTGCATGCACATTTATCACAACTGTATGTGCTCCCATGTTAATTGCAAATAACTCGTCACCTGTGCATGTAAATACTTAAGTTGGATGTCATTACTACAAATGCAAGTGCACATTATATGTATGCATTTCTAACAATCTCAGTCTATAATTCCAAATGTTGTCATGCCAAAAAAACCCACAAAAACACACCTCCATTCTGGATTGGTGGAGGAATTTACTAATCACAAAACGAAAACAAAGCACTGCCACTGATCTGCTCTGTCTAATTATTCTTTCTCTCTCTCTCTCTCTCTCTCTTTTTTTTTTGGGCAGGTATTTTTGACAGAATATGCAGGTCCATTGTTCATCTATTTTCTGTTTTATTTCCGCATGCCTTTTGTCTATGGGCTGGATGACAAGATGACATCAAGCCCACATCCAGTGGTTAAGTAAGTTCTGTTATGAGCCTCAAGCAATATTTTTGTAAGCATCATATTTTTATTCCAAATTTCTTGCCACACTTGTTTCTGTAGCATTCTTAAATGCTTTTGTCTTGCTATTTCTAGCTTGGCATGTATCTGCCATTCTTTCCACTACATCAAAAGGTTGATTGAAACAATATTTGTTCATCGGTTCTCCCATGGGACTATGCCACTGAGGAATATTATTAAGGTAAATTGTGACAAAAATCTACCCACAGCCCTCTAGTAAATACAATCTGGCCACTCTCTGCACTGCTTCATTAGCACAGTGTTTTGGTGTGGCTTTTGTGGTAATGCACAACAGCTCTGATTATGTAAAGCTGTAATTCTTTTACAAGATCTCACAATAACCTTCCCATTGTAACCTACATGCCACCCTGCCATTATAATTCCTGTCACAGTTTTCCCATTGCTCTTTCAAGATTTAATACCTTCAGTATTCATTCCCTTTTTCGCCCGCTAGGCGCTAGCTCTCTTGGGTGTGAGGATTTCAGAAGCAGTGTTATATTTCAGAAGCAGGCACAGTCTAGTAGTACGTAGCTAGAGGTTTTCAAAATATTTTTAATCTGTTTTTTGTAATAGTATCATAGAATCATGTCTCTCCTTGACAGTTATAAATTTGGCTTTGCTTCTTGTGTAGCATAAAGCACCATGGCTGTTCTACATTTCCTTCCTGTCTTGAGCACACTTTAGCAACAACTCTGTTCTGGGAGCAGGGGCTCACCTGTGCTCCCTCCGTTGGCTGCCTGTCTGCCTGCATAGTGGTATGAGAGACTGCGTGGATATGCAGTAACTACAGACATTTTTTTAAAAAAAGAGGCAGCAGAATACTATATTTTAAAATAATGTTATATAGAATCTGGAAGATAGCAGATTATGTCGTATCCCAATAGCCCGGTTTTACGATATTTAATATTTTGTGTTTAGACTATTCCTTTAAAATACATCTGCATTTTAAGGGATTGGTAGTCTGACCTGGGAACAAGAAGACTCTAGTGTCATTTTAACACCCTACCAATAGTCCTATCTTTGTTATTACCTTATTGATCATCTGACTCCCTGCAGCTGATTAGCATTAGCTTTGTGCTTCCTAAATAGGAAAAGGGTCCTAAATATTCGGCTAGTAGCATGAGCTGGGCACTGGTAGTCACAGTGAATTTTTTTTTGCACAGATTTATTTTTATTGCTTTCCTAAGCAGAGATGTGTACAGGTTTCTATCAGGCTAGCAGCTCACTTAGAAATGTCTACTCTGGACAAGTGGTAGCTATTTTACATTAACAACATTAGATGTGCGAAAGCAGGACAATTGTACCTTTAAAGTGAATTCATACAGTGCATTAAATCATCACTTGTCACTGGTGTCTGACACCCCTATTGCACCACTCCAGTCCAAACAAAATACAGCTGCTAAAATCCTTATCTTTGCCAGTCATTCTGATCAGGGCCTTTGAATCACTTCCCCTTCTCCACCACATCAAGTTCACAATACTTGTCTTCATCCTCAATTTCATACATAACCATGTGTCTCCCTACTTATCTGCACTTGGGCCTGATTCACCTCGCACTTGCTCTGGTGTAATTCTGTTGATTTTAATGGAGTTATTTGTGATGAAAAAATTAATATCAGGTTGACCCTTAATGAATTTTTTTCAAATTTATCAGCACACCAAAAAATTTTTATAAAAAGTTTCTGGTCAAATTAAACATTTCATTTGAGGGTGTTTTTTTTTTAATTAAAATAAAATTTAAATTTCAGAATGAAAAGTCATTTTTAATTGAAAGATTTTGAAAATGTCAAAATCCAACATTTCTAATTTTTTAAAATATATTTAAAAAATATATTTTTGAGTGAAACAATTCAGAAAGTTCAACATGAATTTGCAATAACTCTTGGTCACCCCAAATCTGCATTTCTTGATGAAAAACATTTCACAGGAACAGTTTTACCAACTCTAATCCCATTATCTTTACCAGCCTCAACATACTTCTTGTTTTTTTTTTTCTCTCACAGCCATATGTGCTTCTTCCATGCCACCACATGTGTGTGGAACGTTCTTCCTGGGTTGTAAAGACAGTTCCCCATTTAAATTGGGGTAAAGGGATCAAGTTGATGTAAGGTCCAGTGGCCCAGACCCTTAAAGGAATTTAGGTGTATAACTTCCTTTGAGGATCTGCCTTATTACTTTCACTTTGTGGGAGGAGAAAGGAGTGGGTGTACAGATTTTCAAGGACATTTAATTATATAAGAAATTTGGGCACCAAGAAACCATTTGTGAGATAGCAGGAGCAAAGAAATGTCGGACTCCCTTCCCCCCCGCCCCCCCACAATTCAAAATGGAGCAATTTTAAACACCTTAGAACTTCCAAACAACTCCGTGTAACTTTCACTAAAATTCCATCACTCCCCTATCATGATGTGTGTGATTTTATATTAGGCCTACTCTTTTTTTATTATTATTCCTAATTAAGAGACAAATTGTTACACTCCACTCTAAAAGGGAAGCCCAGCTCAGCCTTAATTTTGGAGCCATAAATATGGTTTAATAATATATATGTACATATCTTTTTACCTAGTCTGACTACACATTTTTCTCCAGCACTCAAATATAGGTGGTAGAAAAGGCCTCCTATTTTAGATACATCATTGTTCATATAGGGGCTGTTGCTTGTTTGTCCTCTAGGAGAAGTCAATCATCTTAATTTAACGAGAGACAATCAAGTTCCTTGTGAGCATGACTTAAAGGGGATGAGATTGGACATTTCTGAGAGGGAGAAGGGTTTCCATCCATCATATTGGCTGGGAGACCCTTCACCTTTGTTTCACATACATGGCAGTAGGGTCATTTGGGCTCTTTTAATGCTTCATTGTGCTCTCCAGGACCTGGAGGATATGAGCAATTTTTAAGAAAAGATACAGACGTAATTAAAATGGAAACAGACATGTCCTGCCCATGAAGGTTCTACTCATTCCTAGTAGGAATCAAGTAAAAACATTACACGGTATAAACAAAGCTCCTTTTGGTAGCACTCCATATACTCTTGAAAGGTTGTGTTACTTTGTTAGGCCCTGCTAAGCAGTGTCATCTGCTGGGAGTCTGTGTATGAAGAATGAGTACTGCCAGTTTTGATATGACTGATACTGCTTTCAGCAGTGGCAAATCCCACTTACTTTAGGAGTCTTTCTTTAAAACTGAACTATGTTTTTGTAGTAATTGGTGTACTTTGGTTGTTCACATTAATTACAGCATTTATTGTTGGGATCAGATTCCCAATGTTTAGATGATGCTTTAGAACAGGGGTTCTCAACCTTTTTCTTTCTGAGGCCCCCCCAACATGCTATAAAAACTCCATGGCCCACCCATGCCACAACAACTGATTTTCTGCATATAAAAGCCAGGGCCGGTTTTAGGGGGTAGCAAGCAGGGCAGTTGCCTGGGGCTTCGGCTTCAGCTTCAGCCCTGGCTGGCAGGGCTCAGGGCTTCAGCGCCATGTGGCAGGGCTTCAGCTTTCTATCCTGGGCCCCAGTGAGTCTAATGCTGGCCCTGCTTGGCAACCCCCATGAAACCTGCTCACAGTCCCCCAGCGGGCCCTGGGCCCCTGGTTGGGAACCACTGCTTTAGAAGGATTTTTTTTCTGCACTAAAAGCCATAGGCATATACAACTCAGCTCATGGCAAGTGCCAAACTTATGGGAGAGTTTCCTTGTAAGATTCCATTTTAACAGTCTGAGCCCTTCAGGGCAGAGACTTTCCCCATAAGTCTGTACCATGCCTGGTGTGTTTTGGGTGATACTGTAGTACAATAATGAACAGTGAGGAAGGATGGTCTTGGGGTTCGGGTGCTGGACTAGCACACAAATATCTGAGTCTGGTTCTGCTGCAGGTTTTCTGAATAACTTTGGAAAAGTCACTTAACCTCTGCACCTGAGTTCCATTATCTGTAACAGAGATAATCATGCTTTCTTTGGCCCCCCATTTGTCTGTCTGGCCTGTAAACCTGCAGTAGGGACTGTCTCTTTATGTGTTTGTACAGTGCCTTGCACAATGGGGCCTCACCCTTGATTGAGGCCTCTGGGCTCTACTATAATATAAACAATTCTAGGAAAAATGATACTGACATTCATCACAAAGCTGTGAAGGCAGCCACCACCCTTGGAGCATGTGAGATTTTACTACCTCTCAAACCATCAGCTAAAAACCACATTGTCAGATATACTACATTCAGCAAGTCTGGTTTGCAGATGTTAAGATTCTGATTTCAGATACACAACCAGTGGTGAGCTGGAGCAGGTTGACACCGGTTCGTGGGAACCGGTTGTTAAATTTAGAAGCCCTTTTAGAACCGGTTGTCCCTTGTGGGACAACTGGTTCTAAAAGGGCTTCTAAATTTAACAACCGACCAAAAGTGGCACCTTAGGCGCCGACTCTGGGTGGTCCGGGGCTGGAGCACCCACGGGGAAAATTCGGTGGGTGCAGAGCCCCCACCAGCAGCTCCCCACCCCGTGCCCGGCCCCAGCTCCCCTCCGCTCCTGAACACGCCGGCCCGCTCTGCTTCTCCCCCCGCCCCCCCCCGCAAATCAGCTGTTCGCCTGGGAGGGCTGAGAAGCAGGCGGCGGCTTCGCGCTCAGGCCCAAGGAGGTGAAGGCGGAGCGGAAGTGAGCTGGGGAGGGGGGGCATGAGGAGGGCCGCCCACACTGCAGCAGGTAATCCGGGGGGGGGGGGGGGAGGGTCAGGGGAACCGCTCCCCACCCCAGCTCGCCTCCGCCTCCCTGGGCCGGAGCACAAAGCCACCACCTGCTTCTCAGTCCTCACCGGCTTCCTGTGCGAACAGCTGATTCGTGGGAAGCCGGCAGGGGGGCCAGAGAAGCAGGGTGGGGCGGGGCATTCAGGGGAGGAGGCAGAGCGGAGGTGAAGTGAGCTGGGGCCGGGCGCGGGGCGGGAGCTGCCAGTGGGTGCTCTGCACCCACAAAATTTTCCCCATGGGGGCTCCAGCCCCGGAGCACCCACGGAGTTGATGCCTAAGGCACCACCTTTTTATGTGATCAGTGGGGAGAGCAGCCGCTCCCCCTGCTCCCCCCCCAGCTATGCTACCCCGCCCAGAGGGACCTGCCAGATGCTTTCCGGGAGCCGCCCCAGGTAAGCACCGCCGGGACTCCCCACCTTGCCCCCCAGCAGGTCCTCTGGCTCTTAGGGGCGGGATGGGGTGGACACCCACTACGGTGGCCCACGAGACCCTCCTGCCCGGTTCTGGGGGCAGTCAGGGGACAGGGTTGGATGGGGCAGGGATCCCAGGGGGGGCGTCAAGGAACACGGGGGGGGGGGGGGAACCACGACCCCCTTGTGGGGTGAGGAGGGAACCAGTTGTTAAGATTTTGGCAACTCATCACCGTACACAACCTCTTTGGGCATTACTGCCAGAAATGCTGTTTCACCATATAGCTGTAGATAATGGCTATCTTGTTACTCTCTCTCTACATTTAATAAGCAGAGCCCAAGTAACATAACTCTCCTCTATATGAAAATAACTCTTTCTGAAAGACCTGGACTTTCAGCTGGTCATGGATTTGCCTTCCATTGATATCTTGGCAGCCAGAGAAAATCTCATGTAAGGTGTAGGAGTTACCATTCTCATTCTTTTTAAAGAGAGACTTTTAGACTAAGCAGATTTGCTGCATTTGAAACCCATAACAATCTGGTTACTTTGGAATCATGACTCAGCCGAGCTGTGTTTTCCATTAACTGACTGACTGCCCCATAGCGAGAGCACCTTGATTCTTGTGCTCTTCCTTTCTTCTCTGGCCCCAGTGCTCCAGTCTCCTGCCCTTTTTCACAAAGTCTTATCTCCACCACAACCACCCGCTGTGTCTACTCACTCAGTCCCTGTGGAGGATTCTCTCTCTTCTTAAAGTCAGGATGGCCTCTCCTCTAGATCTTCCTCCACACATCAGCCTCTGCTTTTTCTTTGCAGCTTAGGTTCAGTTTTGCTGATAACATCTTTCTCAACCAGCAGCTCAGAGCAGTTTCCTGCAGGGTCTCTCGAATGCCACCACCACCACCACAACATAGGAGTTTACCTTTGGTTCTAGCAAGTCTAACTGGGAACATCTTGGAATGGTAGTAGGTAAAAATGTGAGCCACAGTTTCTTAGAGGAGGCTTTGGCTACTGCAAATAATTGGAAAAACTATATTTTGGATATAAAAAGAGCTATAAGTCTTACCACCCATCCCCCTCCACCTCACTGCTGCTTAGGTTAAATTTGCATCAATTCTGGACTGAATGGCTAGATTTTCAGAATGGTGGCATAATTCCTTAAACCTGGAACTCTTAAGGTTAAATTGTATAAAATAACAACAGTAAATGCCAAGGGGAAAATATCATTCATCACCATTCAGAATCAGGCTTCGTGTTGCATGAGGGTAGAATTTTGCATTTTTAAAATGTTCATTTTTCATGTTTTTATTGATTTTAATTTTTTATTGCTGTTCTATACAATTAAAAACATTAAACATACAAACAGTCTATTTGGGAAGTCATTTTTTAAGCCATTGTGCTAATTAGTGAAAACACTTTGGGGTTTTTAGTTGACTCAGCAGATTGTATGTACATACCCCTGTTGACTTAAGTGGAAAGTGTAACAGGCCAATAGTAAAACTCATTCGTGTTTGATTTTGTGAAATCTCTAGAAATAAACAAAACTAGGAACCAGATTCTCCTGTGGTATAACTCCATCAGCTTCAGTGGTCTTATGCCAGTGGAGAATTTGGCCCCTGGATTTTGAATATCCTAAAACATATTTCCTTTTGATTTAAATCATTATTTTCCTGGTGTCAACATTTAAAACCATGATTTTCTAATTAAATAAAGCTAGAGCTATGTGGATGGAGCCAGGACTGCATATATACAGACATCATTGCTGGCAGTGGGGATTGAATTTGGAAATTTCAGAGAACAGCACAATCTCTTGCCACTTTAGCTAAAAGGAATAACTCTAGCTGTTATATAGTGACAGGCTCCTCCTATCCTTGATGGAGCCAGTCACTTCAGGAAGACAGTAACATGCACTAACCCAGTATATCACATATGCAAACAAAGACTCTAATTTGAAAGTAATACCTGCCATGCCTCTAGGACAACTCTGGGAAGAAAAAAAATGTCAGCCAAGCTCACGCTTTATCTGTAATTTATTGACCTTCAGTAAAATGTTGGTGCCTATATTCTGAACTATGAATGCTTAATTTAGAATAGAACATGGACGTTCACATTTGAGTTCTACTATTGTAAATTTGGAACTTAGTTCAAAATTTAGTTACTACATTTTTATAAAAGATAAACAGAATTGTTAACATGGCTTCAGCTTGGCTGTGTTCCCATATGTTTTATATTGTATCATTTGTAAATATTTTTATTATGGTAACTCCCAAAAGTCCCTATGAGGATTAGGACCCCATTGTCCTGGACTTGGTACAAACATAGAAAAGATACAAGCCCTGCCCAGAGGGGCTTACAGTCTAAAGACACAAACTGCTAAAGGATAGGAAATGGGAATACAATTATGTATGTATTATAGTCTACTTTTATGATTGGGTTTAGACGAAGGATGTAGAGCCAAGATGGTCTTAACAACAGCAACTCTGAATTTTAAAATAAACTTGGGAGTAAGGCTGCAGTGGTCAAAGCCAGAAAAGAGGAGCTTGTGGTAGTCAAGACGTGAAGCGATGGTGGCGTGGATGAGTTTTGGCTGTGGACAGGGAGCAAAGGCTGGATTTAGGAGTGCGTAAGAAAAAGTGGAAGGATTTAGAAATTTCCTGAATATGTGCATCCTGCGAGAGAGTCGAGTCAGAGGTGACACCCAGGTTATAGGGGAAGAGAGAGGGAAGGAAGATGATGAGCTCAGTTTTGGCCATGTTGAGTTTAAGGTGATGATTGGACAAAAATGTCAGAAAGACAGGCTGAGATACTAGATTTAGTGAAGGGGGAGGATGCATCCATAGAGAGGTAGATTTATGAGTCATCAGCCTCAAGATGGTAGTTAACACCTTCCTTGCAGAGGAGAGCACCTAGAGCTAGAATATAGAAGTAGCAGATGAGAGGGCCAAGGATAGACATCCTTGAAAGGGGAAGGGGAAGAGGAGCCTGGCAAAGAAGACACTGAAAGAGCAATCCGAGAGGTAGGAGAAGAAGACCATGAAAGAACAGAGCCATGGAAACTAACACAGGACAAAATTTCAAGTAGGGAGAAGCTGACATTGCAAAAGCTTCCAAGAAGCCAATGATGATGATGCTAGAGTGTAGGCCCTGAAATCTGGCCAGTAACAGATCATTAGAGAATCTAGTGAGAACAGTTTCAGTGGAGCATAGAAGGTGGTAGCTGGATTGGAGAAGGTCAAGAACAGAATTAAAAGCGAGAAATTCAGCAAGTGGTTGCAGACACCACATTCAGTGCGTTTGGAGATGAAGGGGAGGAGAGAGATTGGGCTATAGTTTGAGGAAGACATAAGGTAGGGTCAAAGGTAGGTGTTTAAGATAGGGAGGATTAAAGCATGCTTGTATGGGAAGGGAAAGGAAGAGGCTGGGAGGGAAGTTGGTCATAGTTCACCATTTAAAACCCATGATGTTTCTATATGTGGCAAAACAAGTCCTGTCTCCCCTAGCACTTGGTCCTTATGGCTCCTCATCTCTGATCTATGTTCAGTGAAACAGAATGGCTTCCCAGATAAAATGCTCCTTTAGCTTCAACTCTTTGGGCCACATTTTCAAAAGCAATTTCTAAACCAAACAGTCTGTACACTCTCTTTGTGCTGAAGGGCAAAAAAATCTCACTCCAAGAGCAATGCTTCCTGTTTATTTACTGTTGTCTTTTCCTGTTCTTTCCCTTCCACTCCACCAAACTTGGTGTGTTGTCATTTTTGTTGCATTATCTGCAACTTGCAATTTGCCCCCAAGTGATCATTATCACTATTTCTTTTGGTAATCACTAGTCTAGATAACGCTACTGTTTTCCCTTCACATAGAGGACAGTTGATATCTTTATTATAAAAAAAAATTACTTATTTTTCAGAACTGCTTCTATTACTGGGGATTTGCAGCTTGGCTTGCTTATTACATCAATCATCCTCTTTATACACCTCCTTGTAAGTAGCAAAATGGCCCTCAGAATAATTTGAACCTGGGTATATTTGAGTGCTAATTATCCACTTTTAAACATTTTGTTTTCTAGCCTATGGACAAAAACAGATAAATTTTGCTGTGATCATGTTTCTGGTAGGACTTTTGCTTTTTTTATAAATTATTATTAAAGACTCTCCTTTATGATTTATTAGTCTCGGGGTGGGGTGGGGAGACTGTCAAAGATTTATTACTGGAAAGTTCAGGACATAGAACTAAGACTGATCAGCTTAAGATAGAGACAAAACTGTCCATTTTGACCAGAACCTGGACTTCAGGGAAGGTTTTGGCTGAGTAAGAATTTCAAAATTGGTATGTTTAATCTGCAGAAATTAGGTAAGAATTTGTGTGTGGAGATGCACACTCAGCCACATTCATCACAGTGATCCTGGTATTACCAGAGTTTATCAAGGGTTGAGAATATCAAGTAGGTCATAAATAGCCGACAGCTGGCCTACTACAGAATTATGAAAGTGTTAATATTCAGGGCAAGGGTTTCATCTTGCTGGCTTTCCATATATTCTGACAGAATTCCTCTGGAAATAGAATCCTGAAAGTGTCCTTTCACTTACCTCTCCAGGACTATTTTATTTCCTTGTTATACTAACATTGCTTCTCGTAAGAAGTATCCATTCTCTCTAGTGCAGATGTAACCTGTCTCTGAATTAAGAGAAGAAAAAGAATTACTATAGTGTCAATGATTGGAGGGGATCTCATAGCACTTTTCAAATGTGAAATTTTATTAGTTAGATAATGGTGGATAATTTGAGCCACATAGGTTAAAGTGACTTTCCCAAGGTCAGACAGCACAAGTGCAAAGCTGGGAATAAAACTCAGGAGCCCTGATTACCAGTTCTCTGTTCTATTCTGGCCATAATCATATATACAGACCATTTCAATCTATTTTCCACCTAACTAGTGGTGGAAAGCATTGCCTAAAAGCGGGTGGGAAAATTGGTTAATGGAACTTTGTGAATCACATCAAGTCCTTGCCATAAGGAGTAGAAGTCGTTATGGAGCAGCATATCAGTATTTATGCAGCTGCACAAATATGCCTTGGGAGTTCTGAGAAATCCAAACTGCCCAATTAATTTTTTTAAACAAATCAGCCCAGTCAAAAGGTAAAGAAAACACATGCTGGAATCCACTTTATTCAGGGGTTATTGTGTTAGGGTTTGGCTGGGAAAATAGCTGGAGTGCATTGTACCTTCTTGGGACTTGGTCAACACTTGCTAGTTGGCAATCTGACAGGTGCAAAGCAGAGTGTAATATGGACTCTTGTGTATGGAAAGATGAAAAGAACAGATGTCTCCTTACCATCAGTCCAAAATCTTGTTTTGAGCTTAATTAAGATCTAAACACACTTTTAATCCTGTGTTATTTAGGCTGTTTTTCAATGGGGGTTGGGGCCCTTTAAAAATATTTGTCTAGGAACTGGCATTGGGAAGAGGAATAAGTGGAAGGGAAGCATTTTCCTTTATTGTGTGCTGCTTCTTGCAGATATGTGAAGCTGGAAATTTCTCTATCCACGTTGCACTCAGTGACCTGAGAAGAGATGGTAAAAGTTTGTTCCCTACCTTTGTGCAGTTAAGTTAGCTCTTCTGCAGTGACCTACACTGATGATTGGCCTGATCCTGCAAGGTGCAGAGAGCCTCCTGTGAGGGGCTAATCACCCTCAGCTGGCCTCAGTGGGAGTTGAGGGTACTCAGCACCTCATAGGATTGGACCCTAAAGGAAGTTTGGGTATGTAACAAAAGCACTTAGGGCCAGATTTGTGCCATTAGTGCATGGGCCTGTGTAAGCTGCACTGGTGGTTCAAAGTGGGATGTGGGCATGATATTCGGGTTGGCTAGTTCTTCAGGGGATGCTAGCAGGAGCTGTTCTGTGGAGAGTGCAGGGTCCACTAATATGCCTGGCTTCTGCCCAGGGCACAAGCTGTGTGTGTGCTTGGAAGTTAAGGGGAGTGGCTCCCTTGTGCTTTGCCCCCTCTTTGTGGAAGGGCTGCATAGACTTTGGCTCATAATATTTGCTAACTGCATCCACAATTTTCATATAATGTAACCTGTAGAAAGACCGTTTATTTCTGAGGTCTAGGAAATGGTGCAGACACTTCCTATGGGAATGACTTAGTGCTGGCCAGTCAGCATTGCCAATGATCTTTCCCAAGGATGCTTCTAGGGATGGTACTGCCAAATACTGTGTGCAAGCCTTAATGATCCTATAGCACTTCCCCACAGGCACCCTAAGCCTTCCTCTGGGCTCAGTGGAGTCCTTATTTTCCCAAGTCTATCTTGCCCATCTCTTCAGTAGGCAGATTTGGATTCTTTATAGCAAACTACATGGTACATAGGAGTGTCAGTATTCTGTGGTTTATCTTCTGTGGTTCTTTTAATCTGTAGGATCCAAGATCCGTAAGATCCCTTATCCAACAAAGAATCCTTTCACATGGCTGTTTTTCTTTGTATCCTGTCCTAACTATACATATGAGGTATGTATTTTCCTCAGTAAATCACACTAAGATTTAAGTTTTGCAGGTTACATCTCAATTTATACTATATTATTAAAATAAACATATAAGGAAACCCTAGAAACTTAAAATCAAAAATATGCAAGCCCACTTCATATTGCCAAACTCTAAGTTCAATCTTTCAAAGAGTTAACCCATGACAGACATCCTAATGTACCTTTTATGTGAAATTTACTTCTGTGCAGAAAGACTGCATGAAGCCAATGCACCCTTCAGTCTCTCAAAATTAAGATCTAAATAGGATGTGAGTGGTGCATAGACCTTGTATAGGTCCTGGGCACAGCGGTGAGTGTCAGGCTCTGTGTCCTCAATGCACGCAGCCCTGCTGAAGTAGGATTTATACAAAATCTTGATTTCAGGGAGTTTCGTTGGTGTAAATGAGAACGTTTGCCTCCAGGGCTGCAGAATGTCACATTTTAAGCACTAATTTAGGAACAAACACAAAATAGGTGGAGACAAGGGAGAGAGGAAACTTAAGTCCAAAACAACACACACACACAATAACCATGATGAAAAATGGGGAGCTTTTGTTTGGAATTAACAGGATGCCACTGACTTTGTGAAAAATAATTGGTACCAGAAATAGCTTTAGGTAACCTTGGATGTATTGTTTACCTACATTAGGGAGGGATGTTTTGATAATAGAGGTATATATGTGAATGCTATCATCAGAAATATTTTTAATTTCCTTGGCCATAACAGGTGGGGGCATGGATCAGCTTCACCATCATGACTCAGTGCGTCCCGGGTGAGTAAGGTTTTCTTTCTCCCAACTAGATGATTTGTTCTCAAGACAAGAGAATGCTGTTTCACTAGCATTGATGTCGTTTCTTTTTTTATATATCTTTTTATAGTGGGATTGTTCACATTTCTTTGCTTCATTCAGATGACAGTTTGGGCAAAGGATAAACACTACACCTACGTACGAGAATTCAAGGATTATCCAAGTCTTAGGATGCCAATTATTCCTTTCTTACTGTAAGAAGAAAGAACTGCTTGAATACCTGAGTGGAACTACAGGAGGACAAAGCTGATGGGCTCTTTTTATTGAGAGACCTGCTGGCAAATGAGAGAATTCATTTAGATAACTAAACCAGGGTGGTTCTGCTGCATGGTATCTCCATTGCTGTGGGAAATTCTATACAATTGGAAGCTACATCTCCCTAATATTCTAAATTTTCAGAAAGTCACATTGGTTGCCATGACTTTATTGCTTCATTGGCAGCCAAGGGCCTTTAAGGTTCTCTATTGGCCTAGATCCTTTCCATTAGTGACAGTTGTAGCTTCCTGTACTGGCCTGGTTGGTTTTGTGGATCACAATGAAGCCTTGCCACCAGTAAGCTCCAACTTGTGGAACAGCATTCCACAGAAATGCTGACTGACTACACTGGAAAGGAGACCCACCATTGATTTCTGGAGTCATCATCAGGTCAGCTGATCCAAAGGTAGATGTGTGTGCTGCCTTCCCTTGCTGGAGAGAAATGCTATGGGGACAGGTGCTTCATGGGGAAATGAAGAAGTTACAAAGGAGGGAAATAGGAGTACTCAGAATAAAGAGGTGAGCAATAGCTCAGATGCCCGAGTTAGCCCGAACACACACTTTGACAAGTCAAAACCTTAAATCACAAGTCATTATGAATAGAACATCCCCTGTTAGGAAAACTCCTTTATCAATAAATTGCTCACCAGCTAGTAGACTGGATTTTGAAGATGTAGTATCTTCAGTAGCTGTGATATTTGGCCTGTTTTCATAAAACAAGTCATTACGATACCAAAAAAGAACTTTTACCTAGAGGTTTTATGTTAGTGTTCTCTGAAGAGTTTTTAATGTACTTTGTAAACAAATGCACTGACCTACAGTCCTCAAAATGATACTTCTGTCCCTGTTTGTAAAGCAGGGAGAAGGAATCGGTTACATAGTGAACTTTCTATATTTTGTTTTCCACAAGGTGTTCAGTTAACTTGGAAGGTTTTCTATAAATCTATTCAAGAAACTACTGCAAATCCTGTTGTAATGATTTTTTTAACTACCTATTATAGAATGTATCTACAAAGAGAACACAGTGTTTTTTCATGATGATTTATTTACCTAGAAATGACTTATAGAAAGATTTTTGCAACGATTTGTAAAGATAAAATATGCAATAAATTCAAGCCTACATTTTGAACTCTGTCAATAATTATGGCAACAAAAGATGATGTATTATATAGATGGTTGCAGAAGTTTCATAGTTTATATATAAATATAAAGCAAAATGGTCTTGTATCAAATAAAAAGTTACATCCACTGGATAAAAAACAAACCAACAAAATCCCTGGAGTTCATTATTACACAGCAAATTCTACCACTGGATGAATGGCTTAGAAGCATGTAATGATTAGTGCTGTGAGTAATCAAAGCGATAAATCATTATGAATGATTTTTCATTCTGCTATTCTCTGGTAGTTTGACTGGGAAACAGAAAGAGAGCTAGAGGCAAAACTAGTGTCAGGGGTAAACTTCAAAATGTTTGATGGTTCAGTCATATAATTCTCCAAAAATGCTGGGGTCCTGTCTGCCACAATTGCCTCATTTCTCATTGACTTCAAAGGGGACTGCATGTAGGCTGAAATTCCCCTGTCTACAGATGGCCAGCAGAAGGCCTGGGCAACGCTTACATCCCGGCTTGAGCCCTGAGGGCTCTGCACAGAGGGAAAATTTAACTTCATCTGGTGACAGGATCAGGCCCTGGATGTCAGCCTAGACCACCAAGAGATTGCCAATACTTCCTACTTTGGGCCAGATCAGAAATACTGAATATTGCACACAGACTTTAAAAAAAAAACCAAAACCAAAAAAATTTTTGGTAGTTTCACCTCCGTTCCTGCAACCAGGAAATGAAGGGCTGTGTATTTACTTTCATTATTAAAAGTCACCAAGCTTTTTCAAATATAAAAGGGTTCTGCTTGGGTGAGAGGTTTGGGTGGATTCTCCAGTGCTCTAATGGCATTGCCTGACATTACAATGAGGCAACCTCTAAGCAGGAGTATTATGTCCTGGCCCAACACAGTCCTTGGCATTTTAAGAAGGTGGGTGCCCATTTCTGGTAGCAATTTAATTTGGAAGGTTTTTTAAAAAAAAACTACCACCATCTTAAAGGTCCAGCATAGAAAAACTGTCTTTAATGCTTTCTTATGTCAGTAACGAAGAAAGAGTTGTCTCTCTTTGCAGCATATAATGATCCTGTGTGACAGGAGGATTCTATTATAAATCAAGCATCTTCCATTCCTTTGACCCTTTCAGTGTGTACCTCATGTCTCTCTCCAGCCAAGGCAGAAGAAGTTTTTTGTTGCTAGTTAGTTGCGAACACAGTACTTGGAAAGGTACAAAGCTTTATTTGAATACTGCCCTGAGCAGTTTCTTCACTCTCCATACAGCTGTGATATGGCACATCTGTGAGCGAACAAGCTCTCAGTGTTAGCAGCTGCAGGGGAGTTCTATGCAGCTGCCTACTGAGGAAAAGCTGGGGACACCTTCACCTCCCGACTGGCTCCAGCAGCATGAGGGTGTAAAGGAATTTCTTCATCCTCCATCTGTTGCTTAGCAAAGTTCACAAATACCTACAAGAGGAGAATAGATCAATGTAACCAGCCTCTCCGGAGGCCAGGCAGTTGAACTACTCTTGCCACTTGCATCACATCAGCTACTCTGTAGGCAAGAAGTGTGAAGCAGAACCCAGAGGTATGTGTAGAAATGAAAACTGCCTATCAGCAGAGTTCACACATTTTTCTTTATCCTGTACTGAATACATGTACAAATCCACCTTTTATGTCAGCTGAGGTAGGGGGCAAGGCTCATAGAACATGCACCACACCAGTGGGCAAGGGAGAAGATGTAGTATCCTAGAGGCACTGTGCGGCGGTCACAAGCAGTCATAGGTGTGTGGGGAGTATACCCGCTAGCAGCCCCCATGACAGCTGCATAGCAGGTGTCATCTGCACAGACCCATGGCCGCCAGCTGGGTGTGATGCCCTCTAATGACAGCGTGTGCTGCCAACAGACTGCCCCGTGTTGCTGGCTTTTAGTGTGGAAATGCTCCTGTATGGAAATCAGTGGCTTCTGAGGAGGAGGGATAGGTACACAATTAGTTGATTGGGTACTGCAGGGCCTCTGGACACAAGGCAGTCAAAATCTCATTAAAACTAAATCGAAGAAAACGAATTGGCTATTTCAAATTCAGTAAATCTCATTCTGAGTAGCAGTGGTCTGATCTGCTCACTACCACTCCTGTTTCTGTACTGAGAATCCAAGGGGGATCCTAACGGAACATGTCATGTGCACTCCTGCCCCTGGGATCAGTTGTCACTGTATCACTGTATTCACAGGGCATCAGGGTATGCACAGGTCTGATCCTGCACTTTTACCTGAGGGCACTGAGCGTTTTGTCTGAGTTAGGGGTGTAAGGTAAAGCCCTTCAAAAGTTGGTTTAACAGACAGTCAAGACAGATCTAGACCCTAACTTATTCTGGGTTTTTCCAGATCCCTATGGCATTTCCTCTCCCTTGCCAGCCAGATTTTCTCATGGGTGACTTTATTGCTTTCTTACTCACCTGATCCAAAGTCGTTTGAGAGACTGAATATTCTTCAATATTCAGGTTTTCTTTGTTGGAGAGAAGTAACCGAAAGATCCTGGCCAGTGAGGAGGAGCAAATCTGGTACTGCAGCATGTTACAGTGTTTCTCTCTTTGTAAACTGCCTGGGAAGTTGACTTGTATGAAATGCTCAGCTGGGCTTGGATCTGGACACAGCCCTGGTTTAGGTGCTTTAATTTTCATGGTGACAATATATCCGTCTCCAAATCTGAGAAACACACATGGGTTTGGTTGTTTTATGAAGACATGGTTTTACTATTCAATTGGGGGAAAATCAGCTCTCAGCAGTTAGCTATACACTCAGAAATGCAGAGGCAACGCATTTCTGCCAGGATGGGATTTCTGCCAGGATGGGAGTTGGGCTGAGTGCGGCTGAGGGGGACATGCCTGGGAAAGGCATCGGCATCCTACTAGCTGCGCTTGGAGGCACCCGGAGCAGAGAAGAGAGACACGGCTGGCAGCGCAGCTCCACCAGAGACGATACAGGGAAGCCCTCTGAATCCTGTTCCTTCCTCACTTCTGTTAACTGGTCAGCAGCCGGTGTCCTGAGCCTGCTCTGGCCCACACCGCACCCACAGCAGGGAGGCGATGGGAGAAGTAAGTGGGGGGAAGGCGATGCTGGCTTGGAGCGGGTGTGGGAGGCACAGGGGAAGTGGGAAAGGGCCTAGATGCGACGCACGGGGCAGTCACATGCCTCTCCCCTCCCACCCTGGACCTTTAGATTGTGTCTGCCCACCATGAAGAGTTACAGGTCATCTCTGCAGAAACGTGTGAAATGGAATCCTAGAGCGATCTCTATTGAACTGCTCTGGGAAGCTGAAGAATCCATGTGTATTCTGAAGAATTGGTCTGTAATGTACTCGGGTGATTTGAGGGTCAAGGGGCCTAACTTAATAGTCTTACATATTAAAGAGTTGCACTCAAAGTGGGCAGTGGGTTATTTTTAATGAACACAGGTCTAGCGCCTATTTTACATAACACCTGGATGGCTGCATAATCAAATTATTTGAAACTTGTACTCTGCATGAAGTACAGGCTGTGGTGTATCTTGAGTGTCCCCATAGTCACCAGACAATTCTTTAACAACTCGGGATACAAACATTCAACTTACTTGTATTTTAAATGTTGAATAGTGCCCAGGCATTTGAAGGTCCCCTTCACCATTATGGCTAGACGAGTGCAGAGAGCTTCACATTCTTCCATGCTGATAAAACAGAGAACACAGGTTCAGGATTAGAGAAGGATTTCCGCCCTTCTTTGACTCCAGTGCCGATGGTAGGAAGCAAGGTTTGCATTACCTGTGTGAGGTTAGAACTACGGCTCGCCCTTCTCGGATCACACTGACAATAGAGTTCCATAAAAAGCGTCGGGACTGAGGATCCATCCCTGTAGTGGGTTCATCCTGAAGGGACAATGTTAATTACAGTCAAAGATTTTGATAAAACATGTCCAAGGCGTTAGTTTGAGATTCCTTAAAATTGAATTTGTTTTATCTTTTTAATAGTAAAATGCAGATAGGAATACAGTGTGCCCAGTGTGGGACATAGCTATCGGGAAGGCCATTGTACCCACAGGGCATGTTACAGTGGACAGTGCATACCATGACACCAATGGTTCAAAATCAGCCAGTGTAGAGTCTTATCTCTTGATCTCTGAAGCATTTGTAATACTTCCACCACCAAAGCAACTAAGCGCCAGTACAAGGGTAAGCAGAACAGAGCTTATTCAGAAGCCAGGCTGCAGAGTGTGTAAAGCTCAGTGAGACAGGGTGCTGGGCAAAGGGCTACTGATTCAGCGCTCTGTCATGCCAGCTTCCATTTAGGGGAATAAATTAGAACTGGCTGGGGATAACTTGGCCCTAACTGGGGAAGCAGAGACAGCTGCTGCCTAATTAGCCTGGGGCTGTATAAAAGCCTCAGGGGAAGGAAGCCAAAGGGGGAGCAGAAAGAAAGGGAAAAGGCAGGGAGTAGAAACAGGGAGGTAGTGCGTCCCTCCCTCCCATAGTGAAGGGTCAACTGTACATGGTGAAACTGTGATGGGAACTAGCCTGTGAATAAACTGCACCTATGGTTACTAACCCCAGGGTTTCAGAGTGACTTTGTGGACCTAGCAGAAATAGGAGCTGAGGTGGCCCCATCACGCTCTGTTGCATGTGGGGGCTTCTCTGGGATTCCTTGCCAGCGCAAGTGTCTGGCAGCCCGGAGATGGAGGAGATCCTGCAATGGCTGGTCCAGCAGCAGGAGGAGGTGCAGAAGGCAATGCAGAGTTTTCAGCAAGCCCACCAGCTGGAGAGACAGGCCTTGCTCACTTGGCAAGCAGAACAGCAGAAGAGCCTGCAGGACTTCATTCAGGAGAAGGCCGGCATCCAGCAGCAGCTCCTGCAGCAAGTGGTGAGTCCCACAGGAGGGGATGGCCTTTGGGCACCAGACATAGGACTGTGTAAAATGGGCCTGACAGATGACCCCGATGCCTTCCTAGGCACATTTGAGCAGGTAGCCAAAGGGGATGAATTGGACAGGGCAACCTGGCCCTGCGACTGGCTCCTCACCAAGCCAGCGAAGCCCAAGTGGCTGGCATGGCCCTACATGAAGAACAGGCCAGGAATTATGAAGTGGTAAAGACAGCCATCCTACATCGGGTGGGGCTATCCATGAAGAAGTATAACCAGAAGTTCCGGGTCCGCGAGGTGGACATGGGGGTTACAGCCCTGGGCATTCGCCCAAAAGTTAATGGACTAGGCCACCCGCTGGCTGAGGCTGGACGCCCAGACAGTGGGGGAAATCATGGACGCATGGTGCCGGGGCTGGGCCAGCGTTCTGCTCGGCCTGGTCCAGTGGCCTGGCACTCGGAGGGGCTGGCAGCTCGGCTTGGGGTGGGCAGCAGCAGCTCGGCCTGCACTTGGGGTGGGAGGGGCTCGGGCCAGCACTGGGGCCGGGCCAGCAGCTTGGCCCAATATGGCTGGAACTCCTCTGGTCACTGGGGGCCCTCCTTTTAAGGGGGGGTTGGGGCTCTGGCCTGTGGGGGCGGGGCCTTGGGAGGAAGGGGCGGGGCCAGCCTCCCCAAAGCGAGGGTTCACCCATTGCCCATGACTACCATGTAACTAGAGAGCACTCAATGCTCCCTTTTATCATGCAAACTGAAGTGTTACTATATGATCTAATAGCATACATATTGACAGTAATTGCATATGAGTTAAACCGTTACTGCCAACACAAACAACTGGAAACTTGTGTTACTCTGTAACAGGGCTCCTGGCTCTTGCTTCTGTCCCAGTCTACCAACTACACTGAGTCCCTTGTGCTGGTCCAACACCTTGTGCAGTTTATTTACAAATGGATTCCCACCACCTTCATAACATATACAGCTCCTGTATCAAGCAAGGGAGAGCAATCTCTCCCTTCCCTGCCTGCCTGCTTCCTCCCTTTCCACTTCCTTCCTGTGCCTATTTGTGGGCTCTGCCTAATGGCTTAATTAGCCTGTCTGCCCTGCCCCACCCACAAATTAGGCATGCTCTACTTAATCAGCTCCAGTCTGCTTTGCTTGATTGGAGCTGCTGGGAACAGAGTGCTGACTCAACCTTTCTTGCCTGGCACTCTGTCACATACTCTAACATTATAATTTAAGGAATAATTGAAATATTATTTACATGTTTTATTCCCAAAACGCTGTTGATGGAAGAGACTAGCTATATTCCACCTGCACTTTTCTTTTGCTAGGTACATCTGATGGCACTGTCAGTCAGGTATGGCCCATACACAGCCAGGTATGTTCTTCTGACTGTAATGGTTGTTCTCTGGTTCATTCTCCATTTAAAAGCAGAGGTGGCTCTGAGACACAAAACGGATTTGAATTTTCCCTAAATTCAGTGATGTTTGGATCCTAGATTTTAACTCAAGCCCATCTCTGTTGAAAAGTTTTCCTATGGCAGTCATGTAGGGCCCAATCCTATGAGGTGTTGAGCATCCCTGCCTCCCACTGAAATCAAACTAGTGAGAGTGCCATTGGCTTGAGGGTACTCAGCACCTCTCTGGATCAGCCCCTTATTGCTCACACACAGAATGCATTATCACAGAGCTACTTTACTGTGACACTTACTAGCAGGACAAGAGGAGGGCAGCCTATCAGGGCAATGGCAGTAGAGAGTTTGCGCTTGTTACCACCACTGTATGTGCCTGCCAGCTGGTCTGCATACATCTGGAGACCCAGCTTCTGAATCCCCCAGTCAGCAACCTGTGGGAGAGAGAAGTCATTCTTCTTTCACACAGCAGATAGCGAACCGCATGCACAGCTGGTGATAGCTGCACACTTGCCACTGCTAGGCAGCGCCACAGCAAAACCTCATCTTTTAGCACGTGTATTTCAGAACTGGAATTAGGGTGAGTCCATCAGTGAGCACAACTGTTTGTGATGATGGGTGAAATTTTGCTTCTCTACAACATTCTAATTTTTTCCTTTAGAATATGCTTTTCATTCTCTCTCTCTCTCTCTCTCTCACACACACACAGCCCCCTCTCTAAGACAAGAACAAAATAAACATGTAATTTGGAGAAAGCACCAGTCCAGCTTTAAGCCCCATTAGCCACATTTTTAGCAAGCCTTAGTCAGGTTTCTGTTTTTAATCCCTCACTTTTGCAGGTGCAGTTCATGCCTCCAGGATGACTAGGTACCTGGATTTCTGGTGCAATCATGAACTTAGCTGTCCAAATGACTTGAACCGCACCCAGAATTTCAAGGCACGGAAAGTCAAGCCAAATTTAAAATTATTGTCCTGGATCTTAGAGGGGCCCAATCAAACATCTAAAATATTTATCGTAACCTAGAAAGCTGATGAAGAGACTGTTCGTACCCTCTCGATTTCCTCAGCAGGAACCCCTCGCAGGCGTGCATAGAGATGGAGGTGTTCCCGGCCTGTGAGGAGGTCATCAATAGCATCAAATTGTGGACAGTAGCCCATGTTTTGATGGACATTAGAGATGTGGGTCAATATACTGGAGAAAGAAGGAAAAAGAAAAGTCCGTTGACTGAAGAAATGCTAATAGCTAGGTCTGGGATAGAGAATCAGACGTCCTTTCTACTGTGGGCAACATCTCCCTCATTAGTGAAACCAGCCTAGAAATGAATTTCACAGTGTAAGACCTTGCTAAATTTTCAGCTACAGAGCAGATGCTCTATTGTATGATGGCTGGAGTGTGGTGAATAAGGTCTACTCATTCCTACTAAGGGTGCAAAGCCATTTCCCCTTCCCCTGTTTTCTTCTGCTGCAGTTAAATCATATTGTGTAAATTGACTTAAAGACAAGTAAAGTTAGCTCCTATTCAAGCAGCCATTCAGCAAACTGTATTTTGTTAATAGTATTTATTTCTAGATAACAAATCAGGCAGTTTAATCTCAGAGTGCATCCTCTGGCGTACATAAGTAGGAAACAGTATTGACATTGCTTCTGGGTTGGGAGGAAATGGAGGGAGAAGTGAAATAAAACAGATAATTTCTTGTGGCCTAAGTTACTGTCGGCCTCTGCTGTTTGAGAGTTACAGTCTGCAACGCAGTATGGGCTGAAGCATTAAACATCAAACATTCTTAAAGAGCTACGGCATTCCATGTGGAAAGAAAAATCTCTATAGCACAATGAAACATTCAAACTGCCAGATCATGAAATATCCAATCACAGTGTCACCCTAATGCAATTTAAGCATCCATTCACAGCGTCACCCTAATGCAATTTAAGCAACAGCTAGAGATCGCCAAATATGGGCCCCAAGTCCCAACCCCCAGGTCTAAACAGCCCTAGACGTTAGAGGGTGCTGATCCTTCTCTGGATCTGAATACCCCCTGTCAAGTTTCCTTCCCCACTCTGAACTCTAGGGTACAGATGTAGGGACCTGCATGAAAAACCCCCTAAACTTATTTTTACCAGCTTAGGTTAAAACTTCCCCAAGGTACAAACTATTTTACCTTTTTCCCTTGGACTTTATTGCTGCCACCACCAAGCATCTAACAAATATATAACAGGGAAAGAGCCCGCTTGGAAATGTCTTTCCCCCCCAAAATATTCCCCCCAACCCCTACACCCCCTTTCCTGGGGAAGGCTTGATAAAAATCCTCACCAATTTGCATAGGTGAACACAGACCCAAACCCTTGGATCTTAAGAACAGTGAAAAAGCAATCAGGTTCTTAAAAGAAGAATTTTAATTGAAGAAAAAGTAAAAGAATCACCTCTGTACAATCAGATGATAAATACCTTACAGGGTAATCAGATTCAAAACACAGAGAATCCCTCTAGGCAAAACCTTAAGTTACAAAAAGACACACAAACCGGAATATACATTCTGTTCAGCACAACTTATTTTATCAGCCATTTAAACAAAACAGAATCTAACGCATATCTAACTAGATTGCTTATTAGCCCTTTACAGGAGTTCTGACCTGCATTCCTGCTCTGGTCCTGGCAAAAGCAACACAGAGACAGAGAGAACCCTTTGTTTTTCCCCCACTCCAGCTTTGAAAGTATCTTGTCTCCTCACTGGTCATTTTGGTTAGGTGCCAGCGAGGTTATCCTAGCTTCTTAACCCTTTACAGGTGAAAGGGTTTTTCCTCTGGCCAGGAGGGATTTTAAAGGTGTTTACCCTTCCCTTTATATTTATGACACTCCCATACCTAAGGGAGCTCAAAAACTGGTTGATTTTTGTTGTTGAGTCTCATCTCTAGCAATTACATTAATTAGTCGCAAATCTTCTAACACAAAATCAATCACACAACAAAAAACATTCAGCTAATCCCTGTATCCATTTTTGTTCATTTTTCAGTCTAAACTGCCCTAGGATCTTGCAAGCAGCTGTCTCCACAGAACAGAGCAAAAGAAATTAGGAACTTCTCAAATAAGGCGGCTTCATTTCGCTGGACTCTTAATTGATTTGATTCAGGGTGAAGCCCTCTATTTATCCACAGGGCAGGTACAGCAAGGGCAATGGCAGTACAAACTTCTCCCCACCCTCTGTATCTGCTGAGACTGTCAACACAGGTTGCCAGTGAGTGCCAGCCGTAGCAATGGCTTCTGTGATGTGAACACATCCATTGGTGACTGAGCTCTTGTGGTGTTTTTAAAGAGCTTACCTGCTGCCAGCCACTACAGCATCACCAGATGTCACGTCAGTATCCCCAGTCAGCATTTTGAAGGTTGTCGTCTTGCCGGCTCCATTCACTCCCAGGAGACCAAAGCACTTTAAATTATAAAATTAATCACATTCTTAAGTATTTCCCCTTGAAAACCAATGGGATCATAAAATATGAATTGATCTACGAAGTGTGATCTAGAGCTATTGAACGACCCACCTCTCCTGGACGAACGCCAACACAGAGTCTGTCTACGGCGGGCCTGTGTCTACCTGCATAAATCTAGAATGAGAGAAGAAATAAAAATTCCTATTACAAGACATCTATAGCAGAGGGAATCCTCTGAACTTCACAGTTTACTAATGTTGGAGTTAGGTGACTGCAAATGCTTGACAGGAATAAAATATAATCTTAGAGCAATTAAAAAAAATGTGCAAACATTCCACTGAGTCAAACATTTGCCCTATTTAGGAGCCATTTTACCCATTACCATCTTTATCTAACCTACCAGTTCAGATCTAGGCATTATGGAGGTAGCTCCCAGAATCTTCACTGTAACAAAATGTCTCTGATGTACCAAACGAGATAGAACAATAAAGAAAATTAAGACTGTGAGGAGTGATGTAGTACTTCCATTCATAGGGCTACAGCAATGGGTATGTTGTCTTAATGTCTGCACCTCGGGCTGGCGCAAGAAGCTGAGAACATCATGCAGATGTTTTCAATCTTTGGAGAGAAGATTAGCTAGCACCACACAGTGGGTCTGTCTACACTGCTGTCAGGATGCGTGATCGCAACACATGTAGACATACCTGAGTTAGCTTAAATCTAGCTAGCTTGCATACCGATTACAGTGAAGCCGCAGCAACATGGACTTCAGCACAGGCTAGCTGCCTGAATAATTACCCAGGGTCCCAAGTGGGCTTGTACAGTCCAAACTGAAGCCCCTGCTGCCATGGCTTCACTGCTCCAGGACCTGAGCTAGCTAGATTAAAGCTAATTTGTGTATGTCCACGCACATGCTGCAACCACATATCCCGACTGCAATGTACACATACCCTGTGAGAGTCTCCTAGTCTTATAATGTGAAACCAGCTAAATGAGAGAGAAGTGGAGATTGGGATTCACAAATGGAAACCGAACAGCCCATAATGAAGGGCTAGGTGGAGAATCACGGTTTATGGGAGATGGTAGATCTTGGATAGGGTTAAGTTGGGTGTGAGTAGGGAAGCTTGTCCTGTCCATACTGGACTTTTCTATATCAAAATCTATGACTTTGGTTTGATTTCTTTGATCAGAGGGCAGTAGGCAAGTAAAGGTGGAAAACCTTGCTTTTAAAATGTTATTGGTTTTGAAAACTATATTGTCCACTTGTTCAAGTGCATTCTGGAACAATATTCTGTCAGTAGACTGCATCCCAGATAAGTTTCCAACTAAAGTGAACATACATTTTAAAATTCTCAAAATATTACCTTGGTCAGTTCTTGTAATGTTAAGATATCTGTTTTGTTTCCTCCATTCATAATTCTTTGTCTTTCCTCTGCAACATCCTCATCTTCATCACTAATAGGCAACTTAGCAGGCTCAGAAAACCTAAAGAAATGCAACAGATTCATTGAAAAAAGTGTGAATAGCATGGGGCACAATACAATTACAATAGCAGAGCCTGAAATCATAGTTAGATGATTGCCAGGAAATGTGACTAGATGAAGAGAGAAGACCTTAGTTTTATAATATGACATTAACTGGAGCACTCTTGGATTTGAAGAGACTTCTCCATCTTAAACTCCAAGTACTGTGAACACATGGGTGGATCAAAGGGGTTTGTAATGGGACATGGGACATGTTCACTCCTCCATCAGTAATTTGAATCTGACACAACGCAGTGCTCAGTCAAAGCCTTAGGTATACAGAGCTGATGGTCTCAGTCTACTTCTTAATGGAAAACTGTCCATGTGAGACTATATCCTTGGAACCCTTGCTGGCAATCACATCTGCGAATGAATTACACTCTCATGCCTGGAGGAAGCTCCCTGGTGGGAGTGAGGAAGTTTTAAGAAGCAGTGTGGGAAGCTACTGGCCATGCTGTTACTGTGCTGTGCATAAACAGAGGGCTGCAGTCCATGGGACTTCCTGGCTAGCACCTCTCATCAGCATTTAAGTCACTTGGAAGCTTTAAAAGTTCACTTTGGGGACTAAATACCACAGTTTACCTAATACAATAAGTTAACCCTGAAACTCTAATTCCAAAAAACATTTCTGTTTTAAGAGAGCAAATAAGCATCTACTTAAATCCCATGGAAGTAATGAAGTTAATGGGACTTAAGTACATTCTTAAGTGCTTCCCTGAATCAGGGCCTAGTGGCTGAGGATGATGCCAAAGTAAACAGGGTGAATCTTGTAAGGCCACCACAAATGGGAGATTTCCAGGAGAGAAAAGGCATCACAGTGGATAACTAAGACACAAAGCTTTTGTTAAGCTTGTATGACAGTTTTTTGTTATCTCTGAGTCCAAGGGTTTTTGGACATACCATCTTGTGGGGATCTGATGATGCTGCATAAGGAGATTCAGAGCAAAGTATACAACCCCTTCAACTGCCATGGCAACCAGGTTCTTTCCAACAAAATCCCACTGGAATGGATTCAAGACATGCTTCTCACCTTTGGAGTGAAATCATGAGAAAGCAAGGTGAAATATAGCCCAAACACAGCACTGCTCCTCAGAACAAAACTCATTAGTGTAATGACTTCAGATGCAAATCTGTAATTTATGTGATTACCAGGCAATGTCTGCAATTTTCCCAGGTGCCCTAATAAAGACTCTTATTGAAAACTCAAAACCAAATTCTAAAGACACTCATATGTGGGAGCAAAAATGAATGCTGTCTCCATAGATATGAGGCCAGTGGCAGATCATATCTAGACATTTTCATGGGGTATTCTGGTGGCAATTTTCCTTTCTGAGTAAAAATTAATAAACTTTGTGTTGATCTATCACTGCCTTTCCAGCAAGAAGTTCTCTTTTATCAAAGGCAGCCACAGCACCACACGGGGGGCCTTTAAAGAAATGCAGCCATTTTTAAAATTAGTACGAAGGCTATCAAAATAGCAGACAGCAATTAACATTGCAGACATATATCCCAGCTATGATTGTCTAGGGGATCAGATAGCTCAGAGCAAGGAAAGCAGGGACTTCACCTATTAGTTTCAATGCCAGTCTTCAAAGCCCTGCAGTCTGGTAGAGGATGTTAGTGTTTCTGTCTTCTCAAACCCACCCACCATGAAAGGGCAAAAAATGAAGGCAGATCAGAATCTAAGTACAGTAGAAATGGTTTCACTTAGGACACAGGCTATTGGTATGGGCCATACCCCACGCAGCATTTAAAGTTGTATTGGTGTATTGCAACTCCTTTAAAAGGGTTGAACTTTTGTTCTGACCATTCATGACACACATACGGACATGAAAAAGTTGGAAATTTGAGAAACAGCCACCAGTCCTTATATATCTTAGCCCAGGTATGGACATGATCAGCATTGGTTTCAAAACGTCCTTGAAGTTACTAGCTATTACTTACCAAACCTGGCATAGACATCTGTCACTGCTTGGTTCATGGCTAGGTCAATGAGTCCACGGCCCAGGCAGAAATGTGGGAAGATTATCAGCATATTTTTCAGTGTATTATTGAATTTCTGCAAAGACTAACATATGGAAATAACATATGGAGTGAAACTCAGGCATCTTAGAGCATTTTCTTTAAGAAAAAAGTGAAATGAATGCTCAGTTCTCTGTCATATCAGTGAAATTAGGTCTTCTCTGTTCTGAAGACAGAGATAATGTTAGAGTATCTATCAGTCTATACACCAAAGACTTGCAAAATAGAACATAGGGATATAGTTTGTAGTAGGACAACTCTAGCAAATGAGGCAAATTAACAGGGAGTTTTATGTGGAAAAAAATGCCAGTGAGAAAAGAAATGTTTTCTTCACCTTCTTCACACTGAAATATTATTGTATGTACTGTAGGCAATGTGTCATTCTGTCCCCGTCCATTATAAACTGGGACAGGGACTCTTGAGCAGAAAGATTCTTGCTCGCCGGTTATGATGTCTTTAATGCCAGGAGTATAACTCTAAAAGGACGGGCATAATCTGGGAAAGACTCGGTCTCAGAAGTAACATAAGATTGGCCTGTTGCACCTCAGGCTGAGCAGCACTGGCTTGTATTGTCATGTTATCACAGCAAGAAGTTGTGAAGGAGCACACACATGATTTTTGAAAATACAAAGGAGAATGGATAGATAACAGTGCCAGAGGGCATGATAAAGCTGGCACATGAAATCATGAAGCTAGTTGAGCCAAAACCATCATCTTTTCCAGGCCAAGCAAACACACTGTATCATCACATGTACCACTCTGAGGAAGAAGTTGGCTCCTGGCAGTGGCTCAAGATGGATTTTTTCTACTTGATCAAAAGCACTTTACTGTCATTCCTTTGTGTGTGTGTGGCTGGTAGCTCAGCAAGTCAATTGTGCCTACCCCCACTTCATTTGGTTCCTTTGGCTCCACTCAGAGCTCTCCACCCTCCAAGTCCACATACAGCCAGTAGCGTCTTCCCTACTCACTCCCAGAAAGGTCAGCGGAGGGCGAAAACACAATTACTACAGATGGTGACCCGCCACATACTAGGCTGGGATACCTTACATGCAGTATGCTGTCTTGGCACAGCTCTTTAAATCAAGGTCTCCATGAAAACATTGCTTACTGGGTTATTTTCGAACAACTCCAGGATAAATGTAATGGCACTGCTGTTGATACCAATGAAGAGATTAAGACAAGACAATGCAACGTAGGCAGTGCTAGGAACACTGAACAGGTAGGACGCTGGGTACATCATGGGAATTACTGCCCACCTGTGTGAAAGACAGAAACACAACGTATCAGCTTCTGAGTATTCCCTTTAGTTTGTCAATCAGAGACATATGCTGAGCCCTCCTCTTCTTGTCCCATACATGGCGATATCTCAGAACTAATCAGAGATTTCATTCGGACTCCAAGCTTTGGTTACCACACAATGGCTTTTTTTCCCCATCTGCCTAGTTCTGTTCGCTGCTCAAATGTGAAACAACAGCATCAGGTGAAATTGATGAGATTTTAGAAAACTAACACCTGTATGGCAATCATCACCACACAGCAGGTGACTACCCTGATATCTCTGGACAAGCCATGAGTGCCATGGCTGTATCTATGAGAGAAGCAGGTAAAGGTTAGATGTAGTAAATGAGCTATGTGGTTTTGCCAAATACCACTATTTCAACCCCTGGAACTGGCCAGAAAAATCAGACACAATTACTTACTAGAGGTTATTAACACTTCATCAGTCAAGGATTTTAGTGATTATAAGGGCAGCAACTGCACATAAGTGAAGAAATTGCACATGATTAATTTTCTATTATAAAAAATATCATGGGTGAAATTTTGAGGTCATAAAAGTGAGACACTAACACAATACTGGTTTGAGCAGAGCATAGGAGAGGCAGATACTTTACAAACTTATGTTCTCTTAGCTCTACCAATGCATCTCACACTTGATCTGCAACCCAGCTTGGGGTTCCCTATGCCACTACTTATGACACAGAGACCCCTTGGCAAAGTGTCCCCTGTTCTTTAAAAACAGCTCTCGCCTCAGACCTGACAGACTCACTACACCTAACACATGTCTTACAGGATATTTATCCATAAAGAGTAATATGTAGGGTTATCTACAGAAAGCTTATAACTTGTCAAGACTCAATCATTGTGAGATGTTCCTACAGGTAATATTTAAGGAACAATGTATTTATACTGAAAGTTTGCTTTATGGAATTAGAGTAGAAATTAGTCAGCAGCGGGTAATGTGTCTCAATGAGGACCCCTTTAACCAAAAAGGAGTTGTCACCCTCCCTAGTCAATCAGCAAGGTAATGCAAGGTTCTATTGTCTATCCTTGCCACATCACAGAACAGTCAATGGAAAATCATCAGAGACAATGACATACAATCAAAACCACTTAAAGGTAGAAAAGAAACTTTGCAACCAGGTCAGGGTTCGCCTTGCCTGTGAACAGAAACAACGGACTTCACTAAAGCACAGTGTGGGGAAAGACACTCTGGATCCATTCACTGAGGAAACCTTTAAAGGGCAGGGGGCTTTCATGAATATTTGGATCTTGATTATTGAGAAACCAGCCAGCTCTGCAAAGTACTGAACTTTGGGGGAAATCTACTTTATTATATTGGATAGGTAACTATTGATAAATGTAGATCCAGCTTCCTGTTTTATATTGTAAACACTTGTTTCCCCTCACTCTCTCGTTTCTAGTTCAATCTTTATTTTTCTTAAACAAACCTACTTTTGTTTTATTATAAGTGTTCACAAGTGCTGTATGGTTTACAGGAGTGGTGGTTTAAGGACAAAATGGCAAATTGGGGTACACTGCACTTTTGGGTGCAGAGAATCTGGAATTTCTGGGAGTAGCCAATGTCAGGGGCTGGATACCACTGCAGAATGATTCAAAGGGATTTGGGGATTGGGGTGCACCTACTGTTAACCTGCCTGGCAAAGGAAGGGCTGGCATAAGCCCAGGGGAGAGTGCTTGAGTGGCAGAAGGGCTGACAGTGTTAGGGAGAAGACACCCACTACTGCACAAAAGACTCCATCTTGTTAGAGGCGAGGGTAAGAAGATGACTAAGGGCAGGTCTACACTTAAACTGCTGCATTGGTGCAGCTCCACCAATGCAGATGCGCCACTGTAGCACACGTGAAGATGCTCTATGCTGACAGGAGAACTTCTCCCATGGGCGTAGTTAATCCCCCTCCCCAAGAGGCAATAGCTATGTTGATGGGAGAAGCTCTCCTGTTGACATATGGCTGTCTGTACAGGGGGATAGGTTGGTATAACTGCATTGCTCAGGGGGTGTGGATTTTTCACACCCCTGAGTGACATAGTTATACTGATATAGATCTGTAGAGTAGACCTGGCCTCAGAGTCCTGAGTACCCAAACAACTGTCACACTATATCAGGTGTTGATTCAGCAGCAGAACAACAGTATGCTTCTTTAACATACTGATAATGTTGGGCAGCAAACAGTCTGACAAGGAGAAGCTGCAGTGACAACAGTGCTGAATTGCTCCAAACTCTGTCATACATTCCTGGTATGTACAAACTGGGGGCTAAGTAGACGACAATTTCACAAGTTTCACAATTTGCTGCTAAAAGAAAATCACAAGATGATGCAGTGGAGATCGTCCACTAGCTCTTGCCTCTGAAGACATATTTAAAACCTGGCTGTGGTCACAAGTGGAAGTTGAAAATGACTCACATGGGATGCTTTTTGGCAAACATTTCTTCATTTTTACAGATGCTTTTAAAACAACAGAAACACACTCCTTTTAATATAGGACATTCTTATCCCTGTAAAATTCCCCTGGCTATTCTGATTAAATGCTTTTAGGTGTCTTTAACTAGTGACCACACTTCTTAGTGACTGCACTATTGTAACTTTGAAAAAGCATGGGGAAGTGACTAGAAATAAAACAGTATCCGTCATTTATTTAACATTTTTCATCTTCAAGTACTTTGCAGACACTAAATGATGCTCAGCAGTTGTATAATGCCTTCCATCCAAAGTGCTTGACAAACTTCAGCACATTAAAGGTGACCGCTAAAGAAAAAGCAAAATTGGATTTCTGCCCATTCTAGGCTTCTTTGTGGTGTATGAAGGGGGCCTGGAAGGCCCCTGTGTTTAAAGATAAAAAGCTGCTTGTTGTTTTACATTAGTAATTCAGATCTTGTCTGATCTATTTTATGTAGCGGACACTGTGGACAGCTGCAGAACTAGTAGGGTTGTGAGATTAAAAGTGAACCCTGACTAACTGAGAGGGGAAGTGAATTTTATTCAGTCTTGTCAAAACTCTTTTTGCAAACACTTATTTAACTGAATTGCTTAAACAGCTGGAAGAAATGGTCTATTTGTTAAAGACTGAATACATTCCACCCCTTCAGATAAAGGCTGAAAAAGTTCACAGTAGACATTTAAGCTTGCCAACGACTACCTCAGCTAAACCTCAGAAAACAAGATCTGATATTTCTGGAATTTCTAGGGGTAAAAAACAAACAAAATATATGGGTTAAAAAAAACATTTAGACCTTCTTTATCTGTCAGAAAGCAGCAGAACAGCACACAAATCCAATTTCACCTTTAAGACTCTCAATACCTCTGTGAGGTAGGTAAACATTAGTAAACCCATTTTGCTGCATATGGCAGAGCTGGGGATCAGAATCCTTGTGTCAGTTACAATTGTAGGCTTTCTGTGTCTCTTTAGTACCTAGCTCTTATACAGGACTTTTCATCAGTAGATCTCAAAGCACTTTACAAAGGAGGGTCAGTATACTTATGCATTTTACAGATAGATAAACCAAGGCACAGAGAGATGAAATGTTCATCAAGTTCACCCGAGTGAACAGAGCAACTATACCTGGATTTCTTGAGTACCAGTTCAGTTCTCTACCCACTAAGCTATACTGCCTCCTTTGTCTTTATCTGTGGTTGCACAGTGTCCAGCATAATGGAGCCCCAATTCGGATGGGGACCTTTGTACCCTACCATAATAATGGCTATTACTAATAATTAGCCATAAAAAGTTCCATCCCTCCAAATCCTGTCCAGCCCAATTAGCTAGTTAATTCTCAAAACATCCCTGTGAGATAGTAAATAAATATCATGTCCTGACTTTGCAGATGGGAAGACTGTGGTAGAGGGGTTAAGTGTCTTGCTCATGGCCATACAGTAAATTATTGTTGGGGCTGGGATTTGAACCAACGAGTTCCTGGTTCCCAGTGCTCTGTGGTGCCCACTAGATTATACCTCTTTAAAACTAGACATCACTCACTACCAAGCTTAGCAACCTGAAATTTGTTTCTAACATGAAAATAAAGGTCACTGCCTGCTTACTAGACTCTACATAAATAAATTGCCTGGAAGACTTACCCATACAGAAGCAGCAATGCAATAAGTACAGGGAGATTGCTTGGAGACGTGTAGGCTTTCTTTTCAAATCCAATGAATATACCCACAACCATGCCAGCACTCAGTGTGTAATTCACCTGTCACAGCAAAGGAAGAAGTGTGATGTGTGAGCCCTGTAGAGCTGCAAACATTCCCAGGCCTACTGATCTGCTCCAATACAGTTTTAAATTGAGGGGCATTGGAAATAATGGGTTAGATCGTGCCTTTAGCTGGCAGGCAGCCCATCAGAAGGGGCAGTTTGTAAGTGATCTGCATAGAGGCACCATGCCTCAGAGAGGCACAATTCCTCCTTCCCAATTGTCCAAAGTATTGGCGTGTGGGGAAGAGAAATAATTTGCAACAGCTCTTTCTGTGGGCATGTCTACGCTACAAAATTAACTTGACTTAAGTTAAGTCGACCTACAGCCACTGCTGTAATTAAAAGGAGTACTTGTGGCACCTTAGAGACTAACAAATTTATTTGAGCATAAGCTTTCGTGAGCTACAGCTGTAGCTACAGCTCGTGAGCTTGAGCTGTAGCTCACGAAAGCTTATGCTCAAATAAATGTGTTAGTCTCCAAGGTGCCACAAGTACTCCTCTTCTTTTTGCGAATACAGACTAACACGGCTGCTACTCTGAAACCTGCAGTAATTAAATCGGCTCTTTGTGTCCACTCTATGCTCCTTCCGTCGGCAGAGCACGCCTATACTGACTGAAGTGGCGTATTGTGGGGAGCTGACAGCCGGAGCCCCACTGGTCGATGTAGTTAGGTCAACGCAGTGTCTGTGTAGTCACTGTGTTGTTTACATTGTCTGTTGCTGCCTTTGACAGCCAGGCGGAGGGGCTCTGGCTGTAACCCCCAGGGCAGCGAGGCTCCTCTGTAGGATAGACCAGGCCTGAGAGACCCTCACTCCCACTCCTGCGCCCTCGTGTCTGTGTTTGAACAGGGACACAATGTAACCCAATGCAAAGTACAAGAATTCCTCAGGATTCCCTAACAATCCCTTGCTTGGTTCCCCTATCTTCCTACATAGCAGGTTCCTAGGACGCTAAATTTGTCCAGGGTGGTGGTGATGTCATGCCATTTGGGGAACAACAGAAATCTAACTGCACTTCATAGATTTATATTTCCAGCCTGGGCTAGCAAGATGAGGACTGTAAACTCTAATTTATGTAACAGATACATATATGTAAGGTATTGGGGCAATAGAAACACAGATATATTAGATTAAAAGAACAGTTCTTGTTGGCTTCACTCCACTAAATTGAACTGCTGCTATATACAGATAGGAGGATAAAGTGACAGCAAGCTCAGCCATCCCCCTGCCCAGTATTTATGTTTATTACTTTAGTAATACTATATGACCAGAATGATCAAAGGTTCATAAGGCACAGGGAAAGGCATTTTTATAGCATAAGCAGCACTAGCTAATATGTCTAGAATGTTCTTCCAAGTGCTACGACAAAACTCCTCGCAATGATTTTAAAAGTTGATGGAAGGCTAGCATGACTGTCTGTTTCAGTATGGTGTACAAAATCCAGACTATCTACTTTCTTCCCCTCGTATACTAAATTACTGCCCTCTATACCCTTCCTGTGAGGTCCTAGCTGAACCCCCAACGATCCCTTCAAGTGCTCATGTTTTACGCACCCTGTGGACCCAACCCTAATGTACTCTCTTCTTTTTAAATGAGAAGGGCTGGAACCGGGCTTCTTCTGCAGTCCACTATTGTCATAAATATAAAGGGAAGGGTAACCACCTTTCTGTATACAGAACTATAAAATCCCTCCTGGCCAGAGGCAAAACCCTTTCACCTGTAAAGGGTTAAGAAGCTAGGATAACCTCGCTGGCACCTGACCAAAATGACCAATGAGGAGACAAGTTACTTTCAAAGCTGGAGGGCAGGGGTGGGGGAACAAGGGTCTGTCTGTCTGTGTGGGATGCTTTTGCCGGGAACAGATCAGGAATGCTCTTCAGAACTTCTGTTAAATTAGTAAGTAATCTAGCTAGATATGCATTAGATTTCCTTTTGTTTAAATGGCTGGTAAAATAGCTGTGCTGAATGGAATGTATATTCCTGTTTTTGTGTCTTTTTGTAACTTAAGGTTTGGCCTAGAGGGATTCTCTATGTTTTGAATCTGATGACCCTGTAAGGTATTTACCATCCTGATTTTACAGAGGTGATTCTTTTACTTTTTCTTCAATTAAAATTCTTCTTTTAAGAGCTTGATTGCTTTTTCATTGTTCTTAAGATCCAAGGGTTTGGGTCTGTGTTCACCTATGCAAATTGGTGAGGACTTTTATCAAGCCTTCCCCAGGAAAGGGGGTGTAGGGGTTGGGGGGATATTTTGGAGGGGAAGACGTCTCCAAGTGGGCTCTTTCCCTGTTCTTTGTTTAACACGCTTGGTGGTGGCAGCATAGGGTTCAAGGACAAGGCAAAGTTTGTACCTTGAGGAAGTTTTTAGCCTAAGTTGGTAAGAATAAACTTAGGGGGTCTTTCATGCAGGTCTCCACATCTGTACCCTAGAGTTCAGAGTGGGGAAGGAACCTAGACATGGTGGCAGCGGTGGTGTACTCTCTTCTTTTTAAATGAGAAGGGCTGGAACAGGGCTCCTTCTGGAGTCCGCTATCACTTTGCCTTAAGCCTGATTCACACTGAAAAATTGGATCCACCTAGCTGTGGTGCTTGGGGCTGTAAAAAATTTCTCACCCAGACTGCTGTAGTTAAGTTGCGTCCTGGTGTAGACGCGGCTAGACTGATGGAAGAATCCTAGCTACCACCTCTTGGAGAGGTGGATTAACTGCATCAGTGGAAAATACCCTTCCATCAATGCTGGAAGCATCTACACTACGGTACTGTGGCTGTGCTGTAGCAGTGCAGACATGGCCTAAGTCAGTCAGAGAAGTTCTTCCCTCCTGGCCTGGGAAGTGAAAGCCAGGCTCTCAGCACAGCTCTAAACTAGCCCCAGCGACGGCGTTATTCTATATTGCAACAATACAAAATAATAATATGTACAGAAAGATATAATAGTATGCACTGGAAATCCATGAGGTTAGGCGCTTAGTACAAGCTACCCAGGTAATGGTTTAAGAAATGAATAGTTTGCTGGGCTTGGGATCTACCTCACTAAACAGGTCTACAGGTTCCAAGCTAAACCAAACCCAGGAATAGCTCCAGACAAAGAGCTCCAACTAGCAGTTACTCACGATGTCCCAAATGAAATTGGTTAGCCAGTAAACAGCAGGGCTAACACCACTGACAAACTGGAGGTGCTTGGCCTTTGTCACCCGTTCTTGGATCAGATACAAAACAAAACTGGCCGGGATGAAGGACATGGCAAAAATCACACAGATGGCAACAACAACATCCACCGAAGTGGTCAGCCTGCAACAAAGCAGAGGAGGGAGGGACCGTATGAGCAAGAGTGAAAGTAATTCATAATGCCACTAGAGAGCTCTGAGCCAGCACAAGCAGCTACAACCCATACTAGCTAACACCAGCAGGAAATGCTTGAAAATGACAGGCAGTGTTAACATCCAGCTATCACAAGGGTATTTTGGAAGTCAAGGGTTATTCAAACGTTGGGAATTTGTTACTATATTTTGTGGCATTAAGTTCAGGGTTGTAACTAACAAGTACACACATACAGGTCGATCTGTTCCCTGCACACCCACATGACACTCACTCCCCTCAAGGCAGCCCTGCTGTTACAGACCGTACTGTCACTCAGGTGCAGCCAGACAGAGACATTCAGCAATGGGGATTAATAAAAGACCCAACACAAGGACCATGCACAGCTGTGAAAATGCCATGGTATGAGAGCTCCTTGGGCCAGGGAACATGTTTGACTGTGTGTCTTGTACAGCACCAAGTACCTGTGGGCACCTAAGAGCCAAATTATGATGCCTTTACTCTGGCTTTTCTGATACACGGCACAGGCGTGCCTACACCCATAGTTACGTTTCCAATGGAGATAGCCTGTAGGTAGGATGGGAGAGCCTCTCTGCAAGGAACAGTAATGAGTTTGTCTCACAGGCAGAGAACACAGAAGAGATTTTTTACGTAACTTCTGACTATGATAAAATTGAAGAAAAGGGTCCCCATGCAAATGGCACATAAAAACATATGCCATGAATTAAACTATACCACTCAAGCTTCAACTTGGTGGTTGAACTCTCAGGGATGAAGCGGGGGGTGGGAATAGGCTGAATGGAGAGGAAGAGAAATAAATGTGTGAAAGAATCCAGGGAAACTACTGCAGCTTACACAGTGACTTCTGAGAGCTGCTCCTTGGTGAGGTTCAGAGGATGATTTATTGCAGTGATCCCATATTCCTCAGGAGCTTGGCCTTGTCGCAGATTGGCTCTCAGGACTGCATTGTTGGCTACATTGAGAAAGCTTACCATGGCGTGCCAGCCTTTATTGTTAAACCACACCTATAAGAGCCAGAAAGCAAAAGTGTTTTAAGCAGCCTGCACTACCAACACAGAGCAGCAGGAGGCCACATGGCTGCCTTTTGTTTACTTCTCAGATGGAAAATGTCAACAGGAATGTGCATAGCTCTGAGGGTTTGTTAGATACCTGAAGTGACCCAGCAGGGGGAGCCCACACGTTGTGTTTTAGTGAGATCATTCCAAAACACTGGTTTTAAAAAAGCTTTCCAACAATGGGGCAATGAATTTTACAAAGTCAGCTTTTTAATACCTGAAAGATATTCTTCGAAAGTGTATAGAATGGCAACAGGATAACAAAACAAAATAGAAAACTACTACATTAAACATAACTTTGCATGTATCAGTGTGTCCAGTAAAATTACTTATAAGAAACAGACATTACAGAGTCAAGGTGGGTGAGGTAATATATTTTATTGGACCAACTTCTGTTGGTGAGAGAGACAAGCTTTTGAGCTTTCACAGAGCTCTTCTTCAGGTCTGGGAAACTTACTCAGAGCAGTGGCACTGGAACAATTTTTATAGTGGGGGTGCTGAACCCTGTATAGGATGGAAACCTCTTAAAACCAGGGGGTGCTGCTGCACTCCTGACTCAGGGCATGTCTACACTTACAGCGGCGCAGCGCGCTCTATGCCGACGGGAGAGAGCTCTCCTGTCAGCATAAAAAACCCACCTCCATGAGTGGCGGAAGCTATGTTGGCAGGAGAAGCTCTCCTGCTACATAGCATTGTGCACACTACTGCTTATGCTGGCGTAACTTGTGTCTCTCAGGGGGGTGGAATAGTCGTAGCCTCAGAGTGTCACAACTTAATACAAGGTGGATCAGGTTGTTTAGCACATTTAGCACGTTTAGATTGTTTAGCATGAATTTCAAGGAACCATTCAAGGTGAAGTGGTCCCTGGAAATATGTATTAACTACTTGTGCTAAACAACCTGTTCCACTTTCTAGTTAGCTGTGCCACTCTGAATAAATAGGTTTCCCAGAATTGAAGAAGAGCTGTGTATAAGCTTGAAAGCTTGTCTCTCTTAGAAACACAAGTTGGTCCAATAAAAAATATTACCTCACCCACCTTGTCTCTCTAATATCGTAGGACCGACACAGCTACAACACTGCATACAAGAAACGGACATAACATTTAAACTCTCTTTTTAGCTACGGACAATAATGTTCTTACAGAGTGGAATCTGGCTCCAAAACAGCAGTGTGTTTCCAGACTATCCTCGCCACATACCTTAATGTTGTCTTCAGTTTCCATGTATTTAAGGAAATTAGACATTTCTTTAGCAACAGACATCGCGGCTTGACCCTAAAAGTCAAGAAAACAAAGTCTAAAATCAGCCAGCAGAGTGAGATTTTGGTTCTACACATTTGCTTGCTGTATTTTAACAAACAGACAAAATATTCCTGCTTACCCCTGTTATATTCATCATTTGGCCAAGATCTCTCAAAAAATCAACAATTTGATCTCCAGTGACATGAAGGACTGGGAGTTTTCCTCCAATGGAAATTCCTCCATACCTAGCAGAAGAGCATACTTATATTATAGATCCAAATCTCTCTAGTCAACAGAAATACTAAAAGCTGCTTTAGTAAATGTTTGCTTTAGATACATAATTTATGTGTAAAAGCTTCCATTTGCTAACAAACCACATAGCTCTTAGAGATTTTGCAAGTATGTCTACACTGTCAGAGTTATATCACTGGCAGTTACATTGCTGTTCAGAGAGGGAAGGGAAGGGAAACCTCTGTTGTGTGTTCACACTGTCAGCTGCCTACACAATAGTGTGTTCACACTTGCGTTGTTTGCATCGGTATTTGGAGAGGTACACTCTGGGCAGCTATCCAAAACAGCATCTCTTCCTCTTCTGCCACTAAGAGTTGTGCGAAGGCAGAGGGGGTCGCAGGGCATCCTGGGTCCTGTCCCAATGCCCCATGATGCATTGCTTCGCATCCCAGCTATCCCTGTGCTTCCATCGGCATTTGGCACCATCTTTCAATGGTTTGTGTACTGCGCGCTCTGCCTCTTCGGTCTGCAGGAATGGATCCTGCACTGTTGACCAATATGCTGCTCGCTCTGACTAACACGTCAGGAGTGGTAGTGGAGTTATTCCTTAAACTACAAAGGCAAGAGGAGTGCGACATTGATCTCGCCATGCGTAGTAGCTATGACACGAGATTGCTTGTGGCATTCACGAAGGTGTTGACTACAGTGGAACCCCGCTTTTGGGCTCAGGAAACAAGCACCAAGTGGTGGGATCACCTCGTGATGCATGTCTGGGATGATGAGCAGTGTCTGCAGAACTTTCGGATGAGGAAAGCCACATTCATGGGGCTGTGTGATGAACTCACCCCAGCCCTGCAGCGCAAGGACACGAGAACGAGAGCTGCCCTGTCGTTGGAGAAGCGCGTGGCGATTGCACTGTGGAAGCTGGCAACTCCAGACTGCTACCGATCGGTCGCTAACCAGTTCGGAGTGGGAAAGTCGACCATTGGGCTCATGTAGACGGAAGTGTACAGGGCCATTAATCGCATCCTGCTCCGAAAGACCATGACTCTGGGCAATGTGCATGACATTGTGGATGGCTTTGCACAAATGGGCTTCCCTAACTGTGGAGGGGAAATAGATGGCACACATATTCCAATTCTGGCACCAGACCACCTAGCCACCCAGTACATTAATCGCAAGGGGTATTTCTCAATGGTTCTCCAGGCGCTTGTGGATCACCGTGGGTGTTTCACAGACATTAACGCAGGCTGGTCCAGAAAGGTGCATGACTCACGCATCTTTCAGAACACTGGCCTGTTCAGCAAGCTGCAAGCAGGGAACCAAAGGAGCAGCTGCCCCGGGGCTGGTGATTTAAAAGGGCCTGGGGCTCCGGCTGCCACTGCTGCTACTGTGGCAGCGGCCGGACCCCTGGGCCCTTTAAATCGCTGCTGGAGCCCTGGGTGGTGCAGGCCAGGCAGCGCGGATGGGCTGGCTGGGGGATGTTGACCCCCAGCCCTGCCCCTTCTGCTTGAGGCCCTGCCCCTTCCGGGGGCGTGGTGGGGGGGAGAGAGCCGGCCCCTGTACCAGTAAGAGTTCTTTACTTTTACCTCAGCTGGATTGCTGAGGCTCAGTGCTTGGAGGCTGAATTTGAACAGCCAAAGACCGGGGCTATTAGAGGGGGGCAGCAAGGGGGCCATAAGGATCAGGGATGCCTTGAGGCAGCAATTTGAAGCTGAAAGCCACTAATATTTGTTGCTGTGCTCGGGAATGCAGTGCTTGTAATGCTAGGCGGTGATTGTGATTGGTGCAGACGCTGCACTGTGAAGGTTTAAGAAAATTGCCTGTTGCTTTGCAGGGCCGTTTGCTTCCAATTAATGGAATAAGATGGCTTTCAAACCAAAACAATTCTTTTATTAAAAAACAACCACCAGAGGAGAGAGACAAACAAAAAAAACACATCAGCATTGTGGGGGATGTGGGGAGGGAGGGTCAGCCGCAGGATGGTTAAAGATTTGTGTATGTCCAGGTATCATATGCAACTTTGTCCTTTGGAATACAGTGCAGCGGGTACTGTACTTCAGCAGGGCTAAACTGCGGAGGGACCGGTGTTGAGTGCAGGGGGTACTGGGAGGCCTCAGGGCTGGACTGTGATGGGGTAGGAGTGGAATGCAGCGGGTAGAGACTGGAGCCAGGAGGTTGATAAGTGTGTTGAAGGTGTCTGGGGGGCGCACGGGGAAAGAGTTTTGCGACAGTGGCTGCAGGGGAGGGCAGGCACGGAGCTGCTCGGTTTGCAGTGCTAGTAGCGCCTGGAGCGTGTCCACTTGACGCTCCATAACGTTTAAGAGCCGCTCCGTGGCTTCATTCTGGCGCGCTGCATTCTCCTTTCAGTCCCTCTTCTTGCTGTCTTGCCACTCCTTCAATTCTTGTTTTTCGGCCGTGGAGTGCATCATGCAGAAAGTCCTCTTTAGTTCTTCATGGCCACTTTCTAATTCTGTGCAGCCGTTCAGCCTGCGATAACAAAGAGGGAGGCTGGGCTCCCAAGGTCATCTCTGTGAAGCCAAAATGCAACGTTTTACAGAAGCAGTATTGTTTGCCACACAGAGACCACTAACTCAGTGATTTAATTACAGGTTTCAGAGTAGCAGCCGTGTTAGTCTGTATTTGCAAAAAGAAAAGGAGTACTTGTGGCACCTTAGAGACTAACCAATTTATTTGATCATAAGCTTTCGTGAGCTACAGCTCACTTCATCGGATGCATTCAGTGGAAAATACTATGGGGAGATTTATATACACGGAGAACATGAAACAATGGGTGTTACCATACACACTGTAACCAGAGTGATTACTTAAGGTGAGCTATTACCAGCAGCAGAGCGGGGGGTGGGGGAGGAAACACGGACCTTTTGTAGTGATAATCACGGTGAGCCATTTCTAGTAGTTGACAAAAACATCTGACAACTGCTGGAAATGGCCCACCTTGATTATCACTACAAAAGGTCCCCCCCTCCACCCCGCCCCACTCTCCTGCTGGTAATAGCTCACCTTAAGTAATCACTCTGGTTACAGTGTGTATGGTAACACCCATTGTTTCATGTTCTCTATGTATATAAATCTCCCCACTGTATTTTCCACTGAATGCATCCGATGAAGTGAGCTGTAGCTCACGAAAGCTTATGCTCAAATAAATTTGTTAGTCTCTAAGGTGCCACAAGTCCTCCTTTTCTTTCAGTGATTTAAAACATTCACATACTTATTCACATACCTATCACTAACCGGCTGACCCCAGGCAAGCACACATGAGCCACAAGACCCCCAAAATGGTGAGTAACTGCAGGGGCAGGGGAAATGAGTGTTCCAGGACTGTACTGTACACTGGGCATTCGGCTCTTGGGGAGAGCCAGCACTGTGCGGGAGGGGAGGGCTTATAATCATTCCTGTCCCCACATTTTCCACAGGTTGTGTTCATTATGGAAGATATCTCAGTGCTGAGGGTGAGCAGGGAATCAAGGGAGGGTCTACTCCAAGACTGTGGCTTCTGCCCTGGCCCTTATGTGGCTTGCCTGTGTGCACCAATGATCCCCGCAGCCCCAGTGATGGTAGAGTGGCACGGGAAAGTTACCCTTAATGGGACAAGAAACAAAGGGAAGCTCTGCCAAAGAACTTGCGGCAGTGGATTGCCCAGTATCTCCCTGAGAGTTTCATGGAGATCTCGGAGGCAGATTTCCGTGAAGTGAGGGAGTCAATCAACACCCTGTTCCACTGCTTAGACTAGGCATGTGGTGGTACGCACATCATACAGACTCAAACCTGCTTTCTGCAACCCTCCTGCCCCCAACAATTCACTTCAGCAATTGCCAAAATCAAGGACACTTACCAGGGGCCTCCTCTCCTGTTTGTGCTTTCCTGTGACTGGCTAGCCTCCTCTGCGGTAGAAAAGAGCTCCTGGCTGCATGCATGTCAGACCTCCTCTACCTCTGGGTCCCCCTCCCCTTCCACATCCTTGTCCAAGATTTCCTCCTCCTGGCTCGGTCCACTCTCAACTGGCATGCGAGCCACGAAAGTATCCACAGTGGTCTTCGCAGTGGAGGTGGGGTCACCGCCGAGTATCGCATCCAACTCTTTGTAGAACCAGCAGCTCATGGGCACAGCACTGTAGCAGCGGTTTGCCTTCCGCGCCTTGTGGTAGGTGTTCTGCAGCTCCTTCACTTTGACCCTGCACTGCAGTGTGTCCTGGTCATGGCCCCTTTCTGTCATGCATCATGAAATCTGTCCATAGTTATCATAATTTCTATGGCTGGAGCGCAGCTGGGACTGGACGTCCTCCTCTCCCCAAATGCTGACGAGGTCCAGCAGCTCGGCATTGCTCCAAGTGGGGGAACGCCTGGTGCGTGGAGCAGGCATGGTGACCTGGAAAGATGCGCTGAGACCACTGCACGCATCACCGAGCAAACAGGAAGGGGACTTTCAAAATTCCCAAGGAATTTAAGGGGTGGGGCCACGGTTGGTCACCTGAGGGCAGGGCAGTAGAGTTCAAACCGATGACCAGAGAGGTGAGAACAGGCATCGTGGGACACCTCCCGGAGGCCAATCGCAGCGCTGTAATCAACCAGGGTGTCTACACTGGCACCGCGGTGCTGTAGCCCTGGCGCAGTAAGCTGTACGCCTCTCGTTGGGGTGTTTTTTTTTTTTACAGAGCTGCAACTGCGCAGTTTCTGCGCACGAAGTGGCTTGGCAGCGTGTGCCCCTCAGGAGTTACAGCGCAGAAAGCTGCTTTACTGCGCAGAAACTTGCCAGTGTAGATAAAACCATATTGATTTTAAAGTGATGGGATTATTCTGACAAACACTGTTAAAAAAGGATAGTGATTTGTACCTTGTGAAATCTACAGATCAAAACAATTTATAATCTTGACCATTTCAATTCTGGCTCCCCCCTTTTCTTAGACATAATAACCCAACTGCATGGATACCTGAAGCACCTGATTACCTATTGTTTTCTTAAAATCTCATTAACTTAGTGCAAGGGAGCATCTCAAGCATTCATGAGGTGTTAATGAGAGAAACAATAGGTGGACAGGATGAGAAAAAGTCAGAGCAGGAAAATGGCATGGGAACACACTGAGTCAGAGACATGAGTTTGCACCTGGCCTGGGAGAAAATGAAGCTGGTGCTGGTTTCCTTGTGTGCCTAGGGCCTTCACAGCTGCTAGGGGCAGCTCCAGTTGAATACAATAATGCTACTGTCAATTCCTCAATGACCTCCATCCTTAACTCATGCAGCATACTAGTTTCTGTAGCCACCCCTGTGTCTACCCTATGCTATCTGCCACAATTCACCTCTCCCATTCAGGGAAACATTTTTAGGTTCCAAAGTTAAACAGAAAAATCACTGCTTTGTTTATTTACCACTGTAGTTGATAAATCAGTTTCCTACCTTTGCTCATTGACCCAGTATTTACTCTTCAAACTGCAACAGAAAAGGAGATTATGAAGCATTTCAGATCAAACTAAGGGTATGTCTACACAGCATTTTGAAGGAGAGAGAGTGAGCCTCCCAGCCTGGCTGACTGACTCAGGCTAGGAGGGCTTGCTCTCATGCTCTAAAAACAGCTGTACAGACAGCACCTTGAAGCTGCAGCTGGGGCTGGAGCCCAGGCTCTGAAGCCTAGGGAGAGGGACAGGCTTCAGAGCCCAAGGTCCAGCTCCTGGTGCATCTTCAAAGCTCTGTCTATTCAGCTATTCTTAGAGCACTTAGCTGAAACTCCATTAGCCCCAGTCTGTTGACCAGTGCTGGGAGGCTTGTTCCAAAATGTTGCATACACATACCCTAAATGGCTTGCTCTGGCTCAGATGAACATTAAGCATGTACTTAAGTGCTCTGCTGAACTGAGGCCTCTATGGGCATATTGAGTGTTGATGACACTGAGATGGGGATTTATCATCAGGAGTCCATAAACTTTCTGGAGTGGGCTTTTTGCTTTTTTATTGCTGCCAAGGTTCATACCAGGATAAGGGCCAGAAGAAGGAAGAATGGAGACTGAAGGCATCTCCAGATTAAGCAGAGGTGAGCAAACGATTTGTAAGGTCACACACAGCGGTGCTGTTCTAGCTCTATCTTGAATCAACATCAAAATGGTTTATACCAACACATCACAAGAGTTCATGGTGTCTCCTAAGGAGGGCAGGTGCTAGTGAGAAAACAACACCTTAGGATAGTTAATCTCAAGGACATTTCAAGCAGTGCAGGGAGTATTGGAAAGATAGCACAGACTGAACTCTGATCTTGGGGTATGTCTGTGCCGCAATAAAAGACTTGTGGCGTGACCGCAGCTGGGGCTCAAGCTCATGGGGCTCAGTCTGTGGCACTATAAAACTTCAGTGTAGATATTTGGGCTGGGGCTGGAGACCCTGGTCCCAGCCCGAGCCTGAACAGCTAAACTGCAGTTTTTAGCCTCAGAGCCTGAGCCCCATGAGCCCAACTCAGCTGACCCAGGCTCTGACACTTGGTGCCGCAGGTTTTTTATTGCAGTGTAGACATGTCCTTGGAGTCAGGTACTCTTGGGTTATGTCTGCACTGCAATGTAAGCCCAGAGTTAGTAGAACTCAAGTTAGCAGACCCCGGGTTTGTTAACCTAGGGCTTAAGCACCCACACTCATGCATATCCCCAGGTTAGGAACTGTTGAACCCTGAGTCTCCAGCGTCTATACTACATTATGTGGGTCCACGTCCAACCACCCATATCCCAAGTCTTCCTAGTGCCCTCCCAAAATGTGACCACTCTACCCCTTTGTTTGTGGTGCAGTGTGGGAAAACTGGACTGTCCAGAGGACAAAAAAGGTCAGTGGATGTCAAGAGCGCAAGCCCAGTGGGGCTGAGTCCACACTGCAAAGCAATAGGGCTTGAATCCCTGGATCCCAGCTTGACACAGGCTTGGACCCTCCTGGGATCTGGGTTAATACAATTTGTGTGTAGATGGAAAGGGGTGGGGGGAGGGGTTAGATTTGAGCTTGAGTTTGAAAGGCTTACACTGCAGAGTACACGTACCCTTGAAGTCTAATCCCAGATCTGCCTCTACGGGCTTGTCTACACATAAAAGTTGTACTGCTCTGGCCATACAGGTATAGTTAAAGCAGTACAAGCTGCTTAGGGTGGATGCAGTTATATTGGTATAAAAGTGCTTATATTGGTACAGTTTAATCCCACCCAGGAAGGAGAGTAATCCTTATCTACCTCCCAGGCTGGGGAGGGTTAATGGCTGCACACTGTGAGCGAATAAAGTGCTATGTCATATTACCGCTACTGAGGATATCACAAATGTGTATTCTATGTGGAATGTGACAAGCAAATAGAAACCTCTCCGCGAGAATGACCCCTACCTTTCTCTGATCAGACTGGGATAAGTTTTCACCAGGAAATCAGAAATGTTTCTGTGGGTGAGATCTTGAAGAATTTCTGTGCTGCGCTGCACTCTCTGGGAGGCAAAGAAAATTCAACCAGTTAGAGCAAACCAAACAGTTACAGTCCCTAAGCCCATCAAGTGGGTGTTTGTCTGGAAAAACCACACCATTGGTTTTAGTCCACAGGATCTCACCTGAAAGTAACTTTTATCTAGCTTTGATTTGTATGGATTCCCAACACCACTGAAACCAAAAAGTTCCACCTGGGTTTGAGTCAACTCTGTGCTTCACTGGGGTTTGAGGGGAAATCATGTGAAAGTTCCACAGAAGTCTGCAAGGCTTGAAACAAGCCATCCTGGATTCACTCTGAAACTTTACCTGCTTGCTAACTCTACCCAGTCATCCAGAATCCAGGCTCGGAGCAGGGGAAAATGTATTTCCCATCTCTTCCATACCTAACGCAGTGCTGTTTACTAAATGATTCACACACACTTATTTTGCTGGATAAGCACTTTCTTCCCTACAAAAACAGGCAGTGTAGTTTATTTATCACATAAGCTCACCTCCCAACTGACTGGGGCAGCTTTAGAGGTGTATGTGGCCATTGCACGGTACCTGTGGGGGAGGAAGGCCTCCAGCTCCCGCCGGGCATTCTGGGAGCATAGTGAGCTTCTTGCGAGTGCTGCAGCTGCAGGAGGGAGAAGGGTCATCAGGGCTCCATTTGTGGGTCAGAAACAGGTTGGTTATGTTCGGAGGAATATGTGGTATTCTCCAGGCAGTTGACATATTACTGCACGGGTAGTCCCTGTACAGAGGAACACAGTATCTCTTAACAGCGCCGTCATATAGCTCACCAGAGATCATAAACACATGAAAAAATGCCACTGTAGTTGAGATGTTTGCTCCTTTTGCACTCCTCCCCCACAGTGTGTCGTTACCAATGAGAAGAGTGTCTCCCAATCAGAGAACCTTAGAGTGCTTGATAAACACCTGTGACTCAAACGCCACACCTGTGAGGTTATTGTCCCCATTTTGCGGATGGGGAACTGAGGAACAGTGAGGTTAAGTGATTTGCCCATTGACACACATTAAGTCTGTGGCAGAGCCAAGACTTTAACCATTTTCTCCTAGCTCTCTATTCTAAGACCATCCTTCCTCCCTAGTTCTCTCATCACACTGTACCTCCCATCCATCCTCAATGCTTCGAGCTTCATCTTGTTCTCACTTAGGCCATACCTACACTACAGGGACCATGGTGGCTTAACCACGGCCCTGTAGCTAGGCAGCCTACAGCAGCGGAACGGGGAGGAACACCAACTCCCCAAGTGATGGTAGTTAGGTCAACAGAAGCATTCTTCTGTCAGCCAAGCTGCATCTCCACCAGAGGATAGGTAAGCACAGCTACAGTATGCAGGGGCATGGATTTTTCAGATCCCCTTAACACAGCTGTTATATTGACCTAAGTTTTAAGTCCTGCTACACTATATAGAGGAAAGGAGATGAAACAGGAGCCATCAATGGGCTGGCAACATCCAAAGAGGAGAAAGGAATCAGGCAGTGGGCAGCAGGAGAAAGGACAGTGAGGGGGTGCAGGCAACAAGGACACATATGCAGGGGCGTAGGGGGAAGAAAAGAAAGGGTGGGAGAGGGAGAAGAATTTAAGAGCCAAGGCACATAGCGTGACTGACATTTTTTTCAGAGCAAACTGTTAAAAATTCACAGTTACTTCCCTAATAGTTACTTTTCCACTTAAGTAATTGCTGTAGCCGCCTTTGCTGTCTTCTATCTATAAATATATAAAAGTGTGACTTGTTCTTAGCCTGACTGCATTATTTTCTCACTATTTGTTGTCATCTCCAAACATCATTGCCAGGACTAAACATGGAGCATGTGTTTCAGTGAAAAGCTAGCCCACATCACTCTCAGTGTGGTATCCGCACCCCACTGGTTATATCTTACAAGGGACAATTTCTTCTTCAAGAGAGAATATCCAATGACTTACCGAAGAGGCTCTTCCTTCATGCAACGATTTCCAAATCCTGGCTTATTCAGGAAGGCATCAGTGAGGGAAACCATCTGCTCACTGCCAGGCTGCTCATTGCTAAGGAGATTGCACAAGATTTACTGTATAAAAACCTGTCAGACTGCAGAAGTAGAATACACAAAACCAGCTGGTGACAGCATCACACAGGTAGACACCAGTGGCGGGTTAAAGATATTGCCGCCCCAGGCCCTTAAATAATTGCTCCCCCCCCCCCCCCCGAGCCCACCACCGGGTCCTGCTTCTCCCCGCTCCCTGCCAGTGTTTGTGCGCGAAACAGCTTGGCGAAGGAGGGAGAAGAGGGGGGAACGCGGTGCGCTCAGGAGAGGAGGCGGGGCCGGGGCGGGGATTTGGGGCAGGGAGGGGGCGGGGAATGGGTGGAGTTGGAGCGGGAGCGGAGGGCGCGAACCTCTGGCTGCTATTATAAATTTGCTGCCCCTGCAAATTTGTCGGCCTAGGCGTTAATACGCCGCTGGTAGACACATAGCTTCTTCTAGGCAGACTCCCCTTAGATGCTGATAATCTAGTCTCTTTAATAGGATATGGTACACAAACCTTAGAAAGATTCCAAGAGGGCTTAAAGGTCAAAGAAATGGCCATTTTTTTCCTGAGACCAAACCACCAATTTTAACATACACTTAATACAAATACACACTCCCCTTTGTCAGCTTGGAATCATCGCACTCACGAGTGAACGCTGATCTTCATCTCAGACCCACCCAGAATAAACTGTCATACTGGAACTCAGCAAACACAGAGAAATCATAGGACAAGTATCACATCCCCTATTTTTAATAGGATGAGGCCAAAGAAAGAATTCTACCCATGTCAACAAAGTATCTAACAACACTAGTGCACTGTCGGTGCCAGGTGCTATATACCAGTGATTTTCAAACTGTTCTCCACACACCACTAGGGGATCAGTTAAGCTACTTTGTACAAATGCTTCACAATCATTACAGCCTTCAAGTACTGATGCTTTCTGATAGTTATAGTCCAGCCTAGGACTCTTACGGTTAAAAGAAACATTTTTCACCTGATAAACTAAAAACAACAGTGTTTCTCTGCACCCCACATGATGCATACTTTATATCTTTGCCAAATGTTTCTTTGGTGTAAATTCAATTGTGATCATATTTGTGGACAGCACAAAGGGTAGTAAATACACAGGAAGTCACAGGCAAACTGCCAAGTGACCTAGAGGTTTGGCAGGTAATGAACAGAATTTGAGTACTGACAAATGTAAAATCTTATGCCCAGGAAATGGAAAGCAGCAGCTACCAAAATGGGAGGGACACAGCCAAGCAGCAGCAGCACCCCTCACATCAAAGCAAGTTTACTTTCATCTTCTCTTTAGCATTGTCCAAATAGTACATATAACTAAGTATAACAACCCCCACCATACGTCATCTGCAGGTTTTGAAGCTGCAACCCTCAGCACCAAAGCACAGATCTACCCCTGGAGCTAAAGGAACAACTCCATAACTTGTTGGAAGTTGTTGGCTTTAGCACTCTAATTGGACCAGGTACTAGAGGGGAACAGGACACTTTAAACACAAACACTAGATTTGGCACATGGAGGTTGGGAGATAGGCCATTCACAATATGAAAACGTTTGAGAACCATTCTTTTGCAGTAAGACAATAGACACAATGGGCTGGATTCTCCACTCATGCTAATTTCATGTTAATGAACTATTCTGGGATAAGTCAGAGGGGAATAAGACCCAAGAAACAGCAGATATAACCCAGCAGTCCTAAATGCTAAGGAGGAAATGGGATGGGAGATCTAGTTTAAAAAACGATTCCTCTGACCTGAAGAAAGTAATCTGGTATCCATAGATCCAAGGATGTAGTATTAAGCTGGGATATTCTCCAAATGGAGGGATAATAACTGTAAGTATTAGAGCTAACAACACAAAAGTAGCTGGGAGAACAATCTGCAGGGGACAGGAAAAACATCATAATGTGCAATAACATTTGCGTACAGCTCAGAACACACGTACACAAAGGAGGGACAGCAAGAGCACATGGATCAGGCCTACTTCTGTTCTCAGACACCACCATTTCATTCCCAGCACTACCAGCAGCCAGAGCTGCCATAGTGCTGGTTTTTACCAACATGGACTATATCAGGGACAGTCTCAATCAAAGCAAAACATTTTGGAGGAGGCAAATTGCAGAGAGAGAGAGAGAGTCTATAGTGTGTGTATATGTGCTTGAGTGTCAGATGCAGAACAGCTGGGATATTAATTGGAACAGCCTTCACAAGGACATTGGCACCTGTCATCACCACCACCCTTGCTTTTGATGGAGGTATCCCTGTGGCCACTAGTGCTGAGGACTCTTTAGGCAAGACTCAGTGACAGTGATGAAGGAACGAGTGGTACCTGAGCAAGGAAGTCCTTACGGCTACGGGTAGCACGGTGGAACCGTTTGATGAGCAGTGCTTTGATTTGCTGGCGGACAAGTTGAGAACCTTTATTCTGCCGGGACCCTTTGCCTTCACTCCCATCCCCTGTTTGGCCTGCAGGTGTTCGAGAGGCTCCATTGGTCTCCAAAGGGGGTTGTTCAGCCTTCTCTTTTTGCTCAATGCAGGTTTTTCTGAGGGTGAAGCCATTTTCTTGAGCACCTCCTAAGTTTTGGGAATTGAAGTGATCATGTGCGTTACTCCCTAGGAGGAGGGGCTGAGAGGCTATATCAACCTTGTTCATCATTGCTGGGTAAGCTTCTTTAGAAGTTTAGCCCCGGTGGAAGCAGATATTCCCAAACCTATATATTCCTGTCAGCTACATTTTTTTGCATTACAACCATTGCAATGCTGCTCCATCAACTGGTACCAGGCAGGCTGGTTATTGCAGCCTTAGTTCTCTATTCCATTCCCTTTTTTCAACACTATGGATGAGTTAATCAAGTCTGTGGTGAACATACTGATAGACAGCAGAGTGCTGGATGCCAAAACCACTTATACTTTAGAGACTTGAGAATGGATTTTGACGTATGCGGTTAAGGATCTGATCCAGCAAAAATGGAAATCTGACTTCTATTGACTTCTCGGATAATGGATCAAACCCAAAATCAGCATCACTTGCTGATCAGCTATATAATTAAAAGAAAGACATATGGGACTGGAAGCTATTATTCTCGTTCTTAATAGGCTATCAGAATGCAGAATGTCCAAGAAAAGAGCATCAGACACTGAATATCATGGATATCTACCTGCATTCTGTGATCCAGGATCAGCATCTGCTGTGACCTTCAGGAAAACCTGCCAAAGACATGCACACCTCTTGGTTAGTAACACCTGTGGAGTCATCATGCTTGTGAGATGCTAGACATCATCCTCTAAAATGACATTTGCAAATAACTCTGGGTACTGCTGCTAACTACAGAATCAAAGATCTGCTAGCATTTGCTTGAGAAGCAAAAAGGTGTGGGGAAGCAGAGAAACCGAGATAAAAAGCGAGGAACATTTGAGGCTAACAAGTCATGGTCCATTTATAAACAGATCTGATGGGCATCCAGGTTTGAATTATTTCTGAATTCCCATCTCTAAAGATCTGCTGTGTTACAATGGACATTACTTGGTTTTGCTAGGTTTTGAGGGGATTACTATGGCTCCACGTTTTGGAACTCAAGATCTCCCAAAAGGATTTCTGGAAGGACTGACAAATATTTCAAAGCATCCATTACCTCTTCAAGCGGAGTGTCCGAAATCCCAAAACTGCTGAGTCCCAAGTCAGCTAGGGTTTCTTCCAATTCTCTGAAGAGACTGGCGTAAGCTCGCTGTTTAAAGTCTTTACTGGGCAAAAGATAGATGAGTTCCTGACCAATACTTTCAATTAACTTTGCTTCTGGAACATGATGATGAATCAGTTCTGTAAGTTCATTCACATCCCCTGTAAAGAGTCAGAACAGTGTTCAGAAAATGAATATTTAAGTATCCTGGGAATGCTTCCAAAGGCTGTGCTGATATAAGATGGGAAAGACTCACACATATCTCTGTTAATATTCTATTAGACTGGTCTGGATCCTGGTCAGTTATGACTTTTGAACGGTCTAGCAGGAAATGATTTAAGGCCCATCAGCACCATGATTGACTTTCAGAAGCATCTACTAAAGTGCTCCCAAGAGTGAGAAAAACTGAAGAGGTGCTCACAGAAAAATTCTGTTTGCTGCACTTTAAATATGTTTCTCCTTTCTTGATTGAATCACACATTGTAATACACAGGAGTTTGAAACTATTAGTCTACAGTCAAGGAAGACCCAAGCTTCCACTTTACAGTCTGAGCCCAAGATCTTAGAAGATGTCTCAGACAAGCGGTTTGTCACAGAAAGGTAAGCAAAACCACCAAGAAGCCTTAGCGATTTCTAGGTGACAGTAAAATACACGCACTTGAGACAATGCTGACAAAGGGAATCTCAAAAGCAGGGTTCTCTAAGATTTAAGTGGCAGTACACTAGGAGAAACAGCCATGTTTCAGAAGAATAGGCCTTGGACAAGGTGAATGATCCCAATTCTTACCATCCAGTTCTTGCTCGGGACCTTCCGCTGTATCTTTAGGTGCACACCTGGAACAGGAACATGAGCACTGAGATCCACAGCTAGGGGAGTGCTAGTACAGATAAGTAAGAAAGAGGATGTTAAGTGCTTCAGATGCATATAATGCATGAAAACTAGCGTGTAAGAGTGTTATCATCAGGGATTGTTTCATCAGCCTTTACACAGCTTCAGGGCAGTAAGAAATTTGTCTTAGCTGAAACATCTTGAACATATCACACTCAGACTTGCAGTCTGAGGACTAGCATAAAAGACATACAAAAATTAAATTTCACACAAGCATTGCATCACACCACCATGCATGTGGTAACCACATGGAATTCTAAATTACGTGCATTTACTTGGGGAAGTTGAATGAACAATGGCCATACATACAGAGACTATGATGTAGTGGGGTTTACAAACTGGGACCTACAAGATCAAAAACAATCCAGATCCCTCTTATCTGAGTTGCTGGAGAACTGCTTTTGCCAGGACTAAGTGGCAGGCTGCCATAGTTCCTGAGTTACCTGCTCTAGGGAGACATGATCACATCTAGTGTATTGCAGAAGGACTCATGCTTGGACAAGTGAGACTCCACAGGGAGATGTTCAATGTAAGTGGGGCGGGGAGAGATTTCCATATAGGCATCAGCCTCCAGAGCTGGCTGCCCAGTTGTACATTTGTGCCTTTGAAAAGCCCTCTGCCCTAAGGCATATACATTCATAAAACTGGAAAAGTTCTGTTAAGAGGTGAATATTTAAATCCCCAAATAGTCCTTTAATTTCATGTTCTCATTGCCTTATTCCCTAGGATACACCATTTACTGTACAGTCACCTTTGTCCACAGCAACAAACAGCAGCTACTCAGGTTCTGATCTGTTGCAGTGAATGAATATTTGAAGACTGCTTGTGCAACGAGGGAGAAGAGAACTTACTGAACTCCATTCTCCTCCCCCTTGGGTGTTTTTCATCTTGCGAACCAAGGTGAGATAGAAGCCAGATCCAAAGCAGTTCTTTAGGAAGACAGGAGAGCCTGAGCAGAACAATTTTCCTTGGGAAATGATGGCCACCCGGTCTCCAAGGATCTCTGCCTCATCCATGTGATGCGTAGAGAGGATGATGGTTCTGCCTAGGAGAAGGAATACAGAGATGCTCTGCAAGGTACTGTTCCTTCAGTACAATCAGGGCTGTATGTGGATTACAGGGATTAATACAGAACTTCTGAAAGACATTCCCAGGAATAAGAGCCAAAGATTTCATCACAAGTTGATCCTATAGGGTTGGGCCTTATTCATGGTAAATAGTGGCGATGCAGGCAAGATGGCAAGTGCGCAAATTAAAAACAAAGAGCTGCACAAGTGACAGATGCTCCCACATGAGCAGGCAAACTCCCAGTGAGGCCCATGAGCATGCGACACCCATAACAGCACCGCCACCTGCATCCCAGGATGACTTTGCAGAACATATGTTACATAAATGAACACGTGTCGATAGTTTAACACATATTAGCTTGAGCATCCATAAAAGGAGAAGCTGACAAGGAACTAGGGGCTGGCTAACCCAGGGTGGGAAGAAGCTCACACTGAATGGAGCTAGTCACAGAGTAAAGTACTACTTACAATGAATAAGAGTGACAGAATTGTGCCCATTGATGAGAAATCTCTCCAGCACTCATCCTCAGAAATGAACAGCTTCATTTTTTTTTTAAATGGGAGTGAGGCATTTAATAGGTTCAGAAAGAAGCTGAAGCTCTTCCTAACTGTAGCAGTTGTAAGTGCAAGCAGCTGGATACCTAAACTTTTCCAAACCTGTTCGGCTCTGGGCCCAGCTCTGTCTCACTTACTCTCACTGCGTCGTGCCTCACACTGTTAAGGAGTCCCACTGAAATAAATTAGACCATTTGCCTAGTATGACTCTACTCTGTGTGAGTTAGATTAGCAGAACTGGGCCCTCTGAGCACAGTTTAGTCTGCTCTCTCTATGTAACATTAAGTTGCTATATCATATCTCTAGCTTTTCTGACCTCTGCCGTAAACCCCCAGGTCATGAGACAAGTGGCTTACATGAATTTACCACTCGTGTAACCTGTTTGTGCATGTTCATACCCTTTACTTTAATGAAAGCTTATGCAACAGACATGCTTATTTGTGAAAGGGCTTAAAAAGTGATTTCCTCTCTGGAGCCTGTTACCTGAGCGATACTTCAGTAGAAGATCCCAGATAGACCTCCTGGAATATGGATCTACTCCAGAGGTGGGCTCATCCAAGACGACCACCTTTGCTTCACCAACAAAGGCAATGGCAACAGATAGCTTTCTCTGCATGCCACCTAAAGAGTGCAAGGACACAACTGTGGGAGTGAGAAGGAAGAGCAGCACACATTGCAGCATGTGATGATAGATGACTGTTTGTGTCTGCTGGAGAGAGACCAGGTAAAATAAGAACCACTCTCACTCCTGAACCTTGGCCCAGAACTTGAACAAATACACACATTTTTGCTGTAGTTCCAAAAATTTAGCTTAATTTTTTCATTACTTTTCATTTTCATGCAGTGTCTGCATTTTCTGGTTCTAGCTTGGAGCCAAAGCAGGAAGTTCTAGAGATGGTCTAAGAAAGTTTGTTTTCATGATATTGTCGGCCCACATTTGCAGAACCTAGAGATCAGTGAAGTATAAGAACTCCTGAGTACTTATCTAACCTAATCTGCAACTCTGGACAGTTATAGGTGTATCCATCACTACACCCACATGTTGCACCTCCTTGACACTGTACTACATACAGTTTTACCTTTTAAATGACATGAACAGCCCTTATAAAAATATTACATTATTCTAGAGTATTCACCCAGGACACTGAAGCAGCAGTATGGGAAGGTGTTGCATTTTGGACTATTACCACAGAATAGTGGTGGGGGTTGGGGTAGGTTGTTAAGAGAACACATATTTTTGTATATAAATATATATTTTTATTCAGCATCATTAAAGTAAGTTTTATGCATCACAGGTACATTCACAGCTGATGCCTTATGTACAGATTCTGCCACCCACACTGCTTGAGCAAGCCCATTGAAATTCATGGGGCTCCAATTCACTACTCAAGAGGTAAGGGACTACTTAGTGTGAATCATTGGCAGAATTTGTCCCCATGGAACTAAAATGGTAGTAGAACAAAAACGGTGCAGAAGATTTTGAGAACAAATCCTTGGGCACCTGACAAGTTTTGAGCCTCTTCATTTCTTTTATGGGGGAGGCCTATATCTTCCAGCATCATCTCCATCTCCAATACAGCTTCCTCTCGAGACCTCCCTTTCAGCTGGGCATAAAACAAGATGTGCTCTGCTACAGTGAGGCTGAGAAATCAGACAGAAAGGCATGGAGACAGTTTAAATGAAGAACCAGGTTGCATGGTCCAACAGCAGTCAGTTCATTATAGCATTACCCCCTTTGAGGAGAGGAACCGGTTTGTCCCTTACATGCGCCAACACCGGCTGGCCTGCAACTCCTCAAGATCACCCTGACCTTCCTTGCACTTGCTGCTTCTCTGCCTACCCACCTACCGTCTTTCCAAAATGGCACCCCCAACCATCAGCACAGCCTACTGCCAAGATTTTGAGGAACAGGGCCCTGGATTATTGTGTGCTTTGATTCTCATGTTAAGTCCCTCCCAAGCCCTACCACAATGCAGTACCCATGTCAGGAACACTTATTTCCCCTGAGTAATAACTTTGGGCCCAGCCAGTGCAAGTAGGGGATTCCCAGATGACCCATGCCTGCCAATAGTGGGGGGAGAGGGGGGAATAAAATGTGGGCAGCCGGCTTCAGCAGTGTTACTGAGCGTGCTCAGTCCATGTGAGCATTATCAGTACAAACCAAGCAACAAATCTGGGGGGAGACGGGGGCACATGACCTGCATGCCCTCCACCCCCCATGTGTCTCCTCTTGGGGATTGTAGAAAGGGTAAAATAGTATCTGTCCTTCAGAAATACTGACAGGAGAAGAAGGAAGGAGGATTCTGTCTGAGTTACATGCACTGCCAGAAGAGCACAGAGAAACAACATGGGCTTCGGGGACATCCCAAACATCCAGACAGGATGGAAGGGGCTCAGTTCTTGAGTATGGCACTTACTGATTAAACAAGATGTTGTACTGAGGACACATGCCTAAACTCTGCCGAATCGAGTCCATATGCATCTGGATGTCCTTGCCACCAACCAGGACAGTTCCAGATGTGGGTGGGAACAAGCCTGTTAGGATTGATCTGGTCAAACAACACAAGAAACAAAAGCAAATGGACAGTCCTTAGGTTTCACATATGCAGAGACACTTCTTTCATGGGCCACTAGGTGGCACATGACGACTTCTTATTCCAGTGGTTGCTGAAACACAATCCCACTGGGAAGCATGGACACATCTAAATCTAGTCCTAATAAAATACACAAGTGAGACCCTGGGAATGCGTACAGTAACTCTGCTAATGTGTGGTTCTGGGTTTGGTATCAATTGTCTATATGGTCCTCACATAGGCTAGAAAACTGACTCCAAACTTGGTTTGCACAAAAGTTTGATCTGGTCCTTGTTGGCTAGCCAAACGGTGTTTAAGTCAAGTTAACCTGAACTTGTACTTTTCAAACCAGTTCTCCAGGCAAGTTTCCCCAGCCCTGACTACATATGACCTAGAACGAGTCTCCCTGTGGCAGAGATCCAGAATAATGGTTCGAAGCCTTGAATGCAGTCATGTAACAGTGCTGCCCGTGGGTTATACTAGGGCTACCCTGCCCTCCTGACCTGCACTCTGCTTTGCTGTAGACTGAAAGGAGTTGGAGACTGTATGGTAGATCACTAATGTGTGGATTTGGTATTACCTGCTGGGTACAAACAGAAAACACATGTAACCCCAGGCTTTTTAGGGCCATTTTAAATTGGATTGTCATGTATTTCATGCTCTCCCTTTTCTATAGTCAGCATGTCCCTACATGGGGACAACCTGTCCTTATGTGCTAGTTGCAGAGGTGGTAGCTAGGAAAGAGAGAAGCTAGGAGAATGGAGAGATCAGCCTGCTGCTCTACAGAACTCAGGGTCAGAGCAGCAGGGCAATGCCCTGGATTTGCACAGCCAGAGCTTCTTCTAACACTTACATGGTGGTTGTCTTTCCAGCTCCATTGTGGCCGAGGAAGGCTGTGATTTGGCCCTCATAGAAAGTAACATTCATGCCATCCACTGCTGGCTTGGGCCTGCCTGCAAAAATCTTCACCAGGTTCTGCGCACACACACCCGGGATCAGGTCTGGAGGCTCAGGTTCAAAAAAGGTGTTGACTTGAAAGGCAAGAAATCAAGAATGAAAAGGGAGTTAGAGCCACACTCTGGCCACAGCTCTCAGCACATCATTGCTTACAGCAGCACAATCACAGTGTAAACTACAGCACAAAGTCCCAGGGCTCAGTTGTCCCCTCATACCAGTTTTGAACTGGGGTAGATTTATTGACATCCATAGAGTTATTCCTTATTTATCTGGGTAAATGAGAGGATTTGTGGAGACACAACTCAGATGAAGGTGACTGTTTTGTGTTTGTTCATATGTGACAGAAAGACATTGTTTAGGTTTCATTGTCTGTCTGTGTGCTGGGAGATTAAACCAGCCTGGAGATGGAGCTATATTTCCAGCTAAGCCAGTCAAGTCATCAGCCCAGATGTCCCTTTTCTTTTATTTTTCTAGGCTGTTAAATTTTTTTTATTAAAGTTAATGTTTAAAATCAAATTTACACAAGTTAAGAGGGAAGGTACTGTACATCTGGGGTCGGGCTTGTGTTATGGGGGATTGCAAGTATCGGTTACAATTTATCCACTGATGCTTTAAAAACTCCCACACCCCAATCTGGATCTATGCTGGTTGTGATATGTAGGTACCTCGTGAACCTTTAATAAAGCTTCCTTTTAATCCTAGTGGAGTGAAATTCACACTGGGCAGAGGGCCAGCCCAAGATCTAGGCACCACTTAAGATGAGCTCTGCACAGGGGTGAATTTCCTCTAGGGATCACAAAAGCATAATTTTAAACTTCACCATCAAGTTCTAGGCAAAGCAAAGACCATCTGAAGGAAATTAAACATGAAGACAAATTATAGGAGTTGAGAATATTTATGCTACAGACGCTGTGCACTTCTATTTACATAACGCACTTAAGGATTTGCAGGGAGGGTTATTCTGCTATTGTGGTTTACTTCATTTTTCAGCCCCCAGAAGGGCTGTACTGAGGTGCAGTCCAGGCTGCCTGGGTGTTGCCAATCCTGTTGGTGAGCCCCGTCTCCATCAGCAACTCCCATGGGTCTGCCATTCTAAACAAAGCTAGCAGAGAAGCCCCAAGTGGCAGGATGGGTCTATTGGGCACCGCAGAGCAGCCACAATCACAGGACTGGACTGTGCAGCTTTGTACAAGACAGAGCAGACCATTTCTTCGGGTCTTGCACCACGAGGGAGTCGAGGGCTCTCAGTACTTCACTGGATTGAGTCCAAACACCCTGGAGTACCTGACACGTGTCTGAATGCTAAGACAGGAGCATGCACACACAGATTCCAGCAGCCTGACTCTTCTTGATCTGCACGGAACATTGGTCAAGTTCCCACCACAAGTCTTACATTTGACATGAGTTCGTTTCTCGTTTGCCTGTAAAACTCCTGGACTCAGGCTAATGCATGTGTTGTGAAGGTCTATCCCCAAACTCTGCACCTTTTCTGTGGCCATCCTGACGCCTCTGCTCTGCTGGCTTTCCCGTGGGGCTAAGGACTGGTCATTCTCCTGACTCTACAGGTGGATATTGATAACATTGTGTTGTTTGTTGGGAATCTAGATGAGGGCTTAGTGCAAACTGCCTGAAGTTCACCAGCTAGGGCAGATTTATCTCGTGCGAGTCATTAGACTGTGCTCTGCTGTCTTGAACTGGATTGGCTTATTGCTAGTTCATCTATCCTTTGCACCACTGTCCAACTCCAGTTACACCCACTCATGCCAGCTCTGAATCCCACTGAGAGTGCCCCTGCCCCTCCTACTGGTAAGTAGAACTTTGAATTGAACTCTGCGATTGTTTTATTGTGTACTGTTCACACACACCAGTTACTATGTAGCTGGCTGAAGACCTCATGCCAAAAATGGGGAATGCAGGCTGTTCCCTTTAGTGACAGGCAAAGCCCCTGCTCCTGCAGTTTCAGAGCTGCTGGAACTTGGGAGCTGATGAGCAGAGCAAAGCAAAGATAAAGAGGTACTAGAAGCAGACTTGCTAAAATGACCTTTGCCCCTTGCCCGGCTTGTTCCTTTTGAAGCACTGTCCTGTTTCCATTCACTCTGAATGCAGGTCATCAATACCTACATGAGGATGAGCTCTCATGACCCCAGTTTTACCTCTAGCTTTTCAAGAGAGTCTGAGAGCTAAGCCCTTAGCTGTCTGTGGTGGTGGAATCTGCTGTGTAATCACCAGCTTGCTGCCATGGATTCCTCTGGGGACCACATGCAGAAAGCTCATCTGTCTCCGCACAGGAGAAGGCACTGGCCCTTGAATACCAACCAGGTCATATTCAGGAATGTTTAGATGGGAGCTAATGTCAGCATCACACCGTAGAGACAGAACAATTCACATATATCCCTTTGGAACCAGCCATTCCCCTACATACACAGGGCCTGCTGCAGGATGGGTTTTGGGAGAATTTTTTGCCTTTATCTTAGCTCATCTCTCTCAAGTCTTGGTATTAAAGTCATGGCCACAATTTAGCCCTAGCAAGCCAGCATGTGTGTCCCTCAGGTGTCACTTAACAAGGGTACTAACATGCTGTAAGAACAGACAGTATGGGTTTCCACTGGAAGAGACCCAGCTGTAGAGCCTTTATGGTAGAAAACTCTCCTCCAGAGGTAGCCAGAGCAGCCCAAAGGGTAAGTGGCTGTGGACCACAAGGGAGCAACAGTGCAGTGGCTGGGTGTTTCAACACATCTCCTGAGAAAGTTCTTGAGGCAGAGCACCTGTGGAGTCCCTGGCAGAAATTAAAGCTGCACCCCAGTGGAGGGCTGCCAGCAGCAGTACCATTGCCCGCTCTCCTGGGACAGCACTGACTTGGTGGCAGATCGGAGCTAACCAGCACAGGATAGGCTATATAACCCATCACTGCTGGTTTGTGGGCAGCTCTGTGCTTTCTCAGAAATAAGGGCTCAGGTCTATGCTCCAACATGGAGTGCTTCTCTTGTTTCTCACATGTACACAATTCTGGTCTTCTGCGAAGTACCTGGGGGTTAAAACGTTTTTCACAAAGTGTCACGGTTACTCAGGTTGCTCTCTCTCTGTCTCCTTACTAGTCATTTCATCTTTGTCCTTTGCCTCTGCCTTAGGCTTCCCCTGCTTGGCGCGCTCTTTTTTTCTTTTGTGTTTACATTTGGATTCTTTACCATCCTTCTCCCTCTGGTTGTCACTCTGTTCTTCCAGCTTTTCAGGCTCATCTGCTTCCTCCCTCATGATTGCAGTCTTTTCCTGTCCTGGGGCCTTCCAGGCTGGACTGCCTTCTTTCCTGGGACTTTTTTCTACATTAACCAAAAGTTAATTTAAAGATTACCATCATCTCTGGAGATATATTGGGAGAAGTGAGATAGTAATAAATTACAACAGTACTTAGCTCTTAGCATTATTCATCATCAAAGCCCTTCAGTGACATTAGGAACATAGCAATTGCACTCTGACTAATGATCCACCTAGCCTAATATCCTCTCTTCCAAGTACTCAAGACCAGGTACTACAGAGGCAAGACTGACATCTTTTCAATTCCATGGCGGAAGTTTCTTCCTAATCCCAGGTGCTTAGTGGGCTGGTTTATGTCCTAAAGCATAAGGTCTGATATGCACTGACTGTGTTGGTAACTGCAGACTATATTCTTCGCAAACCCCTCCCTGTTAGATCCCTATTTTGCAGCTGGGGATCCGGAGGTTAAGTGATGTAACCAAGGGCAGAGTGAAAGAGTTAGCGTGCAGTTCCCAATCATGTGCTTCGATCACACCTCTAGGAAGGAAAGCAGCTACATGAATTTATGTGGAGGGGGGACAAGGGAAGCAAGAACAGTGTGTCCTCTGATGGGTTTTTTCCCCCCACAATGTAGCTAGAAGCAGAGGTTCACTGTTTTGCAATACATTGAAATGATCTGGAACTATCAGTCTATACCTAAATTTTCATTATATCAGAGTTTAGTCTTGCCCAATCCTGTTCCGATTAAAGGCAATGGAAAAACTCTAACTGAGTTGAGTGGTACACAATTAGACTCCATAAGCAGGTTTCACAGTAGCTGGAAGCGCACCTCCCAGCCCAGGTAAACAGTCTTGTGCTAACTCTGCACACTAAAAATAGCAGTGTGGACGTTGTGGCATGGGTGGTGGCTTGGGTTAGCCACCGAGTACAAGCCCGCCTGACCTATTGGGTCTGAGCTCAGATGGCTAGCCCAGACTGCTGCCATGCTGCAATGTCCACACTGCTATTTTTAGGGTGCTAGCCTGAGCGCAGCTATCTTTGGCCTGTCTGCCCATGCTGGGAGGCACGCTCCTGGCTGCAGTAGAGACATACCCTAAGCAACTTAATTGCCATGGGAATACACTGGTACAACTACTTAGTTTTAAAATGTATCAGGTTGATCTAGCATTTTAGGGCTTGTCTACACTTAAAACACTGCAGCACTTCATTGAAGATGCTACCACACCATGGGTGGGCTTCTACTGTTGGTGTAGGTATGTCATGTCCCTGAGAAGTGGAAGCTAGGTTGATGGGAGAATTCTCCCACTGGCACTGTCTACACTGGGGTTAGGTCGGTTTAACTGCATCACTCAGCTGCGTGGATTTTTCCTTATTTCCTATTGTAAACCAGGCCTCTGGCTATGTCTACACTTGGAGCTAGAGGTGTGATTCTTAGCTCAAATAGACATATTCACACCAGCTCTCATCAAGCTAGTGAGCAAAAAATAGTGTAGCTGCAGTAGCGCCGGCAGTAGTGACTTAGCTGCTCTGAGCACAATGCTACCCGGACCCTGTGGGTGCATATTTTGGGCAGCTCAACCATGCTGCCACTCGCCACTGACCGTGTTACTCCAGTGACACTACTATTTTTAGTATGCTAGCTCGATAAGCGCTAGTGTGAGTATGTCTGCTCAAGCTAGAAATCACACCCCTAGCTCTAAGTGTAGACATAGTCTTATTTGCTCTTGGATTTCCTGGCGTTTCCCCCCCCCCCCCTCATGTTTTTCCCAGTGCATGACAGTTTCTCTAAAGGAAGAAAGATATAATTGTTCATTATAATTGTTGCCCTTGTGACCCAGATGTGGCAGGGGTGTGGGAGAAGCTAATTTAATAAACTGAAGAACTAAAGGACCCTAGTTCTTCAAATAGATGAACTATTATGTGCTTCCCATGGAGGGATTCCTCAGAGATCTAAGATCTTTTCAGTTTTACCCTCTCTAGAAAAGAGGAGGGGGTGAGTTATGACAGATCGAATTCTTGTGATCCAGTAGGGGCCTGTCCTAAGGTTACCTGAGATAATATCCTTTCCCTCTAGCCAAGAGCAGCACTAGGTTCTCCAGATTACTACATGTAATTCATCACCCATAATTATGATGTGTCAATTTTTTAAAAATAATTTTGATCCTGGAAAATGAACTGCTGCTTGGGGCAAATGCTCAGATTTCATTTAGGCAGTAACACTTCACTTGAACAATTTGAAAAGTGCTATAAAGAAACCTATACCAGAAGACTTTAGAGTTTAAAGGCTCCCTGTCTACCCCTCTCCTAGGCACACCTGGCAGAAAATACAGCACTTATGGGGCATTACGAACACTCTGAAAGTAAAAATATTTTTCTGTTAGTATTGAGGGGCATCCCAAAGGTACGTGCTAAATGCTAAAACCCTCTAAGTGACTCTATGCTATAAGCGTGGAGTTTTCAAAGGAGCCAAAGAGAAATGCATGGCCCACCTCCTATTTGTGCCTTTGAAAATCTCCCTCCACACCTATATACAATGTAGTTCGCTCCCCTGCACCCAATGCCTCTTTGGCTGATGGGTGCAACGAAGCAGAGACAGAGAATGGACTCTAGCATCTTGGGTCGAAGGCGCAGGGGCCTGCTGGGAGCAGGACTTCAGGAAGACACCATGTCTGGGAGACCGTGGTCCAAAGCCATTTTTGCTGGCTATAAGCATGGCCTCCAAAACCAGAGGGAGCACACTGCCCTTCTGAAAATTGATGGAGTTTATGCCCATGATGAGACTGTATCCATCTAGGATCTAAATTTGTACTAAAAATAAAATTCAGAAATTGTTAAAAAAAAATATCCAGGCCAACCTCTGTAATTCTGAATTCCCCTCACAGTGAGGCTAGTGGGAAAGCTGTTTATTCAGTTCAGAACATACCACAATGTAAATCCCCTTTAAGGAGATCAATGTTGCTGTTTCTTTCTTCTCAACCCCAACATGTGGGCAGACTGGGAGGAGGATTTCAGAATGTTTGCAGAGGAGATTAGACCCTTCTGGTCTAGAAGCAACTTCTTGTGCCCAGACCCCTTGCAAACAGTCCATCAGAGCTGAGGAGGGGTCATATTGTGATGAGTAGACTGACCATGCAAAAACAGGCAAAGAATGATTCCTTCATCTCTCTGCCTGTTACAGTAGAACCTCAGAGTTACGAACACCTTGGGAATGGAGGTTGTTCGTAACTCTGAAATGTTTGTAACTCTGAACAAAAGGTTATGGTTGTTCTTTCAAAAGTTTACAACTGAACATTGACTTAATACAGCTTTGAAACTTCACTATGCTGCTTTTAACCATTTTCATTTTAATGAAATAAGCACAGAAGCAGTTTCCTTGCCTTGTCAAATCTTTTTTTAAACTTTCCCTTTATTTTTTTAGTAGTTTACATTTAACACAGAATTGTACTGTACAGTATTTGTGATTTCTTTTTTTTTTTTTTGGTCTCTGCTGCCTGATTGCGCACTTCCAGTTCCAAATGAGGTGTGTGGTTCACTGGTCAGTTCATAACTCGGGTATTCATAACTCTGAGGATCTACTGTATTTCTATGAAAATAAAATGAGCCAGATGCTGTTCTTAATTACACTAGCATCAATTAGGAGTGCTTAGATAGGCATTCTCAAAATAGGCTATATATACATACATGTGTGCACATACACACAAAAGGGGCACAATTCTGATCTCACTCTAGTGTAAATCAGGAGTAGCTCCTTTGAAGTTAATAGTTACACTGATGACAAAGTAAATGGGAGAGACTCAGGTCCAGAGTGAGAGGTGTAACCCCAGTGTAAACACAGTGTAATTAAAATCAGTATCATATCCATTGTGACTCAAGTCACCAATATTCTGGGTTGGGTAATAACAGCTCGTCAAATATCCTCATATGCATGAATTAGAGAGATGTGGCTCTGATGTTCCCAGCTAACTTATGCATGCTTTAAAAGCCCTCGGATGGAACAATGACTCATCCTCTAATAACTCTCTAATAATAGTGGGCCACTCAGAGTTCAAAGCCACCTGCTAAGATTCCCACTGTACGTCTGTCTCTAATCTTTTCAGTGGCTCACATAATGAACGACAATGTATTCACCTCTAAACGGATCAGTGGGTTTTGAAGTTATTTCCGAGCACCAGAGTTTTCAAATAACTCACCATCGGCAGTTGCTGTGTTCTCAGCTTTTGGGTAGCCAGACCCAAACCAGTAAGACTCCTGCAGAGGGAAATACCAAGGCCGTGGTATCCCATACTCCCCTAAAACACAAACAGACCTAGTCCATACAGAGAGTCCACATTCTTCTATGGGCTGGAACTCAGGTATGCAACTTTCATAATGTAAATATCAATACTTGGAGTTTCATTAGCAATCCTGTTCCAACATATTAGAAGATCTAACAAAGCACAGCCACCCACTATGCTTCCAACAGAATAACCCCAGTTTCCAAATATTTTGGGAAAGGGAGGGGAAATAAACACATTATGTGTGATCGGAGCTAACTTTAGTTTTCTAAAGCAAAATCTGGTTTAATTAAGGAATTCGGCTACCCCCTGCCTGGGGCTAGTTTGAACCCTTAAGACCAGGCACTAGCTGCCAAGAAATGTCCAATTCCAGCAGGTAGGCTCCTGACCCCAAGCAATGATTTCTTTTTGAAGTCCCCTTCAAAATTCTAGAGACTGAATGGGTGAAAAGCTCATCATGTTTACAAAGATCGCACTGGGCCTGAATGCACAACAGGCATCAAAAAGAAATTAAGAGGCAGCTCAGGCCAAAATTTCAACATGCAGCTTTCCAGGAAAAACAACTAAAAAATGTGGTGTGATGGCAATTTACACTGGCTAAGAATCTGGTCCTCTATGTTTAAAGTCTTATTCTTTGTGAGCCTGCCTACATAGTGTCTTCTGCCACTTACTCAAAATCAGCAGTAAGATTTGCAATAAACACTGCTGTGTAGTCTATTTCTGTGTGATAGTTACTAGAATGCCTGCTCATTTACACTTCATTTCTCTGGATTGGCTTTCTAACAAGGAAAGCTCTAAACAAGGACTGGATGACTCCCCAAACTGTTTGGGTAATTTCCAGAGAAACTTTTTGCAAACAAGCAGTTTATTCCATCACAGTTTCAAACCTGATACAAGAACTTTGCAATGATTGTATGTATATGATTTCCACTTAATCATATACATACAATATGCATCCGAAGAAGTGAGCTGTAGCTCACGAAAGCTTGTGCTCAAATAAATTGGTTAGTCTCTAAAGTGCCACAAGTACTTCTTTTCTTTCCACTTAAAATACTACCCCCTAGGTTCTTAGAATTGACTTACTGTGCTCACATTAACTCACTCAACTCTCTGTCTGCTCACAGAAGCAGCCTTGGCTTGTTATGGGTTTAGTTAAACCTCCTTGAAGCTGGTGGATGTACAGCCACCTTTCATTCAGGATAAGTGTAAAAAACAATTGAGCTCCTTTATGGAACCAGATAGCTGAAGCAATAGGAGCCACCACCCAAACCACCCATACTTGGAAAGGCTTGAGAAAAAGCTGATAATGCAGCCCAAGGGGTTTTACTGGGGACGGATATAGAAAATGCAGGGGCTGGGGCACTGATTGGTGGAGCTGTATGTGTCTGAATGTGAGAGAAAAGCTGTGAGAAACACACAGACACCACAGAAATAGAGAAGGAGCAGAAAGCCAAGGAGACAGCCAGAATAAACAGTGGGAGTATGGCCCTGAAAAAAGCCTAGAGCGCGCTTTTTGGGTAAACCATTGGTTAAAAAGAGGCTTGGAACTGTGAACAAAGAAGCTGTCTCCTGTTTGACTCCCGTGGTGTGCAGGGATATAGGACTAAAAGAAAAGAAGTACTTGTGGCACCTTAGAGACTAACCAATTTATTTGAGCATAAGCTTTCGTGAGCTACAGCTCACTTCATCGGAGGCATCCGATGAAGTGAGCTGTAGCTCACAAAAGCTTATGCTCAGATAAATGTGTTAGTCTCTAAGGTGCCACAAGTACTCCTTTTCTTTTTACGAATACAGACTAACACGGCTGTTACTCTGAAACCGGATATAGGACTGTACGTTCTTTGTAATTAAACAGGGCCACATGATCAATTTCTCCTCCTAATAGAATAACCCTCCACACTCTGAAGTTCGGCTAACCATTGCCACCTGCTTCAGCAACAGGCAGGGGAGCTACGGTATGTATGCTAGAGCAGCAAATCCATTCAAAGGCAACCCCATCGCTTCTACAACTTTTAATGTAGTATTTCAATCATGTTTAACATGAGGCTAAACAACTTTTTTTAAGCTACAAGGAAATGTTCTTGCCCATGAAACACTCACTTCTTAATTTGTACCACGTGGCTAACATCACACCCAGGATTCTCTATAAAAACCTTAAAAAACCCCTTAGGGAATGTTCCTGACCATCTAGTCAGTGAGAAGAACCGTTTGTCTCATGCTCCACAGGAATTATAACCACACCAGAAGAAACAGCTAACATAAAGGAGCCACAGCACAGTAGTGAGTCAAGCACTTGTAGTTTGTATTTTGTGCTTCAAAGTGCATTGTCAGGGCTTAAACATTTTCACTAGAGCACGTCAAAATTTTTCAAATGAAAAAGAATTTTGATGAAAAATGGCATTTTACGAGCATAAAAATTTTGCAAAAAGATCGTTTTATCAAATGTTCCCTTTTTTGACCAAAAACACCACAAAAATCTGTTTTCCTTTCTCCCCACCCTTTTCACTTGCAAAATGGAAAAAGGGGTGAAAAGGAAAAAGTGAGAAAAAGGAAATGCAAAAAACCAAAAATGGTTCCAGACTAGATTAGACTTGTGGTTCATCTGATCCGATATTCTGTGTCGGACAGGGACCAGCACCAGCTACATCAGAGGAAGATGCAAGAAGACAGGCAGATGTGGGGTAATCTTCCCCTCCCCCCATTAAAGTCCTATTCTACTCCCTAATAGTTAGAGATTAATTTAGGACAGTGTTATTTACAACCACTACCACATATGAATGGGAGATTGACATACCTGGAAAAACATTTTCAAGGTACCACGTGAGCATTCCATAGAGCAAAGCATCAAAAAGCATCATCTCAATGGAGAAGAAAAAACTGTATTCATCTCCCTCCAGAGGACTAGTCCTGATATTGTTCCATTGTAGCCCAACACCTTGCTCTTCATAGCGTGACAAGTATTCTGTACCGAATCCAAAAGCCACTGGAGAAAGCAAGCTCTGGAATAAAGGTGAAATAACAGGGATTCAGGCAAGGGGAAAGCCCACATCAATAAAAAAATACTTTTTGAGTTGAAGTATGAATCTTGGTTGTGCACACGAATGATCAAGATTAACAGAAGGAAAGGGTTTTATTTTAAACACAATCTAAGGTACAGTAGGACTGGAAAGTCAAGTATTCGGAAAACAACACTGGGACATCTTTAATCTCAGGACTGGTGGCAGCTCTATGAAGGGCTTAGACACAATGATCCAAATTTAACCCTGGCGTAAACAGGTTCAGCTCCAATTGACTTCAGTGGAGCAGCATCTGCTCACATGAGGGTGTAACTCATTTGTTATCTCTCCATATGGAGACTAATGGAGATGACTTTGGCAGTTTGAGCTCATTCAAAAAGTGTCTTGTCAGCCTCAGCAGAATGAAATAGTTGTATGAAATAAAATGTAGGATAGTGGCTCAGGTCTCCTCTTCTTTACCAGGTGTACTGTACTCTCACATTGACAAGAGAGATACATGAGGGCACAAGAAATACCAAGGCAAAGGAATTCTACGATGTGCATGGTGTGACAGTGTCTGTGTAGCAGAAGGGAAAATTCACAGAAGACCCAGCCTCAGCAAAACCACAACCCCCGCCCTTTTGGGGTTTCCAGTTGATTTACACAGTTCTTGTTCAACCAAACCAGCATAACCTCTGGCCATCATTTTCCATGATGCACTGCAACAGCTCAGCGAGAGGGGACACTGTGCTGCATCACAGCAGATGTAGCCTGGCACAGCCCATACAGAATGGGGGCCTGCGCCACTGCGGTTGGATCTCTGAATCAAAATTTTCAGTTTTCAGTTGAAATTTTCACAGTTTTTGATTTTTTACAAAACGTTGAAATTTTCCATGGGAAAATCTCACACACACACACCAATCCAACCAGCTCTATTTCAGTCTGTGAAGCTCTAAACAAGCAACATAAACCCAAACACAACACAAAACACAGGGAAACTCTTGTTTTGCCAGCGCTTCCCATCCTGGTTTCCGTCAGCAAGGGCCCGATTCCCTTCTTTTACACCAGTGTAATTCCATCGACTTCAGCACCCTAAAATACTGTTAATGCTCCAGAGTTAAGGGCATTGAGCTTCTCACAGGATCAGGTCCTTGATCCAGTTTTATTGCCTTCATCTACAGAACCTGAAATGCTCTATCCCGGGGTGGGAAAACTATTTGGCCCAAGGACCACATCTCGGTATGGAAATTGTATGGCGGGCCATGAATGCTCACAAAATTGGGGGTTGGGGTGCGGGAGGGGGTGAGGGCTCTGGCTGGGGGTATGGGCGGGAACTCCAGGCTGGGGCAGGGGGTTGGAGTGCTGGGAGGGAGGACGGGGGGGAGTTGAGGTCTTCAGCTGGGGGTATGGTCTCTGGGGTGGGGCTGGTGATGAGAGGCTGGGGGTGCAGGAGGATGCTCCAAGCTGGGACCAATGGGCTTGAAGGGATGGAGGGGGATCAGGGCTGGGGCAGGGAGTTGGAGCATGGGAGGGGGTCAGTGGTGCAGGCTCCAGGCGGTGCTTACCTCAAGCAGCTCTTAGAAGTAGCGGCATGTCCCCCCTCCAGTTCCTATGCGGAGGCTCAGCCAGGCAGCTCGGCGCACTGCCCAGTCCACAGGCACCGCTCCTGCAGCTCCCATTGGTCATGGCTCCTGGCAAATGGGAACTGCGGGGGTGGTGCTTGGGGCGGGGGCAGCATGCGGAGCCCCCTGGCTGCCCCTATGCGTAGGAGCCACAGGGGGGACATGCTGCTGCTTTCGGGAGCCGTGGGGCAAGCCCCCGCTTGGAGCACCGGAGCGGGGCAAACCCCAGACCCCGCTCCCTGGTGGGAGCTTGAGAGCCAGATCAAAACATCTGAAGGGCCGGATGTGGCCCCCAGGCTGTAGTTTGCCCACCCCTATTCTGTCCTGTGCAATTAGAGAGCCTGATCTACAGCAGAGTTAGAGTACCAGTCAAACCACTATGCCAAAAATTGTAATACAGATGGGACCACAATGTATTCTGCAAATCAAAGGAGTTTGCATTTGAGGTTCTGGATTTGGCCCATATCTAGTTTAAAGGGGACACTTTCAAGTCAATTTGAGCCCCAAATTTTATTTATATAAACACAAGCACTTTTTAAAGGTTGGCAAATGCTCACAGGAATACAAATGTTTGAATGAAAACAGCTTTCAGTGAATTTAAAAGTCAGTTAAAAATCACGTTACAATAGCTCTGTCGCACTTGTGTTAAAATACAGTTGGTACATTTAAATCTAAAATCATTTTAAAAGATAATTTGCATCTTCACCACTTCCTCTGTTTACTTAAATTTTGTACCTATTTGTTTCTAGCTGGTTGCAGTTGCTGGCTCTCCTGCTGCAGCACACTGCAGCGAGGTACAGGTTGCAAACACTGCAGGGGCATGTCTACATCAAAAAGACTAGTTTTACTGAACTTTTTAAAAAAAGCCATGTAAACCATTCTAGTGACTACGGTTTGTCAGAGGCTTATTCCCCTAGATATCTAACTTCTCAGCCTAAATTACTTGATCGTGTCCCTCTGAGTCAGGAGTAACTCCACTGAAGTCAGTTGAGTTTCCCCAGTGCAAAACCAGCATAAGGAGGGAGGACGGTGGCTCAGGTCTCTTCCTCTTTACCAGGTACTGTACTCTCAGTTACTCGCATGCTGACTAGAGAGACAGAGACAGGGGCACAAGAAAGTCAAGACAAAGGAATTATACAGCCAGAGAGAGCCTGAGATCATAGATTTTCAAAGAGGGAGGCAAAAGGCGCCTTACTGCCATAATCTTCAGGTTAATAGTCATGCGGTCCTGCCACGCAAAGCAGACGACATGGGGCAGGTAGAGGGTGAAGTAGAGGACTCCGCTGCAGGCGGCTGCCAAGTTAGCTTTGGAGAAGAAGGTACTGAGCAAGAAACACTGCATTATGGTGGCTGTGGTGAACGTCAGCAGAAACAGAAGGAGGATGAGAGGATTGCTGTAGTGAAGCACCTTGCCACACTGTAACCAAAGGAAACCAAATGAGTTTAGGTACACTGCTGTCTCACAAGCTAGCAGCAGAGCTCAGAACTACCGTTGATACCAGAGTTATAATGGTTAATCAATTTAAACTACCCACTCTACCTAATCTATTTAACCTCTCTCTCCAGGCATGTTTACAATTTAAAAAAAAAAAATCACAGCTAAAGTAAGTCAGTGGTCTAATTTCATCCCTGCTCGCTGGCTCTGAGGTACCTGGCATTGTTGCCAGTCTCACTGGTTTTCCAGCCCAGAGTTCTATTTGATGACTCTCTGTTGTCTTTGTTACAGACAAAAATCTGATGTTCTCCCTCTGCATTCCTCAAAGGAAAGTTCCCTGCAGACATTACAACCCTACAAATCCAAGTGAGACATGTCTGCATGGAAACCAATTCTGTTAAAATAAAATTGTCTGAACTATCAGAACAAACTCCCATTCTTCTCCCCGGGACCCCACACCGGAGAGAGGTTGTGGGGAAAGTTGGCTGACACACATTTAAAAAGAAAAGCTTGTAGGCAGATTATAAAGCACTATATTCTGCACTTGAATTACATTCACATTCCCAGGGCCTGTGAGGGATGAAGAGGATGACTAAGATCTCCCAGAATCCTTTGTGTAGAAAGTAACCCACTGGATGAACTTGTGTTGACCTTTCTTCCTTAATGCTTTTGAATCTTTAATGTCCCCTCTTACTGAAGACTGTGGTCTTAGCTGACTGTCAGCTTACTCCTAGAGGGAGAAGGGCTGTTTTGTTCCTTAAGAGCTGATCTTCACACAATTTTCGTACCAGTATAACTAGGCCAGTTAGAGGTGTGATATTTTTACCAATAGAGTTATACTAGTGCAGCTCCATGCGTGGATGCAGTTGTACTGGGATAGCTAGTCCGGGTCCCCCATGGGTAGTGGAACAATTATTTTGGTATAAATACATTTATAGTGGTATAACAACCTCCACCCTAAGACGCTTGTACCACTTTAACTATACCAGTACCCTGTGTGTGTAGACAAGCCCTAAGAATGCAAATATACTGGGAGAGCTTATAAGGACAGGATTGATTAGGGAGAGCAGACTGAATTCTGACTCTGTATTTGTAACAATTCAGTGCAGTGGGGAAAATGTTAGGTAACTCTTCCCTGCCAGAGCAGCACCCATTAAGGAACCAATCACTCTAGCTCAGTTAAAGAAGAGTTATTTTATCGTCTAGAAAAGGGTTGGGTGGCTTTGGAAATTGGGTCCAATTCTAACATAAGCCACTTTGAAAAAGCAGCAATTCTGAGACTAAGGAGCCAGGAGAGTTCTTGCCAGGGAGTGAGGGATACATTAGGCTTGAGTCAGTCCGTGGTGCCTCTCTCCCCCATTTGTGATAGTGTCCTAGTTTCAAAGCAGGCAAGCACAGCCTATGATAAATGACTCAGACAGTGAATGAAAAGATTAGAATTCCTCAGATTGAGATCTTCTACGTTTGAAGCAGTGATACTTATAGAAAGACTTGCCCTGTATACTGGAAATGCAACAAATGGAACATGACCTGTCAGTGTAATCAGGCCTGACGCATCCTCGTGCAGACAGTCTTACAATAAGTCTCATTAGTGAATTTATCTCGCTCTGTCTCTGCCAAGTGCTGATGCAGCCTGGAGGACTGCTTACAAGAATGATCATTCTACGTGCTAAAATCAGAGTAGACCACCAGTGGTTCTGGTCTCCTTATGTATAGCTATTGTTTCTTGATGGACAGCTAATATTAACAGTGCAAACATGAACTGCAGGTTTGGGGCTTTTTTAAAGTCACTCCCAAGTTAATCCTTACCGTAATTAGTGCTGTTAGGAGAGACACGCTCACAGACATCATGATGAAGCTGTCTAGGAACCAGGTGTACCAGATAACCCCATTAGTAACTCCCCGGTTCTTCATTGCTTCTTTCAGTCTCATTTCCTTCTCCAGCACAATGCTCTTCACTATCATGGAGACTGAATAGATCCAAGCCAGCACCATGAAGATAGGGAAGGAGCGGTTCAGGGTGATCATGAAGCTACCCATGCAGGGAGAGAGGAGTGAGTGAAATGCAAGCAAAGCAGGCAAGGATTAGGATGAAAAGGAAGAAAGAAAGGGAAAAGGAAAAAGAGGTATAAAGAATTCTTTGACTTTATTACGGCTGAGCATTTCAAAGGAACCTAAGGTTAGGCTTCTCTGAAAATCCCAGTCTAAGACTGTAGTAACCGCTCTCAAAGAACTTTACAAACAATGAATTAAACTTTGCAGCCCCATCCCCAGGGGCTAGGTGTTATCGACATTTTACACATGGGGAAACCGAGGCACACAGCAGTTATGAGACTAGACCAAGGCCACTGAGTCTGTGGCAGGGTATAGATCTCACTCCACACCTCACTTTCTGAACACTATGCCATGCTGTAATTATTATAACTTGCAAAGAACGTTTTGAGACACATGCTAATGGTAAGAAATCAGTCTCCCATGTGTTATATCTTTGAAATGTTTCCCCAAATTTAAGTAGCAAATAAATCAATCAATATTAACTATTAAAAGCAGCCAGATGCTATGTTGCTATGCTGTATGCAAACATCATTCATGGAAGGTCTTGAGCCTGTCACAGATGGTCAATGCTAGCCGTTAGCTAACAAAATCTGCACTACTGTGTCAGACAGCTGGAGGGCTCCCTCTCTCTGTTAACACTGGATCAATTTTAGGTCACAACCTGGAACCTTTTATGCATGGCTGCCATAGTTTTGTCCCCAATCCCTACAACAGATATTAGCAGTAAAAAGTAGCCATGGAGAACACATTTAGGATGACCATGAGCTACAATAAAACACGTTTCCTGCTGGCATCTCTTTACATGTGTTGTGAGGTGAGAGTAGCATTATGGAAGATATCGGACTCTCATTTTGCACCGGTTTTGTAATGGTGACATTTGAATGAAACTGACCAAAAAGTCATGGGGTGTCCACCCCCCACCCCCACTTCTTTCTGTATGGGGTAGAAGCATGGGACTGTAAAAATCAAAGGAAGAGACATTCTTCAGGAGTAGTCAGACTGATCTGAGTACTAGCGGGTCCTCTAGTGTGTTAGCAGGGCAGTGCCAGTCAGCAAAACAGGCAGGGAAGCAAATCACTTTCCCGCCGAAAACTTCCAGAGAGCAACCTGGCCTGCTGAACCAAAAGAAAATGCTTTGTGGAGGCAGGCTGGGCAGGGCCTCTTGCTTTTGCCTCTTGTGGGAGCTCTGGTCCCCGGATTGGCAAGCAGGGTCCCAGTGTCAACCCAAAAGCAGCACACCTCACCCAAAAGCGTCTAGCCATTTTATTTAACTAGGTTCTTTGAAGGGGCCACAACTAAACACAGTCTCTCTCTGTAGTTTTCTGTGGTCAACCCTTAGCCACATGTGACTGTTGTAGGCCTCAGGCTATGTCTACACTTAAACCGCTACAGCAGCCCAGCTACAGAGCTTTAGCTGCCCTGCAGTAGTGCTTCAGTGTAGACACTCCCTACAGTAACAGAAGGGGTTCTTCCGCCACCGTAGGTAATCCACCTCCCCGAGAGGGGGCAGCTAGGCCAATGGAAGAATTCTTCTGTCAGCTTAGCGCTGTCCACACAAGGGTCAACCTAACAACATCTCTCGGGGTGGGGATTTGTCATAACCTTGCAAGACGTGGGAATGCCAATGTAGCTTGTCAGTGTATACCAGCCCCCACCAACCTTTGCCTGGTTTGGGTTTCTGCAGCTGCAATAACCTCTCTTGGTGAAAAAAAAAACTCCAGGGCCCATTAGCACCTTTCTGTCAGAACAACAGGTATTGAGAGGTGGGGAATGATAAAACAAATGATATACCCCCTTGCAATCTGCAATTAGCTGCGGTGTTAGTAAGGGAGACAACAGCACTATTCATGACTTGGGATTCCTGGACGCAGGACTGTGCCTGATTCAGAGCCACAGTGTTATGGGGAAATGCTTTCTACATGGGCCCATTTTAATCATCAAAAAAGTTCATTTCTTTTTAATTGAAATCTTCTTTTCCCCCTCCAGATCTCACAGGCTCAGCTATGAACTGTGCAACTTTTTATGTGCCTCGAGTTTCGAGGCATTCTCCTGCTGCTATTAAAGTCAATGGGGTTTTCCCGCTGATTTCAGTGGCAGCAGGATCAGACTCTTCAGTCTCCTTTTTTAAAGTTCCAAAGTACTGGACTTTTTCTGCTTCTCCAATTTCCTTATCTGTGTTAACCAGGGAAGCATATCCCTGGCTCCTTGGGGTATTTCATGAATGCCATAGTCCTGGGATTTCTTTCTGGCTTTTAAACAAGATCAAAGGCAAAAGTAGTCAAGCCTCCTGAAAATCCACTGCATCATCCAGCCCCCCCGATTAGTTATCAGAAATAGGATCACTAGCTGCTCTTACTCACATATCGTCTACAAAGCAGGGATAGGGCATTTGCTGCAGGTAGATTCCTGATGGCACTTCAGCGTTAGTCTGGGTCTTTATAATCCCATGCTCAATCATGTCTTGCAGATACGCAAACCCTCCCCAGATATAACGTAAATCATCCACTGGGTCAGCTCTTGGACCAGGATCCCAGTACCTGAGAAGAAAAAACACATGGAAATCACTGAGGCAGGCAGGCACTTTAAAAGAGAACACTTAGCTGAGAACTTCCCAGCGGCTTCACCCAGTGCTGTTCCTTCCAAGTTACGGCTGTCAGGCTCCGCTACTTGAGAAGGCGTCAGACGTTCATGATTCAGAAAAATTAGTTATTGTTTTGTTTTTGAAGTTCTATATACCGTTATGTAAAACAGTAATTTTGGCCAAAAATGCATAAAGGGGGTTCAAAATAAAACAGTGATTATATATTGCAATGTGCCAAATTTGTTCAAAATGTTTCTGGTATTTATGGATTTTGTTTTGTTTTGTTTTAAAAGTATTATGGCTTCATCTAGATGGAATCACTCTCAGCCCCCAGTAGCCTCTGTAAAATCTCAGCTTTTTATTTTAAAAGTTTTTTTCTGGATGTTGAAGGCTTTGAATGGATTTGCTCCACTATGTTTGTCTGACCTTTCAGCTTCTATCCTAAAGATCCAAATCAGATGACTATTTCATTTGTCCGGAATTTAAGCTTGTGACCAGGCCTGGTCAAAACTGTCCATCTATGCTGTTTTTTGAGTGGAAAATTGGATTTCCAACTAAATTAAATCTTTCACAAAACATATCTGCTTTCTGCAGAAACATTTGCTTTTTTTTTTTGACAAAATATTTCAGCTGAAGTCTTTTGGTTTTCAGCTAAAATCTTTCAGTGAAAACTCAAAAATTTCTGTTGAAAAAATCCAATGAAAGCAAACTTTTTTTTGTTTGTCAAAAATTTCTGCCGGGGGGCCGGGGGAGGGAGAACCTTCAAACTGTTTCCCCTTGTGACACCAGAAGCCACAGTTTTCAGTAGCTGTTACACACCTCTAATGTGAATAGCCCTTTCTTTAACCATTATAGTATTTTCAACCACAAGTGCTCAAAAATCATGCGTCAGGCCCCAAACACTCCTGAGATTGGCTTGCCAAGTGGCATTGGAGCATTTAGAGATCATGTTTTCAAGTTCTTCTCTGCAGTCATGATGTCTAGAAACTTGCTGTTATTTAAACTGAAAGCTGAAACTCTCAGGTAAATATGGGATTCCAGCATTGGTAGCTTTGGGAAAACTGCAAATATCATGTGACTTGCCATCAAATCATACACGCTGGGAACACTGCTTAGAAACTCCCAGCCCATATAGAAATAGTCTCAGAAAACATGTGTGCTAACACTTTAAGAAGAAAATCCAAGGTGGCAGAGGACCCTTGTACAGCAGCAGCAGCATATTCTGCTGCATAGGGGGAGAAGACTGGATGTGCATGTCAAGTTTGGCAACATGCAGGGGGCAGATAAGTAGAACTCCCTGTTCACTCCCTACATGAGGAGGTCCCCTAAAGACCCTGTGCAGGCTACTCCAGCCATCAGATCCTCTCTTCTCCCCACCCTCCCAGCTCTTGACGCAGTTGCTCAGTGCCAAGCACTAGGGTCTGGATATGACTTCTGCTCTGCATTACGCATGTGAAACAGCACTGAATTCAATCAGCTCTCCCATTTGTATTTGAATGCAGACTCTGACCCACCCTCTGGCTCCCAGAATGTTGTAGAGGGTTCCCATGTTTTGCGTTACTGGTTCAATGGCAGGCGCAGCTGAGGAAAGCAGAAATCATCACCTGTCTTTGATTTTATTTGTTTTCTCCACTGCATCTATATCCATCCGGATCTTGTAGTTCACATGTGGTGGCAGCTTGCTGGCCTCGGAGTGTATGTCAGGGAAGACTACTCCAGCCCAGAATTTGTTTTCCTCCAACATATTAAGAGCTTGATGAGTCAATTGGGTTTCATCAGCATGACCTTCAAATTTATCCAGGGTCAAGCACTGCAGATAATCACAAAGGTGACAGCCTTATGGGACTACAGTGGCAGGGGTTATACACTGAAAACACACAACACTGGCTCGCAATGGGGGCAGGAAAGTAGGTTAGTTAACTTTGGCGGTAGATGTCACTTTTCAGCTTTAATACTTGTATTGAAATTGTGCTCAAAACTGATTTTTCCTCCCTGAAGACTCCTCACTTGGTCCAATTCTTATGGCAAATTCAATATACACAATAGTTAAAGACAACTGAAAAAATGCAGCAACCACCTTACAACTAACTCAATAAACCAAAGAGGGAGGAACTGACTGAAGTAATCATGAAACACATTTTTGGAGACAGCTCGTAAAAGCAAGTGTCTTGCCAGCAAGATAAAGAGAAGAGAACACTAAAGCTGCAAGCAACCCTCATCTCTATAAACAAACACAGACAGAGGGAATATTCTGAACTTAATGCTTGGAAAATAAGGATCACATCCACCAGGAGGCAAACAAAAGTACCAGCTAAAAACAGGGGGGCAGAGGGGGGGGAATATTATTCACTACCTTAGCCCTTTGCAGGACTACAGTATCTAGTGAAAACAAAAGCTCATATCTGATGGTAAGATCATAGCAAAACAAAGTTAAATAGTTGCTTTAAAATGGAGCAAACACTAGAAAAATATTTGGGGGGAAATCACAGCAAACCATTAGATAAACACTGATGAGGAGCTGGTATCAGTTTAGAGGGATAGAGGAACTAGAATTGTTATTCTCTTTAGTGTTTTGGGTGTCTTAGTAGCCACACACTGAGTTTCTGAAAAGCTGTATTTCTGCCATGGTAGTTCTCCTGCAAAAAGCCAATGGCTAATATAACTGGCATGGGCTGTTGAGTTAGGCTGCTTTTGTTGACAGTAGCAGCAAGGTTTGCCCATCTTTGATTTTCAAGGAGCATATTTGCAAGTACTGTGAGTACATGAGTGAATTTTTCAAATAAAGAGTTTAAAACAATTGTGCCAACAATTTTTTTTCGCATGAAAAACCCTGTATTTGTACAAATTGTGAGGAGACGTCAAACAAAAATCAAATATGCTGGTTTGCATGTGCAAGTCCAGATATTTTATGCACACTAAAAATGAAGGGGCAGATTGTGACAGTATGCCCTCAGCTGGGGTAGTGTGAAGCAGCCATACCCCAGGGCAAGTACCAGGAGGCACATGAGGATACAGTGATTCTCAGAGCCCCCTGGTGATCAGGGAGAGCTTGGCTGCTGATCTGCCCCTTTGGAGAGTGCATGTATGCTCCATTCTGCAGACCTGGATTACGTGGGGGAACAGGGCCATGGCTCCATCTCCTCCTTTTTGGTGTAACTTACCCCCCATAGCAGTATTAGCAGGGACTCTGTACTCAAGAGTGCAGGGATTGCAGTTCTTCTGGCCCCCACATGGGGGGCACAGAGTGGGAGGATTCCTTACATGGCCTTCCCCACCTTCTTTATACATCTGCGCAATCTAGCCTTTGGGCACAATTTTGGGCCTTGGGTTGAAGCCCCTTTGAAAATATAGTCCTTGAAGTGAAAAGATCGCCGAATAAAATGCATGTGTCAGCCAACAGGCCCCGCTCATATGTCCCTCCTAGACTGCTGATAGCACTAGCCTAGCGACAGCAGGACTTGAAGCATTACCTCATTGCATGGAACAATGACAAACTGTGACCCTCTGGACAAATGTGAAAAAGCCCTCCGGGAACCCATGAGGAGTTCCTACAACAGTCATTGATAATCTGAGTGTGTCACTTCAATGGGAAGCTAATAATTATTTTCGAGGCTGGGGGGGGGGCACATCAGAGCATTATTACTGCCTTTCCCTCAGCTGAACACATGGCCTCCAGCACAAGGGTTTTAAACTGAGAGATCCCCATTCACTGCCTGCTTCTATCTGAGACGGTACCACAAACCTGCCAGTTTGGTCAATATGGAGATCTGTGCTGTTTGAGATCCGGTCCTACAACCTATTCAATGGAAACACAGCAAACACCATTCTCAGAACAGCTGAGAGAATACTCCGCCACAAGAATCTCCATGATCTGCTACACCTGTGCACCCTATTCCATAGGAGGGGTTGATCAGGCCCTAGGTCCTCTGACGTGACTTATAGTGTAGGCCCCAAGGATGAAAGTCTCCAAATCCCACTAACCAACCCAGAGTCCCCCAGTCAGAACACTTTCCACTCTATTCAAAATAATTCCATTATTTTAATTCCCCCCCAGAAATTATTTGATCATCAGATAACCATAACTTCAGATGTTTGTGACACTGCAGATATCAAGATATACTAGAGGCTTCTCAATAAAGCAACCCAGGATATCTCATGGCTCTAAACAGCAGCAAGATATTTAGGAAAAGCTTAGATTAAATCAAGTGACAGAGTGAGATGATCAAAAAGCTGTCATCACAGATTCAGAGCAGCTTGTTAGCCACTGTATACATGCTCAGGCATAGGGAACGAAGGGGGGAAGAGAATATTTATTTGCATGTTAGGAGACAGTGCTCCTGAGACAACTTTCTATCAGTCATGCTGATTGACTGACTATGTATCAGTCATGCTGATTGACTATGTATTTCATCATTTTACCCAGTAGATGCAGGAGCAGTAGAGTCACAGTTGCCCAGACAGAGAATATTTGATAATACAATGAATATTAAAAACGCAGCTCCCATCCCTGAAAGTGCTTAGGGCACTGAACAACACTATAAAAATGAACATACATTCTGGTTTAACTGAACTCTGCATATTTTAAACATGTAAAACAACGGGGGGTGGGGTGGGGATGGGTCAAGAGAAGAAGGGATCAAGTTGGGGGGGGAGAGAAATGAGGGGTCAAGAATGGCTATGAAACATACTTTAGGAAAGAGTATTAGTGTAAGTACTGATTAAAAGAACAAAGAGAGGGTCTGAGATGGATGTCACAAGGGAATGAGTGCTACACCATTGGGCTGTCGTGTTGGCTTTCTACCCTCAAATATACACTTTCTGCCCTGAGATCCCTTAAAGTTTGATGGGGTGTGTGTGTGTGTGTGTGTGTGTGCATAGAAACCCATCAGAACAAGGCTGCAGATCCAGAATGTAGCTGGGACCTACACCACTCAAGTCACTTTATAGGCAGCCAACATATGGTGAAGAATTCACCCTGGGTGTAACCTGATCGCAGTTGCACAAAATGGTGCACAAACACACTGCTGCATTCTGAACAAGTGTAAGTAATGGAGCAGCTCTGCCAACAGCCCTGCTGAAAGGAATTAGTCCTCACGCCCCAGTCATGAGGGCATCTGTGGCTGTTGTGAGGTCACCCTTACAGGGTAAATAAGGATGAAACTGTACAAACTGCACAGCTGGCACCACGGTTAGCACCAAGCCTCCATGGAGTGGGTCTGAGAGAAACTGATGCTAAATGTTTGGGTTGTTTCCTTTGGTAGAACTGCACTCAAGCCATGTAGAATGAATCTACAATGTGGCTTGGGAGCAGGGTGTGCCCTACTGGATCCACTGTGCCATTTTTACTGACAACAAATAACATGCACTTAACTGGCACCCCAGACAAAGGCCTCAGAGTGCTGAGCACCGCATTCTGTTTGGCATGGAACCTGGACTCTGTGCAGACTTTGACTAGACAGGGGAAATTCTCTCAGAAATTCAGACTAACAGTTGGGCTGGAAGAGTTGGAGCTACAGTGTAGACGAAGCCCCAGAGGCTGGAACGGTTTATACAACCAGCTTTCAGGAGATTTAACTAAATCAGTAATAAAAACGGTTTGGCCACAAGACCTTTCTCTACACTAGCACTCTAGCTAGTATAAAACAGTTTCTAATTTTAATTTTGGGGGAAATCTCCCCAGTGACAACAAGGCCTATGAGCGTTTTTGACAGTTAAAGGACAGCTCATTCATAACGCAAAGCAAAGAAACCCTGGACCCCCTCTGGAAAACACTTAGCTATGTGAGTGTTTGCAGGATTAGGGCTCATATTGGTACTTTTTGCATAACAGTTTCTCAGCTGTTTGTGTATTTGTTTTATGTTTAACATCACAACTCATGTTAGTCAGCCATTGAATGAACTGGCTATCATTGATTTCATTGATACCATCATCTACCTTCTTCATTTTGCAGTGTAATGGGTTTGTGACTAACCCGCTGTCTCCACTGAACATCAGCTAGCTAGCTCATCAGTAAAGGTTTACTTTGCACTACATAATGCAATGTCTTCTTCATCTGTCTCTATTGTCTTTGAGAGATGTATTATTACCACCACATGCACAAGGCACCAAATCATCATATGTACAATAACTTTCGAGGAACCCTGTCCATTTTACATTTACCAGCCACCTTTGCTATAATGAGAGAAAGAGATTGTGAACTCTATAAATGACAGAGTTAGCAACCTGGAAAATTACAATCATAGATTCATAGACATTAAGGTCAGAAGGGGCCATTATGATCATCTAGTCTGACCTCCTGCACAATGCAGGCCACAGAATCTCACCCACCCACTCCTGCAATAAACCTGTCACCCATGTCTGAGCTATTGAAGTCCTCAAATCATGGTTGAAAGACTTCAAGGTGCAGAGAATCCTCCATCAAGTGACCTGTGCCCCATGCTGCAGAGGAAGGCGAAAACCCCCCAGGGCCTCTTCCAATCTGCCCTGGAGGAAAATTCCTTCCCGACCCCAAATATGGCGATCAGCTGAACCCTCAGCATGTGGGCAAGATTCACCAGCCAGATACCCAGAAAAGAATTTTCTGTAGTAACTCAGATCCCACCCCCTCTAACATCCCATCACAGGCCATTGGGCTTATTTACCATGAACAGTTAAAGATCAATTAATTGCCAAAATCATGTTATCCCATCATACCATCTCCTCCATAACATTATCGAGTTTAATCTTGAAGCCAGATAGGTCTTTTCCCCCCACTGTTTCCCTTGGAAGGCTGTTCCAGAACTTCACTCCTCTGATGGTTAGAAACATTTGTCTAATTTCAAGTCTAAACTTCCTCAAGGCTAGTTTATATCCATTTGTTCTTGTGTCCACATTGGTACTGAGCTTAAATAATTCCTCTCCCTCCCTGGTATTTATCCCTCTGATATATTTATAGAAAGCAATCATATCTCCCCTCAGCCGTCTTTTGGTTAGGCTAAATAAGCCAAGCTCCTTGAGTCTCCTTTCATAAGACAGGTTTTCCGTTCCTCGGATCATCCTAGTAGCCCTTCTCTGTACCTGTTCTGGTTTGAATTCATCCTTCTTAAACATGGGAGATGAGAACTGCACACAGTATTCCAGGTGAGGTCTCACCAATGCCTTGTATAACGGTACTAACACTTCCTTATCTGTCCTGAAAATACCTCGCCTGATGCATCCCAAGACCGCATTAGCTTTTTTCACGGTCATATCACATTGGCGGCTCATAGTCATCCTGTGGTCAACGAATACTCCAAGGTCCTTCTCCTCCTCCGTTACTTCTAATTGATGCGTCCCCAGCTTATAACTAAAATTCCTGTTATTAATCCCTAAATGCATGACCTTACCCTTCTCACTATTAAATTTCATCCTATTACTATTACTCCAGTTTACAAGGTCATCCAGATCCTCCTGTAGGATCATAGAATCATAGAATATCAGGGTTGGAAGGGATCTCAGGAGGTCATCTAGTCCAACCCCCTGCTCAAAGCAGGACCAATCCCCAACTAAATCATCCCAGCCAGGGCTTTGTCAAGCCTGACCTTAAAAATATCTAAGGAAGGAGATTCCACCACCTCCCTAGGTAACGCATTCCAATGTTTCACCACCCTCCTAGTGAAAAAGTTTTTCCTAATATCCAACCTAAACCTCCCCCACCGTAACTTGAGACCATTACTCCTTGTTCTGTCATCAGCTACCACTGAGAACAGTCTAGATCCATCCTTTTTGGAACCCCCTTTCAGGTAGTTGAAAGCAGCTATCAAATCCCCCCCTCATTCTTCTCTTCCGCAGACTAAACAATCCCAGTTCCCTCAGCCTCTCCTCATAAGTCATGTGTTCCAGTCCCCTAATCATTTTTGTTGCCCTCCGCTGGACTCCTTCCAATTTTTCCACATCCTTCTTGTAGTGTGGGGCCCAAAACTGGACACAGTACTCCAGATGAGGCCTCACCAATGTCGAATAGAGGGGAACGTCATGTCCCTCAATCTGCTGGCAATGCCCCTACATATACATCCCAAAATGCCATTGGCCTTCTTGGCAACAAGGGCACACTGTTGACTCATATCCAGCTTCTCGTCCACTGTAACCCCTAGGTCCTTTTCTGCAGAACTGCTGCCGAGCCATTCGGTCCCTAGTCTGTAGATATCCTGGTCCTTCTCTGAATTGGCAATACCTCCCAGCTTCGTGTCATCTACAAACTTTATTAGCACACTCCCACTTTTTGTGCAGAGGTCAGTATTAAAAAGATTAAATAAGATTGGTCCCAAAACCGATCCCTGAGGAACTCCACTGGTAACCTCCCTCCAGCCTGAAAGTTCACCTTTCAATATGATCTGCTGTAGTCTCCCCTTTAACAATTCCTTATCCACCTTTCAATTTTCATATTGATCCCCATCTTTTCCAATTTAACTAATAATTCCCCATGTGGCACCGTGTCAAATGCCTTACTGAAATCTAGGTAAATTAGATCCACTGCATTTCCTTTGTCTAAAAAATCTGTTACTTTCTCAAAGAAGGAGATCAGGTTGGTTTGGCACGATCTACCTTTTGTAAAACCATGTTGTATTTTGTCCCATTTACCATTGACCTCAATGCCCTTAACTACTTTCTCCTTCAAAATTTTTTCCAAGACCTTGCATACTACAGATGTCAAACTAACAGGCCTGTAGTTACCCAGATCACTTTTTTTTCCTTTCTTAAAAATAGCAACTATGTTAGCAATTCTCCAGTCATATGGTACAACCCCTGAGTTTACGGATTTCATTAAAAATTCTTCTAATGGGCTTGCAATTTCATGTGCCAATTCCTTTAATATTCTTGGTTGAAGATTACCTGGATCCCCTGATTTAGTCCCATTAAGCTGTTCGAGTTTCGCTTCTACCTCGGATATGCGAGTATCTACCTCCATATCAAGAAAAGGAGTACTTGTGGCACCTTAGAGACTAACCAGTTTATTTGAGCATGAGCTTTCGTGAGCTACAGCTCACTTCATCGGATGCATAGCATATCGTGGAGTGAGCTGTAGCTCACGAAAGCTCATGCTCAAATAAACTGGTTAGTCTCTAAGGTGCCACAAGTACTCCTTTTCTTTTTACGAATACAGACTAACACGGCTGTTACTCTGATACCTCCATATCCTCATTCCCATTTGTCATGCTACCATTATCCCTAAGATCCTCATTAGCCTCATTAAAGACTGAGGCAAAGTATTTGTTTAGATATTGGACCATGCCTAGATTATCCTTAACCTCCACTCCATCCTCAGTGTTTAGCAGTCCCAAGTTTGTATTTTGAGCCTCAACTCCAAAATCAGTGAGACTCTAGCGCAGAGAGCAGCTGTATTTAGCCTCTAAACTGACTGGGAAGAAATGTATTCAATTACTTCACTTCACAGAACGCCAAGAGGCTAACTTGTTTGATTTTATCTTTTTGATCATCTCTTGCAGGTCAATAACCAACAATTACTCTACATCAAAGTCCTCATAGAGACAACTTGTTATTTAACTGGCAGACATCTTTGAAATGTAAAGACTCCTTTGTTTAACTTTTCCATCTTGTAAATTACATTTTGCTTTTTTTTTTTTAAATCTGAAGAATGCTTGTAACAGAATTAAGGTTCTTGCATTACTACAGCTGATAATATTCTGAAAGACTATTTTACATTTAGGGGTTATGTGTGGTAATATTTTTTTAATTGACAGTAAAACAACAAAAGAGGCACTTAAACCACCAGTGTTATTAATTTGTAGCTTTGCACTTGGATAGCATCTTTTATACAAGTATCACCAAGTGCTTTAGAAACATTAATTAACATATTGTGCTTTACAAACTTTTAATAAGCCACACAACTTCTCTGGTAGGTATTATTCCAGGTGGGGAAACTGAGACACAGAAATGGCCTGATTTTCAGATGGGAATAGAATCTAGGTTGGGTTGCCCAGCCCAGATTGGAATAAATATTTCTCTCTGAGTGTCATGATATTTTAGCCCATTGAAAAGAGATTAAGTGGAAGCCAGAAGTCCTGACTCCCATACCTTTGCTCTAACCATTAGACCATGCTACCTCTAACATTAATTATACCGAAAAGAAACACTAACGGATGGAGAGAATAATTTGTGTGTTTGTGTCACTATGGTAGAATAAGTTCATTTTCTGTTTGGCCCTTTTTATTTCATCTTATCTCCAAATACCACAGGCTCTATGTAAATAGCAAACTTAAAAGACGCTAGAATACAAAAGTACATGATTGCAAGGCACAGCTACTGCCTTGGCTATGAAGGTTCTAGTGCAGGCCCCACAGAAAGCAGAGTATTACAGGTCAGCATGCATGATAAGTTACTCTGCTAACACAGTGCAAAGAGCAGAAGTAAAGGTAATATGGTCATATGCAAAAGTCATTGTTTTTGCTGATACAGACTAATATGGCTACCACTCTGAAATATGCAAAAGCTTCTCTCTCCCTCTGTTGTGATAGCTCTAGATAGGACAAAGCTGATTAGGCCTTCACTTCCTGACTTCTTTGATAGAAGAGACAGTCTTTCTTTGTGGTTAAAGCACAGGACTGGGAATCAGGAGACCTGGGTCCTATTTCTTTCTTTCTGTGTGACCTCAGGCAAGTCATACTCACTTAGCCTCTCTGTGCTTCAGCTTTCTTAACTGCTAGTGGTGTTGTGAGATGTAATTAACATCTGTAAGGCACTTACAGATCCTCAGGGGGAAGGTAATATAAACAGAAGTATTATTACCATGGGCAATGGCTTCAGATTGTCAGCCCTATTCTGCCCCAGGGTTGAGCCCATCATATTTATCTGTGCTCAAAAATTTACAAATCAGAGTCTGTATTTTATTTCTTTTTCTCCCTTCCTCATTAAGATCCCACCCCACCCCACCCCACCCCACCATACCCATACCCATCTCTTGTTTAATTCCAGCTAGCCTTATTTACCCCTTTTGCCTGCACCCAGGAAGCTAGAGACCCATCAAGGCCATTCCTAGAAACGCTGGGGAAGTAATTGACACACCCTTCAGCCTGGCCCCATGACGGAAAATAACACCTTTGCATGATTTGTTAACTTAGTTAATAGGATTCTGAACCTATCATTAAGCTTAGATTGCTCAAGTCAAATCAGCTTCTGATTATAATGCTTCTCAAAGGACCTGTCTGAGAATGTGTCATGTTACCTTTAGCTCTGGAAGTGAAAAGAACAGATATGGGCTATTACACAGCCATTGGCGTGTCACTGAGAAAGGGAATGTAAAGACACTATTAGCTCTTTCTTTATCTAGCAAAATTGCACCAGACTTGCTCTTCGGTGCCTATGAGTGGCCTCAGTATAGTCCTAGAGAATGGAAGCTCTAGGACAAAGAAATGGTACACAGCCATATTTTCAGAAGTGGCCACTCATTTTGGGTCCCTTTGTTGCAGGGCATCTGGACTGAAACACTTTGGATACCCCAAAATGGAAATCATTTTAGAAAATCTGCCCATCAGTCCCTCTGCTAGTTCAGGTGTGATAGTTTGTCATCATACCATAAAAAGGTGCAGGGGTGCTTTTATAATCTGAATTACAAAATAGCATGGAGAGATCCCTTACATGAGAAAGTATTATAATCCACAATGGTGCTGCTGCTGTGTTTGGACCGATTCCTGTAGAATACAGTGTTATATTTTTTTAAAGCGATAATTAAATCTGATTGGGAAGAAGCAGAGCAGGACAGTTGCATTCTCTTAGCATGACCATCTGAATTGTAATTCCTTCTGGCTACTCCCCATTATGCACAGGATCATATATAAACCTCTAACTAGAGCCTTCAGATTTAGGTACTATTATCTGGGGAATATTTGTAACATTCTGTTATATTAGCAATCTTTAAATATAATTATAATTCTGGTTTTATTTTAAAGCTTTCTGCTCTGAATCCCCGTTACAGAGAAGCTCCATAGAATTTAATAGAAAATGATGATTCTATAGCATCTTTGAACCATCTTATATATTTTAGAGAATTACACAGTACCATGGATGGTCAAAAACCAATAGAAAGAAGATCATTCTCTGTTAAATTCTAAACATATTAGAACAATTTCTCTAGAACCCCATTGGTTGATTCCCTATTAGATGCTAAAGGATTTTTCCAGAAATGAAGTGGTTCTGGGTCCACGATAGGCAACCATCTGAATGGCTTTTTAAATGTTTTTCTCTCAAGTGTGTGATGTAACTGCACCACACATAGAACAAGGTGGATAAGAGGAGGGGAAGAGGTAGGCTTCATAGCGACAGGACGCCTGGACAGTCTTTAGAACATAAGCTCCTCTGGGTAGTCTGTATACTGCTGGGATGTTTGGAAAGCAGCTCGCACTTTATGGTTGCTCCCATGTATAAATAATACTAGTAATGAGGAGGAGGGCAGAGTGGTTTGGTTATTTATATAGACAGTAGGGAGGGAAAGTTGATTTTGGTATTTGTCCTAAGAAAAAGGCAAAATAATGAAATAACCCATATGTTATATTAAACAAAAGAGGCAGGAGTTAAAGAAAAATGAAGCAAAGTGAAGTTTTAAAAAATAAACAAAAAGAGAGGAATAAAAATAAGAATTAAACTGGTAAACACCAAATGACTATGAGTTAATTAAGAGAAAGGCAAAGAGCCCAGGGTTAAAAATAACAACAGGGAAGAGAATTTACAACGAATTATCACCTTGTGTTTTCTTGCTCTCCCTGCCCCTCCCAGATACATCCATGGTTTGTATGTTATCTCATTAGGTGATAAACTCTTTGGGGCAGGCACCTGTTTTCATCTCTCTAACTGCCTAATGCATTTTTGGGGGGGTGGGGTGGGGGGAGAGGAGAGGAGCTGCAGAAAGGGCTCTAATGCTTCACACTTCTGATATCATTGTGGCCACAAGTGATGCTAAAAAAGCTATTAACTTTTGTTTTTTATCTAAAGAAAAAGCATCAGTATTGTGCAGTGATGAATTTCCCAGAGCTAGTATTTCTTCCTAAATGAGAAGTAAAAGGAAAAGAGTCACTGAAATTGTGGTTTGTCTCAATGCAAAAATCATTTTGAGAATGAAACTGTTACACCTGCTAGATCTTTTAGAATCTACATAAACAGTAGCTTCTAGGGAAGGGAGTCCAGGGGTCTTTTTCCTGAGTTCCATTCTCAGCTCTTTTACCAACTCCCCATCTGACCTTGGGCAATTCACATGGGGCTTGATCCAATGCCCATTAAAGTCAGTGGAAACATTGACTTTCAGTGAGCTTTGGATCCAGTGGTTAAATTCAGGGTGGGATTTTCAAAAGCATTCAGAACCCTGCTCCCTCTGAAGCCAATGGTAGGCGTTCTGAAATTCCCCCTGTGTGTGTGTCACTTGCCGCTTCTGTAAAATGGCAATGATGACATTTTTCTGTCTCCTGTGTATGTTTCCAGACTCAACTAATACTTTTAATAAAGCCTGTGGGGATCATCAGATGAAAGTTTCCCTATCAGAGTAAGGCATTTATTCTTCTGTCACTTTATTATTTTAAAACAAGTAAGGTGAAATAACTGAAATACCTTGTGATTTAAATCTCTCTGTCTTAGCACCCATAGCATCTAAGCACTGATGATGATGCTCTGATATAGTCTCTCTCTAAGGATTTCCAGTGGTGCCCATCACCTAATAAATGTTCCAACCTTACCTCCAAATACTGATTAAACAAACGCAAAGCTTGGTCTGTGACATTGAAGATATTCCGCCAATCAAAGTCTGCCACACCCTCTTCGCGGTTCTCTGGACATCCATTATGGAGGAAGTTGATCACATCTTCAGCAGTTAAACCTTCAGCAACCAGCTGTCCATTCAAGAAGTGTCTCACTGTGGGGTTCTTCAGAGTGTTCTGGGAAGCACATCAGTTCTGATTTACTACATCGCTCTTTACGTGCTTTAGAACAAGCCCACTTTAGCTGGAAAGGTTTACATGCCATCCTATTGAGTCCCCAGTTAACGGGAAAGGGTAGGCCACGGAGTTATGTCTGTAAAAAGGCATCTAAGAGGGAGAGTTACAAGCAACAGATCCTTGTTTGATCCTTAATTCTATTGCTCTTTACAAGGCTCGGAATACGTCTGAAACATCCGTTCCACATGCAGAGAAAACAGCTCTCAAACAAACACAGCATTTCTCAAATGAATTGCTCTTTATATCTAAGCTATATGAGTTACTTAACCATTTGCTCTGGACTTTAGGAGACCCAGCATATTGATCCTTTTGCCGATGTAAACAGTAACTTTTGCAGAATCCTACCTTGCAGGCCCCTATATAGGGGAGTTTGCCAGAAGTGAGAGAACATGGCTACCGAGCTGCTATCCCCAGCTGCCAGAATGGACCTTGGGGCTAGGGGCAGCTGGGTGCAACTTGGAGCAGCCCTGAGACTGCTCTAAGTTGTGCAAGGGATCAAACCACCCCTGGCTGACCCAAGGATCAGGTGGGTATAAAAGAAGCATAATACCACCTTTTCCCTTTCATTTCCTGCACCAAGCAGAGCTTAGCTAGACCTGGGGATCAGGTCCAGTGTCTTCATAATGCATATCAGACAAGTCTGCAAAACAAACCCAGTGACCACAGACCCATATGTTCTTAGGAATCATAACATTGCTTCATGCAAAGGTTGTTCTTCCATCCAAACTTTCCAGGTTAACTCTCCTATCCCCTATGAAATAGGGAAGCTGAAGGGCTGCTCTAATCACAGTTCCCCAGCCAGGGCACAACATACTCGGATCATATTCATTTGCAGGCTGCTTTGAAAGAAGTGCCACAGCTGAGGTCCCACTTCTTCCCAGGCTTTGGTCAACAGTCTGAGGCGCTCAAGTTCTTCAAATGTGGAGTTTGCCTGAGGCATTAACAACCAGAAAGGAATATCAATATGTTAGAGAGATAACCCAAACACATACAGACCACTCAGAGTCAGATGCATGCAGTGATGCTGACCCTGATGATTTGTAGCAATCTAAAGCTTACTAATGTAATTTAATTTAATTACAGTAACTCAATAAACACGATAGAAGAGACATTGTGGCAATGGAGTGTGACAGAAAGAGTGCACCTTACAAAGGGCATTCCTTGAATTCTATTGGGCTCATCCAAGACACCCACAGCACATGTCTTCTGTGTGTTTAACAGAAGCAAGCGTGACTAGATAGATAAATCTATTTATATAACCCTCTTCCCTCAATTGCAATAATAGCTGCACACTTCATAAACATTTATTTTTTCTTAACATCCTGTGGAGGACAGAAATATTACTACCCAGTTTTACCAATGGAATCACAGAGAAGCTTGCCACAGCTTGCAGCAGAGCTGAGATTTAAATACCAATCTCTTGGATTCCAGTCCAGTGTCTGAACCACAAGACCATCCTTCCTTTCCATTTGCCCCTGGAGCAGCCAGCCTGCCCCTTCCCCACACCCCATATAACGTTCTGCTCTCTTCTCTGCCGTTTCTAATCAGTGTTAAAAAATGGGTCCAATACATTTCTTTATCTGAGAAGAAAGTCGAAACTTTGTTCATCACCACTGAAAAAGACTTCTCAGGCCAAAGAATCTTCACAGAACTATGGGTAATTTCCCATTATCCTGTCTCACTTACAACTGGTTTTCCTTTGCCATCGAGATAGAATAGTTTCAGGCTTGCAAAGAGGTAGTGGGCCAAATTCTGATCTGGTATACACTAATATAATCCCACTGACGCCTAATTCCACTAGTGTGAGAGGAGACGCAGGCCCTCTCTTCCAATTACCCTTAAGTATAATCTTAACCTTGATGTCATTGGTTTGAAATCTCTGACTTTCAGGTCTCAGCGAATGTCACAATTTCTTCCTTCCTATGATTCATTCTAGACATCAAAGCAAAAAGAACTCTGTGAAGAAAAGGTCACAAGGGCAAAATGGTTGGGTTATTCATTGGGGGGGATAGCTGGTTAAAAATACTAGTTGTGTATATATCAGAATTTCTTACATTCTTCAGTATTTGCCTTACAGCAGGAGAATCAGGAGCAAAGAGGATTTTTCCCATCAGCAGGGGCTTCACAGCACTCCAGGCTATTTTGGTTAAAGGGTTTGATTCCATGCTCTGGATCAATGCATTACAAAAGGGTGCTACAGGAAAAAATTAGGACAGATGTTATGTAACCATACCCATGCTCTATTGTTTATAACATCCTGCAGGCTTCAGTCTGCCCAAATCACAAATGCAAACCGCTTTGACTCTGGGGTCTGAACAGGCTACTTTGTGCTGTACCTAAATAGATACGCAGTAGCTGAAAAGCAACACAACAGTGTGGGATCTCAAATACCTCTTTACCCAGGGGAAACAAGTGGCAAAGTTTGCTGAGTAGATTTTAGGGCTGCAAAACAAAGACAGGTTTCAGAGTAGCAGCCGTGTTAGTCTGTATTCGCAAAAAGAAAAGGAGTACTTGTGGCACCTTAGAGACTAACCAATTTATTTGAGCATGAGCTTTCGTGAGCTACAGCTCACTTCATCGGATGCATCTAAGGTGCCACTAGTACTCCTTTTCTTAAAACAAAGACACAAAGCAGTTTTGAAGCTGAGACACAGTGAATTTCAATATTTGCTAGTTTTCATTCATAGGACATTTCGGATGGCAGGAAACTAGAGAACCCATTTGTATCCCCTCTCTCTTTTCTTAACATGTATAGTTTTTTCTCCAATGATCTACCTTCTTGTATGGCTGTTGATATTGTATGTAGTTATTTCTATGCCTGTCCATGGTAGTTTAATCCACACATAGTACTAACAGGAGGTGAGTCCAAACTAAAAGCCCTGGGACTGAACATCCTGAACTCTGGAAAAGTTTGCAACTGGATCCTAAGATATAACTCAGTATTAAATTCTCTGTGTAGAGAATTTCCATCTTATTCTTGCATTTAGCACAGTCATTTAGCTAGATAGCATTTCTTTCATCTGTTCCCTAACCGAGGAAGCAGAGTATTGGGCATATGTCGACAGATCTATAATCCTTGGTGGCTATACATTCATAGAGAGAAAGGGGAGTTAAATGGCAGCAGGGTTTAGGATAAAATACAGGAAGCATCCTACAGCAGCGGAGCTCAGACCCTAGGGTGTAACTGACCCAATAACAATATCTATCGCTACGTGTTCCATGATCTATGGGACAAAAAGATACCCAGCACCAGTTATGATACAGCTGTTAAGGCACAACAGAAATAGAAAGGGCTCATATACAAGCAATGAAAAATGTTTAGGGGCATGGAAAGACTTCAGTATAAGGAAAGACTGTAAAGATTGGGAAAATTTAGACAGGAGGCAAACAGGAGGGGGCCTAATGGATATAAAATAATGAATTGTAGAGAAGGTAAAAAAAACAGATGTCTCTATTTACCCTCTCTCATAATACAAAAGCAAGGGGACAGTCAATGCAAGTGACAGGCAACAAATTCAAAACTGATACATGGAAATACTTTTTATATGATACATAACCTGTGGAACTCATTGCCACAATATATGATTAAGGCCAGGAGTTTATTTATCTGCATAACAAGGATAACCACAGTACACTACACAGGATTATTTTTTTAAAAAAAAAGAAGATATGTGCTTGCAGTCATAAATCAACCATTAACTGATGGACTTAAGACAATTCCCTTTTGGGCAGGTTATTCCAGAATTGTTCACCAAGAGGTCCTGCCTACTGTCAGAAACAGATACTGGACTGAGTACACCAATAATCTGGATTTAATATGGCATTTCTTACATTCCTATATTGTAAATGAAAGTGTGCCTCGGTCAGATCTATCATCATAGGATTTCCTGTCTCCAGTTCCCAAATGTGAAGGGTAACCATCCAGGCACTAATTGTTCAAATCAACTGCTTAAAAACACCACTCTGTAGTGCTATAGCCAACCCCAAAGACTTAAGTGTATGCAGGAGTTGATGGGAAAACTTACTGGTTGTATTGTCATAAAAATAAATGGATTCCTTCTTGGTGGAGTCAACCCCTAGGAAGGCTTTGTAGTTATTATCTTCATACCAGTTGAAGGAGAATATTCTGGAACCACTTCCCTCTGGATAGCCACAGAGAAGACTAGACAAGGCGCTCATCAGGTGGCTGAAGGATTCTGGCCCTCCACCTTGTACAAACGGTTGCAGAACCAACAAAAGGTCCTGAATGCTTGGCCTCCTGGCTAGCTGTAGCAAAACAAGACTTCTTTATTAACAGCAACCCTTCACAAGAAAACCAGAATGGGTAGGACTTGATTGTGCCCAGCCCTCCTGGTGGTGAGCAGTGGGACCTGAAGGTGCCTTCTCTTTTTTTATCCCACACTGGCAACAAGACAGTTTTGGTGCTTGTGCTCTTCTGCCTTACTGAAAAAGGCTGTCATGGTTCATAGCCATTGAAGTTTACACCCATATTTATGGTGGGGAAAGAGACTAAGGATGTATTTTCCAGAGATCATCACTCCTTGACCACTCCACTGATGTAGTCTGGATTCTTTCAGATAAATCAGATGTTTGTGAGACAAACTGATGGATCAAACAAGGGCAGAGGAGCGCTGTGCACTGCCAAAAATGGGTGATTCAGTTCATTATCAGATTGCTTACCTCTCGCACTGCTTGAGACACATTAGACAGCACTCTCCCCCAGGATCTCAGGTCAACACCTTGCGCCTTACTGTCTAGAACATTGGGAAGCTGTGATTAAATTAAAAATAGAGAAGAAATGAGTCCAGTGTCAACCGGACAATGGTGTCTACTACCCAGTTACACTACGGGGAACGGAAAGCTCTGTCTAAAGGGCTGTAGATTCTCCTTTAGCTCAAGTGGTAGGAGTCTGTTTTTGAGTAGAAGGTTCAAAGTTCTGTCCCAGCTATTGACTGTAAAATCCCGGAGGGCTACAATTTATTTACAATTGGGATGTGGGGGGGAAAGGAGTCTGAGTAAAGTAACTAACTGCTCTAACTCTCAATGGGATGAAATGGCCATGGGGCACTGAAAACACAGCTGGAGATTTATGTGGTGCATGGTAGTCCTGGCTTCATCCCTTTCCTCTGCTATACCAGCAACAAGTATGGGGAATGGCTTAAAAGCCCTTGTGTCAGGTGCTTTGCATCGGGGTTATCCTCCTGGACCCATAAAAATGGGTTTTTAGGCCAGATTATGCCAGTGATGTGGCTCTGTTTTCTTTAGGATTACAACAAAATATAAAGCTGGTCTTTTAAATTAACTATTACATTTTATAATCAGGCTGTCTCTTAAAAAGGTTCCTTTGGAACTGCATGTCTATACTGCTTTCCGACCCTATGCTCTTTCTACCTTTCAGATGGCAGTAGTTAAGAAAGCAGAAGAAGCTGCACTCTGCAGATAACTAACAGGAAATCACAAAAGTAGCAGTTTCATGGAAAGCACATGCTTGTACCTTAACATGTCAGTTACATTGAATGGAGGAGCTTGCTAAAAAAACTGCCTCAAATTATGTTTTCACTTTCCCCTGATGCCTCCAAGAGCCTAAAAATGGATACAACTCTGAAAGGCCAGAGAGCAGCCTTTTCTTCTTTAAAAGATTTTGCAACACTGAACAGAAATCAGTGTACACAATAAAAAGCTAGCAAAGTTCCTCCTAAGCAAACAGAAAAGACCCCAGGATAAATACCCTACATGGAAACAGCTTTCATTAGCCGGAGGAGAAAGGAAGAGAAATTGTCACCTCCTCCTCCATAGTACACAGAGCAATGCATGTGTGTGCTAATTACTGTTTTTAAATATTTCCAGCATGATGCATCTGATACGATTCATATATCACAGAAAGCCTTCTAAATAGATGTGCTCTGGAATAACTGAATGATTCACTAGGAGGAAAATTCTTCCCCACTGACATCCTCCTACATTACCACAGCATGGGGCTGAGACAGGACTGGTGGGGAGCGGGGCATGTGCAGGAAGTGAGCTTCTCCCACCCCAAATATCATAAAGCACAGTTCTATAGCAGCTTACTGAACCCCAATGTACTAGGAGCTGCAGCACAGAGTGGGATGGAAATTTGTCCAAACGTTTTCAGTTTCACTGGGAGAGAAGGTGACATCATTAGAAAATGGAGCCCTTCAGAATGGAAGGGATTCTTTGAGCCAATACAGGGCCCAGTTCTGGAAACCTTACTCCCAATGGGCTGGCTGATTCTGCACTGCCTTGCACTCTGCAGTCATTTACTTCTGTGCAAAGTGAGTGTGAAAATGCAAAGCGGCAGCGCTTTGAAGTGTGAGTGTGGTCGCCCCCGAGCACTGGGAGAGAGCTCTCCCAGGGCTCCTAGTAATCCACCCCCATGAGGAGATTGGCTCCCAGCTCTCGAAGCCTGTTTACACTAGCGCTTTAAAGTGCTCTGACTTGCTGCGCTCAGGGGGGTGATTTTTCACCCCCCTGAGCCAGCAAGTTAGAGCACAATAAAATGTAAGTGTAGCCAAGCCGTTAGATATGTGGTGGGTTATGTTGTACAAGTGTAACCACATGGCCATATAATACAGAGTGGCCTAAGGCAGTGAAGACAAACAGAGCCAGTGTCAAACTCACAGATATTCTTAATCCAAGTGGTTCCATGTTAATCCACTTGATACTGCATTGAGCAAGACCGAGTACACATGAAGCAGGTGAAGAAACACTTGATCAGGGTGGATTTTTGTATTTCAGTGAGCAACTGATTCTGCATTGAGTAAAATTGTAATTCCCCCCTGAGCTGTGTTAAGATATTAAATAACTTTGTGTTTATACTTCATATAACTCGAGCATCTGAAATGGAGAAAACATGACAACTACCCAACCAGCTGCAATAACAGCAATGCTCTGGAAAGAGGCTCACTTTCCTCACTGCAGCGAAACAAGCCCAGATAGCAAAGGAAGGGATCTTATTACTCTGCATCCATTTTACTATCAGAACTGTGATTTGCTTTCATTGCCACCAACAAGCCACAGAGTTGTGTAGACACATGCATGTGTGTGTTAATACATACACACCCCTCAATTTTAGTGTTCACAGATTTAAACAATAAATGTGTAAGTGGAATCAATTCCAGGGCAGCGAAGAAGTGCATTTCAAAAGTACCTGTGGCAAAGAATGTTTGTTTATTATACAGAATCACTCTGTGTGGCTAAACAATGTTGAGATGGGCTTTGACTTGAAGAGGGACTTTTACACTTGAGAAAACTCAGATATATTAGACAGACTTATTATTTAATGTTTATATTGCTGGCGAGCAGGGAGACCTCAACCCAGAAGTAGAGATTTAGTCAGGGGTATTTTTGGTAAAAGTCATGGACAGGTCACAGGCTGTGAATTTTTATTTATTGCCCGTGACCTGTCCATGACTTTTACCAAAATTACCTGTGACTAAATCTTAGCCTTACTTATAACCAGTAACCTAATTATCTGCCCTAGCAAAAATGTAAATGTCTGCTTAGAACATGGGTGCTATAATGCAAAGAAAATCCTTGAAGTAGAATACCAGAAACAACACACGCCAGGCAGATTTGTGTTAGTACTCACCAGCTGGAAAAGCTTAAAGAAATCAACATTTGCATACAAGGAGTCTTCTATTTGCTGCAGGTTCTCCTGGGAAAGGGCACACATTGCATTGTACACAGCATGCATACCCCTTTGGCTGCTGAAGATAATGAAGCGGTTGAGTAGGGTCTGGCTACAGGCGATGTCCTTCAGAGTCAAGTCAGGGACTCCATAGGCAAACTGCAGCCAAAAGCAATTCACTTTTATCATTGTGGAACCTTCAGGCTTTTCAATAAGAACTAGAGACAATACTAATGCCTTGGTGGTTACAATTAGACCCTACCAATGCCTTCATGGACTGTAGGGTGACACAGCCATCTGAAGCCACAGCCCTCGAGTGACCGCCAATTGATGTCATGTGTAATCACCTCCCCTAGACAAGGCTTTTCTCCCCTCACTGGGGAATCCAAGTTGTTTTCAGAGACAGAAGTATTCTTGCCCCTCCCCACCACCTCAAGAAGGGCCTGTGTCATATCCAGTCATCCTGCTGGCTAAGGAGGAATGAATGTGGCTCCCACGTGTATGTCAGTGTTGCCCCAGAACCTGCCAAACATGCCATGTGGCTCTACCTTTGGTATGATCAAGCATGCTCCTAACCCTGGCTGACCAGAGAGCAAAGGGCCAACCCTATTCTGATTCTCAAACCTCCAATGACAACGAAGGTCTGGTCTACACACATATTTTGTACCACTGTAATTATTTCAGTTAGGGGTGACTTTTTACCAAAATAGTTATAGTAGTACAAGTCCTAGTGTGGCTGCAGTTATACTGGTTCCTTATGCAGATATAGGTTATTGTGTGCATACAAAGAGGGTTGTGCTACTTTAACTGCGCCAGTACATTAAAGCATCACAATTTGTGTGTGTAAACAAGGCTGTAGGGAATGTGTCAAATGACACAATTAAAACAACATTCACATATGAAATACAGCACACAACTGAAATTAATATTTTAAATGACTGCTTATATTTTGAGTGTGTGTGCAATTCAAGTTATTAGACAATGCGATACCCATAGCCAGGCCTGGCATCACACAGGATCTAAGGAGACATTCCCCCCCACCCCGATCTTCAAGGGCCCCCAAATTATTGTCAGAAAGGCCAAAATATGTGCAGTATGTACAATCCTCATCCATGATCTAAATTATAAATCACAGCAAAATCCTGACACAGTAGCCAAATTTTACTTTTATAACTCTTAAAATCCAAGATTTTCCCCTGGGGCCTAACTAGTTCCTACACACCTTGAAGGTTGTTTGTTATTTTAAATAGGAATATCCAGAGGCCCCCCCAAATACCCAATTCCCCTCCCACCGCCCCAAATGGGACCCTAGAACTGGCCCTGCCCATCGCACTATGGGAAGGATAGGCTCTCGCCCTCTAAGGGAACTGTGCTGGGATAAGCACACTCTGTAATGGCACTGCTTCAGGCTAATCTGCAGCAGTGATAATCTCGTCATTAGATGATCAATCTTCAAAAGTTAAATATGACAGATCAATGGAGTGTGGCCTGTGACTGTGCCATGTGATGTCCCCTAGGGGTGATCTGCTGTTGCAAAGTTACTTTATACTGATGCCTAAACTCATTAACACTATGCGAGCCAGATATTCTAAGGACTCATGGCTATATTATTAGCACAACTCTGATAGTAAGGGAGAGGATAGAAAGCAACAGAAGACATGTCAGTACTGACTGGACTTTTAAGTTTGGTTTGTGTTTTTCAGGCAAAATCCAAAGAGGGATGGGTGAGAACAAGTTAAAAGTTGGATTGTTCCAGTTTGACTGAATTAACCCACTGTGGTGAAGGCATTTGCTCAAAGCTTGGGAAGCACAGACAGCATTTTTGAATGTGGACACAAGAGCTATATCTACACTACATTGTAAACCCGGGTTGGTGGGACCTGTGCTTGTGGAGACAGTGTTTCCAAGTCCATGCTTAAGCGTCCATACTGCATTGAAAACTTGGGTGTACAATTGCTGGACCTGGGTCTCACAACCAAGCTAACGCATTATACTGCACTACTACTGACTTGGGTCTGTGGCTTGAGCTATGTCCACACTACAAGATGACAGGGCTTGGACAGAAGTCACAGTGGGACTCCCCGCCACTCCAGTCAATCCTGTTCTGAGTAGTTGGCGACCAGAGTCAGAAGATTTGCGTGTGTACGTTAGCGGGGGTTTGGGCTCAAACCTGAGTCTAAGCCCCAGTTTACAAGGCAGTGTAGATGTATTCAAAGTGTTTCACAAGTGTTCCAGATGCCTGGCTTGGGGTTGGCAATACCTAAGTTCCAGGCTCAAAGTGAGCTGCACTTATGGCTAGTAAGAATGCTTTGTTTGGATTTGTAAAGCAAGTGAGGAAACCATGACGTGGATGTTACTGGTAGGGATTCATCGCAGAACAGCAAGAGGTTATTTTATTTACACAATGTAGCTGCCCTGTGAGACTGCCCAGGAACAGAAGAGGTTAGAAAAACACCCAATCTCCACCCTTTTAAGTTGTTCTACAATGTGGGCTGTAGCCAACCTTTTCTAAGCTGCTTATCTTTTTCTGTGCTGCAACCCAAAAGCAACTCTTTAGAGGAAAACTCTACTAATTTTATCAGTGTGTCACTGTTTAGCCAGAACATGCAAGCTGAAGTACAAACTATTTTTCAACTAGCAGGCTTTTTGATCAGTTTTTGCTTTCATTTCAGTGTGTCAGTTCCTGCACACCCAGCATGGTAGGAGGTTGGAGCTAGAGCAGTAGCTAGCTGTTTGCCAAGGAGTGAGACTCTTGTTAACAAGTTTCTTTGAGGTTGGAGGAAAGAGAGGGAGAGATTGCGTTTAACTATGTATATGCGTAAAAGATCCAGATCTGGAATAGCAGAAGATCCTTGAGAGGACATATGGTCTTGTGATTACGCCTCTGTAGCAAGACTCAGAAGATCTGTATTCTAGTCCTGTCTCTACCCCCTTCTCCAGCAGGGGCAAGTTACATGGGCTGCAGTTTTCAAAGGGGCCTATGGGAGTGAGGCATGCAATTCCCACTGAAAGTCACTCCCACAGGCCCTTTGAAAATTACAGCCTTAGGCCAGGTCTACACTAGAGACCTATATCCGTATAACTAAGTCGCTCAGGGGTGTGAAAAATCCACGCCTCTGAGAGACATAGTTATACCACCTAACACCCCATGTAGGCAGGGCTACATCAATGGGAGAGCTTCTCCTGTCAATGTAGCTACCACCTCTTGGAGAGGTGGATTAACTACACTGATGGAAGAAGTTCCCCCATCGGCATAGGAGCGTCTTCTCTTACATGATACAGCGGTGCAGCTGCATTGGTGCAGCTGCGCAGAAGCAGCAATTTAAGTGTAGACCTGCCCTTAATCTCCCTGTGTCTCAGCTCACGATGGGTGAAGTGTGGCTAATACATGCTCTACCTCATAGGGTGAAATTAACCTTTGTAAGATGAGCTGCTGCTACAGTGACTAGTGCCAAAAGCCTAGAAATAAACTGTACCCATGGAAATCTACAATGGCTGTCAACAGAGCTTGTTGAAATTCAGAATGTTTTCTGCAAAACATTTTGGTTTCTTCTAACTGGCATTTTTCAATTAAAAAGTATTTGGTTGGAAAATTCCTGACCAGGGCTCATGGTCAACAACAGGTTTCCTTTGGCTCTTCCTCAGCTGGTGTTAAAAATCGTTCGGATTCTCATGTAGAAAGAGCCAAACTTTTCACAACACCATTACAGAAAGCATGACAGATATCCACGTTACAGGAAGTCAGGATCATGCTGTCTGCAGCTGTGTTGAAAATATTTTGGCCCTGTATATAGCCAAACTGTTTTCAATACTAGATAAGGAAAGGCACCTGGGAACCCACTATTAACAACCAGTCAACAATGGGTCATTTCCTTAGGATAGCAGACCTAGGAGGGGGATGAGGAGAGAAAGAAAATGTGAAGTGAGCCCCAACGGGGTCCTTTTCTGTATTTTTACTTCAGAAGCACTAGAGAGACCTAGCTTTTCAGCTCCTCAGGTGGTGTAAATTGACAAAGTGGCATTGAGGTCAGCTGAGATATGCCACTTTACACCAGCTACGGATCTGGCTGGGTGTGGGGGGGGGCTCACGGGGTGAGGGAGCTTCCCGTAGCTCTAGTCAGCCCTGTAGTGGATGAGTAATCTGGCAACCAGTCACACCAGCTAGAACCTGTAAAGTCTGAGAAGAAGTGAATGCAAGTTCATTAATCCCCCCCTCTCCTGCTGGCCACAAGCAGGCCCACACATTTCCAGCATTTGTGCTTTATGTGACAATGAAAAAGAAGAATTGTGTCATTCAGCCTGAATTATTTCCCCACCACCACCACCACCACACACACACAGCATGGAGAGCAGTAATCCCAGGGGTCTGATTCAGCAACGTTCATTCATCAGCACAGCATTCCTCTCAGAGCTCCCCAGCCACTAGCACACAGAAGGCCAAAGACAGCCTGGACTTAGTCACATACAATCCTCTGAGTAGCTACCTCAGGAATGATCTGACTTGCAATTTTCACTGTGAATTTTCTGAGTAGATCTATTATTCATTAAGGATCCAGGACAGCTGGTCTGGTTTTCACTGCTCCCATCTTTCTCCACGAGACAGTGCCATAAAGCCCCTGTGTGATCCAGCTGACATCAGGGAAGTGAAGTTAAACGTTTCTACCCACAGAGTTCTCTCTTGCTGCTCACCACATTGTTGAGTTAAAATGGGGCACAGCTGCACGATGTTCCTGAGCCAAGTCTTTGATCACAGGGCCAGATTCATTGCTAGGCAGTGTAGCTACCAGATATGAACTCAGCTGCTTTAGAGTAATGCAGGCAGCAAACCATAGTGCCTTGGTTCAGTCCATCCCCCAGGTATTTTTTAAGGCCAAAATAAGTCTGGATTCTGGAAAAACTAATGAAGGGGGAAGAGGCGCTATCACCCATCTGGTGCCTCCAGCTGGGCAGCTTTTTATTCCTGAATATACAAAGATTCCGCTCCACACAGATAACTGCCTTGCAGTAGCAGGTGGCTGCTGTTATACTAAAAGGCCTTGTCTACACTGGGTAGGGTACATGTAGCTACATGCCACAGTGAAAGGCAGGCTGCATCCACACTGTTGTGTAGCTACATGTGTGGTAGTGAAAGGCTCCAGGACACTATACTACTAAAAACAGCAGTATAGACAGGGGAGACACTGCTTAGGCATGTAGAGAGCCACGTAGGGAATACATGCTAGGGTTCTGGCATGCCTTTACTCTTCTCAACTAAGCAGTGGCTCATCATCTACACTGCTGGGGGCGTTTGCAGTGTACGTACTCTACCTGCTGCTGTAAGTGTAGACATAGCCTATATCAACCCACCTGTTCAGGGCGCACTTGAGAATTAATCAGCTGGAAAACCACTGAGTCTGAGAGGCCAGCATCATTCAGCAGAAAGGACGTCAGAGTCTCCTCTTCTTTCAAGAAGTCTCGGATTCTTAACCCTCTTCCTGAATGCAGAGGGAAGCAATGTAAAGAGCACTGAGAAGATGGACAAGGTGAATTAAAGAATGCCCTGCTTAGACCCATGGAAACTGTATGCTTTGACCAAGGTTTTCAATAGTTACTAGTGACTTTGAGGTCCACCACGAGACACCTGAATAGCGTTTTGTTTTCAGAAAATATTGAGCACCCACCATCTGAAAATCAGATCTCCTAAACAGTGCTTGAATTATGGGGGAAAAAGTAGGGGGCCCTTAATGAACATACGTATTTAAAAACACACACACATGCCAACCTGACATCTCCCCCGTCCCCCGCACTTTGAATGAGACAAAAGTGAGGTAGCCCCTTAAAGCAGTAAGAGGGCCTTCCCCATAGTTGAGCACGACTTTTAAAAGCTCCTCAAGGTAAGCAACTGAAAACGGAGGCACCCAAAATCACTGGTCACATTTGGAAATCTTGCCTTTTCTTTTGAAGTCATGTTTTGTTTTATATATTCAGTTACTATGATGTTGTGACGTCCCAGTCTCCCCCTCCCCCTTCTGCTGGGTGTTGTACAAACAACCTTTGACAATCGGTGTCATTTACACTCACTTCGCATTCACTGTCAACAGCAACGTGCGCAAACAGCCTAATTTTATATTTTGTAAGAATGGCCCTTTTAAAACTTTTCACAGGCAAAACTTCATTACTCTTTTCAAGGGGCATGTCTCAAGGAACAGCATTAAAGCTTTATAGTCCCCACTATTAAACAAATCCTACTCAAGAAACAATACACACAGACACAAACACACAAGAAAGGCCACAAAATTCCATTCCTTCCATCTTTATGATAATATATATAATTTACAGTAATGGGTCCAAAACACCTTAACTCCTAATAAGGTTACTAATGAACCAAACCCTGAAAACTCTTGCTGATGTCAACAGGAATTTTGCATGAAAACTGTCCAAGTAAAAGCTTAGTAAGGATCTCAGAATTTGGCCCATAAGTTCTGAACCATTACTGTTGAATGTTCTAGTGTATCTCATAGATAGTGCAGATAGTGCCACCCATACTTAAGGTTGTTGGACACCTCCCATTATAAGATCCTGTTTTCAGTTGCTTTTAACTTCACCAGACTAGTGTTTGGGATGAAATTTTCCATGCTAGATGTCTGCCTCACATTAAATTGTCTTGGAAAATTTCAGCAAAAACAGTTCAGCTGTTTCTCAGAATGAAGCTAGGGGAAAATGGTTTTTTTGCCCATATTAAAAACAATTCTTATAATTGTCTGAGAAACTCTAGTGCTCCATGCTTTGCAGCAGGCTCTTGAAATTTGGCTGGGGAGCTTGAGGGAGAAGGGAGGTTGCACTGGTGTCAGGATGTGTCATCTTTTGCCATCCCTGGGAAAATCTGCTAAACTTGGCCAAGTTCTGAGCTTCTGAATATCTCAGTTCACACTCAGTAGAGACTTGTTAGGGTTTGGCAGGTAAATACGCCAAAGATTCCATCAGCACTGAACACGCACAGGAGTCCAGGGGCTGAGCAAGACCTTCTCTGTAATTGCTCCTGCAGGAAACCTAGGGTTGCTGTGGCACCAAGGACAGGAACTGAGAGCAGGGAGACTGTATCCTGTGCTTTCTGTGCTCCCCACTGTTCGTGCCTCACCAGTGTGGAGGAGAGATCAGGCTCCCAGGCATGCAGAAAAGTTAGGAGCTGGGACTAGGGAAATGGCAAAGGGAGAGACTGGGTGGGATGTGGACTGTGATGGGGTGGCCGATTCTTGGGACTGGTTCAAAGAGCCAGGGGAAGGTGGACTGATACAAACAACCTTAATTGTGGCATTTCCTAATTTTTGTATGCTTGACTTTTCCCCCTTAATGTTCTCTTAACACAGTTTATATATGTAATTTACACACACACACACACACACACACACACACACAGAGCTAGTAATTCCTTCCATGCAGAGGAAAGAGTAGTGCTTCTCATCCTGTTTCTTTATCCCCCAGCATGAGTTTTGTTGGCTGCTTTATGAACAAGCAGAATACAACTTTTATTTTAAAATAAATCAGGCTATTGACTTTTTTTTTTTAAACTGGGATTCTGAAGCAGCACTAATATTGGGCTACACAGGATGCCTGGCAGCTAGAACACACTTGTTTATTTTCTGACTTAAATAGAGTTGACATGCCCTGTAAAGGAACACCAAATGCAGAACTGGGATTGCAAAGAAAGTTGAAAAGCTTGAAAAACCTGGAGTGCAGCCCTGGAACTCTGAACTTCAAAGCTCTGGCATTTTGTGCTTTCCCTCACTCCCACAGAGCTGATTGTTTGGAATCAGTTTTTGCAGCTCGCTTCCAAAATGCAGCTCAGAATATATTTGTGTTCTTAAAAAGCCTACATTTTGGGGTATTTTGAGGTGCCCCAAGCTATTCACAATGAGTTAGTCCTCTCAAGGCATCCATACAGTATATGCACACACCATCCTAGAAAACCTGCATCAGATGGTTTATTGGAGTCACTGTATATATTGTCTTATTAACAAATATTTGCTGAGTCACAATATTAGATTTTAGTGCGCGCGCACATACACACACACACTTCTGAGGTGAAGGACTTGTAGCTAGAATAGGTCACTCTCCAGGGCAATCCATTTTTGTCCCACTAATTTTGGGAGTGTCCTTTTAGAATTTAAATCAATAATTTGTAAGGCCATTCAAATACAGAATGTTTAAATGTACGTTTATCAACAGGCAGGTGTGAATTGTATTGTCACTCCTGACATTATCTGCAGAGGCGAGGATTACCCAGCTCTTGGGCGGGAATGTACTACAGTCTAAAGAATATAATGAAACAAATTGCCTGCAATTCTTTCAGGATTAGTCCTCATTGTTTCCATAAACTGGATCATAATGCGCAATTCCTCCCAGATTCTGCCCAAGTCATGGATTTCAGATGCTTGGAGTAGAAGCTCTTGAGCATCTTGATACACTCTTGCTAAGCTGAAAGAAGAATCAATGAGTCATTAGAAAAGACTAATGACACAGGGCAGATAAGACAAATCTTAGATGTCATGGGAAACACGGAAACAAAGAGCATGAGGCTCTTCACACACAGGTTAATCTGGTCATACTGTTCACTAGACATATGGAGCAATGTTTGGATCTGGATTAGAATCCAAACTTCCCCAAAGTTTGAGCATGTTAAAACTTGGGATTTTGGTTAAACCCTTTGGAATGGCTTTAATGTTGTCAGGCTATAGACATGTCAACCTCTATGGATTCATTACAGCAGCATCAATCTAACGACTATTACAGAGAGACTATTTGAGCTATTGTAACAGAATCAAAGTTTGCACTAACCAGCAGCAACCTATAAGACCAATTTGAAAATGAAAATTACTTTGAGCCTAATTTGGTCATGCTTACTCATGTTGAGTAGTATTTTACTCAGGGTGCAGCCTTCCCACCCCATAGAGTAAGGTACAGTAGTACAATACAAGTAAGGGTGCAAGAATCAGGCTCTGTATTTGTGGAACAGGTGCAAATAAATTCTAATAAGTAGCAGTGAGAAACAGAGCACATCTAGGTATTGAGCTGTCACGGATGACCACACCCTATGCAGTGGGCATGAGATAGAACCTGGACATACATCGGTGCTGAAACACTGCATTTCTTTAAGAGTGCTATATTTTTCCGTACAAAGACTGATACTTCCAACCTAAATAACTTATTTTAGATGATAGGAAATAGCAAAACAAGAAGGAAGTCAAGTCAAATCTCTCAGAGAGCACAGTGTGTTTGCCTCTTCTGATGTGTTGAATCTGATTTACCTCACAAAGCAGCAGCAGGAAAAAGAGACTACCTAGAAAAGTAAAGATAGCTTTAGATAGCTTTAGATAAGCTATTACCAGCAGGAGAGTGGGGTGGGGGGAGAGAAAACCTTTTGTAGTGATAAACACCCATTTTTTCATGGTCTGTGTGTATAAAAACTTCTTCCGTATTTTCCACAGTACGCATCTGATGAAGTGAGCTGTAGCTCACGAAAGCTTATGCTCAAATAAATTGGTTAGTCTCTAAGTTGCCACAAGTACTCCTTTTCTTTTTGCGAATACAGACTAACACGGCTGTTACTCTGAAACCTAGAAAAGTAAAGGTGCATTATACAGAAAACAAATACACTAGCTCATAGGCCACTCAGTTTGATTTAACATTTTAAATGTTCACAGATAAACAAAAAAAGAAAGTGGAATGAAAAGGGAAAACCAAAAGTGGGCCAGTTTCAGATGGCTGCACCTTTGATGGCCGTGATGTTGTTAGCTCATGGATGTTTCCGCTTTGGAGTCTCTAAAGCAACGTTACTCAGATTGAGGCTCATCAACTGCAAGTGACTCTTTAATGTGTCTTTCTGTAGCTCTTTGCAGCACATGATATTAAAACATTGTGATTTAATTATTAACCAACCAGGATGCTTTTCCTATATTAACAACCAACTGTAATGGATAAAATAATAATACTTGGTCAGTCATTTTGCTGTGTGAATAAACTAAACTAAATATTTCCCATCATACTGTTTAAATATGAATATATAGTACTACAGTAAATGGAACAATGAATTCACACTAATGTGGCTCGTTTAGGCAATGTTGATTGCTAATTTGGCTCTTGAACCTCAGAGGTCCGATTATCACTTCTCAAAAGATAAAACCACCCCCGACAAGTGGGCATGTGGCCATTACTTTCTGCATGTTTTAACAGATTTTGCAATTGTCCTCATTTTACTCTAGATGTCCTTGCCCTGCTAAACTCTGACTTGCATGAGTCAGCTATAATACACAACACACAAAAGCACTTGCAAAGATCGTTCTGACCAAAAGATCAGAATTTTGCCCATCTCCCCATGAGTAAATTTAGTGTTTGAGAATTGACAGACTGAGGGAAGTCTTTTATATGTTACCAAGACAGGTACAGCATGGGCGGAGTCAATGCAAGCTTTCCCACATTGCCGGTTTGCCCCAGTCCTGATTTAGAGGAAGTATCTCAAATGGTGGGAAAAGACAATTCAGGTTCTATACTCTTAAATCCTGGGCCTTTGTTCTTAGACTTCTACTATAATTGGCAACTGAAGTGGTGGTTTTTGTGATGTGGACACCTGTTCACTGGCAATTGGAGGGACACCACCAAACTCAATTCACACAGGCCATAGAACTGCCATCAGATGCAACCTTTTGGTCTTTATTGACCAGGGATAGATCTAGATCTAGATCTACATGCTACCGTTACCTCCATCCTGAACCATCCAGTCTTCCTGGATGCTCAACTTTCTGCCAAGGGCTGGATTTTAATTCACACTGCAGAATAATTCTATAAAATACCCTTTATCATGAATCCATCCCATTGATAGGGGATGGGGATTACAGCCAATCTGAGGGTGGACTTTGTGTCTGAAGTTATTCCATGACTGCTCACCAAGATCTGTCACATCTGTGATATGCATTAGAGACAGGCTGCTAGGCATTTCTCCAGGACCTCAGTATACTAATGCAGCCCCAACCTAGCACACACATCTCTTTTCCCTGAATGCAGTAGGTTCCTCATTGCTTACATGGAATTGTTGTAGTTAGACACAATGCCAGGAGATTCTCCACGGGTGGGGCTGCGGAAACAAGGATTGTTCATATTACAGAAGATGCCCTGTAACCATGGCAGTGTTCCTGCAGAGGGCATAGCCTTATTTGGAAAATGGCCTGCGTATATGAAACAGAGAAGAGAAGACAAAATATTAATTGTTGGGTTTCATTCCTAAGGCAGCTTGAATGAACATTAGGAGCTTCACACGTTTTCCTGTTGCAAGAGGAATGTTATGGTTACTTTGTTAGCCAGGAAAGTTTTTTTCAGGTTTTTGTCTTTGTCAAATAAAAAGACATATGTTCTGTATATTATTTTCAAAACCACTCAGAATTGGTCTAACTCTGCTCCCTCTGAAGTCAGTGGTAGAACTCCCATTGATTTCAAAGGGAGCAGAGTTAGGCCAATGCTGACCATTTTGAAAATCCCACCCTCCACATTTACTAAAATGATTATGTTAAGGACCATGTCATATTAATATTCACAAACGTGAGAGTTAGAGGGGAGTAATTCCAGGCCTTCCAACCAAATAATTAATTTAATAGAATCATAGAAGATTAGCGGTGGAAGAGACCTCAGGGAGGTCATCTAGTCTAACCCCCTGCTCAAACCCGGACCAACCCCAACTAAATCATCCCAGCCAGGGCTTTCTGAAGCCCTAGGTAACCTATTCCAGTGCTTCATCACCCTCCTAGTGAAATAGTTTTTCCTAATATCCAGCCTAGACCTCCCCCACTGCAACTTGAGACCATTGCTTCTTGTTCTTTCATCTGCCACCACTGAGAACAGCCTAGCTCCATCCTCATTCGCCTTCCTCTGTAGCATGGGGCACGGGTCACTTGCTGGAGGATTCTCTGCTCCTTGAAGTCTTTAAACCACAATTTGAGGACATCAATAACTCAGACATAGATGAGAGGTTTTTCGCAGGGTGGGTGGGTGAGATTCTGTGGCCTGCATTGTGCAGGAGGTCGGACTAGATGATCATAATGGTCCCTTCTGACCTTAGTATCTATGAATCTTCGGAACCCCCCTTCAGGTAGTTGAAGGGTGCTATCAAATCCCCCCCTCATTCTTCTGTTCTGCAGACTAAATAAACCTAGTTCCCTCAGCCTCTCCTCATAAGTCATGTGCCCCAGCCCCCTAATCATTTTAATTGCCCTCCGCTGGATTGTCTCCAGTTTGTCCACATCCTTTCTGTAATGGGGGGGCCCAAAACTGGATGCAATGCTACAGATGTGGCCTCCCTAGTGCCCTTGATCTGCTGGCAATGCTCCTATTAATGCAGCCCAATATGCCATTAGCCTTCTTGGCAACAAGGGCACACTGTTGACTCATATCTAGCTTCTCGTCCACTGTAACCCCCAGGTCCTTTCCTGAAGAACTGCTGCTTAAGCCAGTCGGTGCCCGGCTTGTAGCAGTGCATGAAATTCTTCCGTCCTAAGTGCAGGACTCTGCACTTGTCCTTGTTGAACCTCATCAGATTTCTTTTAGCTTAATCCTCCAATTTGTCTATGTCACTCTTGACCCTATCCCTACCTTCCAGTGTATCTACCTCTCTCCCCATCTTAGTGTCATCCGCGAACTTGCTGAGGGTGAAATCCATCCCATCATCCAGATCATTAATGAAGATGTTGAACAAAACCGGCCTCAGGACTGACCCCTGTGGCACTCCATGTGATACCAGCTGCCAACTAGACATCAAGCCGTTGATTACTACCCGTTGAGCCCAATGATCTAGCCATCTTTCTATCCACCTTATAGTCCATTCATCCAATCCATACTTTTTTAACTTGCTGGCAAGAATACTGTGGGAGACCGTATCAAAAGCTTTGATAAAGTCAAGATATATCACATCCACCGCCTTCCCCATATCCATGGAGACAGTTATCTCATCATAGAAGGCAATCAGGTTGGTCAGGCATGACTTGCCCTTGGTGAATCCATCTTGACTCTTCCTGATCACTTTCCTCTCCTTCAAGTGCTTCAAAATGGATTCTTTGAGAACCTGCTGCAGGATTTTTCCAGGGAATGAGGTGAGGCTGACCAGTCTGTAGTTCCCCGCATTTTCTTTTCTTCCCTTTTTAAAAGATGGGCACTATATTTGCCTTTTTCCAATTGTCCAGACGTCCCCTGATCACCATGAGTTTTCAAACATAATGGCCAATTTCTCTGCAATCACATCAGCCAACTCCCTCAGCACCCTCGGACGCATTAGATCCAGCCCCATGGACTTGTGTGCATGTCCAGCTTTTTCTAAATAGTCCTTAACCTGTTCTTTCACCACTGAGGGCTGCTCACCTCCTCCCCATACTGTGCTGCCCAGTGCAGCAGTCTGGGAGCTGACCATATCTGTGAAGACCGAGACAAAAAAAGCATTGAGTACTTCAGCTTTTTTCACATCGTCTGTCACTAGGTTGCCTCCCCCATTCAGTAAGGGTCTCACACTTTCCCTGACCACCTTCTTGTTGCTAACATACGTGTAGAATCATAGAATCATAGAATTTCAGGGTTGGAAGGGACCTCAGGAGGTCATCTAGTCCAACCCCCTGCTCAAAGCAGGACCAATCCCCAATTTTTGCCCCGATCCCTAAATGGTCCTCCTCAAGGATTGAACTCACAATGCTGGGTTTAGCAGGCCAATGCTCAAACCACTGAGCTATCCCTCCCCTTCTTGTTACCCTTCACATCCCTTGCTAACTGCAACTCTAATTGTGCTCTAAATCTGCCTGATTACACCCCTGCACCTTCGAGCAATATTTTTATACTCCTCCCTAGTCATCTGTCCAAGTTTCCACTTCTTGTAAGCTTCCTTTTTGTGTTTAAGCTCACTGAAGATTTCACTGTTAAGCCAAGCTGGTTGCCTGCCATATTTGTTATTCTTTCTGCACATCGGGATGGTTTGTTCCTGCGCCCTCAATAAGGCTTCTTTAAAATACAGCCAGCTCTCCTGGTCTCCTTTCCCCCTCATATTAGCCTCCCAGGGGATCCTGCCCATCAGTTTCCTGAGGGAGTCAAAGTCTGCTTTTCTGAAGTCCAGGGTCTGTATTCTGCTGCTCTCCTTTCTTCCTTGTGTCAGAATCCTGAACTCGACCATCTCATGGTCACTGCCGCCCTCAGGTTGCCACCCACTTCTACTTCCCCTACCAATTCTTCCCTGTTTGTGAGCAGCAGATCAAGAGAGGCACGGCTCCTCGTTGATTCCTCCAGCACTTGCACCAGGAAGTTGTCCCCAACACTTTCCAAAAACTTCCTGGATTGTCTGGGCACTGCTATATGTCTCCCCCTCCCAGCTGATATCAGGGTGATTGAAGTCCCCCATGAGAACCAGGGCCTGTGATCTGGAAACTTCTGGGAAATTTCTTGGGAGGATTTCCAACAACAGGCCTAATTCTGGCCAGATCTATAACCTTGCAACCCCACCGATATCCCAGAGATTAAGTCAGACCAGTGTTTAGACCAATATGTGCGTAGAGCCAAGCAATTACATTTGGAAATGAGAAGAGGGGTTATTGGCAGAAGAAGGTGCCACCAATGGCAGAGAAATAAGCAGCACTCAGAATCCTCAGAACAGACAACTCCCAGTATCTACTATTAGGATAGTATTGGTATGGCTGCTGCCTTTATAAGCAGGGAAATGGCCCATAAATTAACATAGGATTTTTTGTTGTGTTATAATGTCCCTGAATTAAAGTATGTCCCCAAATTACTAAAACTATAAACTACTTAGGGCAGGGCCATCTTTTTATGTGTACAACACTTAGCACAACTGGGCCTTGAGTCCTGATTGGGGCCTCTAGACATTAATAATTTTTATTGCAATAATTATTATTGTTTTAGTTTTATAACATATATTCTTACATTCATGTTGGCGATAGACTGGGTTAGCCTTCCTCAGCCAGACAAGGACAAGAAATAAAGACAAAGGCCATGCAAGCTCCACCAGAAAACGAAGCTGGGGAGAAAAAAGTATATACAAAATAAATGTGACATAATTAATCCAGCAATTTACCAAACAGAGCCCCACTGAACATCACCATGAACCCAGTGCTCCTCTCCCTCCCCTGGAAGAATGTTTAAAAACCAAGGGCAATTAAAGAGCTAAGGTGAAAAAAAAGAAGAGGCAGCAGGTGCTAAAAAGCTAAGAATAGAGGACTAAAATAATAGCAAAAAATAATTCTAGACTGTTGTTGAGAAGAGCAGCTAGTGAGACAGTGACGCAGGACTGCCGGGCTGGGTGGGGGAGGCTGGAGAAGAATAAGAATAGTAAACATGCACTGAGCTTCTCATGAAATGGGATTAACAGCCTCTGTGGCCCACAGGAAATTATAGGGATGAAAAAGGACAAGGTTCATGTAGCACACCTGAAACCAACGCCTTCTGCTGAGTTAGCAGTTGTACCCCCACAAAATATATTTTCCCTTCAGATGCTTGTCTGGCTAGTTAAAACTATTCATTTTTTTCCCTTTTGATATCTTTCTTTGATAGCTATAGCATATAGCAACTACCACACATTCCCCACTTCGCTGGTCCTTTATTAGTATTGTTTGGTGCTGTATTTGCGCTGGGAGAGCTTGCTGTGTTTTTCTGTTCCTATCCACCTTGCGTTACATTTTTCTGTAACAGCCACAACACTCTTCCGAAATCCTGAGTAGTTAGTTTGCACATAGGAAATTCTCCCCCGAGGCACCAGATATGTACAGCAATCTGCAGAATGCATCATGTGCCCTGGGCCTTCTTCAGGCTAAATGGTGACAGGGGATCTAGCAGAAAGAAATTCCACAGTATAATTAAAAACAGGGTTTTGGAGCTGCTCTGTCTTTTCCACTGTAACTTTGTCTATTAGCTTTAATTAAGCTCAGCCTAGGTTTATGGCCGAAGGGTGGAGAAATTTTTGCCAAGCAAGCATTTCCTATTTTACACATTTAATCTTGAGTTAAAAAAATACAGTTTAGTGCTTCTAAAAGCCAGACAGGAGTTTGGGCTGGGGGGGGGAGAGGGAGGAGGGAGGTGGGAGCACTGCTAGACCAAGGGATTAGGAAACCTGACACTGTGCAGATCCTCCTGTTTTCCCACCTCTCTGGCCTGGAGTAAGGAGTAGCTGTGCAGTTGGAATGACGCCTCTCTGTAGGGTGACCAGACAGCAAATGTGAAAAATCGGGACGGGGGTGGGGGTGGGGGGAATAGGAGCCTATATAAGAAAAAGACCCCAAAATCAGGACTGTCCCTATAAAATCAGGACAATCTGGTCATCCTAACCTCTCTGTCCCTCCCAGCTTTCACCTCCCCAGCAGCTAATCTGGCCACAAGGCCTGGATTTTCCCTAAAAATTAACATCCACTTGAGTTCATTTGTTAGGATGACTGGACAGGCTCTACCACCAGTGATTTTAGTGGAAGAAAAATCAAACAGGCTCCTAGGGTATGTCTTCAGTGCAGAGTTCTCCAGGGTTCTTACTTGGGTGTTGTTGCCTCTAATCACCTCCTGTCCACATACAAAAATCTCAGTCTCAACCCAGGCTAGCTGGCTCCTCTCACGCGCTAGGCTAAAACCGTGTGCTGCTTTCACTCAACTTGGTAACCCAGCTAAAAAGTCACTTGAGTGCTGACAATACTCTAATGCCTTCCCACAGTTCCCTGTGTGTGCTCAGAAGGAAAGACAAGTTCTCCCACAGCTCACTGGGAAAGAATCTGAGTGGCTCAGCTCACTGCACCATACAGAGCCATGGGCTAAATGCCCTCAGAAGTTCTAGCGCCTCACACAGGGGAGCGCACCGCCACTTAGTACAGCGTTTGCCATGTGCTAGGCCCACACTCAGAAAGGGGCACAGTGCCCAGACCATGGCCCCACCCCCCTGCTCCGTTTGTGCTCCACCCTGAGGCCCCACCCACTGCTCACTCCTCTTTGCCCCATCTCCCTCGCTCGCTTCTCTCTGCCCCCTAGCCCCACTCCCGCACCCACAGCTGGCTCCTCTTTTCACCCCATGCCTGCCGGCCGCTCGCTTCTCTCTGCTCCCTGACCTCTCCTCTCCTTCCCCCTGCACACCCACCACTCGGTCCTCTCTGCCCCTACCCCCCACCCGCCTGCCCCCTCACTCCTCTCCACCCTCTGGCCCCTCCCCCACACAGGCCCCTTGCTCCTCTCCATCCCCTGGCCCCTCCTCGCCTCTACCCTCCCCATCTCCCACTCCTTTCCACCCCATGGCCCCACCCGTCCTCCATTCCCCCCCCCCCCCCGCTGCTCACCCTGAAGGCATAGTCCTTCCACTTTTAAAAGAGGGGGGCCATGGCCTCCTGACGCCCCCCCCCCCCCATTCAGGCACCCCTGTTGCCAGGTGTCCGGTTTTCAATCCGGAAGTCCAATCAAAAAGAAGACCTGGCAGTGTTGGGTCAGCACTGCTGACTGGACACTAAAAGTCCGGTTGCAGGAATATCCGCAATCAGCCTCCCCGCCAGGAGGGTGGGAAAAGCAGCTGCTTCTTCCTGGAGGAACTGCAGCTGTGCTGGAGAGAACTGGCTCCCCTGGCTCTGACAGAGAGAGGTAGGTGCTGGCTCCGCGCCACCCTGGGAGGGATCCTGTCTGTCCCCCATGCCCCACTGTGCTTGTCCCCCGGCTCCTGCCTCACTCCAGACAGCCCCGTCCTAGCACAGCCCTGCCGCTGCCTCTGACTCCCAACCCACAGCCCCTGGTATTCCAACCCTGGGATTCCCCTTCCAGCCCGGCTAGTGGCCCTCACTCCCAAGCCATAGCCCCCTGCCAGCCCATCCCTGGGCTCCCGCACAGAAATTAAGGAACAACGATAGATGAAGGCAAAAAAACCCCACCCTCTTCAGTGCAGTGAGAAGTGCATTAGACAAGACTTTTTAATTTTTGTTACTGAAAGTTGTGCATTTTATCCTCTGTGCAGCTATTGAAATCTCAAGGATTTTAATTCTAATCCTGCTCTGGTATATATACAATATATAGCTTTGTTTTATAATTTTACTATTATGTAGAGTTTACTACCATGTCCAGAAGTCTTTGATTTTTAGATGCCAAAGAAATTAAACACAACTCTTATTTATCAGATTAATTACATTTATCTTTTAATAATAGTTTTAAGGTCTGGCTTTAGAAAGTGCCATGCACTGAGTGGTCAAAAATGGTATTGTATATTATGAAGGACCAAATAGCTTATAATAGGCTCATTTATGGGGAAAAGTTTCATGCATGTTTATTCCTGCATTTCTTGGAAGTAGATAGTTGGTCCAGGTGATCAAGGCCGGCGAGTTATATATGGGCAGCAATGGGAGAGGGGACAAGCAGATTTAACATGGAGACCAGCAGATTGATGGATTGGATCCTGCAGTCCTTAAGCACACAGGTAGTCTAGTCTCCATTGACTTCAAGGTCTGAAGGAGCTATTGTAGAGGGCACAATGGCTGCTGTATTTCCTGCAATTGCTGCCATTTCCAGTGCCGCCTTCATTATTAATTTTTTTAAAACCACAAAATATTTGGGGTTAGCATGAATGTGAAAGATACTCTGTGAAACCTGACTTCATATCAGTAAGTCTCAGTTGAGTTTGCAAAATTGCAACATTAAAGGTGGCCTAAAGCAGATTCAACTAAGATCCGGTGGCAGATGACTGGCTATTTCTATTATAGGGCTCAAAGACAAAGGCACACTAAGAATCAGGTCTGTGTAGGGAATCATTTCAATCCATCCCACGATTCTGTGATAGCCGCAGGAATGTCTCACTTACCATAGTTCATGTCCCGTGTTTAAGCCATATTGTCTTTAGTTAGGGTTACCATACGTCCAAGTTTTCCTGGACATGACCCTTTTTTTTTCCATCCTCTGTCCTCTGACCAGGTAGATTTTTGAAATAATAGGAAATGTCCGGAAATGTCTGCTCCCGACATTGCAGCTCAGAAAGAGCAGTCTCCATGCCCTGATTGGTCCCTCCCCTGCATTCTGCCTGCCCCAGCCCCAGCCCAGCCTGCCAGGTAAGCAGAGCCACCAAGCGCCGCTATGCTGGACCACCTGCCCTCCTGCGGGGCCTCAGAACCCAGCCAGGAGGGATGACAGGGCCTGGCCCTGGCTCCCTGCCCTAAGGAGGGGGAGAGGCCCTCAGGGAGGCTCTGACTGAGAGGCTGGAGCTGCATCTTGGTCCTGTGCCTGCCATCCAGCTACCATGACAGGGAGCACAACGCTACCACCCACCTTGAGTGAGAGGCCACAGGTACCCCCTCCAGCGTCCACCAGGTACTTCCTACAGCAACCCCCAAATATCCCCTCCCAGTACACATACCCCAGTCCAGCACTCCTCCCCCACAAAATACCCCCTCAAGCAGCCCCCAGATAGCCCCTCTGAGGGGACACAACCCACCAGCACCCCCCAAATATTCCCTCCAGCACCGTACCTCCAGCTCCCCTTTCCCCTCTCCTGATAGTGTCTTTTATTTGGGAACTTGAAATATGGTAACCTATCTTTAGTTAGAAATATAAGGCCTGATCCTGTGAACTCCCTCAGCTTCTTTTGACTTGAAGCCAGTGGAAACAGAGAGCTTCCATCACCTCAGAGAACCAGGCTGTAAGCGCTTGTCTACGCTGGCAATTTACAGCGCTGCAACCGTCTCGCTCAGGGGTGTAAAAAAGCACCCCCCCCTTATAAATCGCCAGCGTAGACAGTGACCCAGCGCTGGTAGCTACGCCCCTCGTGGAGGTGGGTTTTTTAGAGCGCCGGGAGAGCTCTCTCCCAGAGCTGTGCCACGACCACACAAGCCACGTTAAAGCGCTACCATGGCAGCGCTTTAGCATTGCCAGTGTAGACTAGCCCTAAGATAATTTGGTTTAAAGAAATAAAAAATGAACAATAGTAAATAAGGCATTTATGTAATATATATTAGTTGTTCTGTCCTAGAGAAAGTATTACGTGAAAGGATTTAAAATGTTTCTCCAATTCTTGCTTACCTTGTTATTGTTGTCATTCAACCATGTAATAAAAAAAATTGAGCTTTTTTCTGTGCAGTTGGATTCACATCTAAATAGAAGTGCACATGAGTGGCAACATTAAGATTTGGAGCCAGACTTGCCCTAAGTTGTGGGGTACACAAGTCATTTTTGTTGGTGTCTATCTTTACAGCCAAGCACCAAAACCTCAGTACCCAGAACTATCTTCACTGTACGCCATGCTGTTTGTCAGATACTCAGTACAATGACCTCTGTTCTAAATTTATGCTGTAAAGTGCTTCTTGCAAACAAATGGACGAAGCCTACAGACAGGCCTACAGACACAGCACAGCCGATTTCACTCTGTGGTACGCACGCGTTTAGCAGGCTGATAAATGCACCAGTCATTTGACTATCTGCACTGTATTATTCTCAGCATGTTCTAAAGCAGAAACCCGAAGACTAGGATTTTATCTTTTACCTTTTGCCTTTTCCTGAGTGTCCAGTTCTTCCACAGCAGCAGTCTGACCTGTCTAAGGAAGCTCATTGTTCTTCTGCATCAACAGCGCCAGAAACCTGTAGTATAAAATGCATCCATCTTTATCTCTCACACTTGGGCTCAGATAATACCTGAAACAAAATTCTCAGCAGAATAACTGCCTTTAACTTCTGTTCTTTTTACATCTCTCTTTCCCTTTACTTTACTGGCCGTGCTTTTCAGTCATACCTTATACATCTTGTTCTAGACAAATGTTGAGCTACAGAATATGGTGTTTTTCCCTTGTTGGGAGCGTGGTTGTCATGACTCATTTTTCGGGGTCAATAAACAAGAGGACATATTTTTCAAAGACCTCTTTTTACTCATTTCAACTATTACCCTGGCATTGAAGGAAACATTTGATTTTCTACCTGTAACTGTTTCCTTTTTTTTTTTATTTTTATTTTTTGTAGAATCAAAGATGACAATGACTCATTGGTTAATCTAATCTCTCTGATACCTGGATTTTCAGAAGTTTTAGAATAAAACCAGTATTAGTTACTTGACACTTCAAGGAAAACATTTAAGGTGAGTTTTTCATCCCCTGAGAAAGTACTTAAACTTCAACCAAAGATAAAAAAAGGCCAGCCTTGGACAGAAGACGTGGCACTAATCATGAAAAAACCTGCTAGAAATTACCTCTTTCTTTTCATTTTGAGCATGGAAGAGATTAGGGCAGGAAATTTAAGACCAAATTTAGGTCACACTGACTGTGCTGCATATCAGCTGTCAGATAAAAAGAGAAAAACTCCACAGCAGGAGTTTTCATGCAAAATTACCAGCACTGACGCCTGGAGGGTTCTCATTCTTTGTGGGTTAACAGTCGCATACACTGTTCATCATCATCCCATCAGCTCTAATTGCTCATATTACAGACACAGCACAAAAGGAAGTCAGATTGGCTATAGAAAACTATTGCAACACAAGAGAGCAAATGGATTATGTATTATGCTTTGAAAGGATGCACCTCTGCCTCTGTTACACCATTGGGTGGAGGCAACTGGGTGGGGGTTACAAGGAAAAATATTTCCCCCCCCCATTCAAAACTTTGTGTTTCAAAATGTAGTTCTATTTTAAAAACAAAACAAAAAACAAAACAAAAAGGGATCAAAACACTTTAAAATAAAACAAAAAGTTTAGTTTTGGGTTGAATGAAATATTTAGTTTGTCCCAAAACAAGTATTGTTTTTTTTTCAGTTTAGCCACCTAACCAAAAAAAATCAATTATTCACACAAATGGTTGTTGAATGCTGTAATAATGCTACAACTGAAGAAACAAAGCTTCTTAATGCGTGTTGGTAGACTGAAGACCCAGAACAGGCATCACAGTCTCAGTGAAAGGGAGGTCCAGTATGCGGGGGTGAGGGTGGTGGTGATGGGGGGTGTTTCCTTTCATGCTGCTGGTGGAGTTTGAGGCCAATCCCAACGCACTACTGGTGCTGGGAAGGAACATTAATTGGGACTCTGGAAAGGGAAGAAAGCCTGACAGAGTTACAGAAATAACAAAATATTGAATGCAGGGGAACAAGAAAACTTCTTCATAAAGATGGCTAAATCTTGTTCACCCATGTTCAGCTGAAAAGCAGCCAGCTACCCACCAACTAAGCAGAATTTTACAGACAGAGTGTGGACACATAGATATTCATTTCTGCAGAGCTGAGACTCTGGTATAAGGAGGACAATCCTGGTGTATTTTCAAATGCTACAGTGTGCACTCAGATTATGTAATGGGCTAATTTACTACCGAATGGTCATTTTTCCTCCTCTTCATTCCAATTTGGAAACAGGCACCTTCAGTTCTTCTGGAGACACACGTATCCTTCGGGAGCATCTCTGAACAATCAGTTGTCGAAAGGGACATGGTGACGGGGGAGATAAAGTTGAACACCAGCAAGCTGATAATGACAATTTGGCAACAGCACTAGTGACTGCAGATTCTGTGTGTAAACAGGCTAACTAGCAATACAATAGTGTTCTCAGAAAGAGGGTCCTAGATCTTCATTGATGACAGCTCCAGCAGTAACAGGCTTGAAATTGCCAATACATCATTTTGATCAAAAATGCATATACTGAGCAAATATATGGAGGAAGAACAACTGTACGTGGAAGCTGTTAGTGTGGGCAGGGTCTATGATTCAACTGGAATCTTCAGTGAGGTCCCGTCTAGAGCTGCAGACTAATCAAAGCACTCTCTTTATTAAAGATGAAGGAGAAATGTGCTGGGCACAAAGGCCAAGTTCTGATATGTTGCATGTACATACTGCATATAGGCAGCTGCCAAGAAACCCACTGTGACCCGGGGTGCCTGGGGCAGACCTAACGAAAAATGCCAAGGTCAGGGCAAGCTGCAAAAGGGAGAGCAGATACTCCCAAAACTGGTGGTCAACACTGAAGTTAAACTCCCCAACCAGTCACAAACTGTGCTTCTGATCCCTCACACTGGTTATCAAGAAACTTTAAAATATATATATCACATCCCCCTTATTGCATTCCAGTTCTCTGGCTCCCAATCAGCATCTAGGCCCAGTACAGTGAGAAGTTATTTAAAAAACTCTGCTTACATATACAAAATGTTCTTCTGAACCCCAAAGGGCCAGCCACATTGCCAGGTCAATATTAGGTTGAATCTTACCCCAAAAACCACACTGCCAGCCAAACCTTTAGTGTCTAAAACTAAAGGTTTATTATAAAGAAAAAAGAAAGAACAAGGAGAGAGCTGTTAAATGATAAAGCACTCAGATACATACAGAGATTCAAAGTCCGTGTATCAGGTTCTTAGCAATATTGATGAGTTTGCTGTCATGAAAATCCTGGAACACATCCACAGCTTGGATGGTCATTCAGTCCTTTGTTCAGAGCTTCAGTTTGCAGAAAAGTTACTCCAGAGGTAAGAGCAAGAATGAAGACACAATGGAAATGAGGTAGCTGCCCTTTATATTCCTTTTGCCCTGTGATTTGTTGTATTTCCTGTGCCTCAAACAAAAGCTTCACAGCATCTGGCATGGAAAAGCCTTAGGGTTCTGTTAGGGTTGCCAACTTTCTAATTGCACAAAACCGAACACCTTTGTCCCACCCTTTTCCCCACCCCTTCTCTGAGGCTCTGCCACTGCTCACTCCATCCCTTCTCCCTCTGTTGTTCGCTCTACCCCACCCTCACTCGCTCATTTTCACCAGCCTGTGGCAGGGGTTGGGGTGCAGGAGGTGGTGAGCACATCAGCTGGGGATGAGGGGTTTGGGAGGTGGTATGGACTCTGGCCTGGGAATGAGAGGTTTGGGGTGCAGGAGGGGGCTCCAGGCTGGGACCGCGGGGTTTGGAGCATGGGAGGGGGCTCCAGGCTGAGGCAGGGGGTTGTGGTGTGAGAGGGGGTACAGACACTGGGCTGAGAATGAGGAGTTGGGAGTGCAGGAGGTGGTTCCAGGCTAGGGCCGAGGTGTCCAGAGTGTGGAAGGGGGTTCCGGGCTGAGGCAGGGGGTTGTGGTGTGGGAGGGGTATGGGCTCTGGGCTGGGAGTGCGGGCTCCAGGGTAGGGCCAGAAATGAGGGGTTCAGGGTGGGGGAGGGGCGAGGGCTCTGGCTGGGGGTGTGGGCTCTAGGGTGGGGCCAGAGATGGAGGGAGTTTGGGTGTGGGAAGGGGCTCAGGGTTGGGGAGGGGGTTGGAGTGCAGGCTCTGGGAGGGAGTTTGGGTGCGGGAGGGGGCTTGGAGGGAGTTTGGGTGCAGCAGGGGGTGCAGGCTCTGGGAGGGAATTTGGGTGTGGAAGGGGGCTCCAGGCTGGGGTGCAGGAGTTTTGGGGTGCAGGCTCTGGGTGGTGTTTATCTCAGGGGGCTCCCCAGGAGCTGCAACATGTCCCTAGGCGGAGGCACAGCCAGGCGTCTCTGCGCACTGCCTCCGCCCCTGTGTGTTGCCCCCACCCCGCTCCAATTTTCCACAGTTCCCAGCCAATGGGAGCTGTGGAGCCAGCACTTGGGGCAGGATGGTGGCAGAGCATGGAGACCCCATGGCCATCCCTCCGCCTAAGACCCTAGGGACATGCTGCCACTTCCGGGGAGCCGCGCGCAGCCAGGTAGAGAGCCTGCCAGCCCCGTGCCAACTGGACTTTTACAGCCCAGTCAGCAGTGCTGACTGGAGCCACTAGGGTCTCTTTTCAGCCGGGCATTCCAGTTGAAAACCGGATACCTGGAAACCGTAGGTTCTGTCCATAGGCATGCTCCTGCATGCCTTGCTGACTCATTAGGTGTAGTCCCTGACTTTTTCTATGAGTTCATTGTACAACTGATGACCCTTGATGGGCCATCCAACAGGCTATGCCATGCTGATGCCAGTTTATCTGCGGGTGTCACCCAGAAACACAGCACAAGTTTTGAAATGCAGATATAACATACATATCTATAACTTACAATACAAATGTGACACAAACATAAACAAGATGATCATACTTGGCAAATCATAACATTTTCACTGATGCCTTGACATATCTGGCACAATTCATTGCAATTTTACAATATTGGTATTAATATTAATATAAAATGTCTCAATTCCATACAGCGTCACACCCACACCCAGCAGAGGCAGCTCAGTAGGGTGGGAATTAGGCATGCCTTGTCTAGCTCCCCCAGCCGCATGGGAAAGCTTCTCCACAGGCCTTCTGCAACAACTGTGGACAGGAATTCAAGACGGTGTTTATGCCTATACACACCACCTGGCAATGGCCCCTTCGCAGTCTCCCACACATAGTAGTCCTCTTCCTGGCTCCAGTAGCTGGACTGGCACATAGGACAATTACATTCATCCTGGGAGATCTAGGTATTTTTGCCACTGTGTTCTGAATCTCATTGAGATTTCCAGCAGCAGGAATAATCCTGGGGAATAGAAGGGTCAGTAATGGGGTTATCCAGACCCTGCTTAGAAATTTAATTTGCTAGTTAGACTTGCTGACGGTAGTAGGGAAAGAGTCATAAAACAAGCGTTCCTTATCTGGGGAGGGACTCATTAACAAGGGACAAGCTAACGATCATGTGGAAATTCCCAAAGGAATCGCTTATTAAGACAGCAACAAACCACTGAATTATTCATTTGACAGTGTTAAGAATCTGCTAATGCTGTAAAATTAAAAGAAGAATTTAAAGGGACCTTTCCTCTTTGCCTAAAACAAACTATTAAAGTTCCCTTTATGACATTAATACTTGAAGTAATTTTGGCACAGAAAACAAAAGAGGGAAGATCACAATCAGCTATTAAGTCACATTTCAACAATGGCTCCAGTTTTTCTGAAGATGAAGGAGAGTATATTTTTGCATCCAAAAGCAGCATCATTAGTGAAGGCTTTACCAAAGGAAAGAACCTCAATTTCCTATTTTAAAAAAAATGAATAGTTTTAAAGATGTGGGTGCTAGATTGCCTTGAACTTGGCCTATTTAGAGTATTATAATTACACAGGCTGAGATTAAGACTCCTGCATAGGAAAAATTCTTAGTGATATAAGGACTAGGTGGAGAAATGAGATGAGACACAGACCTAGATTCTGCAGACGGACAACTTTAGTTTAGAATAACCCAGGGTATCCCCTTAGTATTCCTTCCTCCTGCATGGAGGTTTGGCGAGACCTACAGAAAGAAGAGAATTGTAAGTTTTCAGATACAGGCCCTATTTGGTCAAATAGGGCAAAACACTATAATAAAATCATGGATAAAGAAGTCAGGGTCAGAAGTATGCAAACTTCTAATGAGATTAGTTTTGCTCTGTCTTCAGTTTTAAAGGCAGAATGCCAGCCAGAAAGATCAGTGTAGACTTGAAATCGTTGTATTAATGAGCAATCTGAATAGTCAGCTTCCAATAGCTGGTACTAGAAGAAATACAATTCTCCAGCATGTTAAAGCTTGAATTGTTGAATTTTTTTTTTGTATGGGGGGAATAAATTACAAATGGGTAATTCAGTTTTTTATAAAAAGGTAGTGCAAATTCGCATCTATTACTATTTAGAATGGTACTTAGCTCCCTCCTGATCCTCACGCACACACAGGATGTGAGCTAGGTACATTGCATGTGTTCATTTGTGCTTTGTTAATTTTGCTTTTACAGGAAGTGATCTCCCTTCCAGGAGTCTGGGCAAAAGGGCCAAGAAAAATAAAATAGTTCTATCACAAGAGGATTAGCGAAGCGTGGGAAGTCTCTTCCAAGGTTCCTGCTTATAGGAAAATTAAAAAACCCTGCTCTTGCTCAGTTTTCTTCGCTGGGCTATTACAGAGTAGAAGAATTATTTTTACATCCTAGAAAGAAAACCCTGTCCCTTATTGGCTGAAGACAGTCATATGATGAGTCATGACATTTCTATATTTCATGTGAGATCTGCAGTACTATGTCTAGAAAAGAGTTAAGGATGTTGTGTATAAGAAATAGTGCATCTCAACTGGCTCCTGAGCAGTAAGCAATGGCTTATCTCATCCTGGAACCAGGTAGTAAAGCCACTTTTTCAGTGATTAGTAAGGGATCCCTTATAAAACATTACACTATCAATGACTCCACATTATCAAGGGCTGACCAGTATTTATCTAAGCAATACAGAAACAACTGTAAGTTTAAAGAATATCTACAGCATGCTCAACTCTGCTTTAGGAATGTGAGCAACAGAATATCCATTGCAGATTTCTTCCCCTCCATTTGCTTAGCAACAGTTTACTTGTTCACTAGTTCTAAGAAATTCCTGTTCCCCGCCGCCCCCCCCCCCCCAATTGTTCTTGTACATGATCACCACCCTTTAGAACTTTAAACAGCAACCTGCCTGAAGTGCCAGAAATTCCCCTCTAGATGCATGTTTGACAAGACAGATGCGGGGAAAGAAAGGATCTTTTGCCACTATGTAAAAATCTAATCAGTCCATACAGCTTTCACCACTTTTTCTGAGCTCTAGCTGTCTGATAAAGTGGCGTAAGTCTCATCTTTTTCTACTACAACCTAATTGTCTTGTGGGAATTTTGTAGGCTCTGTAGATAAATCAGATCCTCCTAATGTTCAGGCCTAGTAACTTGGAGATTCAATTGTCCATAAAGGACATTAAATATAAATTGACATATTGGATGGATGTGTACTCTCAAAACTCAGTTCTGTTGCCATATTACCCTTGCTAAGGATTCCAGACAGGTTCACTTTATACCTCAGTTTTGTTTCCATTGTGCCCCCACGTTTCTCAGGTCTGACATTCAATGCTTTCCAGAAATACCTGTAAGATAAGGGTCAGTTTGTCCTCTCTGTCAGCCTTTCAATTTCCTCACGGATCATCACTCTCTACCTTTATCTCTTCCTGTCCCTACCTCTAGAGGCCACACAATATGGCTGGAGAGCCAGTGTCTCTCTGGAGGCTGATGAAGTCCACTCTCCATCCTACTCTTCCCTCTAGATTTTAAAGTTACTAACAACGTAATCCAGCAACAAGCTCACTGAAGAATACAGTATATCAGGCTGACAGGAAGCTGACTGCAGTGCTGTTGTGGCCGCGTCGGTCCCAGGATACTAGAGAGACAAGGTGGGTGAGGTAATATCTTTTATTGAATCAACTTCTGTTGGTGAAAGAGACAAGCATTCGAGCGAACATCATAGGCGCTGACTTCCCCACTTTCCCTTCGGTGCTTGATCCCCCTCTGCCCCCGGTCCCATCCCCGCTCCACCCCTTCCATGCAGCCCCACTCCTGCCCCACCCCCATTCCAATCCTTCCCCAAAGTCCCCGCCCCAGCCCTGCCTCTTCCCCACCTCCTCCCCCACCCCCAGCATGCTGCCAAACAGCTGTTTGGCGGCGGGCAGGGGAAGCGCTGGGAGGTAGGCGGAGGAGCAGGGACACAGCACGCTCGGGGTGGGGGAGAAGAGGGAGTGGGGAGCTTGGCTGCCAGTGGGTGCAGAGCACCCACAAATTTTTCCCCATATGTGCTCCAGCCCCAGAGCACCCACGGAGTTGGCACCTATGGCTAACAGAGCTCTAAGGAAGTGGACTGTTATCTGTGTTCTGACTCAGAGCTCCACAGAAGTGCATTCAAGTAGCTCAGTGGTAAGTTGCGTTCTACTCTATTTAGTTTATTAAATAAAAGCTACATAGTGGGCCTAGATGGCTCATCCCAAGTCTCAAGAACAACTCAGTCCCGACTAGTCTCTGCCCAGTGGTCTAGAGCCAAAAGCCGTGCTCCACAAAACCAACAAGTACCGCATAGCTCCAAATTGCCATGAGTTGGGACGCACAAGCATTGCAGTAGCAGCTGCTCATGTCAGCCTCTGGCTCGCCACAGGCACAGCCACAACCTACTCCACTGCCTCAGCCTTGTGCCTGCTGGTCAAACGCTCCAGGTGAAGCATTTCTTGCTGAGTAAGGACTGAGAGCAGAGTGCTCCTCCAGAAAGGAGAAAAGGACTTAGAAATGGGGAGTCTGGCCTTTTAACTGGGCTCCCAAGGCTTTTCACAATCTTGCACAAGCTGTTGCATCATGGAGTTTTGCCAGGAACCATGGCACTGTCTAACTGCAACAGTGTGTGGATGCAGGGCAAAACCACAACCCAACAGCATGGCTACCGTTGCTGACACACTGGACCCTCAGTGCTTACACTGGTGCTATCCCAGCAGCTCAGTGCCATAGTGTAGGTGTAGCTCAATAGTGCCTACATCGGCTCTATTTCAGAAATGACAAGTCATTGATATCTGACAGCCATTCAGGGATTTCTACCATCAGTTTGATGGTCCTGGTTCAGCTTCAGTTGGATAGATGTTCAGATTACAACTGGGCACTCTTGCTGTAGACTCAGCAAAGAGATGAGGGGTGGAACAAGGCCTGGAGATAGAGGTCCATTCAGGCCAGGGTGAGATACATTGGTGATACAGAGTGGGGGAGCTTGCATGGCTTCTGCCTTGTGCTACACCTGTTCTGTGGATAAGCAGAGGACAGTCTCCAAGGCCATCAGCAATCCACTACTTCACACATTCAAACAAACAAACATTAAACTTTGTAACCAAAAGTCAGTTGTTCTGAGAAAGGAGGCACTGGTTGCTACTGCATGCCTGCACAGAGGGCTGTATCTGAATAACAGATTAAACTGTAATCACCCTAATTAGATAATACCATCACATTGGAAGGTGGGGTGAATTTGCTTTCCAGTTCCCTTGCCTAGGCTGTGCCTGTGACCTACTTCTGCTGTGTGTGAAGGTTGGGATTTGTGAGAACAAACATGAAATGTTTTTGTGGAGCATTTCAATACACACCGGGATTGGCAAACTCAAACTGATAGCACCTATAGTCTGAATACAGGTTCTTAGCTAGCCCCACTACAGTCAGCTTCTTATCACTAAGGATTTCCAAACCGTCCTTAATTGTTGCTAGTAAATGAGATATTCCGCTTAAAGTAAATATCAGACTATAATAATAAGTGCATATAACGTAAATGCATATTTGAAGATAGACCTTGTGCTATTCTTATCAGGGATGACGTAAAGCTCTCTCTGAATTGTGTGTATATACATGTTCACACAATACATGCATGAGTTTCGGGTGGCCTCGTGACTTATAAATTACAAAGCCACAATTGAGTTATGCTGGTCATCCTGAGTCCCAGTTAAACCTTTACACCATCCCACCCTATCACGTATTCCGGACATGCTGCAATTTTAACAGAGAAGCTATTTTTAAAATGGCAGCGTATTACTGGGATATTTTTATTCCTTCAGTTTGCACAAGGAAATTTCCGTAAGTGTCATGAGTCCAATCAATTTAGGAGAGAGCCCTCCAGCAAATCTAGGGAAGACAAGAGTTCACATCCCTGCTGTTTTTAAGATAAGCACAAGCAGGAAAAAAAAATAGAAAAAATAAAGTGTGTGTGGCACAATCTCATGCTAGTACTGTAGTTAATACACCCCTCTGTGTGGTAGTGGAACAAAGGCGGCCAGTGTTCTACACCGTCTCAGAGACAAAGCCACTTTTTTCTAGCTTCCATACAATTAGTTACTATATGTCTTGTCTTGCAGGCATAGAGGTCAGGACCCCTGCCCCCTTCTAGCCCCATATGGACCCACATTTTAATAAGTGCTTGCACATTTTGCTGGGCTAAGCTGTATACATACAAAGCTATGTACACATGCCAATTCCCTATATACACATGCTCACTGGGGCTCGGGCTTCCAACGGAGTTTAAGGGAGTTAGGCGCCCCAGCAACTCCTTTTAAATTCCTTTGAGAATCTGAGCCAGTCTGGAGGTTTTGCAGCACAGGTGAGATGAGCACACAGAAACTTGTCCTTTTTTGCCCCTATATCAAACCAAGCACATCTTAAATTAACATTATATGGGAGACGTGAAGGTTAAGGGTAGAGAACTGATAGACAAAAGCTATTTTCACTTTCACAGAAAAAGACCTCTAACAACTTAATAACAAGCCTACCTAGGAGCCATTTTCCCTATGTCTGTGGCTGGGCAGATGCCTCAGTGCAGCATGACCCTACATCATCCAGAAGGAACCTCCCTTCTTCTGAAGCAATTCATTTCAGACGTGCAAGTACGAGCAGAAAAATCTTTTGAGTTTTAAAAATTTCCTTGAATACTAGGAATGTGTTCTCTTCTAACCCGGGGGAGCTGGACTTTAGATACTATTTGTTCATCTCTGTAAAACAAAGGGCATCAAGGCAGTATGGGCTTCAACTCAGATCTGTCCTGATATTCTGATCAATTTTCAGAAAGAGCAAATTATAATCCATTCCTCTCCCTTGAGTCACAGCAGGTCCGTAAGGTACTGTCCAACACTATAGATAAACATTTAAAAATCAAAATGTCTACATATCATAGATCACTGCCCCAAAGGGCATTTAAATGGACAACACACAGATGGAGGATGGGATGCAACACAAAGCAAGTGATGGAGTGGTGATGTATCTTGTTGGTTTCATAAGTTCCTTGAATTTTGTATCATTCATCTTTTTCAATTTTGGAGGGGTTTATGTATTTTGTGACCACTTCCCTTGGGGTAGGGCTGGGGTGTTTTTTTAGGCCTTGAAGAAGCACGTAGAGAGAGACTTAAAGGAGAAGGGGGTGGAGTTGTGGCGGGCTGGATCAGAGAGGGCATTACAGGGATTTGAAGCCAGGTGGAAGTAAACATGGAGAAGAGAGAGAGAAGGAAATGAAGGGAGAGGAAGGAAGGGGAAGGAGGAGCAGAGAAGTTCATGACAGCTATATTGTGCACATTGTTTCTGATATAACAATGTGAAGAGATCATTGATACGAAATCAGTAAAGAGAAGGAGGAAAGGGCCAAGGAAACCGCCTTCTAATGACAGAAGTCTAAGAATCAAAGAGCAATCAGAGTACTACTGAATCCACTGCACGTCACAAGGACAAACTTAGCACCACAAACTGATTCCTCCTGCAGCGTGTATCCGGAGAGTTGGGCAATATAGAGGATCCGTATATGGACGGGGCACATACTTGTAGAACAAGTCCAAAGCATACTTGATGCACACATAGTGAATCTGTTCTTTGCTTATGGCCAAAGCCTGATTTTACACAAGAATACTCTCATTCAGGCCAGCTGTGTTTTGTGTGAGGAAAGCAAGCAGGATTTGCCCACGCTATTTAACACTGTTGACCTTTGATGCCTTTGAATGGCGAGGGCTGTTCCTCTCTCTTTTAGAGTCGCAAACATTAAGATTTTTCCAGATTCCTTTGTATCACCGTCATAGAAATGGATTCCCAAAGCAACATTTGCACCTAGAAATGAATCTTTGTAAAGTAACAAGTTGCCCTCTACAGCCTCCTCCTGGGAGTTGTACTGATACCACCCACTTTGATTTTGTTGTTTTCATTTTTGTGTAAATAGCAGCATATCATTAATAGACAACACTCAAAAAGCTTTTGCAATTGAACCCTAAATTGGTTTGCTCCAGTTTCCCTACCACACTCGGAGCGCTTTACAGAGCATGTGAAGTCAGCATTCAAATGGACTCAATTAGGCCTTTGCCAGAGTACAGAAACTAAAGAATTCATGGATTTGCAAGAAAAAGCAAGGATTTAACTAGTAACAATAAAAGCCTGGAAAAGTCACCAACTTACCTCACATACGAAGAGGCATGGAGAGCATTGCCCTGCTAGAGGAAATTAAAAGGTTTCTGAAGGGATGTTTAGCATGGCTGGAAAGGAATGCATCTCTTAGGAGCAGTTAGCACTTGCAAAATAACACAGCTCAGTTGTAAGGAGATTGTTTTAATCCCCAGCTTGATGTGGAACAACTCAGTCTGAGAGTGTAAGCGCCGTTACATGAAAAACAAACATATGATGTACACTGTGCACATACTATGGAGCCTGCACAAGAAAGTTGATCCTTCCTTGAGAATTGTCTTGTGACCTGAACAAATACTACATTTGAAACAAGGGCTTCAGGACTACAGCTCCAGTAGCATTAGGGACCCCTGCAAAACAAAGCATTGTCATGACTAATTAGGTCAGGAAGTTATGGAAATCAGCACTCTACCAAAGCTCCAGCAGGACTGGGTAAATGTAGTATAACTAGAGAGAACGTAATTACCATGCAAATCAGGCACATGGAAAACAGCTTGCCAAAGGGCTTGCCCACAGGATATCAACACTTTGACTGACTCCAAGCACTATTGCACTTGGAAAGCTTATGGTAATATCACAAAGGCAGTTCAGTCATTATAAGCTCTTAATTGCGTTGAATATTGTCTAAATGTGAGTTCCCTATACTATGAGATTTGCATTAAAACAAAGAAATTATCTATAAAATTAGCATCTCCAGTTAAAAACAAAGCCAAAATCTTCTCTTCAAGGTTTGTAAGAGGTAATGTGGTCTAGGGCAGGGTCTCAATCTATTCAGGGTGGTGACCCCTTATTTGAAGTCAATATTTGTCATAATTCCCCACCCCATTATATTTATAGAAAAAGTAAAATGTATCAGTGCTAACAACGATCAGCCTAAAGAACTAATGGGTGTGTGTGTCCTGAGAAGTTGACAGAGAATACTGGAGCTCGAAGGGTGAGGGTGTGCAGAAAGTGAGAATTTGTTTGCACCTCATAATCCCTTTTTTTGATGTGACCCCCTTTGGGGTCATGACCCACTCAAGAAACACTGGTCTAGGGGACTGAGAGTCAGGAGAACTGGGCTCTATTTTTGACTCTGTCACTAGCTTGCTGCATGACCTTGGGGAGGTCACTTTACCTCTGTGCATCTATTTCCCCGCCCACCCTCTGTCTTGCCTGTTTAGATGAGAAGCTTGTTAGGGCAGGGACTTTCTAGCACAACTGAGCTCCCATCTCAGTTGGGCTTCCTAAACACTACTATTATGCAAACAGCAGGTAATGTAGTAATGGCAGATTATATTTTTTTAACCAGATGAAACCTAGCATACAAGATCTTTTTTTAATTACACAAAAGGGGGGAAAAGATTTTCAAGTAACTTTAAAAAAAAAGGTGAACCAGTTTGTTGTCTTTTCATAAATACAGGGGTTAAAATGTGAACAGAAATTAGTCTCAATACTTTAAAACCAAATTTAAATGACAATTTTATTTTTAAAAAGCAATGAATTTACACTAATAACTGTAAATAATGCAGTTTTACATTACAGCTTTGTGTTAGCATAGTCTTGCAAAATGGTCACAAAAATCTTTCCCACAAGATTGAGCAGTCATACCGACAAACTCACCCTGCATTCCTTACACTGGCTGCCGAGAAAGTGGCAGATTTCATTAAAAAGCCATTTCTTGGCAAGAAGGTACCTGAGTTCAGATCTTCATAAGTCTCCTGCTGTTGATTAGCTGGACTCTGACATTGGCTTCCTTTTGGGAGCATCTACCATTGCATGGGGGTTAGCAGGTGATTGAACCTTTGTTGTAGTAGCTTCTAAAGTGTATAACTTACTCCCACGGGATATGTGCTGCAGGGTTACCAGGAGCATGAGTCAGCGCAGAATTTGGGCGGACTCTTCACTTTCTGGCAATATGGAGGATATAGAGAAATAGTTCTCCATATTTTGTCAGGAAGAAATAGAACTAACGCACTTGGAGTGGAAACTGTACCTAGCATTCATCAGTTATGCTGTGGGAGCCCAATACATTTCTTAAACACCATGCTTTTTTTTGGGAAACTAGACAGCCCTGTATTGTGGCTAGCTAACTAGAGGAGGGAACAGGAATGGCTTTCCCTTGTTTATTGCTGGACACAGCTACAGTTCAGGATTTAGTACATTAGTGAGCACACAACTTACATGAATCTGTTCTCTTGTACACAGAGTCAACCACATCCTCACATACCGAAAGACCCTAATCTCTCCCCATTTGAAACACCATCTGAAGCAGCTTGGCCAGTAGAGTAAGTGGAACACAGATCAAGGGATCACTCTTTCAGAAGGAGACTGGCCTCGCCCAGTCAGTTTTTCAATAAATCTAAGACGTTCACCATTTTCAGCTATCTGCTGTGCATCTATCAGTGAAATTGTACTCCTTTCCTGCACCATCAGTTCTATACTCTCCCCTACTCCAAAATCCATCTGTCCCCAGGCCCTGTTCCAATCTCTCCTCGTCTCTAGGACTCCTCCTTTCACACCTCATGGAAGTTCCTCTGAGTTGCTTCCCCATTAGTCAACTTTTCCTAATAGCAGCAGTGGGCCTAGCAAGCACAGGGCCCTTTTGCATGGCTGACAGCGTGAATCTACAACGGTGGTGGGCTGGTTGATTAGTTAGAGAATAAGTCTCCTTAGGTTTTTGAGGCTGGAGGAATGGGGGGAGGAAATGGTGTTTTCCTCACACCCATGAATTCCTAATGGGTTGATTGGGGAGTTCTCACAGAAGCTACTGTGCAGTATAGTGGGCTCCCCCATGGTACAGCAACTGCCTGAGTGAGCAGCAGCCAGGCTAGTCTCAGAGAGGGCTGAAGTCATTTTAGACAAGGAGAGCGGGCATTAATTTTTAAGCCATGTTGTCCCTCCACATAGACTCCTAAGCACCACTCTAACAGCACACTGTATAGAGCTGGCCTGAGGGTTTTTTTGGGGGGGGGGTGGGGGGGAGATGATTCTTTGGAACACCCCTCCACCCCAAAGGCATGACTCATTTTATGTGAGATGTGGGTGTGGATATTTAGGACCCCCACCAAGCTTCCTGCTGCAGAAATGAATGTCAGCTGCTTATTCCTTCCAGCCCTCCTGACCAGTGTTTTATCAGCACTATCCTCTCATTAGTTTTATGCCATGTCCACCACTTTGCCCGTAGTCTTTTCAAGAATACCTACTATTTTTACCCACTGATCAAGCTTATTTCTTCTTCTCTTGAAGTGGAACCTGTTCTCACATCTCAAGAAGAAATCTTCAACCTCTCCTAACTTGCCATTTTTGACCTGCCTACCGCTGCCAGACAGGTTCTCACACAAATTGCTCTACTGCCTTTTAAGCCACTTGCTCAAATGAAAGAAATAATTCTGGACATCTCAGAACTGCCCAGAGGCAGAACTGTTTTGCAAATGCACAAGTCATACTTCCATGGGAAACTGGAAGTTCAGCTTTGTGAATCTAACATTTCTGTTCCATAAACTAAGTTCAGAGTATAGCCACTGACTGCAGTGTCAGGGTTTACGTTTGTTTTGTTTTCAGAAAGGGAAGTTTGATGAGACCTTTAGTTTCTTAAAGCAGGAACAAAAATGACCCCTTTTTCAAACTGAAACATGAAAGTATTTCAGTACAGATGTATTAATACTAAACCCTAGCAAAGACCAAGAGTCTGTATTTTAATAATTTAGAAGAAAGCAAGATATTACAGAAACCATGGAGTCAGCAAAATGTTAACAAGTTAATATATTTTTTAAGCAAATATAGCAGTGTACATATAAAACATTTAATACAAAGTGAAAAACCATTAGATGCACCTACTAATGCTGATTTATAATTTTATTTTTTTTTGGTTATTTTCACCTATTTCACCATATCTCAAAACTATACTCTTCATTTCAGATACATTAGGCAAGAAGTGAAATTGATCTACAGCAAGGGAAATCACTGGCTATTTTGTAACTGGGAATGACAGCACCACTGCAACAGGTAGTCACCCGAAAGTCATCTGAACTAGCTAGGTGGTGTGTATTTTTGATCCACTCACTAAGTTATACTACCTCTAACTGGATATGAAGTCATTTCTGGTTTTCACTACTACAGCTCAGTAAGTGCATCTTTCTGTACAAATAACATTAAAGTGACAACATTGAAAACTGGCAACAAATGAACATATTGGCATAAAATATACATATATAATACACAATTATAGGCCATGTTGGCCAGTATGTAATCTATTCAGGAGCAAAGCTTTAATTGCAAAGACTGGAAAACTGAACAGAAGCTTTTACAGAGCAAAGCACAAGCTTTGGTTTATGCTATAAATAATTCATTTCACCCAGGAAATTGAAGCTCAGTGTCTTACCAAGTGCACCTTCTATTAGCTCCATCTACATTGGGAATACATTTAAATAGACCTTTATGAAAATTTACTAAATTAAAAAAATTCAACTTCATTTTTCCTTCACAGTTTCCTCCCCCACTTTTAAAATGCTGTGTTGTGTGTATATATATTCCTAATATGGCACAAAAGTGGGATCCTCAAGAAATATTTGCTGCCCTATACAAAATGAGCTTCCCTGTGTTCTAATTCTTGCACACGTTTTGGTCTTAGTCTCTTATAGGTGGGCTTCAGGTCTACGGGATGAAGGTCCTCGGAGCTCATTTTTTGTTGATTTGCATGCTGTCCAGGAGCACCTGATACAAGTGCAGAGTTCCTTATCAGTTTCACAGCGTTATCTTGGGCAAGAACAGAGCAAGCACTGGCTGCTGCACAAGCATTAGGAACAGAACCCTCCTCATTTTGCTTAGCTTTGTTATTAGAAGGAGGTTTATAAAAAGTTCCTGGTGGTGGCTGCAAAGTTCTTGGTGGTCTGAAAGCACCAAGAGGATTAGAATCTGGACCATTCCCTTCTGTTGTCACCCTCGCAGATCTGACAGGTACAGTGTATGGCTTATTGGGAAGTATGGCATTCACGGAATTGTTACCAACAATGTAGGATGAAGATAAGGCACATGCACTCCCACTCTCATGTGCTCGGTTCTCCTGGGGTATATTGGTCATAATCATTGCTGTCCTTGGAGTTATATCATACTGTTTATACTGCTTGTCCCAAGTTTTCCTCAGAGTCTGTGTGTCGTAACAAGAAAGTCTGCAACAGGCATTAACAGAAGGAAGTGCCTTAGTCTCTGAAACCTCTTCAATGGTAGGACTCCTGCCAAGCTTTTCTGGACTTAAAACTCCTACATTTCCTGAGTTTCTCTCATTCAAAACACACGGAGGAAGCATTCGATCTACAGGTAAACTCACAGGACGAATAACTGGCTTTGTCCTTGGAGACCGTAACTGAACTTTGGTTATTTGGCGACTAGGTTTTATAGGTAGCAAATTATTGACTTTACAGCCATCTTCAGCTAGAGAGAGAGACAGTTCATTGTCTTTGTCTGAAACTGGCATCACAGTATTGCCTAGAGGGAACACAAATGAGTTTTACTTTGTCATTTTCACTCGATAACACTTCACAGATTCAGTGTAACCTTGACCATTTGGACTTATTAATATACCCAACTGCATGATAGCTGAAGAAAAGGAAATAAGTTTGTTTAGAGTTTTGTAACCTCAAAATTGAGGCAACAAGTCACTATAAAAGCCATTAGTGCCGCTAAGGAGTTAGACTGCAATTCCACAAGTGTTTTTTAAACCAATCCCAACACACTGAGTTACCAAGCCCCTCTCCACCAAAACAACAGTTGAAATAGCATTTCCTAGAAGTTGTATGTTTCCCCTTCTCCAGTCCATTGGACTCAAAGTACAAGAATTTGATGGAATCAAGTATGAAGTGTTATGGAAACTATACATACATTTTAAAGAGAGACTGAGGTGGTTGTGCAGTTCCAAGTACTCACCAACTTAACCCCCCTCCCCCATAAAGAAAGCAATAAACCCTAAAAATACACGTTTTAATCCAGATTTATACTTTATGGCCTATTCAGAAGAATAAGGGATTTTGCCTCATCATGCTGGATAACACTAACTAATCCTGCTGGACCACTGTTTCATTGCATTATTTATTAACTAATAAGCCTATTTCTTTTGAAGGTACCAAATAAAAATCCAGTACAGATAAAACAAATACTGGACTACTGCATCTGATCTAAGTCACGAAGACAGTCCTGGTAAAGTGTGTCTTTTTCATAATGTAAGCCACAAAAGGCAATGGATGCTGCAGGGAAAAAATTCCACAGCAAGGAGTTGCGAAGTGTTTGACAAGAGTGAGCTTTGAGCACCCCACACTTCTCTACTCATTTTTGGGACAGTCTTCCTAGACGGGGCCATACAAGCTTGTATAATACACACATGGAATCTGGAGAGGGGTGATGGACTGTTCCAGGCCTGGGCTTTAATCAGCCAAATTTATGGTGGGGCACTTAGTTTTGCCCTCCGTTAAACTCTTATCCCAGGAAGTGGGGCTGCAGACAGCCTAACCTAGATTTAGGCAGATGTCGAAAGAGGTATTGCCCAAGGAGACATTTAGCTTCTCTAGACAACAACTGTAAGTATATTTTCCGCTGGAGTGCCATCCTCTCCTCCATTGTTCCCAAATTTTAATTTAGTTATTTGCTGCTATAAAAAGGGCTGTGTGTTGCTAGCACTAGGCAAATAGTTATTATACCTATGTAAAAATGTATTATTGTTTTTGCACAAAAACTATTTAGCACAAGGCAGACCTGCAAAAAATGTTCTTTGAAAAATGGTTATGTAATTAAAGCAGCTAACCTAGCTCTTTTGGAGTAGGAATATGAATATCCAGAACTGTGGTAGCTGGGGGTTCTGATGGAGAACTCCTCTGGCCAAAGTCATCCTGTTTAGTTCCAGAGAGTGGCAGTGAGATACGTTCTAGGGAAGAACAGAAAAGCAGCTGTCAACGCATCTTTGCGGCTGGGTCCCATAACCTTTGCTGAAATCACCTATATAAAAACAACAATCCAAAGACTGTACAACAGCCTATTAAAATTTAGCCTAACATACGGAAGAGTTGTTGCCTTTTTTTTTTTTTTTTTTTAAAAACACACACACACTAGGTATATGAAATTTGGCTCCATGAATACAAGCTTCTTCAGAGCCACCACAAGCATTTAGCCCTTCCTTCCTCTCTCTAACAAACATGAAGGGTACATCAGAACAGCAAATGCTAAGTAGCTTTGGGAGTTTAGCAGACTTTTCCCTTGTTTGCACTTAATTCACCTTCACAGAGTAAAAAGATGTATTTCATCCTAATGTATTTATGATTGGTATTTGTTCACATAGCAATATACTGCCCCAAGATTCATGAAGAGCCACTAACCCGTCACAGATGCATCTGATCTCTCTCTTTTGTTCTTGCTGTCATCTAGTTGCTCAAATGATGAAGCCATTTCTGAAGCTTTACTCTCACTTGGAATTAGCAGGATGCCCTGTCAATAGAAATCAGATCAGAAGCGAATGCAGATTGAAGAACAATATATCTCAGACTAAAATATTAAAAGATTTCAGAGCGAGGTATGCAACATTCCAAAATGTAGCTCAATCCCACACCCTTCAACATGGTATCAATTCTAGTTTCACAACAGTTACTCACTTCCTTTACAGCAATAAATGACTTCCTTTGCTGCTGTGGCTCTCTCTCTTCTATCGACGAAGCAGTTTTAAATGGAGCAGCATTTTCTTCAGACTGAACTGCAGTTGAGAGTGGCTGCAGTGAAACATCAAAGATCTTTTCATAGTAAGTTACGAGCAGCTCCACCACCCGAGCTTGATATGGATAGTCCACAAGCGAAGAGAGAGAAACCGCGGCGTCTGTCTGACGTGGTCTGATTAGAGTTGGGCCAAATATTATGCCAAGATTGCTAGCTGACATTTTATTTTCATCAGATTGTTCAGTCACTCTGTATAAAAGCAAATGTGTCAGGTTACAAAGGGTTTTTACTTCTTCGGAAATAATACTAGAGATATTCTACTTTTTCAGTAACTATTCAGAAAAGAACTACAAAGCCCACACATGGGTTGGCTGCTCTTACCTACAACCAGGAAGGCAGTATTCAGCATGAAAGGTCTTTTCCAATTCAGCTTATGAAAAGTACATTAGAAGTGACTTGTGCCAGATACCATTAATCAGGATGTGGCAGGAGACATCCAACACATATTATACTTTTTATAAGGTTTGTTTCAGCTTTGCAGTTCACCTTTAAGATGTCAATCAGTATCATTCTGGGCACACAGTATTGTGCACTCCTATTGATGAATAAATACAATGTGATTCTTAAACTTAAAGGTGGACTTAAGTGTACATGTAACTTCTTAAAAATGTTTCCAAGGCCAAACTTTTCAGCAGTGGGTGCCTAAATAAGTTTGATCTGATTCTCAAGGGTACTGAGCACCCTTGGCTCCTATTTATTTCAGTGATATTTGTGGGTACTCAGCAGCTCTGGTAAATCAGGCAATAAGTCTGACTTTCCCTTGGTTATCGTGAAGCTGTGGCCGGAGAGCTCCTACACAAAACTGTTATCTAACAGCATGCACCAGTTTAACAACCAGCCCTATCATGTAACCTAACTATATGATATCAGCCTTACCATAGGAGCCTTGAGCTGATGCTGAAGATGGGAAAGCAAAGTTGGAAAATGGTTGTTAAAAATGTACAAGGTAGTTCTGCAAAGTTCTGCATTTTTTTAAAAAATATGCATTAAAAAAAAAAAAAGATCCTGATTCACCCACTGTATCCAAGCCATGTTCCCAGGTAGCGAAGTGGTAGCTGCAGGGAGTCAGTTGTAGCTCCATGATTCAGAGCCACCTGACCCCTGTGCCCATAGAGAATTGGTGTAGTGGAGCTCTGCTCCACCATTCCCCCTCCTCAGAATGTATTATATGCTGGGGTGGGAGAGACAATGGAGTCCCCTCCAACTGCTATATACAGGCAAAGAGTTTCCCTGCACAGGAAGAATTCTCCACTGACCATCTCCAGCTGCTCTAAGGCTTACAGGATTGCAAACTGGCTCCTAGTCATTTAAAATTATATATATTTTGCAACTCTACATCACCACTTGATGTTAACCTGACCCTCCTTTCCTCTCCCCCACTCCCCACAGTTCACCTCCATGCTCTAGTTACATTCTGTGGTAGCTAGGACCTTACAGAACAGTGTAGAATGACAGAACAGGAGGTGGTTGGCCATAGCTCCAGGGAACCAAAAAATGAAGATGCGCAGGTTTAGTGTTCCCGATATGTTGAATGCCCAAACAGCAGTATTGGTAAGGAAGCAGCTTTCAGCACATCAGGTTAGGAAAAGAAAAAACCCACTGTTGGCTGACAACCAGGATGGGACAACCAAACGCTGGTCTCAATAAACAAAATATAAATTTATGTCTTGCCTGCTGGTCAAGACACCAACCTGCCTCTGAAGGGCCAGTCAGTCATTACATTCAGGCGCATCCAAATGCAGATCTGCCTCTTTCCAGAGGAAGATTAGCAATTCAGAAGAAATGGAAGATTCATCTTTTGTTTTTTGCCGGCCACTTTGCCAAAATTTCTTCTCTGGCAACAGCACGTGGCTACATACATAAACCCTCTGTTTGAGGTGCAGCATGGGGTACAATTGCTATTTAGGAGAAAAAAAAAATCAGGAGGCCAGTTCTCATTTGCAGGCAACACACCCAGAAAGTCTACATTCAGGTCACAGCAGTGGTTTACCCTTAAGGAACACAAACTAATCTTGAAAATAAATGAAGCTACATGCACAAATGAAACCCTGTAATTTTCAGGACAGACATCCAAAACTGTGGGCACATTACCTTAAAAAAAAGTTTCTTAGCCTGCAGTACATAACACTGCTTATTTTTCAAAACAACATTTGCAGGTTACCTTTAAGGTCTGTCTCTCACCTATGAAGATGTCCTACAAGGTATTGAAGAGTGTTATAGTTTGGTATAGGCAGCTGTTTGAGGAGATCTTTCATTTTAATGATTATTCTGTTCAGTTCAATACAAACTGACTGTCTTTTCTTTGATCTGGGGCTAGTCTGTTTCATGACCAGTTCCTCATTAACATTCTGACTCTCTTTCGCAAGTCCAATGAATTCGTTGTAAAGCCGAAACAAAATCAAAGGTTCTGGGAGCTAAGGGAATAAGAATATGTTAGAAATATATTCATGTCTACATTTTACCTTGTCTATTTCCTTCCTGTCTACTACCAACTGCTGTCTAGTCTAGAGCCTTTCCTTTCCTGGAAGGGTTATTTAATTATTGCTCTTAGAATTCTCACCACAATTTAGCAAATAGAGGCCTGGATTAAAAAACAAAACATTCCTATCAAAATACCATGGCGTGCTAGTAAACAACAGCTTCAAATAATTAATATTCATGGTAAAGAGGCACATATTACATCAACAGTGACTGTTACGGAGTAGCATATTATTGTAACATTGCACATGTGTGCAGACACACACTAAGACACTGAAGTAGTACAATATCTTATATTATACCACATATTGCTGCTAAATTTGGACCATAATTGTTACAAAAACAATTTTAACATAGCTTTCTAACATTTCTATTGTTTTTGTTCTTTTTAAAATTCCAATGAAAATGTTCTCCAATTAAATATTCCCTTGCTTTGCGTTGCAGTAGTTCATGAGAATCTGAAGAGAGTCTCAAAAGGACAACAGCATAAAAAAGATTAAGTGACTTGGACTATTTTCATTGCCCATGCTCAGACACAAAATCGCAAAATTAAACAGATCTTTTAAAAATTAGTTTTAATCATCAGCAGTGTTAATAATAGGATTTAACTCAGGGTCTCTAAACAATGTTATAGCACTTTCTTTGAACTCTCACTAACATGGTGGGTACTGGAAGTCTCAAGTACCATCAGTACCTTTAAGAATGTACTGCTCTTCCTTTGGACACCTACCCTCCTTTAAAATTTGGACACACTTCCTCTCACAATTTTATCATTGAATCTAAAAACTAACACTGATACCATGGCCATCTCCTGAATAATCACTGTAACTGTGTGCTGGTTTATTGGTAGGATACACCATTTGCCAAGGACCAAGTTGAGAAGGCAAACCAGTTTTACCTGTGACTCCAAACAGATTTGAAGCAAAGTCTCCAGATATGAAAGGCTGGAACATTAACCCATTATTTCAACTGGCCTCACAAAATACAGCACTTCTGGGGGATTACTGTACTTCTTGGGTGGCTAAAGTCACTCTGCCTCACAATACACCTCAGGCATGTAATAATCCCCCAGAAATCCATAGCCAGTCAGATTTTACAGCCTAATTGTACTGAAATTAAACTTTAACACCACAAAGAATGCGCTTCAAGGTAAAAATGTTTTCCTAGAACTTGAAAGTGTTCTAATTACAGGTTTCTAGCACGTGTGTGTGTGTGTGTGTGTGTGTGTGTGTGTGTGTGTGTTTTCAGCACATAAGAATCATTCGTAACAGCCAGGCCTAGCTAGAACTATACTGAAAGGATTAGACACATGGGAAGTAACAAGACAGCAGGTAGTCATGTTACTTATTTTCAGATTTTCCTTTGAAGTGATTCTAATTAAAATTCAGTCTTCGTATAGTGCCACAAGAAATCCTAATTTTAATGAACAGAGATTTTGACTATCTGTTAAAGTAGCAGTAAAAGGCTATGGTGGCATTTTGAAAAGCACCTAAGAAACTTAATGAGCACAAATCCCATTGGAAGCCATTGGGACGTGTGTTCCTAAGTCACTTAGGCACTTTTAAAGCTTTCAGATGGAATTTTCAAAACATCTTTCTTCCCCAAAGAAAATGGTCTAATCCTGCTGTATTGACCATTTTATGGAACATGACACTCGTTTATAGGAGTTTAATCCAAACTTTTTGGTTAGACCTTTAATAAATGTGGCTGCCACTTAAGGGGCTGGATTGTCCTTTCACATGAACTTTCATGAATGTCAAAAAGGTGCATCATGCCCTCAAATTAATTTTAAAAACTAAACCTCACTAGAAAGTGGCTACAGGAAAAAAAAAAACTTCCACAAATGGCATCAATACTTATGTATACTTCCTTGAGTGGAAAAGCACAATATAGTATCAATTCTAATGATAGTTTCATTAATTCCATTGCCTAGCACCATGAAATCCAATCTGCAGAGTGAAAATACAGATATTCTATTCAACAATTTTCTTCAACAATTACAGGGCTACTGAAGGAAGCATTTTTCTCCACTCATGGAAGAAGAGGTTTGCTATAACAATAGCTTTGCTTTGCTGTCTGAACTCTAGAGTGGTCAGAGTACATACCTGGCGAAGGTATAATTTAAGGACGTTACTGATGTCATGTGCATAGAGCTCTGACAGTTCCACCAAGTCCTTTCCATTTTCAAAAGCTTGACAAAGCTTTTCAACTCTTGATTTGGCTCCATTCACACGATAGATACCCTGAAATGGGGAAAAATCAATCAAAAAACAAAACAAAGAAAAATTGTTTTTTGCTCTAACTGCAACTGTGAAACACAGATTTGAATTTGACAGTACAGTATTATCAGTTTAAACGATTTTTAGACAAGATTGTTAATATTTAATCTTTATAATGTTGAGTTAAGCTGTACCTTTACATTCAGGGCTCTGCTTTCAATTTCAGAGGTACATTTTTTGATGATGAAAGGGACGCCGTCAGGGACACTTTTAGCAGCGTGAGCAAATTCCACCCCAAACAAATGAAGTCTTCCATGCAGTTTTTTGTGCCCACACTGAATAGCTAAAGTCTCTAAACATTTCTTGTGGCAAGTGAGTGAGCACTACAAGAAATAAGGGACATAAGAAAAATGATGTCATATATCTCAACATAATTGGACAGCACTAATGTTTCATATTTAGAGTTTGTTATCCCATATGTTGTCTAGAGGGCAAGTTTACAGTTCTGTAGGGCCTTGCTCTTTGGCTACATGTTAAGGCTAAAAGGTCACAACATTGTCTGAGAATTTGTAGCTTATTGCTACCAAAAGAATACCAGTGTTAAACTTCCCATTCATCTTCACATGAATGCCAACAATCAGCAGCTGTACAATATACTGCAGTGTTTTCCAACCTCTTACCTCCTCACATTCTGCCCCATGGAATACCACTAGGCTGTCACATTCTCTGCATTTAGATGGAGCCCTCAACTTTCGCAGCTTGTGTGTTAGAGCTGCCTTGGACAGAAGAGTATTTCTAAAAGGTCCTGGTGAACTGGCAATTTCAGACGTTAAATCATTTAAACCTTGAAACAGAATTTTGCTGTTACGATAGTTTCCAAAAATAACTGGTCAAACATACATTATGAGGATACAGCATAAGTTAAATTACTCCATAACCAGTAATCACCTTTGAGGAAATAACTATTACACCAAACCTGTGAAAGCAATACTACATTATATAGCCTGCACAATACATAGAAATTAATAGCTGAATAATCAGCCCTAATATAAACTTTAATCCATCATACACCTGACCCTCGCTAGAACGCAGGATTTGGGATCCATGTGCGGTACTGTGTTAACGCGGGAACTGCGTTAAAATGAAATGCAATTAAAAAGTAATTAAATTTGGGATCTATGGCCGCGCCCGTGTTATATGCGAATTCGCGCTATACAGATGCGCATTCTAGTGAAGGTCCGGTGTATTAGTAAATGGTCTCATATAGAGTTCAATTTTGTGCCCATGATCAACTATGGATTTAAATGATGGCACTTAGATTTCTAACTGATTACCCCTATCATTCAGGCAGCTAGCTGCGCAAGTTCCATCATATGTGCCCAAATAATTGTACATACAGAATCGGAAGCTGCCTTTAGAGAATTTGGCCTATAATGGTTAAAATACTCTAGAAATCCTTTGACTAATGCTTCTTCACTGCCATAAATTTATTCAAATTTTATATGCAGACACAAAAGAGAATATCAAAATACACAGACCTCTAAATAATTCTATTCCACTCCTATGACCCCAGAGGATTGTATTTTAGAGTTCTAGAAAAACTGTGCCATCACTGGTAATTCTTGTGATTTGTTATTTACTGTAACTAAGTTTTTATTCAAATTAATGTTGACAAACCTTAAAAACACAAAATCTTACTCATAATTTTGTGTTTTCAGGTTTTATGAAATATAAGAAAACAGTCTAGAAGCTCAAGTGGTATTTGGTTTTGTTTCTCCAATGCTGTCATTGTCAAAAAACTCCTCATGTCAATCTAACAGTGTGTTTTTCACATTTAAGCTGGGGGATCAAACATGATGCTAAGCCAACTGGACTTAAAAAGAATAAAACCTCAGTTAACATCCTAAACATTTGGATCTTGCAGATAACTCTTTCTCCTTGTCTGGGTATTGTACCTGGCAATATAGAGAAGACCCAAATACTTGAGATCCAGCAGTGTAGCTCTTGCTGTGAGCACTAATGCTGAAAACCCCTTGGCATCAGATGCAGAGATAACATGAGCTAAGGGTGATCAATGAAGCACCATCATTAGGAGTGTTCAAATGAAGATAGTACATTAATCTAAATATAGAGAGGACAATACTGCACTACTCCATAGAAATTAACTAGATGACCAAGGTGGTCCTTTTTGGCTGTGTATAAACAATTTTGTGAGCATGTCAACTGTAGATGGATTCAGTTTGATTTTACACAGAGCAGCTAAAAACACAATCACCCTTAAGACCAACAAAAGCCTTCCACTAACTCACTACAATGTAGGGTTCAGAAACATAGCACATTACCACAGTCTGAAGGAGAAGGTGGTTCCCTTTCATCAAGATCATCTGCAGATGACATAGTGCCAGTAGACGGTGTTCGGGGAAGCCTTCTCTTAAAATCCGCTATGGAAGAGAAGACATTCAGACTCTTGAAAATACAACCTGCCCAACTGCGTATTCTCAATATGGGCTCAATCTAACTTCCACTAAAATGAATCGGAATTCTTACACTGACAAAGAGTCTCTGGGTTAGGTTCAATGAGAGGATTTCAAATCCATGTATAATTGGGAATGAGCTGTACCTGGACTAGCAGATGGAGAATCCATGGATCGTGATTCACTGCTTCCTCCTGCACTTTCAGAGTCACTGCACATTCCTCCACTTTGGTTGCCAACTGACCACGATCTGAATGGTGGGAGTCCTCGCGCTGCTTTAAAAAAACAAAACACTAAGACCTAAACACAGCGTGCTGTGAATGCTCTTAACTGAGGGGATCTTCAAGCAGGGTTGTAGAAAAAGAGGAATATTACTGCAAGCTAAGCAAGCCAAGTTACATAAAAAATCTCCACTGAAAATAAAGTTGTTGCATGTATTCTTGAAAAAGTTTTACAGTATGTATGTGCTGTGAATGCTCTTAACTGAGGGGATCTTCAAGCAGGGTTGTAGAAAAAGAGGAATATTACTGCAAGCTAAGCAAGCCAAGTTACATAAAAAATCTCCACTGAAAATAAAGTTGTTGCATGTATTCTTGAAAAAGTTTTACAGTATGTATAAAAACAAGTTTTAGAAACTTGCCATTAGTCATGTTTTAGTGACCAGCTGAAACCAAAGAGGTATTCTTTAAGCGTTAGATTAAAAAGCATCTTAAAATTGCTTGTTTTACTCTATTATTGAAACAAACATTTTAATACATAAATTTATTATGAAGATGTGCCGAGACTTGCATTTCACTCTTTTTGGCAATGAAACTAGATTGCTCAGCTAGTCAGTTTTACAACTGATTTATATGCACTAGCACACATGCCGTGTTTAGGATGCAAACAAAGCTTTATTTAAAATACAGCTTTTTTTTTTTGTTAAATGCTATATTGTGGGCCTAAGTTACTTAGCAAAGCTCTTCTAAAAAAATGTTGGTACCTATTACCTATCATATGGTACATCCAATTACTGGCAATTGGACACATCATAGTCACACCTGCTTAAGATGACCTTTCTATTTAGAAATGGAAGCCTAATGAAATATGGAAAGCCTACCTTGGATATCTGTGCTGCTAGAAGACCTCTTCTCCCCAGGTTTTTGGGAACGACAGTAAGATGGGCTTCCAATATCTTCTAAAGACTGGGTGGGAAAGTCTCCTGAACACTGGGATAAGTTTCCATGTGATGCATGGGCACTGTTTGTTGGTTGTTTGCTAAAAGCCCTTTAAACAAAAAAAAACACTCATTGGAAAGGGGCCTGAATATAGTATTCAATTAAAAACTCCCAAGGCATTAAAATGCTTAATATTTTTACCGTTCACATCAATGGCAATCTCAGAGTGTATCATGGCAAATATTTAGGGCCAACTATTGCTTGTCAATTACATCAGGGGAGTTGCACCTATGTAATAGAGCAGAATTTGGCTCTTGGTATTCACGTACCAGTAGTACTTCTCATACAATCAATCTTTGAAATGTCTCCATGAGGTGATTATTACCCCTACTTTGCAGATCGTGAAGTTACAGCAAAAGTTAACAGATTTGTCCAAGACTAGAGGAATTCAGTGGAGGATCTGAGATTAGACCTCAGCAGTTCCTGCCTCCTAGTCCTGTACTCCCCTTTAAGGCTTTGTCTACACTGGCAAGTGAACGACAAAAGTTTTGTCGTTCAGAGGTGTTACACCCCCCTGAAAGACAAAAGTTTTGTGAAGGAAAAGCACCAGTGTGAACATCATTTTGTTGGCAGGAGCGCTCTCCTGCCGACAAAGCTACCGGCGCTCATTGGGGGTGAAAGATTTTTGCCACTGGGAGAGCTGTTTCTTGCCTACAAACAGTGGTTACGCTGCGCGCCTTTTAGCTTTGAGCAGGGGGTTGGACTAGATGACCTCCTGAGGTCCCTTCGAACCCTGATATTCTATGATTCTATGACTTTAATAAGGATCAGAACAGTTAGACTATTTACTATATTTTTAGGAGTACATAAGAGACTTCACAGTGCTGCAGAAAAATTCTAGTCTGTGGTAAGTCTGCTCTCAAGATGCAAGGAAAGAAAGCAGTTAATCTAATTAGTCTAAAACACTGAAGCACCCTAAGGACAAAATGGCTTACTGGCCAGCTGTAGCCTTAGGAAAGCCTGCGCTTAATCAGCTCTCCTCTACCCAGGAGAAGGGAATTGTTTTGAAGCCTTCTTTACAAGAGAGCAGTTATAATAGAGTGTTTTGGTAAATACAATTCTGAAGAATAATTAAAAGTGACCATTTCAAGTGCACGAGGAATCACAAAGCCACGTGGAAAAAAAGAGTAGCATGGTGTGGAAAAAAAGAATCAGCTGTGAAACACACAAACGCTAGGAGGTAAATATGCAGTGGTTTTAGAATGCCATTCCCACTGACTTTTTGGGTAGTCGCATAGCTAAAGCCCCTTAACTCTGAAAATTCACGAGTATGGGTCTAAATTAATGGAAGGCAGGACATTTACAGACAAGTGCTAAGAATCTCAGCCTTAACTTTGAATTTCCTGGCGTTGGCTGGTGCAAGTCGGACTCAAGCATTACCTTTCTGTATTTAGTTTCCCTTTTGAAACAGGATGACAACACTTTCATGTAGAACTGTGAAAACAGAGTTTGGAATGGCTATTTTTTGCTCTTAAATTGTGAAGTGCCACAATGACAATTTTACACTGAGTTTAAAAGACTGAAAGGCATTTAGCCTATTGACGTGCTCAGTTGAGATGCTGTTTTGCAGGCTTTCCACTAAAGCATGATACATAACCAGAATTTGAGGTGAAACAGTAAAAGTTCCCATAGTACCCAGAAAAGGGTACTCGTTTGGGGTAAGTGTTCTAATACAGTTGTGATTAAGGCAGCCATCCCAAACTCATGCCAATAAAAGCTTTATGTCATTATTAACAATTCGTTATTACAGTAACATCTAGGCTACACCAGATCAGGGCACTATTATGCTAGAGGCTGGACAAACACACAGTACATTCCATTTATTAGTGATGCCGATATTAACTTAAATTTAATAGCAACATTTTGTCAGGAACCAATCCCATCTCATTGACTTTAACTGTTAATGGGATTTGGATATTGGCAACAGACATGTCACTTCCTAACAACTTTGGGGGGTGGGGGGAGGGTGCTCGGAGGAAAAGAAAGGCCACAGCCACAGGCAGGTTTGTGGGGCTGCAGGGAAGGAAGTGCTGGGGCTGAATAGAAGCTTCCCTTGCATTCTCTAGGCTGCGTCCTGCCCTGGCACCAGTGGCTTGAGCCCAGCACGTCCCAGAACTTTTTCCCCTGGCTGCAGCAAACATGCCTGCAATTGGGGACCTACCGGCCACACAGGAGATAATAGACTGGGGCACCTGCATCTCTCCCCAACGGGGGAACCCTGCTGGAGTCCTGGCACTGTGGGCTCAGATGGGAGACTGCAGGCAGGGCAGCGGCAGAGAGTGGAACTGCAGCCTGGATGTCAGGGCACTGAGGGCCAGTGGAGGTGCACAGTACCTCTCCCTGCACTCTCTAAGCTGCGTCCTGCCCTGGGGACCCAGGTTCTGCACATCCCAGTACTTCCTTGGCTGCAACCCTGCAGGCAAGTTTGCAGGCCTGCAGCCATGGAAAGAAGTCCTGGGGCATACCAAGCACTGGCCACAGGCAGATCTGCAGGACTGCAGCCACAGAAGGCACGTCCCACTGCTTCCTTCCCTGGCTGCAGCCCTGCAAACCTGCCTTCTGCTTAGTAGCTATTTCCAGATAATGGCAACTTTTTGCTGGGAACCGAGAGGTTGCTAATAAGCGGAATTTACTGTACCCCAAAAATACTCCATGCAACAAAATGCTTGAAAACCTAAGACAATAGACAACCATGAGGATGTGGTGGCAGCAAAAGCTGCACAACCCATGTACTTCTGATACTTTCTCTCACTTCCACCTTCCAAGGTTGCTACACTAAACTCACGTTCACTCCTGTTACAGCATGTCTTACAAACTACACAAACAGTTCAAGATCAAGATCTTTCATATTACTAAGTAGCTACGCCTAGACATTAGCAAGTTGATTCTAGAGATTGAATCAAAACAATTTATCTATGTTCTCTCTAGTCCTAGTATAAATAAAGGGGAAAATACAACACTCCGCTGGGGATTTTAGTTATAGCATTGACGTACTAATTTAACGTAGTTACTGGATAATTCAGAGGGGCGTAAGTCACAACTCATGGTAAAATGGCAAGTTCTATTATACTCTTGAATGAATTTTGTTTCAATGCTAGGTGCATCCTTCTGTAAACATTTTCCTCACATTTAATTTCAAGTAAACAAGTGTCATTAATATTAGCTCTCACCCATCAACCTGGGAACTCTGAATTTCAAAAGAACCTGATTCAATGGGAATGTCTTCTTTCGGCAAGCTTTTCACAAACTCCGAATACTGCTGTCCTGGGTCATAGAGCTTGGCGTTCTCACAGAGCGTCTGACAGTTAACTGGAAGAGATACAACCTGTGCATGCTGCATTTGGAACAGGTTAACTGTTGCCTGTTATGAAATAAAGATTAAAATAAAGTTTGGGGCATTTAAAAACATTTACGAGACAGTTTATATGTAATCTGCCCCTAAGTTAACTTTTATTAGGGGAAAAAAATCATTAACCCACTTTATTTACTCAAACAAGCTTGCCAACTCTATCATTATAAATATTTTCTAATACTGGACTGGTCAGAGAAAACCCTATGCTCTGAGTGTCCCTAAACCCCTGAATGCCAGAAGCTGGGACTGGACAACAGGTGAGGATCATTTGATAATTTCCCTATTCTGTTCATTCCTTCTGAAGTATCTGGCACTTGTCACTGTCGAAAGACAGGGTACTGGGATAGACAGACTGTTCTTCTGACCGAGTATGGTCATTCTTACGTTCCCCAGGTTTCCAAGCACTAGTTGTACCCTCTTTATCCTCAATGTCCCAATCCGCTTTCCCTGTACATCTATCCCACCTCCAGCTGCTGAACACAGCACCAGTGTCTCTCCATTTGGATTGGTGTGACCAGCAGAGCTTTCTGTTCCTCCCATCAACAGGACAATAGCCTCTATCAGAGAGGAAGATTGGGAGTTCCGAACCCAGGTTGGCCTATATCCTATATTTTAAGGTAACAGATGACAAGATTTTCCCCAGGATGCAGACTAATTTAAAAGGATATTGGCTGAGGAGGTCCGCAGAGGGATCAAAGAAGGAATCCTCTCCTCACAGGCCAGGAAATAGGAGCAGAGCCACCCCTCATGTCTGCTATTGCAGCCTCAGGGTTACGGTAATCACTGCTGCACTTCCACCCTGCTCCAGAGGGGAGGGATTCTTGCTTTGTAGATTCGTATACCCGTGGCTCCACCACCATTACTGCTTTGCACTAGCAAGGAGGGAACCCCATACAGCTGAGTTTCACAATGTGAACAGATCTGGGTCCCATGGCTAAGTATATAAATACTATGTAGCAAAGCTGTTGTCCTCATTGTGCACTGAAATATCATCTCCTCCTCCTCTGCATTTTGTCTTTTCTAACAAAGTTTAAAGTAGCGAGTTAGTCTGCATAGTAGATTAGTCATCTAAAAGACCAAAGGAATAGGGCTTAGCTTCTCTCCCTCCTTCATCCGTCCTCAAACTAGTACCTGACTGATTATATTAACATGACAGCTTCTAGCCTTATGGAAGCAGCATTTCTAAATACAACCACCTTTTTGCTTATGCAGGCCTATTGAATTTCATATATTGTAGCCAATCAAAACTGAATTAATGGCAGCTTCAAACACATCAGTGTTAATGGGTTCAGAAGTGTACTTGTGTTAAGGTACTAGCTTTCATTTTGTACTCTTGAACACGGAAATGTCTTTTCTAACCCTCAAACGAAAACATAATTTGAACAAAAGCTGTACTCATGAGTAACAGGCACAAAGTAAACCCAGGGCAAAGGCTCTCTGCAATGATCAGTAGTGTTCATACAGAAGTTTACAAAAATCCCATCTACATTTAAAATTCTTGCAAGGCAGTAGTTTATGGGACCTTTCTATTATTTTCAATGGGATGCCACTACCACGAAAAAAAAACATTATTTTTAACTAGTCAGCACTGTAAGCTGGTATTCTTTTACTCTGTTACCCCTTTAGGTAAGTGTATCAACACCCTACTCCCATGAACAGCTATTTAAAGGTAATTTTCTAAAGCCTGACTTTCTTTTTGAGTTTAAAAGTAGTTTTTTAAAGGGTCTCCTTACAGCTTTAAGGGTAAGATCACACTGAAAAACAAGTTCCCGAAGCTGTGTTAAGATATCACTTTTGAAGCTTTCCAGATCATTTCGCTTTTCTTCAACTTCTGCCATGCTGGCTTTGTAGTGTTCACAGGCCTCTTCAGCCTAAAATTAAAAAAAAAAAAAAAAAAATACTGCAAAATATAGGTAACTGGTGGACCACAGAGCTTTGGTGCCAGAAATAAGCTAAGAAAAAAAAATGGATCAGCAAGCTTGTAATTGAGGGTTCCTATAAAAAAAATTAATATCTAAAAAAGCATGGATTACGGTAAATTACAAGCAAAACATGGGCTTTCTTCCCTCTCATTGTCCAAGCACAGGCAAAACCCAAGAACACTGTCATTGCAGAAAACACTTTTGGAATAAGCAAACAGAGCTCTTACTTTCTGAAGAGCCTCCTCTTCTAGCTTTCGCTTTTTCTCCAACTGTTTGCTGACATCTTTCACAAGACTGCTGCTTGAACTCAGATGTTCTTCCTCAGCACGACTGGTGGAGGATTTTGCCTTCTCATACTCCTCTTGACGCTGCAGGTACAGTAGCTTTGCTTTTCTTAGCGTAGCTTCTAGTTCTTGCTATACAATATACAGTGCAAAAGCAATGAAAATCTCTTTGCATCAAACAATGTAATTATGCAACTGGAAAAGAGGCTGCTATGTAAATGCCTCCATTTTACAGTGCTGACTACAAGCAACATTTGAGGAGCCTACACCCTACAGCATAACCCTATGGGTTATGAACTGCAGCCAATGAAAGCTGTGGGTGGCTTAATATGGGTTTAGCTGTCTAACTTTAGGCACTTAAGTTTGTAAGTTCTGGCCTGTATATTGAACAATTTTTGAAAATGTTGGACACTCAGTGATCAGTACACAGAAATACCAACCATTTTCTTCTGTTCTCGCTGCCAAAGTTCCTTGATATCTTTCCTTTGTTTATCCAACTCATTTTTTCTTCCTACGAGAGGCTAGATCAAAAGAAATTTATAAGCTATAATAATGAAGTCATATTTTGTTAGAAACTATGCTGCTATGCATTGTAACAGTTACACGAGAAATAAAATTTTACCTGCACAAATTTGTTAGTCTGGAGAGCAGCTGCTGTTTTTTGCCAAAGCTGACTATTCTCAATATCATTTTGAAACGCGTTTATGAATATGGATTGGAATGGCATGTAATCCTAGGATTAAAACAAAAAAGAAACTAGTAACATTGCAGGGTAGAAGACGAGGATGTAGTCATTCCAGATCCTAGTAGAATTGAACTAGATCCTCAGGTTTTTGCATGTGTGAAACCCAGAATGAAAGCTGTAACATGAAGGTTATTGTTATAATTTTTCTCTAACAATTTCACTTCCATTAAGAGAATACTTAAAAAGAGAAGGTTCCTACAGGTCTAAATTTTGTGGTTATTAAGCACACTGAAAAGCACCACACAAAATAGAAGCATGATGCAAGGTAGCTTTTGTAAGGAATGTAAGGAACTTTTACTGAAGTTAATTACATAAAGACCACTCTATACTTCCAATAGATATGTTTGGTCATCAACATTTCCACACAGAGTCAAATCAGATTCAGAAGGGTTGAGCTGATAATTTGTCACATAATCTCCTGTGTATTCACTTATACAAAAATTAACTCTTCAGTGCCCAGAACTGGGACTTCCAAGAGCAAGGAATTTATTTTAATTTTGACGTTGGATACCAGCCTAAATATCCCATTTGGTATTTAATTTAATTTTTTAAAACGTAAGAGAAGTTTTTAAAAAAATGGAATTAACGGAACACTCACCTGGGGTCCAACAATAGCTTTAACCGTTTCAGCCATTTTTGCTAAGTTTTTAGCACATTCCACTTCTGTGGGGGGAAAAATTGGATTTCACACAATAAAAGTTAACAGTATCAGCAACTGTACCAAACATGAAACTTTGTTTGCATTCTTATTTTAACAAAAAAGGGCAGACACACCATCTTCATTTTGTTACAATCTTTCAATTGCAGGAAATGGGTAACAGTTCTATTCACTTCAGTGAAACAGCTCCTAATTTAGAAATCAGATTATTGACAGCCCGCAGCACAAGCCTGACACCAGATTTAATTCCACCATGACAAAGCTGATTACATGCCAGAAAGAGCCACTCACCCAGGCTAAGTTTTTTTTCAATCCATGCGACTACATCCTTGGCATATTTTGACCAAGCTTTAGCATAAGACAGGGCCGACTCAATTCCACTGTCATTTCTTAGGAGCATGCTATCAACCTCTTCAGCCCGAAGATGTCCTGAAAATAAAATGTCAAATGCAAAGAAGTGAATTTTAGCCATGATCACACACTGACAGCGAAGCCAGTATAAGCCAACTGTGAACATTAAAGCAGCTCTGATCTAGAGTAGTTTTTTAATGCTAGTTGACTCTAAATAGGACTGACAGGGGTTTTAGAACAAATTAAAGGGTCACGGTATTTTATCTTGCCTAGCTGTATGGTCAGCATAGCTTTCTTTAAAAAAAAAAAAAAAAAAAAAAGTATAACCAAAAACACTAGTCTCAATTACACACAAATGTGGCTCAGTGCTAATCCATTTTTTCCAAAAAGTTAATAAGCACAAATATGGATTCTCTCTCAAAATTTAGATTTCTGAATTAATTTTTAGTCTTAATCTTAATATGGCTGATTAAAAACCCCCTGAAGTATTGAGTTTATTTAGAGAATATGTTCACAGATATGAACATATGCAAGATAAAATGTACAAATAAAGAAAGGTGCTCATTCATGTAAAAACATATACCTGTATCTTGAACATCTTCCCGTTCATGTAGTGATCCCACAGACTCCACAGAAAGGTTTTCAAAAGACTTGCAGGTAATAAAATAAAGTGTGTTAGAGCAGAATAGTCAAACCAAGGACCGAAAACATACTAACAAGAGGAGCTACCTGCCTTTAATTTTTCATAATTTATCACTGACCCAGCAAGAAACAGAGCTGGGCTGCTAACTATTCATGCTTAAGAACTTTTAAGCTCCTGAAACAGTTTAAATGTTAGGGAATTTTTACTTGTCTTTTAAACATTTTTGAGCAGTAGTCTTCTCATTGTTTAACAAAGCAGTTGACATTTACTGAATCCGCACATCCTACCCTACGCACAGACACAGACACGCACCTTTCAGCAAATCAATGGAGTTCTGGACAAGAATCAGGAAAGGGACAGAACTATGATAAACTTTTCCCCCACCCGCTCACCAGCATTCATTATGTGCATTAAGGCTAAGCACATAAACTTCCCAAAGAAGCGTTATGAAAAATCAAGAGAACCTGATAGAATTTCATCCAATTAATATGCTTAATGCTCATCATTATCAGAAAGGTTTCTGCTCTAAGAAGTTCTCTTTACTCCGCCCAGGAAATTTCCTCCAATATTCATTTACCCCTGTCTATGTTAGTTTTGTAAATGACTAAATTAATCCAAACAAATTCAGGCAGCAGTTTCATGGACAGTATAATATAGAATATAGAAGACACAAACATAACTGCAACTTACTTTGAGTGTTTAAAAGAACAGATTTGAATAAAACCAACTGTGGTGGATTTGACACTGGACACAGACTTAAGGTTAAACATATTATAACAGAGGTTCTCAATCTTTTTCTTTCTGAGGTCCCCCCAACATGCTATAAAAACTCCATGGCCCACCCGTGTCACAACTGTTTTTCTGTATATAAAAGCCAGGGCTAGCATGAGTGGATAGCAAGCAGGGCAACTGCCTGGGGCCCCATCGAAGCTACTTTGCTCAGGGGTTGGCTTCAGCCCTGGGTAGTGGGGCTCAGGGCCCCAGGCTTCAGCCCCATGCAGTGCAGCTTCGGCTTTATGCCCTGGGTCCCAGTGAGTCTAATGCTGGCCCTGCTTGGTGGACCCCCTGAAACCTGCTCACAGCCTCCCAGGGCCCCCAGCTGAGAACCACTGTATTATAAGATACCAATAGTAATATCACCATCAAGCTTTTTATATGGCACTTTTATCTCAGTGCAACTGACCATGGTAAAGTCTACTAACAAATCACTGCTCATTCATCCAGCCTCTTCCAACCCGTAATATGTAAGATGTATATCTGACTTCAATCATGGAGAGGGAATTAGAAATTACACAGGCAATCTCCTAACGGTTACTGTAGACTAGAGAGCCCCCAGTCCCATAACAGAGTGAAGTCACTGCATACCCTTCTACTTAAGTAGGGTTTTTTGTAGAGGGGCAGGAAGAAAGATATTCTCAGTGCAATAGGAGAAATCTATCCAAAGCTTCCAACCAAGAAGGTCTTGCAAGCAAAAAGGCAAAGGAATGCAGAATTTGGATCAAGTCAAAGACACGTAGTGATCCACTGCCACTCAGGAACTCTATATATTTCTCTGATTTCCTTCGGACTTTGGACTGGCAGGGTCTTCAAGTAGCTTATAAGTGGCACACAGCCTCTGGAGATGGATGAAGGCACAAATGTAAAAAGTTTGCCTTGCATCAGTGAAGGGACACCTTTATGAAATAGAAGTTGTGATTACATTTTCATCTGGAATGGACCTCTAGGCACCAGATCATTCTGGTCCAGACCCTCAGCTATTCCACTCCAAGTGCCAAAGTTCTTTCACCATATTCCTAGTACATCTAGTGATGGAGTCTTGCCGACTGCCGTAGGTAGACTCATTTCTCAACTAACCTCTGTCAGGTAGACAGTCCTCTCTTCCCACTTCTGCCCTCCCCACTCAATAAAGAACTTCTCTTCTAAGCTCAAGGGAGATCCTTTTGCTCATTTCAACTATTCTGAGGAATTTTTCCTTATCCTTTGTTACTCATTCACTTGTTAAGAGTAGTAAAGGTAGTAGACTTGCCTCTTAGTTCCTCTGCCAAATCCTATTTTCTGTTTAAAAACCTATGTTTTGCTCCCCTGTTTTGCCTCAATTTGCATGGAACTGCCTGTCTATAAATGGAAAACAACAAAAAATCACTATACACAAAGTGTATATTTACTTGGTGTATTTGGCAGCAAAGTTTTCTACTCTAAAAATAACACCTGTAGCTCAAAAAGATTAGTCACATCAGATAAAGTTTCAGACAAGAGGGATTTGATTGATATGTCCATGTTAGTTTAACCATCTATGACAATTAATTCCTACGTTTCTTCCCAACTCTGTTCTTTATATTACGGACTGCGGCAAAGTATGTTATTTTTAAATATGCACGCATACAATGACCTGGATCACATGCACTTGTATACACAACCATAATTTAGGGTGCATGTCCAACAAATCAAGCTTCCCCAGCTGCTCCAAAATTTGATCTATCTAATCACCCTCTCTCCCCTAAGGAAAGAAAAGGATAAAAAAAGGGGGGCCTTGAAATAGTGGTGAAACCTGGTGACCATTATGAACGGATATGATAAATTAGAGTCCCATAGTCATCTTGGTGCAGTTTCACTTCCTCCCTGGTTTTCTTCTTGCCCTGACATTTAGAAGTGTGCCGTCTTTGGCTCTCTTAACCAACTTCTGCATTTTTGTCTCTATAGGACTCATTTTATTCCCACAGATTTACTCTTATCCTGCAACTTCCCCATTCCTTAAAAGTCCCCTTTTTCCTCTTACAAGTCCTTTAATAAAAACGTTCCAGTAATTTCCACATTTTTCATCCACTGGTCTGATTACAGAATCCATTACCGCTATGATCTGACCCGCTGACGAAGCAAATGATTTCAATGAGGCTTGTATAATTAAGGGTTTGTGGGATTGGACTCTTTGCTCTACACTTTATGTTATTCTTCAGTAGTCTCCCTTTTTTTAAGATTCTGCCCAAGGCAAACTTCTTAGCAGGTCCCTTACTCTCTACAACTTTATCTATTAAGATACACAAAATTAAATAAGAGCTACACAAATTATGGGTACTTGGTCTAAGACTCCCGATCACCTCCAGGTTTAAGACATTCTCCCCTTTATCTTTTTCAATCATCATAAAAATTAACCCATTCTAGAAACTAAGCTAAACTTTAAGCACTACATGAGTAACTGAAGAAACACAAGCACTTCTAGAATTTAATTTGCAACAAGAGTTTGAAAATAAGTTTATCTATCAAATATGTTTACTTGTTTAGACAATTTTTCTTCCTGATTTTTCTAACTTTTCAAATGGAGATTAAAATCAACCACAGCCTGTTTCTGTTTTGGTAACTTCCTGGTTCAGGTTTTGGTAGCACTAGTTTTGTTAACAGTTTTGCAGACAGGAATACACTAACTTACACTACCTCGGACTGTCCATTCAGCTTCCAAGCAGAAACCACTGAAAGTTCTTCATGGATTTCCTAAGATTCCAAGGGGGCTTGTTTGCCAGTTAGTTTTAAGGCAGGTGAAATCTGTTTTCTAAATTATTTCAAAATTTCTTCACCAGTTCCATTATTGTTTGGTTTTTACGGTCTTTTCACCCCAACTTCATATTTTCTCATTCTCCTAATCATTTAGCTACATGACATTCATGATTTACTCTTTAGGATGCCCTCTGCACTTCCAAAGAAACCATGGTTAGGCACATTTGTCGAGGTCAAAGTATGTTATATAAGTACTTTCCTTGCCTGCATGGACAGAAAAATAAGTAATAATTCTGCGTTCAAAAGTAATTAACACACGTCTAAGTCCCTGATTAAACACTAGCAACATTTTTGAAAAATTTTCCCCACTGTTGCAGCTGAACAAGTGTTAACTTTGGGAGCCCCTTTATGTAGGTGGCCCACTGGCTGCCTTATCTAACTCTGTTGGGAACAAGTCTATACTGCATAATGCTGAAAACTGTTACAGTTGCTGGAAGCCTGTCTACATGAGGGCTTCTGAAATTAAACAAACCCCACTTTCCCTAGTGTAGACAAGGCCATGGAGAACAGTGTATTAGCCTTGCTATAACCATAGATCTCTAAAAGTTAAACGTCTCCCCCCCGCCCTTTTTTTTTTTTTTTTTTTTTTTTTTTTTACAGTACAGACAAGAAAACTTAACATAACAAGACTTGACCATAACAATGCTACAGAACTATATTTTAAAGATATTTTCTAGTAGCATAGACCGCGCCTAAAATCATGCACTTACATTTCAGCTTTCGTTCTTGATACTCTAATAGTTTGGATCATCATACACACTGATTCTTAACTATATTTTCTTGTATACAATATACACCGGGCATGGCTTACCAAGTTTTTATTTTTTTCCAGCCTGGACAGCACTGATAATATACTACATTTTATATATTTATTCATGGATCATTAAACTTGCGCTCTGTTTCTAGGCCCAAAATGCTTACTTTTAACAACCAGAACAAACTTTAAAAAAACCACACATTTTACTGGAATCAAACAATGTAATTGTTCTGTTGGATAAACTTATTTTAAACGTGAAATAATCTAAACAAGACTGGCAAAAGTGAAACATCACTGGTATTAAGAACATGAAAATATTTTATACACGGAAGCTTTAATGACACTATAAAATGGCATTTACATTTTAGCTGGTTTAATCATTCAGAAAATCATAAACAAATTAATCCAGAAACAAGGATATTCAAAATAAGATGGTGACTGAAAATTTCCTTTACAAACATGATTCCACACTCCCAAAAGAATGTGTTCAGCCTACCCGACTTCTACGAGATACAGGAAGTCCCAATGACGAACCATTGTCTACATCTCCCATAAGGAAGTCTGAAACACTGCCATGAAAAACAGAAAAAAACTGTTTCATTTGTTTGTTACTTCTGAGCAGAATTTCTACAAGTCACTCCAAACAGAAAGTTAGGTGCATATTAAAGAATCCATCTATCTATTTTTTTTAAAAGCTCTGCAAAACAGTATGCTCAAAAATAATCTATTTTATTTTAGCATACTCAATCTATCAAGTTTTTAAACTATCTACAAGAGCAACAAAATCCCAAGACTGCTCAAGGTGTAGTTTACTTAAGTTCATGTCTCAACCAAACTTTATCCAGAAGACAAATGAATATTTACTATTCGTCTGTATTAATTCTGTTCAGCATTATTCCTTTTAAATTCCAACCTATACCACTTACACGTTTCCAAAGGTGAATGCCAGCGTGTCAATAGATGAAAATATTTCACTGAAGAGTTCTCTCTTGTTTTCTTCATTCACTTCTTTGAAGTTCACAGCTTCGGAAACACACAGAATCCAAAGAAGAAAGAAATTGTTCATGTTTGCAAAGCATACAGGAAAATTCACACAACAATCTTGTAGAAATCATCTATAGACAAAGGTAACCCTATACTTCATGAGAGTATATTTCTAGAACTGTTTATAAAACATTATTTAGGAGCAAACTAATAAATGTAACTCAGGTTCAGGGCAAACAGACAAGCACAATAACCCAAAAAACCTCCAAACTGGGAATAAGGTTACCACCTTTCAATTCCCTACATTTCCCTATTCCCAGTTAAGGTCTGTGTGGAAGCTCCTTGGGGGAGGGGGAGGAGAGAGGAAGCGGGAGCAAAGGAGGAAGAATGGCCACTCACAGGAGCGATTCAGTCACCTACAAGGCAGTGGGAACACACATAAATGATTTAAATATTGATATAGGAAACTGCCTATCTTCCAAGCTGCTCAAGTAAGTCCAAACAGTTTACCAAAACAAAAGGGCTCCACACAAATATATTCCTATTTCATATCTGAAAACAGAAATCCTATATCTAGATGAGATGTCCAGGGAAATACCATACATTGTTTCCTTGGCAGAAACCTTCATTCACTACTAGCCCTGCAATCTGGTGACCCAGCTTAGTAACAGTTGTTCTGTTCCACTGTGCAAGTTGGAGGCAGTGGAGAGTACAGAGAAAAATCTCTCTACCACCATCACATGTGATTTTAAAATAGGAAAAGGGTAGGGTCGCTCTTCACACTATCTTGGTGTTTAACACTGTAGTATTAGAGCAACTGACCCTGACTAGGGCCTCAAGGTGCTACTGTAACACAAACAATAATGAGAAGGGAAAAATGATTTATTTTGGTAGCTTGTGTCAGTACCCTGGGGGTAGGAGTGAACTTCTTACAGGCGTAATCAAAAGCAAGCGGTGGCAGATAGACGAGGGGGAAAAGCAGGATTTTTTCTATCCTACTCCCAAATGAAACCCCCAGCAAGGATGCAAAGAGAAGTTTTCTTTCCGTTTCTCTCCAAAATACTCTCCCCTGAACCCGGGGTGGACCTTGGGTAGACAATCTTAGTGATTTGCCCAAGCCAATGGAATTTAGATTAATATCAATTCCTGAAGGCTTAATTGGGCAATGTTAAATTCTGGTTTACCCAGATGCCATAAAGTTTACACACACACACCTCGCCCCCCCGCACCTTTTGCAACGTTCACGACAATATTAACCCAACACAAATAATTCAACCAATTTGTATTTGTAGCTCTTCAAACATACAAAAATTTAAATATGGAAATAAACTCGCTGTATGTATTTCTAGAATCAGTAACTCCAACATTAAGTGAAAATTTAATTCATTGTACAGAAATTTCCTAATAAGCTTATGCTTTTTAAGACTTCAGCCTAAACTACATCAAGGCTTCCTGCCAGATGCTTAAACCCTAATGGGTCACCAAAACAAAGAACATACAGTAAGTAAATCAGGTATTCTCAGACTTCCTTTGTGAAAGGAAACGTTTTCACTAGTGAATTAACACAAATTCATTCCTCCCTCCTTGCATATACTCAGCATGCCAACTGATTTGCCAAAAACATTTTTAGAAGTGGTTTTTGAAGAAGCTAGCCTGACATTAAGCAGTCCTGTGCTGTATAACAATTCTTTGGCATATGAAGAACAAACATACTGTAATGAAATGGCAACAATAGTTTAATAGTAGTCACATGACAAAAATACCAGCAGTTACTACTGCAGTCATTGTTCCCTGTTAAGATCAAGGTTTCTCTCTCCCTTTCCATTTTATATTGTGTGATTAACATGAAAAATAACGCCTCTGGTACTTTTGAAGAAAAAGAAATACACGCTATAAAGTTCCACAGAGCAAACATATTAGATTACAAGTTATGAGTGGATTTGTAAAAATCAACAGAAGAAAACATTTTGAAAACCCTCAACTTTGCAGAAATAATCAAAGTCTATAAATAAAGTCTTCCAAACTTAATCATTAAGCAACAACATTTAACTAAAGGATTTATGAATTACCATCCATCCATGATTGGAAAAAAAACATTAAAATGCAAGCTCAAAATCCTGCCTATTTGAAAAATCATAAAATATATCAATTTATCAAACACAAAGGACTTACCATGAAAATATTTAATAAATCCTCAACCAAAATATCTTCAGAGAAGCAGTGCTTCTCTCTCACTGTATTAGTGAAACATTTAACATACAACCTCACCCTAAAGAAAGGCTGTCTGCACTAAGAATCAACTTTCCTGTTCCAGGAAAACTCATGCTCGTCTTGTTAGGCCTTCATTTTCAGTGATGGAAAAAACTTTCCCTTTCAGGATCCATCACATTAAGTGGGGTAACAAAAATTATATGACAAAAGAAGTTTCAGGACTCCCACCTCTCATCTAATAAGATTGCCAAAAAATCCTACCAATAAAGTTGGATATAGACAGCTTTCTTCATGTCTCTTACTAGTGCATTGCTGATGTACTTAACATCAACTTTAAACATGCACACTCTTTCCCCAGGACATCCTGACTGCACACAATAGCTACTGACAACAATGGACTGTAGTAATATTTCCCTGTCTGGAAATGGCATCTATCTATAGTGGTGCAAGTTTCAAAGTGAGCATGCAAATTAATAGCATTTGCAAAGGAAAATGTTAATTTTTTTAAGTCACACTATAAAGATAACATACCTGCCATCTAGTGCCTGAAAGGCAATACGTGTAATATATTAAAGGTGAACTCTATTCTTAAAGGAACAAGAGGGATATATACTGACAGTCAGCTTGACTAACAATCAGGACATTTTAAAACAGATTTCAGATTTTATATCTTCAAAGCCAAAGAAACGAGAAGCTTAATCCAAATAAAATGCCTAACACAAAACAGACTGTTTGGAACACTATGATTATGAATATTTTTAGAAATAAGAATTCCAGAGATATTCCTGGAGATAGTTACCCATGCTTCTCTAAAGCCAAGAGAGACTTTGAATCTGTTCTTTTGAATGAGGAGATAGTCAAACTATGGTCTCCACTTAAAAGTTTTGTGAGTATAGCTATGTCAGTTAGGTTGTGATTTTTTGCCGATAAGGATCTTGCCAGCCATAGCTATTAATGCAGACACAGTTATACCAGCAACAGTCCTTTTGCCAGTCTGTGTCCACGCTAGGAGGGTTTCCTGGTATAGCTATACTGACAAACCTTGTGTGTGATATTCTTCTCTGCAGAGGCTAATTCTACCATACTCAATTGAACAGACCTAACACTACTACTCCTTTTTCTCAACAAGATGCCTACAGTTCTAGCCTCCCTCTGTTGCCAAATGATTCAGTTACTTACTATATATATATATAAGAATCTATACAACAAGTTCGCACAATTTTGTTTTATCTTCTTAACTGGATGACTCATGGGGCACACTGGCTTTTGTATTCCAAGGTCTTTAAATAATAGCATTCTAAAAGTAAAATAATTTTTTTCCCAATTACTTGAAGCCTCGTAGCTGTAGTTCTTCTGTTCAATGAACTTTCAGTTTAATCTCTGCTCTGAATGTAGGACTTTATTGACAAAACAAACATCAAAATGCCATGAATTCCAAATACTAGCTTATAGTCACCATTCCTTTCATAGGTAGTAAAATGATAGAGTTTGTGTCCATAATTGATTCTTGGCTACAATTTATGCTTGCCTAAAACCCCCATTCTGCAAATTCATACCTTCTTGAAGTCAGTGAAAAAAATGCAATCAAGCCATACATTAAAGCAGAAGAGATGCAACAACACTATGCACTCTACCTTTGGCTACACTTGAAGACCACTCAGAAGCTATAGCTCGGGGTGGGCAAACTTTTTGGCCTGAGGGCTACATCTGCGTATGGAAATTGTATGGTGCGCCATGAATGCTCACAAAATTGGGGGCTGGGGTGCAGGAGGGAGTGAGGGCTCTGGCTGGGGGTGCAGACTCTGGGGTGGAGCTGGGGATGAGGGTGCAGGAGAGTGCTCCAGGCTGGGACCAAGGGGTTCGGAGGGCAGGAGGGGGATCAGGGCTGGGGCAAGGGGTTGGGGTGCGGGAGGAGGTCAGGGGTGCAGGATCTGGGCAGCGCTTACCTCAAGCGGCTCCCGGAAGCAGCAGCATGTCCCCACTCTGGCTCCTATGTGGAGGTGCCACCAGGCAGCCATCCCTGCCGCTCCCATTGGCCGGGAACCCATTGGCGGGGGAAGCATGCAGAGCCCCCCAGCTGCCCCTATGAATAGGGGCTGGAGTGGGGACATACCGCTGCTTCCAGGAACCATGACACACGCGGAGCGGGGCAAGCCTGTGACCCATCTCCCTGGCAGGAGCTCAAGGGCCAGATTAAAACATCTGAAGGGCCTGATGTGGCCCCCAGGCCGTAGTTTGCCCACCCCTGCTAAAGCTAGTAGCGCATGTGCAATGTGGTTGCTGGTCTGCTTGGTGGTAATAGCCATAAGGAGCCTTTTAGACCTAATCTTCTGGCACCAGCTTCCTATTTACTTCTGAGCAGGAGTGGTAATTGTATGTGATTTTCAAGCCAACAGTTTGTAGATTCAGCGCTAGGACTGGGCATTTTCTAAGAGTGCCCTCAACACTGGAATTTGCTTCCTAGCTGATCTAAAAGAGGACTTGTCTGCACCTGCCTTAGTTAATTAGGGAACACTAGGATTAATTGTGACCAGCTGACAATTGTATAGGTCTACAAGAAACATATCATGCTTATGTCATCATGATGGCATTTCCCAGCATAGCTGTTTCCTACTGCCAGTTTGTTACTTTTAGCAGCTGATGGAAAACAACTTTTTTCCTAAGCTTTTGATTTAGGATGGATGCGTGAGTATTGGCTTATTTGAGCTCTCTTTACTTTGTTTCTTAATACAATACATGCTCACTGCATGCTGTACATCTGCCTTGAGAGGCATCACTAAGTGCATTTTAGGAATATAAAATTTTTCATAAATGTTTAAGGACAAATGTGTATGGAACAGTGTTGCAATATCATTTGCTAGAGATCATTAGGGCAAAAGCACATTGTAGCTATTGGAAGGTCTAATCTTATATTGCAGTTAATCGTGGCAGTTTTTATCTTGGTATATTGACTGACACAGGAAAAACCACTTAACTAAAAGTAAACTGAACTTCCACATTCATATATTGAATTAGCTGAGATGCTGACATATTTCTTTTATTAAACACGATTTAACTGAGACAAAGCGTCCTGTTTAAAAAGAGCAGAAGTTGCTGCTAGAGCTTATTCTTTTGTTATTAATCTTAAATTATTCAATTGTGAACAATTCCCTAACACCATTTTAGGGCTGATTTTATCTTTCGAATTCTACCAATAATCCCCCAGTCCCTAACACCTTGTTGTATCTCTTTGCCACGTGTATAAGCAAACATACATTGGCTGTGCAACAGCTGCAAGCCATGCCATTCTAGACATGCTACAAATGAAACTCTCACCAGACCTTTGCAATAAGAGGTCGTTTTTTGTTTTTTGTTTTTTTTAAAGCTGGCATGAAGAACGAAGGCTCAAATTCACTGATGGCATAAGAAAGCACATCTCCACAGCAGTCAGTGCAGTGAATTTGGCTCCAAATTTATAACTTGTTTGCATCAGACTAACTAGGGGGAGAGAGAGAGGACATGTTTGCAAGTTGTCCAATTATCTCAACGGGGGAGGCAAATTGGAAATATTTGACCAGTTCTATGCATTGCATTGTTTGATCAGAGGCTTAAATTCAGGATTGCTTATGTACTTTTAAATTGTATCCCAAGTGGGAAAATTCTTCATAAAAAGGGCTTCGGCACTGAAGGCACTTCTCAGGCGCCTGGTCCTCTGCAGTCTGTTTGGGAAAATGGCTCAAGAGTGAAAATGGCTCAACAAGTGAAAGGATCCACTCCTACAGTTGCAATGTCAAGAGAAGCTGATACAGACAACTGGCCTGCCCTACTCTGCTTTTCTGACCATGTCTGTATCAGCTTCTCTTGACATTGTTTTAGAGTTTTAGAACTCTCATCCTCAACTTCCCAAACCAGTTTAGATTAGAGCATCCATGGAGTTGGAGACTGGTGGTGACACACAGCAAGGAATTAAGAAGTTGGGATCTGGGATAGGAGAGCCCATCTACTTCATGACCACTGAAAAGCTGCGCAAAGACTCCTGTGGTTGAGAGCTCAGATTAAGATAGGTGCCTACTTCCTATAAAATCACCTTCTGCTTCAACAGCTGGCACAAAGCACATGCTGCACACAAAGCATACATGCTGTAAACATGCCTGTCACAAAACAGCTGGCTCCTGAGGGGGCCAGGCTCCAAGTCTACCTGTGATAGGCTCTGCTAAGGAGAACAAGCCAACCCAGATCCACCTGCAAGTAGTTAATTGCCTACTTGGCTGCGCAGCAATTAATTAGCTAAGGAACACCCACGCGGCTTAATAAAGGGTTATGAGGCTTCAGACAGAGTTCCAAAAGACAGGAAGGAAACTCCAACTGAGAAGGAATTCTCAGGGAAGCTATTTAGGGAGCTCACCAGTAAAGGGGACCGAGGAAAGGTACTCCTAAACCAGAGAGGTTCTGAAAGGGGAGCACACTAAGAGAGCCAAGTCCCTAAGGAAAAGGACTTTACTAAACAGCAGCAGGTTGTCCGGATCACAGAGGAACTACATGCCACTCTGGAGAAGAGCTGCAGTGGTTTGAGCACTGAGAAGGAATCCTTCCCCAGGTGATGGTAAGAGTCCCTCTAGGGAGGGAAGGAGGGCTGGGTTGAGAGCACCTTAATGATAAGGAGCCTGGATGAGGGAGATGAGTGGATTTAGATGGGACAAAGATTAAGATTAACTCTGCCTCCCACTAAGGATGCTGGGGTGAAGGCTTGCCTGCATGTCTGATTGGCCTTTGGATGAATAAATTAGACTGAAGGGGTACACTTCACTACATACATGTCTCATTGGAGAAACTGAGGCAGTGACAACTGTAGTTCTGCACTTGGCCTCTGGGGAGGGCATGAGGAGTGATGTGCCAGCTGCCCCAGGATAAGTACCCACCTTAATACCACTCTTGTGGAAGATTCCTACATAATTTAAAAATAAGTGATGCAGGTGGTTTTGAGCCATTCCACAGAGCATAACATCTATGCTAGAGAGTACTGCAGCATGATTCCTAACCCATAGAAAGCAAATAATAAAGAAAGATAATATATGGGTTTAAAGTACTTTCTGTAAAAGTCTATAACTTTCAAGCTTTTAACTTCTAGCAAATTCTTCCATAGGATGGATTCTTTCCCCTTCACAACAGAGTTGCAGAAAGTGGGTCCTGGAACACTGGTGGGAAAGGCAGTCTCAAGAAGGTCCCTCAGCCCTCCAGCAATCTGGCAAAGTGGCTCAAAAGAGCTGAGCACGACAAAGCGACTTTGCATTCAGCAAATATTATACTTTAGGTGAAGTGAGATTATTTTTATACAAGTGCAAATTCTTCAGGGAGGGGGGCAGGGAGGAATAAAATTGCAGGCACTATTTGAAAGAGCACCGTTCACATAACTCATATTTAAATCCCCAGGCACATGAGGAGAACAGTGAATGACTAAGACCAACATTAAAACATTTTTCATTGAAGTCGTTTGCTAGCCAGCAAGTGACGAATACAGTATTTTATTAAAAGGAAGATGGAAATTTACAGTAGTTAGGAAGTAGCTAAAGTAGCTACACATTAGAATTTAATCAGGTCACCAAATCATATCCCCTCAAAATGTGCAAAAGGTTCTATTAAATTTTAAATCCCCCCAAAGAATCAGAACCTTGGGTGTCTAATCTCTTCTGAAACAGCTCTTGAAGCAGTGTGATGCATTCAAACTAGAAACATGTTAGAACTTTGGTTCCTTTCCAGCTCAAGGGAAAGACTGTTATATACTGTAACAGCAAAATCACTGTCCACCACACACATTTTCCCTGTGTAAAGGTCTCTCATTCCATGAGGCAAGACCCTACTTAGCACTTGTCTTAACATACAATGCACTGGTGCAGCTGTGCCGCGGCGGCATTTTAGTAAAGATGCTATGATGCCAATGGGAGAGCTTTTCCTGTCAGCATAGTTAATCCACCTCCCCAAGAGGTGATAGCAGTGTTGACAGGAGAAGCTCTCCCATCTACATAGCACTGTCTACACAAGGGTTAGATCAGTATAACCACATCACTCATGGGTGTGGATTTTTCACACCCTTGAATGACACAGTTATACTGATGTAAGCTCACAGTATAGACCTGACCTTAAATTCTCTAAATGAGCTATGGCTGCATGCCAATTCTTCATGTGTACATAAAAAGCTATAGCCATGCTATTGGACCTAGCTGGTCTCACTTGCTGAAAAAAGACTGGATTATGCAACTGCACTGTTATACAATGCCCTTTTTATTTAAAGCATGTTGATAGTAATACTTTCATATAACTCATTACTAAGGTGCTGGTTTGTCATGGGGCTAAAAACATCATGGATACTCTAATTTTTCTGTTTGACCATGACTTTTCTGTCTGTGACTTTAATAAAGTAGAGTTTCCCAAATGGTGGGAAACAGGAAGGTTGAAGGTAGGTCACCAGCCCATTGATAAGGGGAAGCCCCACTGGGGTGGGAGGGATGGAAAGAAAGTCAACAACCCTGCACTCAGCTTGCAGAGGTTAGGGTTAGGCATGACAGTTCGGTTTGACCAAGTTGGAATTAGGGTTGTGGTGTGAGGGTGGAGGATGCTGCTGCAGGTGGTCAGTGCCCTCCTCAGGGGGTGAGGAGGCGGTGAGATTTATATATATTGTATTTAAAGGGGTATAGCTGTTTTCATACATCTGACTTTAGACACCATTTCCCCCTAAAACATGACTTTTACCCCCCCCCCCCAAAAAGCATTACATTTTTATAAAAAAAATAGCATTATACAATTATGTTTCACTAAAACATTGTGTAGTCGCTCTATTACTCTCAAATGCTGATAAAACTGCCCATCTAGTTTCAAACTTTGCAAAAACCAAACGAACTAACAACATATGTTCTGGTTAATTAGCACTAAACTGAACACTAGCTATCAAGTCTATTTCTGGTGTGAATGAACAAATTACATGGACTAAGTCTGGGCTTTATAGATGACCTGCAAAGAAAGTCAAATGGAGTTTGTACCCATGCTATGATTACAAAAAAAAAAAAAAAAAGTTTTGAGCCAGGGGACGAGATGAGTGTTTTTAAAGTTTACTCTTCTGCTTGTTTTTTTTTTTGTTTATATTAGAAATTCAGGTCATTTGCTCCGACAGTGCTGACAGCAAGTAGAGAACCAGTGGAGTTATGACTTCACAGGAACCTCCATTTCCGGAGAGCCCTACAGGAAACTCTGCTTGCACCATGAAGAGACAGAAGACTGGGGTTCTAGTGTCTGCAGTACTTCTAAAGCACAAGCAGGAGGAGCTACTTGGCAAGAAGAAAATAACCATAAGAAGTATTACCTCCATGTATGAGAATGATACAGATAAACCAAACAGTATTCTTAACTGACATAGCAGCAATATCTATGCCAGAGGGGAGGGGAAGAAATAATATGTTGGATATCACTACAAAAGATTATAAGTAGAGAACAAGAGAATACCTAGAGCAAGGAAAAAGTTATATAAAGAAACAAGATGTCAGCACAGAGAATCCTTGACGTGGCTCTTGACAGAGGAAGAAAAGCAGGTGGGATTTTTACCCACACCTCAGAGCATTCTCCCTTTCATGTAGGCAGGGCCTAGAGACAGCAGCCCTAGCTAGCTCCACAGTAACTTCCTGGCAACAGGATAATCCTAGGACTAGACAGAAAGTTGTATCCAAGCATACCTCCCAAGATTTCTAGTGGCTAAAGTGGAACAAGTCTTGCCCTCAGTGGGTGGCAAGCCTGGCGGGTGGGGAGAGAAAAAGTTGCAGAGCAAGCCTGCCCACAGCCATCTGTGAGGGATACAAGCCACTACTACTCATAGCAGTGACTCCTGTCCCTCATGGATGGCTGGGCTCAGCTTCCCACTCTGGGCATCACTCCCTGGACCCTGGTGCATGGAGTCATAGTGCTGCTAACTCAAATTTGGACTGGCCATCCCCCATCGGGGGCCAGCTCAACTCTGAGTGGCACTGCTACCCCGCTTGCCAGGGCCAGGTCTCAATGTCCAGAATGGGGAGCCGAGGCCAGCCAGCCCGCCCTTCAAAGGGGACAGGAGCTTTTGTGGCCAGTCCTGCAAAACCTGGGACTGCTGGAAGGTTATTATAGAATCTTAGAAGGTTAGGGTTGGAAGGGACCTCAGGAGGTCATCTAGTCCAACCCCCTGCTTGAAGCAGGACCAATCCCCAATTTTTGCCCCAGATCCCTAAATGGCCCCCTCAAGGACTGAACTCACAACTCTGGGTTTAGCAGGCCAATGCTCAAACCAGAGCTATCCCTCCCCCCATCAAAGGTTAAGAGTAGAAAGCAGGAACAGTCAGTGCAGAGAGAGCTAGAATGATTATGCAGGTCACCCTAGTGATGTCTCTTCCTGTCTGGGCTGGGTCTGAAGCCAGCTGGAGAACTGCAGCAGCAAGTGCCCAGAGCAGCATGTGCCAACATCTACAACTCTGATATTCTGTTCTTTATGGACAACTTTAGCACATTCATTTCGTCCTCCAATTTTGGGACTACAAAAACAAGGCCTATCGAGCATTACAGATTTGTATTACTGATCTGGAAGTTTATTCAATCAGGACATGATTTCATATCTTCTCTACACATTTATATAACGAACCAATTGAAATCTGATAATGTTAAAGAGGCATTTGCTGGAAGATCAAAGTAAGCCTATTCAGGAGGGTAAATCTCATGTAATGACAAATATACTAGTGTTAATCTTAATTACATACATGTACAGTTAAACAAAGACTGATATAAAGAGACAGCTTTCAAAGCACTAGGTATTATCACAGTTTGCTTCCTGTAGTACTGTAATTCAATTTTTCCTGTATTAAAAATGGAAGAGCAAGCTTATTTAATAATACAGCTGACTTAAGGGAGTGGTGGGGGAAGAGACAGACTTTAAAATGTACTGGACTACTCAGAAGTTTAAAATAATTTGTATAAGGCTATTTTCCTTTTGCATATCTGCAATCTAGATCATAAAGTTTTATTTGTTCCAAAGCTAATACACTGAAATAACAGACCCTGGTGTTATAAATTACTAGTTCCCCATTTTTCCTGAATTTGAGAGGTGATATTTCCTTACCTTTCACCTTTGCAATGACTGTTCCTGCAGCACTAAGAATGTCAACTGAATTGAGAGTCTGATGTTTACTTATCACTGCCTTTAGGACACGCAGCAGCTCCCCTAAACGTTCATGAACAACATGATGCAGGCAGTCTTCATTTTCTGAAAGAGATTTTTAAAAATTGGGTCAAAGCAATTAGAAAACTATCCTTCACTTCTGTAAGTCCAGTCTCACAGTGACATACATTCAAGACTTTTGGGTTGTGTTCCCTGCTGCGGTTAAGATTGCACTGAAACCTCAACTTCACTAATAAGTTCTAAGCTAACAAAAGTTACTTTATGTGTCGGTATTTGCCAGTAGTTTTTTTGCTTCACTGTTATCTACGAGATTAGAAAATTCATTTCCCCAAAAGAATTCCAACCAAATCACTAGAAGGCTAGGGATGCTATGATGGAGGTCCTCATACCTAAGAAAATAAACAGGCCTAAACCATGTCCCTGTTGTTCCCTTACCAGGGTATTAGGGAATTGATTTCATCCACCTCTATTTTGAAGGAATTCAGGATAAAGTCTGAATAATGCCTAATGAAACAATAATTGTTTTTTAAAATATCTTGGAAATATGGCATCAACCAAAAGCATAATAGCAAGTTTAGTGCGAGAGAGCACATTAAGATTAGCTAGCTTTTAGCCTAAGTGTCAACCAAAAAGTTTTCAGCATCCTATGATGCTTAGTCCAGAAAAACTAGAACTAATTAACAAGCAGGGATATGAAATGGCATACGTGCCTTTTCACAGCATAGTTCTCTTGGTATGCAGTTTTTCTTTAAGTATTTTTGTATGCATGGTACAGGCTGAACCACAGACTCTTCCGTTCCATTACGGAAATGGCTTTGGTGCACAGAGTTTAAGTTTCACGTGCACTAGAGTGCTGCTTTGTAAGCTGTGGTAAAAAGCTGTCAGATTCATGAAAGACTAGCTTATAAAAGAAAGAATAAAAAGAGGATCTAATACAAGCTGATTCACTTCCCTGTAGAGCAAAAAGGGATGACTGTTACTGTGACGTTTGTGATCGTTTGTGCATAACAAAATCTAATACCTGGAAGCTGAAGCTAGACAAATTCAGACTAGAAATAAGGTGAACATTTAAAAAACCATTGGAGCAAATGGAGCATCTTTCTAAAAATAAAGATATGTTCTAGCTTGAACCAAACCCATAACTTCTGGTGAAGAACTGCTTGGTGAAATTCTTTGGCCTGCATTATGCAGGAGGTAAGACTAGATAATCACAGGAGTCCCTTCAGGCCTCAGTCTATGGGCTTGTCTTCACTACCAGGATAAGTTGACCCAAGTTATGCTCCTCCAGCTATGTGAGTAACTTAGCCTAGGTCGACTTATCCCGGTGTCTTCACTACGCTCTGTCAATGGGAGATGCACTCCGGTAGACCTCCCTTACTCTTCGACGGCAGAGCACTCTGCCATCGATTTAGTGCGTCTTCACTAGACCTGCTAAACTGACCCCCTGGCTGAATTGATTGCATCGGTGTTGATCTCCCCATAGTAAAGACCAGCCCTATGAAAGCTTCACTCCCACTCTAACAACTTAACAGTAACTACTATTTGAGGTTGGGGGCAGTTATAGAAAAGGAGCATCAGGAAAAAAATAGATGGCAGTGGAATACTGACCTATACTGAAACTAAAATTGGATCACAGCAGTATCCAAACAATCCCAAGAGTGTACTGCACTTTAATATGCAACTCATTCTACAGCAATTTGGAACCTGAAGAATTAGAGAGTCTATAAAACCACATTCCACTTATGCATTAAAAGTAACATCTGTAAAAACAGAATATTTCTCAAGCCAAAAATTACATAGACAGTTAAAGTAAACTGGTGCCAAACTCAAGTTTCAAATACATATTAAAGTCTACACTTTAATATGTTGGAGTATGAACACATTTTCTACTTAAGTCTGTCTAAAAAGGAGACATTTGGCTAGGTCCAAATTAGGGCTCATCTAACAACATAAGTAAAAAAAGCCGTGTTCAGTGGCTCAAACTGCCATCTGTTTGCATTATGATACTGCACTATTTTACAAAAATATTTGAAACACATTTATTGTTTCCAGCGGCAGGAAAAGACAAAAAGGTCTGTGATGAAAGTAATGCTGACAGAAAAATGCCATCATGAACTACGGGTGAACTGCAGTCAGCAATTTTAATTTATCCAGGACAGGAAGTCTCTTGTGTTCTTGTCCATTTGGGGAAAATATATAGTACTGGGGAAAGAAACAAAAGTGTAATATGCCAGGTTAATAATAGAATTTCTATTACCAATCTGCTCTATCTAGTTCAATTATCACCTTAGACAAGAAAAAATACGGTTTACAATGAAAAGACAATACCCAGGACAATGTAAAACCAACAAGTTTCTAGGCTGACCCAATCTCACTCCACTTTCAAGAAGTCACATGATCATATTTGCTTTCAATTTGCCTTCCTCCTCCTCTCCCACACCATACAATTTACCTTATTTATATGAAGACAAATGAGAATTTCGTCCATCAATGAATATTGCATCAAGTTCAAGCCCTTTGTCCTTATTGTTCTGGGCTGCGATACCTAAAAGAACACCTATGTTTCTAGAATGACTGAGATCGACTACTCTGAACGTCTGCGCAATTGAACTATTGCAGAGGTTAGGCTGGTTTGTGTAAGAGACAAGAGTGTTCTTGGAGACCTCCTGCAACAAACATTGGCCCTCTTGATCTCCTAAATGAAAAGATTGGGCTGTGAATCCGGGACTTTCTGCTTCCTTCACTATCACTCCCCATAGTGAAAGTTTTGTTTTTTAAAGTTGTATCAGCAACACAAAACCAGACATTTTCCAAGCATGCAAGAGGCCTGGATTGGGAGAACTCGTGGGGGGGGGGGGGGGGGGGGGGGAATCCAACCCCAAAACCCAACTAGAGAGATGTGGGAGTTCTCTTGTGTTTTGGGTTTTTGTGTTCTCACAAAGCTAAGAAAGTGGCTTTTCAGACATTAAAGAGTTCAGTAGCTTGCCTATGACAGATAAACTTTGGTTTGAATTCAACACCTGCCTTTCTCTAGTAGAAAACAAGACCATCCCAAAATTAAAATACAGCCACCAGAAATGTCATTTTTGGATGAGGTGTGGAGAAGGGGAATGGGGGTGGGGAATCAGAATAAATGTATTAATCACAAATCAGGCTATAATGTGATCAATATTGCCAGTCAGTCTTTTCTCCGAAGTTTTCAGCAAGTCTTTAGTTCAGAAGGCAATATAAGCTAAATGGCTGAAAAGCATAAGATTACTACTAAAACTTAGTCAGCACATAGTTTAGCCTTCAGTTCCAAAGATACCAGGAATTAGAGCCTCCCATTGCTTTATGGCTACTCATTCATCTTCATCAGTGTCAGAATACCACAAGTTACCCTATTTTCTAATTTTGGACACATTTCTCAAAGGCAAGCTTTTGTCTAATAAAGATTAGCAAGCGATAATGGCCTTGCAACTATGGATTCTACTCATCCAAAACAAAATAAAGTTCTATAATCAAGTCTGTCAGCTTCAACACAACTTCCTGCCAAGTCAGTTTCAATTACATTACATACAGTTGGGAAAAGCACTGTGGTATCAGTGGGGTCAGGTATTGCTTAATTTCCCGTGGCTTTTCACCAGGCCCAAACATTTTATGAAAAGTTGTATGTTCCAAGAAGTGTTTTTGAAAACAGGTTACACAAGTGGTAAAATGCAGAGATTAAAATTAAGATTACATTATGCTTTGTTTAACAGCAAAGAAAAAGATATGTTGGCTGCTTCATTTCCTACATTGTTCTTTAAATCTATGCATGAGATCAAATATTAGAAATCAACTTAACAGTTTCTGTTTATGGATTTTCTGCAGCGCTCTTTTGCAATATCACTTCAGACTAGCATCCATGTGGACTATTATGGAAAGCACACACTAAATTATAAGATAGCTAGTAACTTCCAAACTATTCAGACACAAAGCTTTTAATGAAGATTTCAGTTTAATATGAAGTTGTACATAATGGATTCAAAGTTACCACAAGGCCTATTACCTCTGCTCACTGGTGTACCCCAAATGTTAACAGAGGAAATATATCTGGGCAATCTATAGGGTTTTTTTAGATAAAATCTCATTTCATGAGGGCTAGCAACAGATCTCTTTGATTTATCAGAAATTTCCATTCCAGAATCACGGATAGTAGAGGCTGGTTCCCCCTACACACCAATATCGAGTAAATGCTGTTTCCATTAAATTCTTCAGAAGGATTAAAACATGTTATCAGCAATTACACCATATAGATCACATGACTGAAGATCAGCATCAAAACAAAACAGATCCATTTAAAGACAACTTTATTCTAAAGTCTCATTCATGCCAACTCAGTCAACTCCCATAGTGTTTAGTAGGAAACAAATCAGCATTCTGATCTGCACTGGATCCAGATTATGAGACTCCCCAGTGAGCATCGCCGACTAAGCAAAATGATCGTACAACAATGAACCGCGCTGAAACTGTCTAAGCCAGGCATCTGCAGGTTTTGGAAGATGTCCAAGGTTAGCCCATCCTCATTTTTGTATTCTCCCTCACCAGCCACACTGACTGACAAGACTCCATTGCATTACTGTCTAATCTGCCAGAGGGTCATGATCAGTTGAAGTCAAACATTGAAAATATTTCTTAATGTTCTTTAACATTGCTATAGATCAGAAAAATATATGGCCAAATCAAAAAGTTACCATTGCTCTTTAGTTAAGTCCTAGGAGATATTCTTATCAGACAAGCAATCATAGCAACTCCGGCTGGTATGTCTAAGGAGAGTCATATTTGATATCACGGGGCAGAAGACGCTTTAAGATGCTTGGATGGATAGATGCATAAAGGTGAACTAGTGTGTGCTGATTCCTAATGCACAAGTATCTTTCTGTACACCATACAACAACTAAGGGAATACCTACACTTGAAAGTTAATTCAGGTTCAAGTGAGGCATGAATTTAAAGTGCAATAAGTATTCCTGTCCATGTGTAGACAAACCTTAACCAAATCAATAACATGCATTTAGCTCCCTAAACAGGAACCAGAAATCATGCACAGAGGAAAACCACCAGATTTAACAGAAGAGAGAAAAAATGTTAACGCTGCCACAAGTTTAACTCTGAATTTTGTTGTTTAAGGCAATCTGTGATGTCTACTGTCAGTGTGGCATTTCAAAGGAGATCCTCAGTTATTAATACCCGAGATATTTCAGGATTTTGAAACTTCTGATCCTACATAAGCCTATTTTTCAATTTTAAAAATGTAGTTATTGCTTTACTATCACCATAAGATATTCCTCAACCAAGGCCAACATAATATTGCTACTACCCAACAAAAAGTCCAGTCAGCTGAAAGATTGTGACACAGGAGGTGTTATTCTGCTGTTAGTATACTAGCACAGAGGTCATAGCTTGCTACCGTTAAGGTTTCATAACAACTGCCATTATAAGCTTGTGGTCTCAGCCAATCAAGTTTCTACTTCTGTCTCGCAGACAACAGTTTCCCCAGGAACTTCCCATTCTGCAACCCAAACCATCCCTACATGCATCTGAAGAAGTGGACATTCACTCACGAAAGCTTATGTTCCAATATGCCTGTTAGTCTATAAGGTGCCACAGGAGACTCTGCCGCTTTTACATCCCTACAGAGTCACACTGAGTTAAGGACTCATGAGGCAAGATCCCACTTCTGGTTTAGGGCCCCTGCCTCTGCCCCAAAGTGATTTTTGGGGGGAGAAAGCAGCAAACAATTAACTGCTTTTGAGCAGAAGGAGGTTGAAGTGTGAAGAGGGATATACTTTCTATTATTATAAAAAAGTCTCTAATCACTTTTGAACAGCCCAACACTGAAATATTTAGGGGTTGAAAGGTGAAGTCTGGCACGGAAAAGCCCCTACTGGGAACAGAAACTTACCTTGTTCTAGAAAAAAAGTTTTGATTTGATCAAGTTATGAGTCATTAAAAAAAAATCACATAACATGCAAATTTCCCCCTAAGATCAAAGAAACTGTAATTAATTGCATATGAGAAATAGAATACAATTATGTAATTGAGATTACTACAGTTGTATATTCAAAAGGGCATTGGTTAAAGTTATGCACCTAACCTTATCTTTGGCATTTCCTCATTTCTGAGAGCTTACCACGAGATCACACACTTCTGGCTTGTCTATATGAACACAGTTTGCAGCAAGCTGGGGTGTAACTCTACCCCACACTAGCCTGCCATGTACTAAGTGCCCACTAAGTGATACCATTCAATCTACTCCCATTTCAAAATGGGGTAAATCAAAGCACACTACAGATTTTTTTAATATAACAGTAGGCTCCACACAGACATTTAGTGCATTGCACACTAGCACAGCTTGCTGCAAACTAAGCATTTGTACAGAGAAGCCCTTTACAGATTGTGTAGGCTGAGCTTATTGCACACACCAAGGGCTCCTTGCATTTCTCCTCCCTTGTTCCCTGTGCATCTCCCATTGCACTTTATTTCAGGGACTCCCTGCAACTTCCCCTACTTCATTCCCAATTCTTCCACAGAAGCCAAGGACTCTGAACCCCTCCCCCACATGCCAGGATCTCATATTACCTCCCTCTCCATTTGAGGGGCTGTGTGCACATCCCCACTGCATCCTTCTCCCCATCACCATCATTCTTTCTATCTGGGAGATAAGTCATTCAGAGTGTCAACATGTTAAATTATTGGGAGGATGGAAACATATGAGATACGAAACTATGGCTGAAAAGCATTATTGGGTGACGTCAGCCACTTCTTTGATCTTCAGAACAACTGCAGAACCAATAGCTGTGGTTCTGCTAAACAGATGGCAGGGCTCCCTGTGTCTCCTATTTTTCCCCTTTCGGTTTTCCAATTTCCCGCCAAATCAATAGGGTTCTGTCCATTGATGCCTACAGCACTCCCTGAAATTCTGGAATTGATCAGGTGCAGCATGAAAGGGTTACTCAACTTGTGCAGTAATTGTGGTTCTTCGAAGTGTGTCCCCCTATCAGTGCTCCACTGTAGGTGTATCCATGTCCCCGCACCTCCATCGGAGATTTTGGGTAGCAGTGTCTGTTTGGCCTACACATGCACTCACTCCGTCTCATGCTCTGCCTCGCGGCTATCTAGAGCTGCATGGGTAAACTGCCCTCAATTCCTTCTCTACTGCAGAGCTCATTGGTAAAAACTCCAGAGTAAAGGAGAGGGTGGTTAGTAGAGCACCCATACCAGGACACATCCCGAAGAGCCACAATTAGTGAACAAGGTGAATAAACTTCTCTTCCATGTTTGGGAATGTTTTTGATGAAGACTATGGAAGTGGAAACATCTCGTGGAATGAATTTGAACTCCAGATGGAAGAGCCCCTATTTCTCTGATCCTTTGAGCAAAGTGATGGCTACTAAGAATACTGTTTTCATAGACAGATGTGTAAGCAACCATGTGGCCATGAGTTCAAGAGGAAGCCTTGTGAGGCACCTGAGGAGAAAGTTAAGATCCCATGTTGATGCAGGATGTCTGATTTGTGGGAAGAGGTTATGCATACCCTTGAGGAATCTTTTCATAGTAGGATGAGCAAATATGGAGTAGCTGTCTATCTTACGATGGAAGGCTGTTATGGCTGTGAGATGCACCTGTTCTGAATTTAGAGATCATCCTGATATGATGGGTAACATGTTTTGAGTAACACCAGAATTGGAATTTTTTCCATTTTTGAATATACATGTGACAAGTCATTATTTTTCTGCTATATAAAATAGCACCTCTTTCACATCCGCTGAACAAGACACTCTATGCTTTCAAACGATCAAGGAGCCAGGCCTTGAGTGGAAGAACCTGAATGTTGGGGTGATGGATCTGTCCAGCATCCTGAGAAAGGACGTGAGGAAGGGGCTAAAGAGTGATTGGCAGGCAGATCACTAACAGAGTAAAGTATGGGAACTATGTTTGTCTTGGCCTGTGGGAACTCTGAGAATAACCACTGCTCTCTCTTATCTTGAGCATGACCTTCAACATTAGAGGAACTGAAGGAAAGGCATAAAGGAGATCTGTGTTCCAGTAAAAGAAAGGTGTCTCCAAGAGAATGACGATCCAATCTGGCTCTGGAGCAGAACAGAGCATTTCCTGGTTTTGGCTGTGGCAAATAAGTCTATTTCTGGGAGTCCCCAATGGGGAAATATGCTGTGGAGAATAGCATGATCTACTTCCCATTCTGTGTTCCAGAGAAAAATTCCTGCTGTGGTGTTCTGTATGCCTGAAAGGTAGGCTGCTGCTATGCTGAATGCACCAAATTTCACAGTTTCATTGCCTTGGCACAAAGGGAAGATGATTCTAGTGCTCTCCCTAGAGATTTATGTAAAACATACATGCTATGTTGTCTATCATAATCTTTGTGTTTGCCTTTGATTAGCGATAGGAAATGTGAACAGGCATTCCTTACCACTCTGAACTCTACCAGGTTGCTATGCAGTGGGAATTTGAAGGGAGACAATTTGCCTTGAACCATATTCATAGATTCATAGATATTTAGGTCAGAAGGGACCATTATGATCATCTAGTCTGACCTCCTGCACAACGCAGGCCACAGAATTTCACCCACCACTCCTACAAAAAACCCTCACACCTATATCTGTGCTACTGAAGTCCTCAAATCGTAGTTTAAAGACTTCAAGGAGCAGAGAATCCTCCAGCAAGTGATCCGTGCCCCATGCTACAGAGGAAGGCGAAAAACCTCCACGGCCTCTTCCTATCTGCCCTGGAGGAAAATTCCTTCCCGACCCCAAATATGGCGATCAGCTAAACCCTGAGCATATGGGCAAGATTCATCAGCCAGATACTACAGAATCTTAGGCCTGGGTAACTCGGATCTCACCCTATCTAATAGCCCATCACAGGCCATTGGGCCTATTTACCATGAATATTTAATTACCAAAACCATGTTATCCCATCATACCATCTCCTCCATAAACTTATCGAGTTTAATCTTAAAGCCAGATAGATCTTTTGCCCCCACTGCTTCCCTTGGAAGGCTATTCCAAAACTTCACTCCTCTGATGGTTTAAAACCTTCATCTAATTTCTAGTCTAAATTTCCTAGTGGCCAGTTTATATCCATTTGTTCTTGTGTCCACATTGGTACTGAGCTTAAATAATTCCTCTCCCTCTCTGGTATTTATCCCTCTGATATATTTACAGAGAGCAATCATATGGTTGTCTTGATTAACTCCCCAGCCCACCAGAGATGCATCTGTTGTCAGTATGAAAGTCGGAGGTGATTGAGTGAAGGGAACCACTGCACAGACATTCTGCGGATCTTTCCAGTATTTCAGAGAATTTTTGACGGTCAAGGACATCAACAGCAGTTTGCTCAATCTGTCCGTATTTGGTGCGTAAACCATTTTGAGACATGCTCGAAGGCAACGCATGTTGAGTCTTGTATGACTTATTACAAAGGTGCTTGCAGCCATATGTCCCAGTAGCTGAAGGCAATTTCTGGCTGAGGTCTGGGGCCTGGCCTGGATTGTGTAGATTAAGTTAGTTAAGGTGTTGAACCTGCGTAAGGGGAGGAAGACATTGGCCTTTACTGCATCTAAACAGGCACCTATGAATTCTAGATGTACTGGCAGTAGTCAAGTCATTTAGTTGCAGTCCCAGCTGCATGAATACATCAATAGTTTTTTTGCATGGCTGACAGGGCGTCAAAGGATAGTGACTTGAGTAGACAGTCATCTAGATGTGGAAATATAATTCCTAGTTTGCAAGATGAGCTGCTACCACAAAAGGATCTTCAAGAACACTCTGGGTGCAGATGATTGGCCAAATGGAAGTACCTTGTATTGAAAATGGTGAATCTTAGAAAACTCCTGTGGAATGGTTGGATCACGATAGGAAAATAAGCATTTTGTAGGTCAAGGGCTGAGAACAAGCCTTCGTGGTCCAGTGATGGAATTATTGGGGCTAACAACCAACTTGAATCCTTGTGTCTTTACGTATCTGTTGAGTGATCTCAGATCCAGAATGGGTCTCCATTTGCTGTTCTTTTTCAATATCAGGAAGTATTTGGAACAGAAACCCTTCCCTCTGTGTTGATTGGGAACTGCTTCTATAGCACCCAGGTTTAGGAGATGCTTGATCTCCTGATGTAACAGGTGTTCGGGAGAAGGGTCACTGAGAAGAGGTATGGGGAAGGAAAGAAAAGTGGATTGAATAAGCATTGGAGAGGATTTCTAGTGCCCACTTGTCTGTTATACGTTTCCAGTTTTGTCAAAAAAGAACAAGGTGGTTTCTGAAAGGATGTAGATGATCCAAGTTTTGCAGCAAGCAATTGTGACAGTGGGTAGCTCAGGACCTCGACCAATGCATCAAAATTGGTGTTTTGGTGTTGAGGGTTGTGAAGTTGAGGTTTGGGGCTCTGTCAGTCTTCATTTTTGTATTAGTTGCCTTTTCCACTGGGGTTCATAGTGTCTCTGGGATGGAGGGAATTGAGCAGATTGGGATCTTTGTGATTTCTGAGATTTGCTGTATCTCCTTTTCTGTGCAAGTGTATAAATCCCCAGAGAACACAACGTGACTTGAGTCTTTTAGTGTATGGAAGGATTTGTCTGTTTTTTTCCACAAACAGTTTGGATCCTTCGACTGGAAGGTCCTCCACAGTAGTTTGGATTTCTCTTGGGAGACCAGAAACGTGAAGCCATAGAAATACAGAATATCAGGGTTGGAAGGCACCTCAGGAGGTCATCTAGTCCAACCCCCTGCTCAAAGCAGGACCAATCCCCAATTTTTGCCCCACATCCCTAAATGACTCCCTCAAGGATTGAACTCACAACCCTGGGTTTAGCAGGCCAATGCTCAAACCACTGAGCTATCCCTCCCCCTCAAAGAAGCTCTCCTCATTACTATTGCTGTTGATATGGAACAGGCAGCTCTGTCAGCAGTATCTAACAAAGTCTGCAATGATGTCCTCACATGAAGCTGACCCTCAGTGATAGTGGCTTAGTACTTCTTTCTCTGATCATTTGGGAGATGTTCAATAAAGGCATTGAGCTTTGAGTAATTGACATGATTATATTTCGCCCTAAGAGCTCCATAATTAGCAATCCTAAATTGTAGGGTTGCCGATAAGTATGATCTCCTGCCAAATAGTCCAGTCGTTTCCAGTCCTTGTTGTTTGGTGTTGATTTAGCGTTGTCTGTCTGCCCCATTTATTTACAGTATCTACAACAAAGGAATTTGGGGATGGATGGGAAAATAAAAAAAGGCCACATCCTTAAAGAGGACATAATATTTTATCTGCCCTTTTGTGTGTGGGCGGTATTGTGGCTGGTGTTTGCCAGATGTTTTTTGCTGGGTGTTGAAGGGCCTTGTTGATAGGAAGTGCAGGATGTCAAGCAGCTTGTGTTGTGACTCCTTCATTTCTTCAAGGGGGACATGAAGTGAGTCCACTAGTCTCTTGGTAAGGTCCTGGAATTGTTTGAAGTCATCTGCAATGGTTGGTGGAGGAGACAGAACGGCTTAGTCAGGAGAGGTTGAGGAGATGTTTGTTGCTAGAGTAATCGCCTTGTCCAGTCTTGCTTCCTGTTCCTCAACAGTCTTCTCTTGAGGATCAGGGGATTTAGAAAGGGAAGCTGAGGGAGATGGGTGTCTCTCACCAGGATACAGGAAGACTGAGATCCAAGAGAACTGGTGTCTGTAGGTTGCCTATCGGTCCCAGTACAGTCGCTGGGGTGGTGCAAAGGGCACAGGTGGTGTTACCTAAGCATGTCCATACCAAGAGGGTGGGCCTTGTCTCTCATGGCAGTACTGTGTCTCTGTGACTGTTTCTAGGTGACTAGTCCCTTGACATTGCCCTGGGGAGCTCTCCACTGAGACTAAATATATGTCATTGTCATCCTCCTCTTCTTTGTTGCTCGATAGAGGTAGAGCAGTTAAGGATGAGGATGGTGATTGTCTTGGTACCATGGGGAATTTAGGGAACCAAGATGTTGGAACTGAGTAATGGGGTTTCTGGCATTTCTGAGACCAACAGGTCTTTGGAGAATGGAATTCCTAAAGTACCAAGGTACATCCTCATCAAGTTAGTCAATCTACAATGGAACTAACAAGGTTTATGATTTGCACATCTAGGGTTTCTGGAAGTGATGTGCCATTAGAAGCAAGGAGTAAAGTTGTTTTCTGAAATACTATGGGTGCAATTTGACAAAACGTTACCACCAGTAGCAACTTTACAGCATTACCTGTATTTCCTATTCCAACTAAAAGGACTACCATTTGACTTATTTTTGTTCCTCTTTCACACCCACATACCCATATGGCTCCCACTGCAGAAAGGCAGGAACCTACTATATTCAGCACATGGGGTTTTGACTAACTGTGAAAGTGGATTGCAGATTTGAAGGACTATAATATAGGAAATTAACAAAAAGATGCTTACTTTTTATATCTTAAATATTTAAGTATCCTTTGGATCACAGTGCTAGATATCTTGTAATAACCAACTAGTATGAGAGTAAACATTTTTAGGCACAAAGAAGGGAATGTACTATTATGACAAAAGAAAGTCAGACTATTTTGTAGTTGCAACATTAAAGGCATTTTGTTTTGTTTTGAATTTACACTGTAACAACTCTGCCCAGTGACACTTAAAGGCAACCGAGCTATAAGATCCTGAAATGTTCCAAGTACACTCACCTCTACATGATGGGCCGTGCTGATGCAGAGAGTTCAAAAATCATGAGATTTGACAAATTAGTGCTGAGTTATTTTTAATTTGCTTTCTGGTTTTTGAGCCTTTCATATGCATGTTTTCAAGTTTTTCTCCGCAACTATGAAGACTAGACCCTTTTTACCATCAGGTTTGCTGTTTGGGAAAAAAAATCGCATGTTGGCAATGCTGTAAATGGTGTGCAACACCTGTTAGAATCATATCCTTAGAGTTGTAGTGGAAACACAACTAAAGCGCATATACTATTACCTACTATTTACTTGTTAAGATGATGATTTCACAAGTACACTGCTACAAATTTAAAATGTACGATCTGTAGTTTTACAAATTCTTATGATCCAGCACTGGACATTATTTTAACATCATACAATACGTATAGGCCAGCTGGCATTCATCAAGCCTTACACCGTGATTTTTAGAATGCAGAAGACCCTACACACCCCAATCAGGGATAGACGCCTGTGGTAGTCATAACACACAATAAAAAAATGGTTCCTGGCCTGAAGAGCTTGCAATCCAAGCATAGGATAAGATCACAAGTGGATATAACAAGACAGAATAGTAAAATTAGCTGTAGTCTCTATTGCATTCTTTGTACCATTTTCAGCCACTTTCTTTCATTCTGTATGCTTCAATACTTTAGGTCCACACATTTCTCTGATATTTACATTTTTTTCATCTTTAAATTATGATTCTACAGATCAACACAATACATTAATCTATCATCTTATGTTTACCTTTGTATGGTAATTACTGAACATTTGAATAAGTTCATTCAAAAGAAGCTTAGCTTCTTACTACAGTGTAACATTCGAAGGATCAATCTGTTGGTTATTGGTTTAAACTTACTTCTAAATTAAAAATGAATACTAAAGAAGGAATCATACCTATTTTCATGGGGGGGGGGGCGGGAGGGGAACAACCAAGAGTACTATGAACTTTTCAAGCTCCCTTAATTCAAAGCCACCGATAGTTCATTGATGTGGCTTGTAACAGATAAAGTGACTATAAGACTCCTTTAAGGATGATCTATGCCAATTTTGATTTAACAAATGGCCTTTCCACTATCACTGATCAGCTCTGTAAAGCCGTATCTTTGTACGCAACATGCAGCCATTTTTTGTTTTCATCTCTTCATATTCAGAAAACCTTCAGCATACTGAGAAGCTGTCTGCTTTTATGGATTTGAAAGAATAAATTGCCTTAAACAGATTTCGTACCTAGAATTCAACTTGCAAGCTACAAGTACAGAAAAGCCACAAACAGCAAGCTGGCCAATGCCTCATTTTTGTTAATTAGTATCATGGCAACCATGAATTCCACCTGCTTGTTGTCAGGGAATCATATTTTTTAAAAGGCACCACAACAAGTTCATATATTTTTGTTTCAGTAATGTGTACACTATAATTCATAGCAAAGTTCTATCATACTAAATTGTAGCGAAGGTAGTAAATTCAAGCCAGTGAAGCATTATATGGAAAGTAAATGGGAATCAAGTATGATACAGATCTGTTATCTAATACACCAAAACAAAAACGTGATTCTCTTTGATGAGATCTGATGAGTAGGGAGAGGGAAAACCAGAAGAAATCAAAACAACTACAGAACCTAGATTTGAAAGCAGTTTGCAACATGATGCATCAGTCTCAGGAGTTTACCTTGAGAAGGACAACAAAGATTTAATTCAGTGGGGTCTACAGAAAACATTTGAAAATTATTCTTAAAAAAAAAAAAAAAAGAAAAGACAAATTAAATTTGTTCCTAAGATAGGTAATATACAGAAGCTACCAATGTTTACATACAGCTATGGTACAAGAAGTTGGTACCATAAATACATTTCCTAATAGGAAAAAGACAGTTTCATATTTTGGAAATTAGCGATTAAATATTGAGTTGTAAAGTATCTAAGATTTTGTCTTTAAATTTTTTAGGGGAGTAGATACCTTGCCCTGCTGGCACCCAGAAAGACTTCTGCAGCAAACTGCTTCAATACTTTGTTAGCCCCATACTTCAAATCATTATGCCAAAAAGGCATTTCAGACCTGTGCCCAGAAGTATTACAGTTCCAGGTAAAATTTTTAGTCCAAAGAGGTTTTGATAAGCCTCTGAACTTTTGGATGCATATCCAACCCAAACGTTTGCCTCTCACTAACTGGTACTGGGCTAGAATGACTTTCATATATAGACTGTGTGAGCTAGATTTTCCAGGTTGCAGTGCTACATGGAAGTTCTGCTAATCTGTTTCTCCAAAAAGTTATTGTTTTTCTTCTTGGTAATCTTTCCAATCTATTGTAGAGGAATGAGAATTTATACACTTAGTTGCTCATCCTGATCACTGGAAGAGGACAATCAATGGGACAGGAGCAAAAAAAGTTTAAAAATATTGGGATCCAACTGTGACTTGCTGCCCTAATGTGGCACACCTCTTCCCTTTTCCCTCCACAATTGTGATACAGTACCAGAGGGGTAGTCGTGTTAGTCTGTAGCCACAAAAACAACGAGGAGTCTGGTGGCACCTTAAGGGTATGTCTACGCTACGAAATTATGTCGAATTTATAGAAGTTGATTTTTTAGAAAGCAAGTGTCCCCCCACTAAGCGCATTAAGTTGGCAGAGTGCATCCACAGCACTGAAGCTAGCGTCAACTTTCGGAGTGTTGCACCGTGGGTAGCTATCCCACAGTTCCCGCAGTCTCCGCCGCCCACTGGAATTCTGGGTTGAGCTCCCAGTGCCTGATGGGACAAAAACATTGTCGTGGGCGGTTTTGGGTACATGTCGTCAGTTGCCCTTACCTCCGTGAAAGCAATGGCAGACAATCTTTTTGCGCCTTTTTTCCGTGCAGGCGCCATACTGTTTTCAGCAGTCGGTGCAATAGGGCTGCAAACCGTTGTCATTGAACGACCGCTTCCGCTGCCACTCTGCTCTCCTGATGGTCTCGCAGGTCCTCTATATGACCATCATCATCCGCCGCTTCCGCTGCAACTCTGCTCGACTGCTCTTGTCTCGCCATACCACAGCAAGCATGCAGCCTGCTCCGCTGTTGTGTCCTGGCAGCAGACGGTGCAGTAGGTCTGTAAAACTGGTCATCCAACCACTGCTTCCCCTGCAACTCTGCTCTCCTGCAGACGCCATACCACGGCAAACATGGAGCCCGCTCAGATCACCACAGCAGTTATGAGCATTGTAAACACCTCGCACATTGTCATGCAGTATGTGCAGAACCAGAACCGGCAAAAGCAGGCGAGGAGGCGATGGCAGCACGGTGACGAGAATGAGGAGGACATGGACACAGACTTCTCTCAAAGCATGGGCCCCAGCAATTTGGCCATCCTGGTGGCAGTGGGGCAGACTCATGCCGTGGAACGCCGATTCTGGGCCCGGGAAACAAGCACAGACTGGTGGGACCGCATAGTATTGCAGGTCTGGGATGATTCCCAGTGGCTGCGAAACTTTTGCATGCGAAAGGGCACTTTCATGGAACTTTGTGACTTGCTTTCCCCTGCCCTGAAGCGCAAGAATACCAAGATGAGAGCAGCCCTCACAGTTTACAAGCGAGTGGCGATAGCCCTCTGGAAGCTTGCAACACCAGACAGCTACCGGTAAGTCTGGAATCAATTTTGAGTCGGCAAATCTACTGTAGGGACTGCTGTGATCCAAGTAGCCAACGCAATCACTGAGCTGCTGCTATCAAAGGTAGTGACTCTGGGGAAATGTGCAGGTCATAGTGGATGGCTTTGCTGCAATGGAATTCCCTAACTGTGGTGGGGCGACAGACGGAACCCATATCCCTATCTTGGCACCGGAGCACCAAGGCAGCGAGTATATAAACCGAAAGGGGTACTTTTCAATGGTGCTGCAAGCAATGGTGGATCACAAGGGACGTTTCACCAACATCAACGTGGGATGATCAGGAAAGGTACATGATGCTCGCATTCAGGAACTCCGGTATGTATGAACAGCTGCAGCAAGGGACTTACTTTCCAGACCAGAATATAACCGTTGGGGATGTTGAAATGCCTATAGTTATCCTTGGGGACCCAGCCTACCCCTTAATGCCATGGCTCATGAAGCCATACACAGGCACCCTGGACAGTAGGCAGGAGCTATTCAACTATAGGCTGAGCAAGTGCAGAATGGTGGTAGAATGTTCATTTAGATGTTTAAAAGCGCACTGTTGCAGTTTACTGACTCAGTTAGACCTCAGCGAAACCAATATTCCCATTGTTATTACTGCTTCCTGTGTGCTCCACAAGATCTGAGAGAGTAAGGGGGAGACGTTTATGTAGGGGTGGGAGGTTGAGGCAAATCGCCTGGCCGCTGATTACGACAGCCAGACACCAGGGCAATTAGAAGAGCACAGCAGGGCGCGCTGCGCATCAGAGAAGCTTTGAAAACCAGTTTCATGGCTGACCAGGCTACGGTGTGACAGTTCTGTTTGTTTCTCCTTGATGAAAACCCGCCCCCTTGGTTCACTCTACTTCCCTGTAAGCCAACCACCCTCCCCTCCCCCCTTCGATCACTGCTTTCAGAGGCAATAAAGTCATTATTGTTTCAAATTCAAGCATTCTGTATTAATTCGTCACACAAATAGGGGGATAACTGCCAAGGTAGCCCGGGAGGGGTGGGGGGAGGAGGGAAGCACCGGGTGGGGGAGGAGGAGAGGAGGGAAGGACAAGGCCACACTGCATTTCAAAAAACTTATTGAATGCCAGCCTTCTGTTGCTTGGGCAGTCCTCTGGGATGGAGTGGTTGCGTGCCTGAAGCCCCCCCCCATTGCGTTCTTGGGCGTCTGGGTGAGGAGGCTATGGAACTTGGGGAGGAGGGAGGTTGATTACACAGGGGCTGCAGTGACGCTCTGTACCTTTTCTGCACCTCAACCATACGCCAGAGCATATCAGTTTGATCCTCCAGTAGCCTCAGCATTGCATCCTGCCTCCTTTCATCATGCTGCCCCCACCTCTCCTGTTGCTCCAGCCATCTATCCTCGCATTCATTTTGTGCTTTCCTGTACTGTGACATTGTCTGCCTCCACACATTCTGCTGGGCTCTTTCAGTGCAGGAGGACTGAATGAGCTCAGAGAACATTTAATTGCGAGTGCGTTTTTTTCGCCTTCTTATCTGCGCTAGCCTCTGGGATGGAGATGCTAGTGGCAGCATTGAAACATTTGCAGCTGTGGGAGTAAAACTGAAAAAGACACATTGGTCATTTAAAAGGATGGGCTGATGTTTTTGGGTTAACGTGCAGCACAAACCCAACTAACCTCCCACCCCACCCAATTCTCTGGGATGATGGCTTCACCACTCCCCCCACTGCGTGGCTAACTACGGGGAATATTTCTTTTCAGCCACAGGCAAACAGCCCAGCAGGAACAGCCACCTCTGAATGTCCCCTGAATAAAATTCCCCTATTTCAACCAGGTGACCATGAATGATATCACTCTCTTGAGCATAACAGAGAGATAAAGAATGGATGTTGCTTGAATGCCAGCAAACACCGGGACCACACGCTGCCATGCTTTCTTATGCAATGATTCCAGACTACATGCTACTGGCCTGGCGTGGTAAAGCGTCCTACCATGGAGGACTCAATAAGGCTGCCCTCCTCAGAAACCTTTTGTAAAGGCTTTGGGAGTACCTTTAGGAGAGCTTCATTAAGATGTCCCTGGAGGATTTCCGCTCCATCCCCAGACACATTAATAGACTTTTCCAGTAGCTGTACCGGCTACGAATGCATCCCAAGTCTTCAGGGCAAATTAATCATTAAACACGCTTGCTTTTAAACCGTCTATTATATTTACAAAGGTACACTCACCACAGGTGCCTTTTCTGCTTTCAAGGTCCGGGAGCCCGGGTTGGGAGGGTATTGGCTCCAGGGTGATCAACAGTTCCTGGCTGTCAGGGAGAACAGTTTCTCCACTTGCCTGCTGTGCACTATCCTCCTCCTCATCTTCCTCGTCCCCAAAATCCTCATCCCTGTTGCATGAGACTCCCTTGCAGGAGTCCACATACAGGTGTGGGGTAGTTGTAGGGGCACCCCCTAGAATTGCATGCAGCTCATCATAGAAGCGGCATGTCTGGGGCTCTGACCCCGAGCGGACGGCTTGCCTGAGCTCCTTAAGTTTCACATGACACTGCTGCCAGTCCCTGTTATAGCCTCTGTCTTTCATGCCCTTGGAGATTTTTTCAAATATTTTGGCATTTCGTCTTTTGGAACAGAGTTCTGATAGCACAGATTCGTCTCCCCACACAGCAATCAGATCTCGTACCTCCAATTTGGTCCATGCTGGAGCTCTTTTGCGATTCTGGGACTCCATGGTCACCTGTGCTGATGAGATCTGCATGGTCACCTGTGCTGATCAGCTTGCCACACTGGCCAAGCAGGAAATGAAACTCAAAAGTTCGCGGGGCTTTTCCTGTCTACCTGGCCAGTGCATTTGAGTTGAGAGTTCTGTCCAGAGTGGTCACAATAGAGCACTCTGGGATAGCTCCCGGAGACCAATACCGTCAAATTGCGTCCACGCTACCCCAAATTCGACCCAGCGATGTCGATTTCAGCGCTATTCCCCTTGTCGGGGAGGAGTACAGAAATCGATTTTAAGAGCCCATTAAGTCGACAAAAATGGCTTTGTTGTTTGGACGGCTGCACGGTTAAATCGATCTAACGCTGCTAAATTCGACCTAAACTCGTAGTGTAGACCAAGACTAAGACCAAGACTTATTTGGGCATAAGCTTTCGTGGGTTAAAAAAACCACTTCTTCAGCTGTAACTGTTAGTCTTTAAGGTGCCATCAGACTCCTCATTGCTTTTATAAAATGTACTGGAATCCACAGAGTACTAATATAATTACACTTTAATTTAAAGCATAAATAAGAATCTGATGAAGAAAGTAAAGAGGAATATCAATCCAAACTGATAGATCTGAGCAGCAGACTATTACAGATCTAACCATAAGATTTTCATTAACAAAAGTATGACATTATATATTTTATTTCCCAAAAATGATTAGATGTTTTATCTGATGAACCAGACATTTTCCATTCTGGAATTGGAAGCACAATTTAGGAAAATAAATATTTGCAACAAAGTGTCAGATCTCCATTTGAGTGATTACAGCCTGATCCTTCTGAATATTCAGCTTTTGCAGGAAGACGGTAGACAATCTCTCATTTGTATGCTTAGGACACATAACTAAATTAATGTATCATTTTTTAAAAGAAAACAAAGTTGTCAAATCAAAATGTCTGTATTACTTACTTCTCAGAAGAGATACCAACACATACCAAATGTAGTTTTTGTTCTAAAAAAAAAAAGCAGTGACAGGTATGTCTTCAAAAATGCACATAAATTTGTACATGAAACTGTCAAAAATCCTACATTTGCACATTCCTTTAAAGTAGTTAAATATTTTCAGCAAGTTGACTTGTCAACTGACATCAGCAAGCCAGTTGTCGCTTTGCATCCATTTCACATTTAAATTCATAGATTAACTCTCCCTGTAAGGGGAAAAGCGCCTTTGGAAAAAGCCTACCACAAAGTAGCTTTTCATCAGTCTATTTCAATATGCCCTATGCCACATTCCTTCAACTTTTGTATTTTATTAGCCTTGAGATTCCAGTCTCAAGAAACCTAGTTGTGTTCAGCCATGCAGTTTAATCTTTAGAATATATTAAATTTTTAAAACCAGATTTAAAGCCTATATTTTGTTTTTAAAAGAGAAGTAAATATAGTACAGATAATTATTGGAATCTCTTTGTTTACCTGCTTCAGACAAGGAAGACTGAACACAATGCTTGGCCTTATTAACCAAAAACTTGCTAATTCTCCAGTGTCTTCCAGTAGTTTGACTACATACATTTCAGGGAATAAAGTTAAATGAATACATTGCTTTGGAGCCTTTACTTTTGGCACATTTTAATCATTACAGAAACACTTAGACTGTATTGATATTGATGTTAAAATTGTAAGTGGTTTTGTGTATCTCAGATTACATTTCCATAACAATTATATTAGCAATGAAATCAAAGTTCTCATAATCCTTTTAGAAAGTCAGAAATTAATTAAAAATAGATTTAAAAATATTTAAAATTGTTATACATAATTGGGAACATTATGCTGTAATTATTTCAATGCCTGAGGTGCACATGAGATTTCACAGAAATGTTGAGAGATAGTCCCTTGTTTGAACAGTTTACAATCCAACATGTTCTCAGAATATCATATCTTTCTCTAACTCTATTTTAAGTAAATAGCTACCTCACATGTTGGTCCAAGTTCTAAAAAAAGTCATAGTTACTTCTATATCATAAAGGTATGAAAAACAATTCAAGAAGGAAAACATTTCAGAAAGACTATCCTCAGAAAGTTGATATTACCATCCCATGATCAGGAAAAACCCATTCTTGATGATAAAAAACAAAACCAAACCTTAAACTGGACATTCAAAATTAACCTTTGCTAACCCATATCAAGAGAGATTAGAAAAATCACTTAACCTTTCACTCATTTTACGTTTTAGCATCCTGATCTATCATTTGTTCTGCACAGCCAATCCCTCCTCTTTTGGCCTAAGCAACTGATTGAATGAAGAAGCTATTACTTACTGACAGCCCACCTAGTCAAAGGACACACAAAACCAGGATTATGAGATTACAGAATGTTAGCAAAGAGCATTAAAAAACAACAACAAAAGAACATAAAAAAGGAACCTTGCTACTTTCTACACTTTATTATTAGTGTTTTATATACTGCATGGTAAAGTTAATTTTTCTTTTGATAAAAAAAATTTGAGCAAAATCAACTTGAACTTTAAGTAGGATTCAAATCAATATAGTAACCATCATGGGGTATGAACTGGAGAAAGAAGTGCTAAATCAAGATAAGTCTCTGTTTCATTTTACATAGCTCACTCCTGGGAGCAACAGAGGAAAGTACTAAGATATACAGAAGTGTGTGAAAATTTTATTGTGGGTAGAATGTCCCAACTAGCATTAGACACAAAAACCTGGGCATGTGACTAGTTCAGTTGCCGTGATGCAATGTGACTGGAAACAGACATACAACATAACTTTTGAAAAAGAGAGAGGACTGAGACACTCAAGGCCAGTCCTTGGGCTATTGCATAAAGAGCACTCAATTGCACGAGGTGCTGAAGAATACGTAAGTAGACATGATCCCGCCCATGAACATCTTACAATTAAAAATGACACAGAATATACGGCAGGAAGAGACCAAATCTGTACATACATATACTTTCTGGCTCTGTATTTGTACAAGACTGTCCCCAACTGCCACAAAAGCCTTTAGCCTAGCTATTAAACACTGACCAAAACCAAAGAACAATTGGGGCTGTCCAAAAGCTACAGAATGGGAAAAGGTCATGGCCAGAGTGGGGGAAGTATTTTTGAAGAAGCTACATATATAATACCTCTCCCCCATTCCTAATATAAGGCACATGTAGATTAAAGTTAAAATTTCCATCATCAGTCAGGGCTGATGTCATTAAGCACTTTAGCCTCATCTGATCTGACAATTTGTTTTTATTATTAAAATCTACCTCTTTATTCCAGGCCTGTCTTTCCATCCAAATTAAAATTTTGACCTCTATTACATCTCCATGTGGATATCTAATCAGCAGCTCAATCTCAACATGACTAAAACAGAGCTCTTAATCTTTCCTCGATCCCATCTCCTTTTTCAGTTATTTTGGACAACAGCACCATCCTGCCTGTCATTCAGGCCCACAACCCGAGAGTCATCTTCAACTTAGATCTCTCTCTCATTTCTAGACTATGTCTAAACTTTGCAGATTCTTTCTGCACAACACCTAAAATACATCATTTTCTACCCATCCACACAGCAAAAATTCATCCAGGCTCTCATCTTGCATCTCGATTACTAGAGTATCATTACAGTACTCTGGCCTTGACATATGCAGTCATGCCCTCTCATATCCATTCAGAATGCTGCTGCAACCATCATTCTCCTAGACCAGCGGTTCTCAAACTGTAGGCCGGGACCCCAAAGTGGGTCGCAACCCTGTTTTAATGGGGTTGCCAAGGCTGGCGTTAGACTTGTTGGGCCCCAGGGCCAAAGCCCAAGTCTCACTGCCCAGGCTTGAAGCTGAAGACAGAGGGCTTCAGCCCTGGTGGCAAGGCTCAGGTTCCAGGCCTCCCACCTGGGGCTGAAGCGCTAGGGCTTCAGCTTTGTACCCCCTCCCCCCTGTCCAGAGCAGCAAGGCTCAGGCTTCGGTTCCCCCGTCCTGGGGTTATGTAGTAATTTTCGTTGTCAGAAGGGAGTTGCGGTGCAATGAAGTTTGAGAACCCTCATCCTAACCTATTGCTTCGACCAGGTCACCCCTTTCTTTGATACAATAGAGAAGGGGGAGCCAGTGGAGAGATTCAGACATAAGCTACTTGTCTCCACTTCCAAGGCCCACGTGACCCTACCTTCATCTTGCATTCACTACTGACATGTTGATTCATGCCTCCCATCGACCAGTGCTGTCAGCCTCCACAGCCCACTTGTTAAATTTTTGAGCATGCACCTTTCTACTTTCTCCCACAGGTTCAAAGGCCAAAAGGAACCACTGTGATCACCTAGTCTGACCTCCTGTATAACAGGCCAGAGAACTGCCCCAAAATAATTCTTAGAGTATATCTTTTAGGAAAACTTACAATCTTGATTTAAAAATTGCCAGTGACGGAGAATCCACCATGACCCTTAGTAAACTGTAATCACCCTCGTTGTTAAAAAATGTATGCCTTATTTCCAGCCTGAATTTGTCTAGCTTCAAATTTCAGCTGTTGGATCTTGTTACACCTTTGTCTGCTAATTTGAAGGGCCCATTATCAAATATTTGTTCCCTGTGTAGGTACTTATAGACTGTAATCAAGTCACTCCTTAACCTTCTTTTTATTAAGCTAAATGGACTGAGTACCTTGAGGAGAACAGGAGTACTTGTGGCACCTCAGAGACTAACAAATTTATTAGAGCATAAGTTTTCGTGGGCTACAGCCCACTTCATCAGATGCACTGAATGGAACATATAGTAAGAAGCTATATATATATATACATACAGAGAAGGTGGAATTTGCCATACACACTGTAAGAGATTAACTAACTAAGATGAGCTATTATCAGCAGGAGAAAAAAAATTTTTGTAGTGATAATCAAGATGGCCCATTTAGACAGTTGACAAGAAGGTGTGAGGATACTTAACTTAGGGAAACAGATTCAATATAAATTTGTTAGTCTCTAAGGTGCCACAAGTACTCCTGTTCTTTTTGCGGATACAGACTAACATGGCTGCTACTCTGAAGACCTGAGTACCTTGAATCTATCACTATAAAGGCATGTTTTCTAATCCTTTAATCATTCTTGTGGCTCTTCTCGGAACCCTCTCCAATTCATCAACCATCTCCTTGAATCGTGGACACAGCTGGACACAGGACTCTAGCAGTGATCTGACCAATACCAAATACAGAGGTAAATAAACTCTATCCATCCAAGGATTGTGGTAGCCCTGGCCACAGTGTCACACTGGAAGCTCACATTCAGCTGATTATCCACCATGAATGCCCAAATCTTTTTAGAGTCCTTACTTAGAGTCCACCACCCTACAAGTATGGCCTACATTCTTTTGTTCCTAGATGTATACATTTACATCATGTTACATGCTTGTGCCCAGCTTACCAAGTGATCCTGATCACTCTATATCATTGAGCTGTCCTCTTCATTATTTATCACTCCTCCAATTTTTATGTCATCTGCTAACTCGATCAGTGATGATTTTGTTTTCTTCCGGGTCATCAATAAAAATGTTAAATAGCGTAGGGCCAACAATCTTGCAGGACCCCACTAGAAACACAACTGTTCCATAATCATTCCCCATTTACAATTACATTTTGAGATTTATCAGATAAGCAACTTTTAATCCATTTAAGGTCCGCCATGTTAATCTTATATTGTTCTAGTTTTTCAATCAGAGTGGCGTGCAATACATAAAATTTCTTCCAGAAGTTTAAATATATTACATCAACACTATTACCTTCATCAACCAATCTTGTAATTTCATTAAAAAAAATCAAGGTAGTTTGACAAGATCTATTTACTATACCCATGTTGATTAGCATTAATTATATTACTCTCCTTTTAATTCTGCCTCTCACACTTGAGAGAAGTTCCCTGTAATTATCCCCCTTCAGACTCCTCCTTTAAACTCTTTTGCGTGATGCTGACAAAACACTGACATCAGTCAGGCCACGGGTGTGCTGAGACCTCTGCCTATCAAGTAACCAATATTGTCTCACTGTTTCCTTATACTCCCCCGCATCCTTGTCTGTAGCCATCTGTTGTCTGTCTTATAATTAAGGAAAAGATTTGGTCATGGATTTCGTGACTATCAGATCTCTGTGACTTCTTCGGCTTCAGCCCCCCACGGTGGGGCTCGGGCTTTGTCTTCAGCCCCCCGTGACCATACCCTGATTCTGTACATTTATACTATGACTGCTCTGTGAATTTTGCATAATTTTACTGTGACAAAAATCATATACATAGTTATAATGGATTGTAAGCTCTTTGGAGCAAGGAATGTCTTTTTGCATTGTGTTTGTGCCGCACCTAGTACAATGGAGTCCTGGTCCAAGACTAGGAATCCTAAGCACTACAGTAACAAATTACTATTACTAATAATGATTTGACAATATTATTAAACTGTTCAGGAATACAAGAAATTGATTCCCTACAATGCTCGGTTCATATCACTATCTCCAATGTAAAGAAAGGATTTGTGTGAACATTTAGCACTTCCAGTAAAGTACCCCTTCAAAAATGTCCTTTATCTGTAGCTACTTCAGCAAACAAAATTAGAAATAGCTTTTCATAAAAGCATTGGTTCATGAGTTCAGCTGAGAACATAGGGAAATTGAAATATAAAGGGTTGTGGCCAAAAGGTAAAATTTGGACTGTATACCAACACACACCACCAGCACCGAGGAACTCCAGACCAATGAAGCATCCAAGTTGGGAACCATGGCTATAAGTGCCTTTTAAGGTACACCTTTTGGAGATCACATACTGTAACACACAAGAATCACGGCTGAGAGAGAGTTCTATAGAATGCAGGACTTAAAACAAAAAAAGAGATGAATAACTGACACCTCTATTTAGACCCTTCCCTACCAGAAAGCATAATTCCTGTTAGGTGGCCATCCGCAATGCAAAAATTCATTTTGTAACCGACAGAGAAAGCCAATCAGAATAATTTAGCATCATTCTCTCTATTTCGATCTCTGTTGGCAACTTCATTTCAGTCAATCCTTCCATAACTGCTAACTGACCGATTCAAGAAACATCAATGCCCATTCTGTAGAAGATCCCCCCTACTGGCCCTCAGTAGTGGGGGAGGAAGGGGCAAACCATTTTCACATATTACAGTAATACCAAACAAGTGGAACAAGATGCCTAGAACACAGTTTGTAACAGGTGTTACATATAATTCATCCCTCTGTGCACTAGAAGTCAAACCTTTGTCACATCCCGGAGAGGTGGTGGCAACACACTCACAGCTGGAAGGATTCGTTATCAAAAGAACAATTTCAAAGAGTAGGAGTACCTCAACACTTCCATCAGAACTGTAACTACAATCGTAACACACTAAAGCCTACTTAAACTACTTTAAAACGGTTTCTCAATGTTTTCACACTGTGCATAGTTATCTGTATATTTAAAAATTGTCTCCAGGCTCTCAAAAATAGACTAGAATCCTTAAAATAAGAATACATTTTCCAGGCTCTTTGCAGCAATTATTTATTATTTATTTTATTGATTCTAGTCACTGTGGAGGAAGCAGTTTAAGCATGGCTTGTGAACCTACAGATAATGCTACTTGGCTGTAAAAGGAAACAAGTACAAGAAGAATACTGTACCCTCCCTAGAAATACAGATAAAATAGGGGCTGGGAGAGATTAATACCAAACTATCCTGAAATGCAAGATATCTGGCTATAAATTCTTTAAACTAACTGCATGTAACTCTTGCTATACAGCGAGCTCAATTTGACTTGTGTGTACGACTCCCAATTCAGTCTGGTAGAATACTATTTAAAAGCCAGCGCATGCAAACAAGATGACTAAAATAGTATATATCGAACTTAAAATAATCTATTTGCAACTTGAGCTACATAATAACACTGTTACTTGCCCACAGTCTTTTTGGTAGCTGAAACAAAGTTTCCCCTTCCTAAGGGTCTGCCTTCAGACACTGTGGTCATAATGGTGACTTGTTCTATCTGTGGTAACAACCAATGGCTCCTCCAAATTGGAGCCTTAGATCCAACAATTGCTTGATAGGAAGCACTGTATAAATTGCCTCAGAACCTTTGCCTGGCCATCTGGCAACTCCATGGAAGGACAAAAGGGAAAACAGCTGCCTGTGAGGCAGAGGGACATCACTTAAGGTCCACTATAATGTTCTGCAGGTCCGAAACAGCTGAGATGTACCCTGCATCCATCCTCCCTGTGTTTGAGTCTAATCAACTCAGCCTAGCACTGCTGTATGCCAGATAAAGATACCTGAGTAACAAAGACTGGAGTCAAAAGATGTTCTTGAGAAGCCGAGTGAAGAGAGGTCTCCAAGGGAACGCCACAGCACTGAACTTCACAAAACACAGATTTCCGTATTTTTCAGTCGGCCACCTTCTGAAAGTAGTCATGTGATACTTCCCCATTTTTTCATGGTTTATATTTTTAATGCAAAATACTAAATTCAAAAGTAATCTCAGTTTAAAGAACTGCTTCCATGTAACCCTTGCATAGTTTTAACAAAACAGATGAAGGAAAAAGCCTTCTAAGGGCATCATCAATTACTTTAGTAAACAAAATACCGAATTCAAATGTGTGTCCTAAATTCATACCCTTTAGATACAAAAAAGGCACAATTTAAAATGATTAATTGGCATGTACACTGAGGCAAGAAGAGCTATATGCATTAGCACAATCACTGCATTGCCTTAAATATCATAGCAACTTCAACACCTTAGATTCAGATTTTGAACAATGACCACACACAACTTATCTACAGTAGTCCTATTACGTCTGAGCAAAATCCAGTGTCTGCTTTAATAGCTGAGAAAGTGTTAGGTTCTTTTACTTGTCTAGGTTGATCAGAATTAATAAATATCAAGTTAAGAATCCTTTTCGACTTACAATTTTAGTTTTACCCACCCCATCAATTCTGAGATAAGAGGCACTCATAATAAGCATTTATGGGAAGCAAATCAATTGCAAAACAAATCATGCGCTCATATTTCTTCAAATGTGGCAAGCAGAACTTCCCTTTACTCTCTGATTTGAAGTTCCTGAATCAGCAAAATATACAGTAAATTAATGTGTCCATTCTTCAGAAGGGGTGCAGAAGTAGTTGAAAATCTGAAGCAATTCCTTTGTTCCTTGCACATTCCTCAAACCCCAGTTCCCATTTAGAACATTAATGCTAAGTGACCTAAGGAACAATGTTCCTCTTGTATTTGGGTGAAATGAAAATGTTAGACAATGAAGTTTGAGTGTGCATTTTATCTGTTCATTTGATGCCATGGAAGTTGTCATTTTAAAGTATGCTGATAACCAAAATGCTTATGGGAACAAGGAACCTTCTACATCAATGTATTTGGTCTTAAGAGTCAACTGAGTCATGATCAAGTCACTTTATTGGGGGCATGGGGGGGAGGAAGACAATCAAGCTTTTTATTGTTTCCTATTTTCATTGTTTCCACATGCACAACATTGATATTTATTTCAGTTTCTGACTTCACTTTTAGAAATAAGAAAAGGAGTACTTGTGGCACCTTAGAGACTAACCAATTTATTTGAGCATAGGCTTTCGTGAGCTACAGCTAACTTCATTGGATGAATACTGTGAGCTGTGGCTCACGAAAGCTTATGCTCAAATAAATTGGTTAGTCTCTAAGGTGCCACAAGTACTCCTTTTCTTTTTGCGAATACAGACTAACACGGCTGTTACTCTGAAACTTTTAGAAATGATGCTATAAAATGCAAGAATACATTCATTCTAATTAAATTATTATATATAGAGATTAACAGCATTCAGTTGCTATAGATGAACCATTGTTAATATAATGGCAGAAGAGCCACATTTCTAAAACTAGGAAACATGGAGACCTTTTCCACTTCTGAACACAGAAACAAATTCTCACAACAAAGGTGGCAACTTCAAAAGTACTTTGCATTGGCCTAACTGCTCCCACTGAAGTTAGTGGGAGTTTTATCATTGACTTAACTGGGTAGAGAGTTGACCAATGCTGAGTGTTTCTGAAACCCCCAGTCTTAAGGTTTTCACTAAACCACACTGTATTACACATATCAACATCCAGGACTGGATTAACTGTAGGTCCTGGTCTACACTACATGATTAGGTTGATGCAAGGCAGCTTACATCGAACTAGCTGTGCATCAACCTGACTCCTGCAAATTTAAGAACAAGCTATCGAAATGTAATAAAAACCACGTATAAAAAGATTCCAGAGGACGCATTACAGTGTATTGATTTCAGCACAAAACAACACTAAAATAATTCATGGACAAGTTTTCAAAAGCATGGTCATCTTAGGAATGTAAATGCTTCAATATCATGCTTGTGACATTTGCACACGTATATGCATGTATACCCAAAGCTAGGATCACACAGAAGTGTGTGTACTTGAACGTTTGGCCCTCATTTTCTCTATAAAATTTAACATGTTGAAGTGTGTCATTTAAGTTCTTTAAATAATTTTTAAAGATAAGGCTACTGAATTTAAGTGATATGCAAAGACAAAGGATTGCATTCTTCTGCACTTCTGAATGATCTATAAGAAGGCCTGAACAGTTTGCTTCTGTCCACAAATCTCCTTCTGCTCCTTTTTATTTTATAAATATCAATTATCAAATCTAGCATTCCTAGAAGGATCCAAGAGCTGGATCTCAAGCCTCAACTCATTGAGGTGGGGATGCTTGAATATTTAACAAATCGTTTCCCCCAACTGTTTGTCAGCCTTTTTCAATTAAAAAAAATTAAAGCAAAAACAAAAAAAACCCCAATTTGACTAAAAATCCTTGCCCACCCAGCTGGTCAGGTTTCAACTGTTTAACCTCTTTTGGTGTTGGTCCCACTAGCTGTTCAGTCCTCTAGCAACTACAGGAAAGTAAAGATCTACTATTTTTAACAGAATAGAGAGAAATTTAATAAGTAATATTTAAAGTCTTCTCTGTACATCATGAACATGCAAAATATAAATAAAAATACCCCGCCTATCATTTTCCCCATTTTTGCAGATCATCTTTAAGTGCAACAAGCGTAATGTAACCTCTCTAAGAGTGCATACTGGTATTTTCTTGATGAAAATATTCTAAGTAGGGCTGTCGATTGTTAATCGTGGATTAACAAAAAAATTAATTGCGATTAATAGCACTGTTAAACAATAGACTACCAACTAAAATGTATTCAATATTTTGGATGTTTTTCTACATTTTTATATATATTGTATTCTGTGTTATAATTGAAATCAACGTGTATATTATTCTTGATTACAAATACTTGCACTGTGAGAGATAAAGAAATAATATTTTTCAATTCACCTCATACAAGTACTGTAGTGCAATCTGTGTCGTGAAAGTGCAACTTACACATGTAGATTTTTTTGGTTACATAACCGCACTCAAACACAAAACAATGTAAAACTTCAGAGCCTACAAGTCCACTCAGTCCTACTTCTTGTTCAGCCAATCGCTAAGACAAACAAGTTTGTTTACATTGACAGGAGATAATGCTGCCCTCTTCTTATTTACAATGTCAACAGAAAGTGAGAACAGACATTTGCATGGCACTTTTGTAGCTGGCATTGCAAGATATTTATGTGCCAGATATGCTAAACATTCATATGTCCCTTTGTGCTTCGGCCACCATTCCAGATGAAATGCTTATGACGCTCGTTAAAAGAAAAATGTGTTAATTAAATTTGTGACTGAACTCCTTGGGGGAGAATTTTATGTCCCCTGCTCTGTTTTACCCGCATTCTGCCATAAGTTTCATGTTATAGCAGTCTTGGATGATGACCCGGCACATGTTCATTTTAAGAACACTTTCACTGCAGATTTGACAAAACATAAAGAAAGAACCAATGAGAGATTTCGAAAGATAGCGAAAGCACTTGACCCAAGGTTTAAGAATCTGAAGTGCCTTCCAAATCTGAGAGGGATGAGGTATGGAGTATGCTTTCAAAAGTCTTAAAAGAGCAACACTCCAATGAGGAAACTACCGAACCTGAACCACCAAAAAAGAAAATCAACCTTCTGCTGGTGGCATCTGACTCAGATAATGAAAATGAACATTCGTCGGTCCACACTGCTTTGGATTGTTATCTATCAGAACCCGTCATCAGCATGGACGTATGTCTGCTGGAATGGTGTTTGAAGCATGAAGGAACATATGAATCTTTAGCGCATCTGCCAGGTAAATATCTTGCAACGCCAGCTACATGAGAACACTTGTTCTCATTTTCAGGTGACATTGTAACAAGAAGCGGGCAGCATTATCTCCTGCAAATGTAAACAAACTTGTTTGTCTGCGTGATTGGCTGAACAACAAGTAAGACTGAGTGGACTTGCAACCTCTAAAGTTTTACATCGTTTTGTTTTTGAATGTAGTTATTTTCTGTACATAATTCTACATTTGTAAGTTCAACTTTCATGATAAAGAGATTGCACTACAGTATTTGTATTAGGTGAATTGAAAAATACTATTTATTTTTGTTTGTTTTTTTACAGTGCAAATGCTTGTAAGCAAAAATATAAAGTGAGCACTGTACACTTTGTAGTTTGTGTTGTAATTGAAATATATTTGAAAACGTCAAAAGCATCCAAAAATATTTAAATAAATGGTGTTCTATTGTTTAAGTGCGATTAATTGCACAATTAATTTTTTTTAATCGCTTGACAGCCTTAGTTTTAAGTTGTTCTTAAAGACAGATATGTAAATTATTTTAAGTCAACAAAACTGAACTTTCCCATAAAAGTTTATTTTACATTTTGAACATCCACATGTGCTCAAGACATACACCCCTACTGACTGTTGATCTTAGACTCTATAGCAACAAGTGAACATTTGGTCTGAAGGAATGCAGACTATGTGGCTGGGTGAGGGGAAATAGTATCAACCACAAACCAGTTTGCTAATCAAAGGGTCCATTTGGTTGTTATTTAACCTTAAAACAAACAACAAACTAGTTGAAAGAGTAGTATTTGATATCCATAATTAACAATCTGCATTAGACACTCTGCAGCCAACTGTACAGACCCAAAAAACAACTTTGTTGGAAGTGAACTTCACAGTTTCTTTTGTTTTCTGAATAACAGATACAGCAGTATAACTTTTCCATACATGTGATATTTTACAGTTAAGATAAAGAGTTCTGCAATGAGCTAGCAATATTAATATGGCAATTATTTCCTGCCTAGTTAAAGTTTTGGTAGCAAGATTATTTTTTTAAATACACTTATTCTTGAAACTCCATCCCCATCTTCACCTATTTTTGACAGTTCCATACCACTTTCTCTTTGACAGCCATTTAGAAATCTATATACGTCACACAACATACCTTAAGGTGAAGTTAAAAATGCAGGCACATCAGTGATTTGACGGTATATTACCTTTCAAGAACTTTATTGTTGATAAAAATCCAAAAGTTAAAAATCCAGAAAACAAAGTTAGCAAGTTGTATGCCCGTGTGTTTTTTTAAGTGGTCTTAAGGCCTGCTGCCCAACAGACGAGCAAGGAACTCTGCTCCTCTCCAGCAGATCTTAGGAGCCTGGTGAGTGTGGGAATATCTATTTGGGCTGATGGCTACGAAGACTCCTATTAACCACCTTGTAAAGGAGAGTTCTGATGGTGCAGATCTGAAATCTACAGAAAGAACCCTACTCTCATGAATCTCTATAAGGTTCTAAAGTCTGAATACCCAAGAGTCTGCAATAAATGGGAAAATATGACAAGCAGGATGCTTGGGAGTCAGAACTACAGGTACTTTGCCAGGAAGGGATGGCAGACCACCAAGAGGGATATTAAAGTCTTAACTCGCATTCACCACCCCAGGTTTAAGTTAACATGAGTTCAACTATTAGGTACAGTATTGGTGCTGCAGACCCCAGAATCACTGCAGGCCAGATGGTCACTCATACATAAGGCTACGTTTTAGTCACGGGTATTATTAATAAAAGTCATGGACAGGTCATGGGCAGTAAACAAAAATTCACAGCCCGTGACCGGTCCATGACTTTTACTAAAAATACCCCTGACTAAAACTGGGGTGGGGTGGGTGGGTACTGCAGGTGCTTGGGACGAGGACACAACCCAGGGAAGCGCTGCGGGTGCAGGGGGGTGCAGCCCGGCGAAGCAGCGCGGGTGCTGGGGAGAGGGTGGGTGCTGAAGAGGGGGGTTGGTGGGACTGGATCAGGCTCCTTACCCAGCTCCTGGGAAGCAGCAGCCCCAGCTCCCTAGAGCTCCACGTGCTGCCTACGCTCCGCTCCAGCCCAGGCCCCGGTTCTGCAGTTCACATTGGTTGGGAACCATGGCCAATGGGAGCTGCAGGGGTAGTGCCTGGCTGCCAGCAGAGGCCGCATGTGGAGCTGAGGGAGAGGAGCCCCCACCCCCCCACAGGTAAGCAGCGGCCCCAACTCCCAGCCCTCCCACACCTAAACTCCTGCTGATGGGGAGTGTGTGTGTGAGTGTGTGTGGTGGGGGAGGGGAGGGGAAGGGGGGGAGATAGATAGAGAGGCATGAGACTGCCCCAGCAGCAGGCAGTGCGACTGACCTGCGGACTGCCCGAGCTGCTCAGGCGGCTCCTGGGCCAGCCACACAGGGCTGCTGCAGACGTCACAGAATCTGCGACTTCCGTGACAAACACAGAGCCTTACTCATACACAAATGCAGGCAAATGCATTTAAACATATGGTTAGTCCGTTATGGATTAAGTTTGGGCAGCAGTTATGGAATATAAAAAGGCATCTGAGGCATCACGTTTCAACCCCAAATTAGTTTTTGGTATAGCTATAAAACCATCAGAGAAATGAAACAAACTAATGATCCTAGAAGTGATAACACTAATAAATATTGCTGTAGTTCAAGAGCGTCTCTACACTGCAATCCAAGACCCATGACATGGCTGCGGCTGGCCCAAGTCAGCTAACTTGGACTCATAGGGCTTGGGCTGTGGGGCTACAGAATTACAGTGTAGAAATTTGGGCTTGGGCTGGAGACCGGGTTCTAAGTCCCAGCAAGGAGGGAGTGCCTCAGAGACAGGCTTCAGCTGAGCCTGACTGCCTACACTGCTATTTTTTGTCCCACAGCCCAAGCCCCATGAGCACCTGTCATCTGACTTGGGCTCTGAGACTCAGTGCCACGGGTTTTTCGTTGCAAAGTAGACATACCCCAAGTTGCCAGAGTCCTGAAATTCTGCAGTTGTTGTAAGAGGATTCAACCATTTAATGGTAGATGTTAGTTTATTTTTCCCCTTTGTTCAGTGTTGTCCACCATGACAGAATCAACATGCCATTCTTTACCTCAATTGTTATGACCTTTCCCCAAGATACATGAAGGTTACTTAATGAGCAAATTAACTGCTTAGGTATATGACAGCATTATGTTATGCTCCTGTGACCACCGTTAAAGATAGATGCTCTCTAATAAAGTAATGATTTACTTTCTGTACTTCCATAAGTTTAAGAATTTAATATAAGATATGATCAAAGAGGAGGTCAACAATGGCAGTCTTAAAACAGTCTGAGAGGCAAGAAATGTAGCTTATCTTGCCTCTCGTGAATTGATATGCTGCCTCCATAATTGCTGCTGGGAAAATTCAACACTTGGGGGGGAAAAAAAATCAAGAGCTTGGCTCAGAGCAGCTATCCAAGTTACCTGCCACTCTCACGCATTCAGATCCTCAGTTGCAATTCAAGGGACTCTCAGATGTCTTCAGACCAATCCTCTTATTGGGAAAGCAGTATCTTTCACTGACATGCCAGAACTATTCAATTCGAAAGGCACTGACCAGAACAACAGATTTGAAGATGTTTACTAAAGGAATACAAACTATTCTTGATATTATAACAAGTGATCATTGTATTTTCTCTTTAATTAGCCCCTGCATACTACAGCTAATGGTTGCTGTCAGATTCCTGCATTGATTCAAGATAGGCAGGCTTTCCAGTCAGCAAGGCTCTAGGAAGCAAATGTGGAAATTTATGTTTTGGACTAAGAAAAAAATGTCCGTAAAGAAACCAAGTTGAATGCAACAATACTACGATATTTTTAATTTGATTAAGACACTGACCACGACAGGACCATCAAGGCCAAGAACTAAAGGGGATGCAGGAAGCAGGGGATCTTTCATCTTTGACTCCGAGGCTTCATCTACACTAGATTAAGAGTGGGAGAGTTTTAGAGTTGGTAGCACTAATAAAAGGTTTTCAGACTTTAAAGGGGCCCAATTTTTCAAAAGAGCTGGACATCCTCGCTCTGAAAATCAGGACTCAGATGTCTCAAATTAGGCAGCTCTCAAAATGAGGCACTCAATAACTAGTCATTTTAAAAGTCCTGGTCCCAGCGTAACTAGGATGCAGGATTTCTAACCAGTGTCATCCAGCTGTACAGATGCTGGATCAATGGAAAGTCCTAATGCAGATGCTCCTTTATGGAAGTCATCTTTCCAAACAGGAAAGTAGATGCTGTCCCTCCTATATTATTTCTTTTCCTGCCCTGCAAAACCCATCTTGTCTTCCACTTGTTTGGGGGCAGAGGCATCCATAGGCATCGTTCCCTCATGGTTGATCCAGCAACTCCCATAACATGGCACCTATTCTGCTCTGTCTGACTGAACAGGAAAGAGCCATAATTGGTGCTTTAATCTCTCTGGCAAGGCTGCTTTCTCTGCTCTGCCCTTGGCTGGCTGTATGACAGCAAGCCAAGACATCTCATGGAGTGCACAAGAGCTGTGATCTGCACTTATGTAAGACAATTGATTTTACATCAGTCATAAAATATGCCAACCTTGACCAAGGCAATTCCGCATCTACCCCAAATTAACACCCTCACTTTTCACCGGGACATAAAATACATGAGCAGAAGAGGTACCTTCCTATATTTCCCCTGCACTGAGAGGAAAATAGCCCCTATGCAGTGCCATACTTTTCCTAACAAAGTATTTATTTTGTTACATATAAAAGAGGAAAGCCCGCTACTCATTCTGATCTGAAATGTAACAACACACTTCTTTCCAGCGCCATGGACTCAAGTATTCCAGTATCTACTTCAATGGTAGCTAGTATCTGAGACCAGGGCGTTATCAGACTCTTAGGCCTGGTCTACATTACGAGTTTAGGTCGAATTTAGCAGTGTTTTCTCGATTTAAACCTGTACCCGTCCATACAATGAAGCCCTTTTTTCGAAGTAAAGGGCTCTTAAAATTGATTTCTTTACTCCACCCCCGATGAGGGGATTAGCGCTGAAATCAGCCTTGCCGGGTCGAATTTGGGGTACTGTGGATGCAATTCGACGGTATTGGCCTCCGAGAACTATCCCAGAACGCTCAGTTGTGACCGCTCTGGATAGCACTCTCAACTCAGATGCACTAGCCAGGTATACAGGAAAAGGCCTGCGAACTTTTGAATCTCATTTCCTGTTTGGCCAGCGTGGTGAGCTCACCTGCACAGGTCACCATGCAGAGCTCATCATCACAGGAGATCATGCAGTCCCAGAATCGCTGAAGAGCTCCAGCATGGACCGAATGGGAGGTACAGGATCTGATCGCTGTATGGGGAGATGAATCCGTGCTGGCAAAACTCCGCTCGAAAAGACGAAATGCCAAAATATTTGAAAAAAATCTCCAGTGGCATGAAGGGCAGAGGCTATAACTGGGATCCGCAGCAGCGCTGCGTGAAAATTAAGGAGCTCAGGCAAGCCTACCAAAAAACCAGAGAGGCAAACGGCCGCTTTGGTTTAGAGCCCCAGACATGCCGCTTCTATGATGAGCTGCATGCCATTCTAGGGGGTGCAGCCACCACTACCCAATCCTGTGCTTTGACTCTGTCCAAGGAGTGGGAGGCAACACGGAAGTGGGTTTTGGGGGCGAGGAAGATGAGGAGGAGGAGGAGGTTGTAGATAGGTCACAGCAAGGAGGTGGAGAAACCAGTTTCCCCAACAGCCAGGATCTGTTTCTCACCCTGGACCTAGACCCAGTACCCCCCGAACCCACCCAAGGTGGGCTCCCGGATCCTGAAGGTGGAGAAGGGACCTCTGGTGAGTGTACCTTTTTAAATAGTATACATGGTTTAAAAGCAAGCGCGTTTAATGATTAATTTGCCCTAACATTCGCAGCCAGTACAGCTACAGGAAAAGCCTGTTAACATGTCTGGGGATGGAACAGAAATCCTCCAGGGACATCTCCATAAAGCTCTCCTGGATGTACTCCCAAAGCCTTTGCAAAAGGTTTCTGGGGAGGGCAGCCTTATTCCGTCCTCCATGGTAGGACACTTTACCATGCCAGGCCAGTAGCACGTAGTCAGGCCAGTAGCACGTAGTCGGGAATCACTGCAGAACAAAGCATGGCAGCGTATGGTCCCAGTGTTTACTGGCATTCAAACAACATCCGTTCTTTATCCCTCTGTGTTACCCTCAGGAGAGTGATATCATTCATGGTCACCTGGTTGAAATAGGGTGGTTTTAGTAACCGGACATTCAGAGGTGCCTGTTCCTGCTGGGCTGTTTGCCTGTGGCTGAACAGAAATCTCCTCCGCTGTTAGCCACGCGGTGGGGGGAGGGGTGAAGACATCATCCCAGAAAATGGGGGGGGGGGGGGGGGTTAGTTGAGTTTCTGCTGCATGTGAACCCAGAAACTGCACCCCCTTCTTTTAAATTGCCAACCCATTTTTAATGGCCAACCCAACGGCTACTTCGTATGGGAAATGAGGGCGCTACTGTTTGAAACTATTCCCACATGTTATGAAGGTTAAAGAAGCCAAAAAACTGCGGCTTACCATGGCTGCCTGCAAGCCGAATTCTGTTGCCCGGCCCTGTGCAAGTGATCTCTCACACCAAACTGGCATACCCTTAATAAGAGGCAAAATGCGACCTTGTAATGAAAGCACATGTGCTATGTAATGTTAACAGCAAGGTTTACCGTGAAAGAGTGTACCCATTGTTCTATAAAATGTGTCTTTTTAACTACCACTCTCCCTTTTTTTTGCCTCCACCAGCTGCATATGTTTCTTCTTCCCAGAGGTTGGCAGAGATTAGAAGGCGAAAAAAACACACTTGTGATGAAATGTTCTCTGACCTCATGCTGTCTTCCCACACTGACAGAGCACAGCAAAATACGTGGAGGCAGACAATCTCAGAGTGCAGGAAAACACAATATGACCGCAAGGAGACGTGGCGGGCTGAAGATGGTAGGTGGCGTCAGCTTGCTGAAAGAGGGCAGGAGTCAATGCTCAGGCTGCTAGAGGATCAAACTCATATGCTCCAGCATATGGCTGAGCTGTAGGAAAGGCAGCAGGAGCACAGACCACCGCTACAGCCCCTGTGTAACCAACCGCCCTCCTCCCCACGTTCCATAGTCTCCTAGCCCAGAAGCCCAAGAACGCGGTGGGGGGGGCCTCCGGCCACACAGCCACTCCACCCCAGAAGATTGCCCAAGCAACAGAAGGCTGGCATTCAATCAGTTTTGAAGTGCTGTGTGGCCTTGTCCTTCCCTCCTCCACCACCCCTCCGAGTGCTTCCCTCCTCCACCACCCCTCCCGGGCTACCTTGGCAGTTATAAGTAATGCATAAATATGAAGCAACAATGACTTTATTGCCTCTGCAAGCGGTGATTGAAGTGTGGAGGGGAGGGTGCTTGGCTTACAGGAAAGTAGAGTGAACCAGGGGTGGTGGTGGGGGGGGGGGGTTCCATCAAGGAGAAACAAACAGAACTGTCACACCGTAGCCTGGCCATTCCTGAAATTGATTTTCAAAGCTTCTCTGATGCGCTGCAGGCCCTCCTGTACTCTTCTAACTGCCCTGGTGTCTGGCTGCGCATAATCAGCGGCCAGGCGATTTGCCTCAACCTCCCACCCCTACATAAACGTCTCCCCCTTACTCTCACAGATAATGTGGAACGCACAGCAAGCACCAATAACAATGGGAATATTGGTTTCGCTGAGGTCTAAATGACTCAGTAAACTGCGCCAGTGTGCTTTTAAACACCCAAATGCACATTCTACCACCATTCTGCACTTGCTCAGCCTATAGTTGAACAGCTCCTCCCTACGGTCCAGGGTGCCTGTGTACGGCTTCATGAGCCATGGCATTAAGGGGTAGGCTGGGTCCCCAAGGATAACTATAGGTTTCAGAGTAACAGCCGTGTTAGTCTGTATTCGCAAAAAGAAAAGGAGTACTTGTGGCACCTTAGAGACTAACCAATTTATTTGAGCATGAGCTTTCGTGAGGATGCATACTGTGGAAACTGCAGAAGACATTATATGCACAGAGACCATGAAACAATACCTCCTCCCACCCCACTCTCCTGCTGATAATAGCTTATCGAAAGTGATCATCAAGTTGGGCCATTTCCAGCACAAATCCAGGTTTTCTCACCCTCCGCCCCCCCCCCGACACAAACTCACTCTCCTGCTGGTAATAGCCCAAATAGGCATTTCAATATCCCCAACACTTATTTTCTGGTCTGGAAAGTAAGTCCCTTGCTGCAGCTGTTCATACAGACTAGAGTTCCTGAATGCGAGCGTCATGTACCTTTCCCGGCCATCCCACATTGATGCTGGTGAAATGTCCCTTCTGATCCACCATTGCTTGCAGCACCATTGAAAAGTACCCCTTTCGGTTTATATACTCGCTGCCTTGGTGCTCCGGTGCCAAGATAGGGATATGGATTCCGTTTATCGCCCCACCACAGTTAGGGAATCCCATTGCAGCAAAGCCATCCACTATGACCTGCACATTTCCCCAGAGTCACTACCCTTGATAGCAGCAGCTCAGTGATTGCGTTGGCTACTTGGATCACAGCAGTCCCCACAGTAGATTTGCCCACGCCAAAATTGATTCCTGACTTACTGGTAGCTGTCTGGCGTTGCAAGATTCCAGAGGGCTATCGCCACTCACTTCTCAACTGTGAAAGCTGCTCTCATCTTGGTATTCTTGCGCTTCAGGGCAGGGGAAAGCAAGTCACAAAGTTCCATGAAAGTGCCCTTATGCTTGCGAAAGTTTCACAGCCACTGGGAATCATCCCAGACCTGCAACAGTCTGTGCTTGTTTCCCGGGCCCAGAATCGGCGTTCCCCTCCATGAACCTGCCCAATTGACACCACGATGTGCACACTGCAGGGGCCCGTACTTTATGAGAAGTCTATGTCCATGTCCTCATCACCCTTGTCACCGCGCTGCAGTCTCCTCCTTCTCGCCTGGTTTCGCTTTTCTTAGAATCATAGAATCATAGAATATCAGGGTTGGAAGGGACCTCAGGAGGTCATCTAGTCCAACCCCCTGCTCAAAGCAGGACCAATCCCCAATTAAATCATCCCAGCCAGGGCTTTGTCAAGCCTGACCTTAAAAACTTCTAAGGAAGGAGATTCTACCGATTTCCTAATATCCAACCTAAACTTCCCCCACTGCAACTGGAGACCATTACTCCTTGTCCTGTCCTCTTCTACCACTGAGAACAGTCTAGAACCATCCTCTCTGGAACCACCTCTCAGGTAGTTGAAAGTAGCTATCAAATCCCCCCTCATTCTTCTCTTCTGCAGACTAAACAATCCCAGTTCCCTCAGCCTCTCCTCATAAGTCATGTGTTCCAGACCCCTAATAATTTTTGTTGCTCTTCGCTGGACTCTCTCCAATTTCTCCACATCCTTCTTATAGTGTGGGGCCAAAACTGGACACAGTACTCCAGATGAGGCCTCACCAGTAGAGTCTGCAATTTTCTTGCAGATTATGGTTCTGCATATCCTGCTGGATAACGTGAGCAGTGTTTAGAGTACTCATAATTGCTGCAGTGATCTGAGTGGGCTCCATGTTCCCAGTGCTATGGCGTCTGTGCTGAAAAAAGGTGCAAAACGATTTTCTGCCGTTGCTCTGACGGAGGGAGGGGCGTCTGACAACATGGCTTACAAGATTGGCTTACAGGGAAGTAAAATCAACAAAGGGGCTGGCTTTGCATCAAGGAGAAATAGAATGGCCCCTCAAGGCCAGAACTCAAAATTCTGGGTTTAGCAGGCCGTTGATTTCACTGAGGGAGGGAGGGAGGGAAGGGGGAGAAAATGAATACAAAACAAATCTGGTCTATTTCTTGTTTTGATCCACTTCTTCTATCTTTATACATCTTATTCATCTGCAGACGGTGCAGTATGACTGCTGGCCAGCGTCATCTCCTCACTGCTCATTAGAAGACAGTGCAGTACGACTGCTGGCAGGACTGAATCACCATGAGACGAAACTTAAAAGGGAAATGACCTGGCTGAGTCACTCCCATGTTTGCCCAGGCGCCCTGACCGACCTCACAGAGGTCGGCTAAAAGAGCACCCTGGAGTACGGCGACGATGGCTACCAGTCACTGCTGCCAAAAGGCAATGAGCTGCTGCTGTGTAGCAATGCAGTACCGCGTCTGCCAGCACCCAGGAGACATACTGTGACGGTGAGTTGAGCAGGCTCCATGCTTGCCGTGGTATGGCATCTGCACGGGTAATCCAGGAAAAAAGATGTGGAACGATTGTCTGCCATTGCGTTCACGGAGGGAAGGTAGGGAGGGGGGGGCCTGATGATATGTACCCAGAACCACCCAGGACAATGTTTTTGCCCCATCAGGCATTGGGATTTCCACCCAGAATTCAAATGGTCAGCGGAGACTGCAGAAACTGTGGGATAGCTACCCACAGTGCAATGCTCTGGAAATCGACAGTTGCCTCAGTACTGTGGACGCACTCCGCCGACTAAATGAACTTAGAGCATTCGTGTGGGGACACACACAATTGACTGTATAAAAACGCTTTCTACAAAACCGACTTCTATAAATTCGACCTAATTTTGTCGTGTAGATCAGCTCTTAGAAGCCATACTGCAGATTTTGATCTTTAGAGACATTTCATATTTAAGGGTGACAATTCTGTTTTGTAGTTATACAAGAAAGCAGAATTCCAAGATACTATATTACCATTTTAGAGCATAACTACATACATTACTTAGAGTGACTGGAGACAGGAAGAAGCTCTGATGAATCCAGAAAGAAAGAAACCATTGTTCATTAAAAGAACCTAGAACCATTCATACAGCATATAAAACTATACTCTGAAGTTCACTTGTTACTCTTCGAAGTAAGAGTTGTTATTTTACACTCGAAAGTACATTCAGATATATTAGAATTAAAATCTAAGCACATAGTATAGCTAATTCAGCATTTTAATACCCAGATGCAAATTTTAACCTTGTAATTACTCAATGTACCATCAGGATACTGACTAAAGATGCAAATAAGTGAATTTCAGCAGGTATAGTCACGAAAGAGCAGTGCACTACACATTTCTAAGCAGTTGAAAAGGCAGAAATGTAAATCCATCAACTACTACATCAAAGCCAAAGAGCAAAAAAAGCACTTCTTCCTTCTCTAATTTGATACAATTAAGGATCGCTAGCGTAACAAAGCGCAACATGGTTCTAGTAGAGTTTCCTGAACATTCTATATAAGCCAAGTTAATGGAACTGGACTCACACTAGGAACAGAAACTATGCTTCTCTAAGCACTCCCACCTGGTCTCCTGAAGTCAAACTGATGGGGATCAATCTAAATGAGATCATTCAGAATGATGTCACCAACATAGTGCATGGTGGGGCATCACAACAAAACAAAATCATAGTGGCACCAATCTGCATAAGTTTTTTTTTTATTTTAAAAAATAGCATACTGTACAAATTTGCAAAGTTAAATATTTTGGAATTTTTTTGGTCAATATTAAACTTTGCAAGTTCTGTCCCATGCTTTTGGTTCCAAAAGGTGAGAACATCCACTTTAGTGGCTATACATTTTTCCTTTACAGAATGAACAAGGTGGCTTTTTTCTTATCTCCTGGAGAAATTGGATAATGTAGGGCAATCACTTCTTTTCAAGAGCAATCCTGTGCCTCTAAGGAATCCTATTCTGTCCTCCCCCTTGCTCAACATGTGAGAAGCAAATGGGCTAGTTGCATGCGTGAGTCACCTTCAATAGGTGAAAACCACCAAATTTGGTTCCCAATAGTACAGCTCATCACCTTTCTCAGAGTCTATTTGAGACTGAGGCATGGATGAGAGCAAACTGGCTGAAACTCAGTCCAGACAAGAGGTGATGTTGGAGGGCTGAGAAAAGCAATTGGATGGTATAGTAAAGATTATACTTGTTACTCTGGACCAAAGGGGTGTGTCTGTAATTTGGGTGTTCGGTTAGATCCCCTGATACCTGCTTTCAGAAGTAGCCAGAATAGTCTTTTCTCATTTAAGCTCATTGATTAGGAGCAGGATGGATAAAAATCAATGATTTTTTTTTATAAAATGCTTTTTGAGGGTGGGGTAGGGGGTGGGAGAGAACCACTATCAAAAGATACATTATAGCTCCAAAACATGTCATCATGGAATAGTGATTTTAAATTCTAATTCTATAGTATGAGAATATATTCATGTAATGTTGAAGAAAAGTTTTGTAAATGAGTTCCAATAGTTCATGGATTAGGGACCCAATTTTATGGGGTTCCAGGGGCTTCTGTATAGATTATTTAGGTTAATCTTTCTATCTACCCAATGGGACTCAGTGCTCAGCCTAGAAGATACCATCAGAGATGCTTAGTTTTGCAGTTCTCCAACAGTCGATTTGTGTCTCCAGAGATAACATGCTTGTTAACAGCAAAAATGTTTTTAAATAAAAATAAATAATATAATATACAGATGTGAGAAACAACAGACCTCAACCCTATTGTCCCTCTGCAAATTCGTGTACACAGAGTCAATCCCTTACCTCTCTCTAAAAGTGCAAAGTTTCAAAAAGTTCAATGAATAGAAGACAGTTGAGGGCAGAATAGATCTGGACAAGAAGTCTGGAGATAAATGGGAGAAGGGAGGGACAGGCAGTAGAAACAAAAGTGAAACTGTTTGAGCAGCATATTCCAGAAGTCTTGAGGTCTGAATGTAGCCTTCATTGATTTGAGATCTACCATACCATTCTCTCATTAGAAGGGAAAACCTATAATGGCAGCACGACATAAAAGAGACCCAGTTTGGGAGTATTTTAATGAAGTTCCTCTACTTGTGGGTAAGATAGGCATGTGTGCAAAATGCAAACAGTGCAACAAAGAAATGCAAGGCCTGGTTGCCCGAAGAAAACAACATCATGAGAGGCGTTCCGTCTTAGGAGGAAGCTGTGTTGAAGATGATGAAAGGAACATGTCTGAACATGCAGGATCTTCAGGTTGATAACAACCAATAAGAATGCGTTTTTATGTAGAAATTCATGATTAAATTGAGTCTTCCTGACTAGTGATTTAAATTATGATTTAAATAAATTTGATTTAAATCAAATCCACTCTGATTAGGAGATTGCAGTCTTCTCTCCCAGATGCAGACCTCACTACTATGACTCATAACTAGGTTTGACAGAATTTAATTTTGACAATTAACTTTTAAAGAAATTTCTTCTATTTTTAACCACTTTAATTTTTACAGTTGCATGAATTTAAAGGGGGGTTTGGACAGTGCTGAGAGCAAGGCTGCAGAGGATTCCCAGAACCAACAGCGGGGCTACAGGGGGCTCCTTTTATGGCTGAAGGGCCCAAAACACCCAGACACAAGGAGCAGGGGAGACTGCGGTCCTGGCCAGTCAGGAGTCTAAGGAGGATGAGCTCCCTGGCTACAGAGGAGGCCACCTGCTGCTGAATGACTCCTGCCCAGGTTCGGCGCCTGGACTCCCAGATGGTGAGAGGGTGAAAGAGAGCGCACACAACTGCAGAGGGCTCCCTGTGCTGCTGCAGTACTGATGACACCCGATCCCTGCAGGCACTATTGCCGGGGGAAGGCTGCACTTGTGCAGGACTGCTACCCATACATTTTTTTCGTCAATTCCAGCGTCTCAGCTGAAAGACACTTACCAACTTCGATTTCAATCAAATTCTGCAAAGCCTACTCAGAACATACTGAATAGCTCATGTGTCCATTTTCATTCCATTGTGTTAGAAGAGTGTTGATGTTTTTATACTGGGTTGGCCCATTATTTTGATTCCCTCAATGCAGGAGAAGTATCTTTAACCTCACAAGATCCTAATGCAACTGACAGTGACCGTAAGGGATGACGGAATCTATTACTTCAAGACACCTGGGAAATGTAGGTCAAATCTGGAGAGTCTGCTGTTTCTGACACTACCCAACAAGGATTAGGATGCCTAACCCTCATTTTGAGCTATGTGAGAATAGCTGTTTTCACCAAGAGATCTACTAACTTTGATTAATGTAATTTAGCCAAAACAGATTCAGTCTTGAAATTCTTACTCAAGTGCAGAACTTAGACCAGGGGTCTCAAACTCAATTTACCTTAGGGCCAGTGCCAGTCCTCAAATCCTCCCAGTGGGCCAATAATGTCACTCATGCCGCCCAGAACTCGCCCCCCAAAACTCCACCCCCCACCTGCCTAAGGCTCTGGGAGGGAGTTTGGGTGGGGGAGGAGGTCTGGGATAGGGGATTGGGATTCAGGCTCTGGGAAGGAGTTTGGGTGCAGAAGGGGTGAGAGGTTGGGCTCTGGGAGGGAGTTTGGGTGCTGGGTGCAGGCTCTGGGCTGGGTCAAGGGTGGGGGTGCAGGAGGAGGGGGTGGGGTTGCAGGCTCTGTGTGGGAGGAGGGTGGAAGGGTGCAGGCTCTGGGAGGGAGTTTGGGAGTGGGAGGGGGTGTGTGGGAAGGGGGTCAGGGGGTGCGGCGCGGCGCTTACCTAGGGCTCCAAGGTGGGGCTGGCCAGGGGGCCTCCTTGCACTGTGCCCCCAGGCACTGCCCCTGCAGCTTCCCATTGGCTGCAGGGGCACTTGGGGTGGGGGCAGCGCGTGGAGACACAGTCATGCCCCACCCTGGGGCAGTAGGGAGGGGCCAGCGGACACAAGGAGCAAGCAGGCAGACGCCGCTCAGCTACGCTGCACTGCTGGAGCCCCGGGCCATTTTAAATCGCCCCGGGGTGGGGAGAGCACCTGGGGGCAGCGAGCGCCCGGGGGCTGCAGGTGGGGCCAAGGGAGAGACCTGGCCCCAAAACTGCTGGAGCCCCGCGGGCCACATTGAGACCCCTGACTTAGACCAAGACTTTCCCCTTTAGCCTCACTGATTTATTATCTGGCCAGAGAAAGAGAAAATTGATCTTTTAATAACATATGGACAATGACAGATCTTGGAGTTGGGTAAAGTCCCTCTCAGGGAGGACCTGCTTCAGCTGATCCTCCCATCTCATGAGCACAACACTCACTTTGAACTTAATGCCTGGAGTCAAAAAGAAGGGGTATTCAGAGAGAGGGATAGACACGGTTAGTCTGCATACTTATTTTTTTTTGCCTTATAAAGTTTGACGACTATGTGCCACAAGAGCTATTCAAAACCCTCTTCTGATGAATTTAGAGTGAAGGCTCCATTTTTGATCCACTCAAATAAGCTGCCATTTTCAGTTTCTCCACAGAGGTAAACTATTTCTCTAGCTTGGTGCTTTGGGGCTTAAAAAATGGACCAGATATTTGCTAACTGGAAGACTAAACCTACTCAATAGAGGCAGACACAGAAACAAGAATGGGACCAGTCCCACCAGTGAGGTCCCTGGGCACCATGCTGGTGAGCATCTCAGCCCCCAAGAACCAAAGCTTCCAAAAAGGAAAGAGGCTTTGGCTTACTTCCCCAACCTGGAGCCTCCTGACTGTTGTAATTTTTCCTGACAAGTATCCCCTACTCTACGGCTACTAGGCTGCTGTGAAGGGTGGAAAAGAAGTCCAAAATTACTCTACTCTTTCCCCCAACTACCATTTTTTGGTTCTTCTTATTCCGTGAATAACTCCAGAGGCTAGCTAGCAGTGCTACTGCTCGCAAAGCAACATGAAACTGACATGATTCAAAAGTTTCAAAGCCTCCCAAACGAATCCAAACAGCCATGCACTGATCAAAGTCTGGTTAACATTGCCTTGGTGTATCACACCTGATACAGCTATGAACCAGAGCGAAAGTACAAAAGCTGTCAGCATGATCAGAAAAATGGCACTGGATAGTTTACACTCTGTTCATGAGAGAACCTACCAAGCGCTATCCATAAGCACTAGAAACAATTTTGCAAGAGATAAAACTTCCCACTCCTACCAGTGGAGTGGATTTCGCAAACTCTGTTTAAGTCTCACTTTATCTAACAACAACAATTGCTAGATAGGACAAAGTTCTGACTAAAGCTTATTAGAAACCATGAAGAACAGCACTGCAGCGATTGGCCAATGACTTTACCTTAGGTTAAAAGCAGTAGTCTCCCTGAAGTCCAAGCAGCAAAAATACATCTTTTAGAAAAGTCTGTATCAAGATTCATTTAATTAGTGCAAGTGGAAATGCCACTGCAGTGGACATAAAAAGTGAGAAGACCCAAACATGTAGCATTCTCCCCTCTGGAAATCTCTGCAGTTCAGTATTCATGTAATTATTTATTGACCACCAGTATGTTTGCTGCTTTACAAAGCATTAGATAAAGTCCACATTCAAAAAGAGTTTATAATCAGACACAAATACATTCTTCAATGCAAGGTAACTTACCTGAATAGTTTACCCAGGAGTACACCACTAACTCAGAAGAACCAGAAAAATGGACCATGGAAAAAACGGCCAAACACTTCCAACAGGGAAAATAAATGCTAATCCAGTTGGAAATTTAGGACCTACTGAAATCAACTTTGGATATTGACTTCAATGCGAGAAGGGTCAGCCCCTGAAGATTAGCTGAAGCAATCCGTGCCAGATCAGGGTACTGGGTAAGTGGAGCCTCCGTGTTATATAACCTTCCTCAGGTCAAAGCCTGCAATATTAGCACTAACAATAATAGCTGCAAAAGAAGTTGTCGATCTGCACTGAAAAGGCAAAATATTTATGGAGTCAAGACATCACACTTAATAGAATCAGGTAATGTTTGTCAGATAAATGAAGACTTGTAGGTAAAACAGCAATGTTGAAGTCGCAGAGGCCAATAAATGATTGCTTGTTATCAAGTTAACATACCTATGTATGCTACTGAACACAAATTTTTGTTTGGCAAAATTAACATTTTGCCCAGGCCTGCCCTTCCAAGAGAATTCTGGTACTTCTTAGCTTATAACTTATTTTAACTTTTCAATGCAAAATTGAGAGATCCATTGGCAGCAACAGGGGAAATAGCATAAAGTACCTACATCCAGTGTCTTTTGACTTCCAGTATGAGATCATCAGCCTTTCCATGCACAACATGAGGTTGTTCTATTGATCGATGTGCTGTAGCTATGCACCACTGTATGACAGAAAAATAGTTGACAGTAGCACAGAAAACTTCAGCAAGTAGACTTTGGGTTCTCTGAAAAACTGAAGTTTTCCAAAGGATAAAAGTCTGCAAAAATAAAGCAGCCCTTCTCATCCTCTCCAGGAAGACTGGTAGAGAACTGGAGGAGGCTCCTTAGGAACTGGGGCTCCATAGTACAATACTGTGGTTGAGTGCAGTACATAAATTTAGATAGATGGCTTCAGAGAGCCTGGACACAGCAAAGAAGAGCATGTAGGATGGTACACACTGACCAAGGTTTGCCAGCTGTCTGTGGAAGCCCTTAACCCAAGCAGGAGGAGAGACATTGACTTTGATTGCCTGCTTCTAAGTCACATTATGAGGTCACCTGAGGAAACAGAAAAAGCAGCAGTTGAGAGCTGCATCTCCAACTGTGCGGTTATGTGCTATAAATGCAACTGCCTGTCCTCAAGGGAACAATGTTTTGGTGAATCTAGGCACAGATGACCACATTTTTAGACAGGTTTCAGAGTAACAGCCGTGTTAGTCTGTATTCGCAAAAAGAAAAGGAGTACTTGTGGCACCTTAGAGACTAACCAATTTATTTGAGCATAAGCTTTCGTGAGCTACAGCTCACTTCATCCACAGTATGCATCAGATGAAGTGAGCTGTAGCTCACGAAAGCTTATGCTCAAATAAATTGGTTAGTCTTGAAGGTGCCACAAGTACTCCTTTTCTTTTTGCACATTTTTAGAAGGTATTTAGGCACCTTAGGCGCTTTTGAAAATCTCACCAGGCACCTATATACCTTCAAAAGTCTGGCCCAGTGATCTTAATCAATCTCTGAAGACAGCATCATTTTGAAGAAAGTTACACCAACACCTTCAACAGATTGCTTTACAACTGTTTGAAGGTGAACACAACTGGAAAATTATAAATTAATTGCAGCTTTACTGCTAGTTGGAAAGATATGATTTGACATACTAATCATGAAGTCCCGTATCCTGACTCTGGCAGTACTAATACCAGACAATGCAAAGGAAAGTTTCAAATGTATATATATAAAAAAAATGCACCAAGTCACTGAAGTAATGATATCCAAAGAAGTCAGGAGAAATTCCTTCCTGGCCCCTCCAGTTGATTGTTTTACACTCAAACTTGAAATTAGTTGGATAATTTCAGAAGGTGGTAAATCATAAAATATTATTAGTGACAAAAGTTATCCATTCTTTTATATGTAAACAGTTTGTTGTCTCAGTGACCTCCTGTGTCAGAGATTTCTACACGTAAGTTACATGTTGTGTGAAGTTACTTTTCCTTGTTTACACTGAAATTTGCCAGCTGCTAACTTCAGCCTAAATGCTGAGCCAATTTATTGGTCAGCAGTACAAAGAAGAGCACCTCAGTTTGAAAGAAAGTTTACCTTTGCATTATTCATTTTCTGAGATTCTTATATTTACTGTTATACACATTCTTAGTCTGTGTTGATATATTTTAGACAAAGTGTCAAGTAACAGCACCCAATAGCTGCAGAAAAATTTTAAAGAGCCATCCTTTTTAAAGATTGTTAATTTCATAAAATGACAGAAGTGAAAACAGTTTAATAAAGTCAGTGTGTGATCTAGACTAAAAGGAGATTGCATAACCTACCTTCCACACTATATCTTGGGGCCTTTGAGTTTATTTATTAAAACTGCCTCTGTGGCTGCTAGAATACACTTGTGTTCTTGCAGTTGTTTCCTGCAAACTGTCCATTCAGATATTAAGAGGTGCCAGACAGACATGTTTGACCACATCAACCCGTGTGTCTAGCTACAGTGAACCATATTGACGCTTAAGTCAGTATTAGGCTTCAAAGTTACCTGTACATTTAAGACTTGTTCACCACTTTTATGGTGCAACTCTTTCACTCTAACGGCTTTCTGGTGCAACTCTTTCACTCTAACGGCAGACTCAAAACAGTATATTGTTTACAATACGGTGGCTACAGTCACATCCTGAATCTCTTTTTTTCCTGTCTAAATAAAACAGATTCTGGAGGCCACCTCGACATAGGTGGGAATACCTCAAATGACAGCAGAGTAGCATTTTCCATTCCGGCTTACGTTTATTATCTTTGTTTGTGACCAAAGGCAGTTATTAGGGTGATCCTAAGTCCTCTAACCCAGAAATCCTCAGAATATTTATGTGAGAATTGTAACACTGACCCAAAATCTAAAAAGAGAAAGGCAGAGGACGCCCCACACACCAGATACAAATATAACCAAAAATCAGATTTAAGAAATCATAAGCCACATTAGTAACAGCAATAAGATTTTTTCAAGTGGTTTCTCACTGAGAAGCTGCAAGTATTAGACCGTATCCACAAACTAGCTCTAGCTACTGTACAGACTACTGTGTCTACTAAAAGTGTTTAACATGCTACAGGCTTCATGAAAATCAGGACTTCAATGGATTTTTCCTTTCCTAAAAGTAGATAATTAAGTCAACTTGCTCATTACAAGTCTACAATTGCAACTAAGAGAAAAAGGGACAATTGGATGGTAGTGGTGGAAGGAGGAAAAGGAGTTGCAACTATCTACAGGTAAAAATGGGTGGTGGGAAAAACTGCTATTAGCAGTCAATGGATCCCATACCAGACTAGTTTGGACATAGCTCTCATAGTATTAACAAGAGGACCCCTCTTCAGAAAAGCTTTCCTGCTGTTGATCAAAAAAAACTGATAGCATTTCCCTTTCAGGAAAAGGAAAAGGAAAAAAAAGTGATGTGTTCCAAGGGGATGGACTAAGAAAGCAAATTTGTAATTTCCACCTGCTAGCAGAAGATGGTAAACAAATACCTTGGCCTGGAAAAAGCGAGTGTTACAGAAAAGTTAAACTCCATTAAAATTAGACCTTTTAAAGCTATATTCAAATTATTAACATATGAGCCTATTAAACAGTAACAATTGTAATAGCATGGAAAACTGGATCTTGGCCAAAATATCAACAGTATTCTTTGTAATTACAAAAATATCAGTCAGTTGTTTAAAGGACTGATTTAAAGTTTAACTATTTTTCCAGTGTCAGTTCAGCCAGTCTGATGGGAACCAGACTTTCCCCTCCTCCCTTTTACTCAAGTCTTACCAACTGTATCAGCTCTATATGTTATGTCTCATTAGGAAACAGAATGCACTGTGTTTGCTGAGGAAACGTAGCACCCAAAGTAACATCCACCACTTCCTGTAATCATGCAAGTATTTGGCAGAAAGAAAAAACACAAGTAAAAACCACAGTAATACTTGCTTCTGTTCCTACTGAGTACAGCTATGTGTGTGAATTTCAAATCAGCTAAGAAATAGGATAAAGCAGTTGACGCACCTTCTGAAAGAATGGCTTCTTTCAAATAGAGTAGCACATCTGCAAATTTTCTGACATCATTCACCAACTGCATGATGTATTCTGGATCCACAATAGGACTGTCGTAGCAATCAGAGTTGGAGCTAATACTGCTCAGAGAGTTGCTCTTGGTGCTGCGCCCCATCCCCCAGTTTCCTGAATTGGCGATGGTGAAGAAATTGGATGTAGACAGTCGGGCTAATCCCAAACCACGCTTGTTACTTCCACCGTTCTGTCGCAACATCCCAGCTGATGCAGTACTTATAAAATTCTTGCAGCTAACATTCAATGTCATTTAATGTCCATTGGAAAGGCCAAAGACGAAGCCCTTAAAATTAAGGGGGGGGGGGAGAGAAAGAGGGTGATATTTAATGGAAGAACAAAATTTAAAAGGTAAAACTTACATACTGACAATGCATGAAAATATTTTCAATGTTAAGTTGTTGGATATTGAAACATTTAATAAAATATTTTTAAAATCCTTTGATTATAAGAAGTTATAAAGCAAATAACTAATGCTAGCATTACCTGAAGACCAGGTGGAGGTGATGCATGAAGGTAGTCTATAAGCTTTGTCCTGGAACTACACAAACTAATTTCTAAATTTACTCCAAAGAACTGTTCTCTTTCCTGAACACGTGTTCAGGAATCCCTAATTGTAATAAACTCTATAATGCATACACTGAGGCCGGGTCTACACTATAAAATTTTACCATGGCTGAACAGTTGCCAACAACCATGAAAAATTGGCATAATGCTAAACAAAAACACATGGACCACTAGGCCATGTTCAATACCATTTCAGTTAATAAAATTGTTGGTTACACATGGTAAAATTTCATAGGCATCCTATTGGCCTACCAGAGTTCGATGGAAAAAGGAAAACAGTCTGAAAAAGGCTAAAATTTAATTGCAACATGGGATTTTAAGCCAACTGCCATTTTTTTGTTTTTAATAACAGTAACTCACATTAAAAACACAAAGGAAGGCAAAGAAGCTACTGAGATTCCAAAAATGTAACTTCTTTAGTGTGTCAGATATTGAGATTCAATCTGTAAAACCTACAGGAGTTAATTTCAGGGAGTTCTATTTTATTTTAGTTTTAGCACAGCACTTTTTAGGAAGTTCACTCCCAAAGAAAGTTTATACTTTGGAATGAATAAATTGATACAACTAAGCAGCCGTCTGTATTCATTTAATTTAAGAAAACCAGAGTCATTCCTACTTCATTGTGCCAAGTGAAGTAATTCACTTCAAAGCATAAGCCTCCAGGAAGCAAAATCAGGTATGGTTCCATTTTGATAAATGACTACATTTATCCGCTAAACACTAAAAGAAGAGAATTTATGTTTACAATGTATGTTTAGCTCAGAGGAAAAAATTGTAAACTGCATTATAAAGACTTTGAATTGCAGAGATTACAATACATTTGTTTGCACCTCAGTGAAGCTGCTAGTTTAACTATTTCTATTATAAACATGAGAAAGCAAGAATTTATTATAACATAATCGTAGGTATTTACTGCAGGTTGAAAGGGTTATTGCATACATTTTTAAAAATCTGTTTAGACAATCTAAAGAAGCCAGTAACTCCTCTGTTTTGAATACTCCCACTATATGTTCTGACAGGTAGTATTCTCAAGCATTTCCATTACTTTTTTCCATTTTGTTTTAAAACTACCAGGAATAATAAAGATGAGGAAATTACATAAAAAAATCATGCTACAGCATTTTGGTCAGATGCTTAAAAAGAAAGAAAATTTAGAGTTTTACTAACCCAGTTTAACTGCCTTGATAATATTTGTTGTTTTGAAGTAGTACGTATAATACTATAACAAAATATATAAACAATGCTGAAAATAAAGTAAGTAATTTCAACATAACAACTACATTAATAGAAAGCTGCTAAAGTGTGTGGAGGAGGTGATTACAGGTGAAGTTTACATTAAACAAACATACCGTTGAGCAAAACATTTGTGCAACCTTTCTCAGTTCCCATTCCCTACCCAGAAAGCTACTTTGCAATCCTGTCTTTCACATAACCAGTCCCCCTTGATATGACGATGCTTTTACATTTCCCTCTTTTGAAAATGTTTTTCACTCCTCTACTATTGTGTGACTAACTCACACAAAAAGGGGAAGATAGCAATGACTATTCAGGGGACACAGTAAGACATATATAAACACTTTAAAATACACAAAAATTGAAAGATACTTTTTCCTATAATCTCTTTCATTTGTAATATTAGGAATTACATATTTATCCCCTTCAGTCAAATTTTTGCTGTAGATACGCTCTTCTATTTTTTCCTCACTTGTACTGGTCATAAGACAGAGGGAGGAGGAAAAAAAAAGTGTTCCTCACAGAACACAGGTATTTCATTACTAGAAAAAAGTTTCATGTTCTTACACACTTTTTTTTAGGCTAGAGTCTCTTGAAGGAAGTCCAAAACAACTGTTATAAATATCTCTAGACTTCGGTTAAGAGCAAGTAGTTCCCATCACAACCGCCCCCCCCCACCTTTGCACACAAAAAAACCCAATACACACACACCCCAGACCAACGATTTCAGAAATCTGCTCTCTCAGCACAATTTTCTTTCGCAGGCGATAAAGTTCCTTAACAGGGCCACGTTTTGAAGAGTTCCTTTGGAGCGAAAATCTACAAATCTGTTTTTTAAAGGGACAGTAAAAATCTCTCAACCCGGATTGTTTATAAAACGCAGCCAGAGCACGCAGGAGTGCTGCCGTGCAGCTTCAACTGGGCCCGATTACAGCGAGGGTTTGCCTCCCACACGGAATGTCTCGCATTCCTAGCAGGACTCTGTACGGCAGGCAGGGGCCCCCTCGACCAGCCGATGCAGCCCGCTGCCAACTCGCACGTCCTCGCTCTCCTGCCCAGGATTTACATACAATGGAGAGGAGCCGCTCTCGCCGCAAACACACCGCAGGGGACGGGGGAGGCTGAGCGGCAATGGGCGCAGGTAGCAGCCCGCCGGGGGGGGTCTCACCGGGGGCCGAGCAGAGGGGAACGGGGCACTTCATGGGGCAGAAGATTTAGGGGACGCTCCTAGCCGCCCCTCGGTCCCCTTCGCTGGCCGCAGACACGGAGGACGCCCCGAGCAGAGGGGCCCCCAGGCGCGGAGCCCAGAGCGGATGGGGACGCAGGGGGAGACGGGCCCGCCCCACCGCGGGCGCACGTCGCCTGGCAAGGACTGGGAGCGGATCGCGGTAAGCCCCCACTCTTGCGGCGACAGCCGAGTCCCGAAGCCCCTCAGAGCCGCCTGCCGGACCCCACTCCCCGGACCCAGGCCGCGCCCCCAGCTCCCCCGAGCCCGCCCCTCGCGGCGCCTGCCATGGCCCCTGCAACCCCATGTGGGCGCCCAACGCTCCGGACCGACAGCAGCTGCCCGGGCCGGACACCGGGGGCGAGACGCGCTCCCGGGCGGGGTCCTTACCGGGCTGAGCGGGACGCCGTGAGATGGCAGCAGAAGCGAGTCCCCAGCGCAGGCAGCAGCCGGGCCGCGACGGGCCCCTGCGCATCCCTCCGCGCTGCCCATTGAACTCGCACCCTCCGGCCAGTGCCGCAGCCGCCCGGCCGCCGACCGCTCCCAGCCCCGCCCCCTCGCGCCCGCCCCCTCCCATTGGGCAGCTCCGTATCAGAGGCGGGGCAATGGAGCAACAGGTTGGGAGCGGGACGGGGAGCTAGGACTCGACGCTGAGGTGGCGGGACTCAGCGCCGCCCGTGGTGGACGGGCCCGCCCTGCCGAGAGCACCGCTAAGAGGGGAGCAGGCAGGGGGCGGCGTGGCGTGTGCCTCCGCGCGCCAGGCAGTACGCCGGCCGCCGCTACGCAGCGGCGTTCAGCCCGTAGCCCCGTGCAATGGGCCAGACGGCAGCGAGCGTGGTGGGAGGCGGCGGCGGTAAACTCTGGAAACCGGTGGCGAGAAGCTCGGGTGTGAAGGGGCTGGACTAGGGCCGCTGCTACTTGCGTGCAGTGTCAGAACTGAGGGGGCATGTTCATCCCCAGGTTGCCGCTCCCACCCACCTCACAGCAATACTAGACGGTCGTAAGAATCTGTTGGCCTCTGTCCAGCCACAAGTTTGCAAACCCAGCCACAATAATAATAATTACTGAAAAAGCCACGTTGTGCAGCAAGCCCCTCATCAGGCTTCTCCGTTCCCAAGCCAGGATCACCGTCATCTCTGCTGTCACCTCTGAAGCCTGACTCTCCGAAGAGAGGGTGCTGGCACTGTTTCAGTGCTATCCCACTCCTCCTACTCATTCCTGATCTCCATTGGGGTGATGGAGACATTGTTTTCTTCCTTCTCTCCCTCTGACCATCACAGTACAGATGCCTTGGTGCTGTCCTCAGTATTTCAGGTGGCATTGATGGGTAAATCCCAAGAGTATGGTTTAGTTCCTCATAAAATAATCACATTTTCCTGACTGCCTTGGGCCTTGCTTGGGCCTCCAGCCCTTTTAATTTTTTTCCCTGGTACTGATTAATGGATCAAATGATGCTGTATTCAGCATCCACTTGGACATTTGGTCATCGGCCCACCAACAGTTCAGCCGCAACTGGATTTTCTTGTTGCCCCTGTTGGTCATCGCTGCCAAAATGTCTGCCTCATACCACCAAGCATAACTGGAAAACAACACTGCCAAATCACCAGGAGAAAAAAAAAAGCTGCACCACATGTGATCGTAAGGAGATGTCTTCTGAGACGCTGATGAAGAATTGTCTTGCTACATCAATGGAGAAGAAGTCAATGCTATGGCGTGTACAACACTATTTGTTTGGAAAAGGGGCTTCCACAAAACTTTACCCTAGGCCTATAAAATTGAGAAACTAGGCCAGACAGACCTCCTAAGAATTAATTGGTGCACTGTTGGATAACAATGGGAGGAGTACTAGCACTATGCAGGGTACTAAATTAGCATTTGTTATTTATGCTGGTTCTGCATTAGTGTATATTGGGATGGAGGAGGACTACAAGGTGGTTAGCCTTGCTTGAAGCAATTCTACTCAAAATGTTGGTGTGTGTGCCTGGGCATTGTTGGAATCATGAAGACATGGTATATTACAGTCATATTAGGAAGCTCAAATAGTGGTTAACATACCAGATTTCTCCAAAAAAAGAAAAGGAGTACTTGTGGCACCTTAGAGACTGACAAATTTATTTGAGCATAAGCTTTCATGAGCTACAGCTCACTTCATCGGATGTAGCTCACTCCTTTTCTTTTTCCGGATACAGACTAACACGGCTGCTACTCTGAAACCTCAAATTTCTCCAGTGTATACAAGGCTTCAGACAAGAACTTATTTTAATGTAGCAAACTACAATATACAAATATAAGTTAAATAAACATTTGTGTTGCAAAGTCAAGCACTCAGAAGTTAGGAAATGTGAGAATTAAAGCGGTCTGTCCCAGATTTACTTGTGAAGAGTTTAAGTGATTTGCCCAGCATCACCAGGGAATTCTGTGGCAGAGGCAAGGATAGACTCCAGTCTTCCAAGGAAATATTCAGCTTCCTAAACCACAAGAACATCCCTTCTGTTCCTGTAATTCCCTGTCTCATTCACTACACATCTTCCAACAGCTGCAGCATATTATGTCAGTGTCCTAAAAACAACAACTTCCCTGACTACACAACCCTGATTCATCACCAGAGTATAGTCCTTCCTGTGCTCTGAATGAGGCAGGGGTATTTTGGAAAAATATTACGTGATCATGTAGTTAGAGACTGTATCATAATGCATATGCAAAAGATAGCCAAATTAATATTGCATGGACAACTTTAACTCTAGCATTCCCTAATTTCTGAGTACTTGATTTTTCAATCTTAATTTTCTTTTAATGTTTCCTCATGTGGCATAATATTGAAACCCATACGGTAAATCAGCGAGTTTGTAACCTTTAGATAAACTGCACAGACCTCTATCACTGGAGCTAAAGGAATAACTGATAGCAAATATAAATTATCATCCTCTATCTGGTCCAGTGATTAGAGGGGAAAGACACACATTTTGCTAGTAGTGAAGCTATTTGCTGACAACAGAAGAATGTTTGGACTTAGGAATTTTGGGTTAAATTCCAGGGTCTGGAGGGGAGTGTTCCCTAGTGAGCACACTAGATCACTCCCCATTTTACCCCCACACAAGGTCGCTCTTCCAGTCTCAGTCCTAATCTCCTGGCCTAACCAGTCCAAGTCTCCACCTCCCAAAGCTCCTCATCCCAGTTCCAGTCTCCTTTTCCAGGCTCTGAGTTCAAGGGCCAACATTCCCCCCACCAGGGTAGTCAATTATTTTTGCCAAGGTCCAAATTTTTTGGTTAAGGTATAGTCAAGGTCCAGACTCCAGATTATATATATATATATATATATATATATATATATATATATATATATATATATATATAAACTCCAACAATAATGATAATAAGTAAATAAAAAGATTTTGGGGTCCTTCCAAAAGCATCTGGCAGTCTGGATTTGGCCCATGGTCTACCTGTGGACTACCCCTGCCCCACACCCTGGTGCCCAGTCCCAGTCTCTCTCCCTGTGCTCCTCATTCCTCTCTTTCCCCCTTGGGGCTCTATGTTTCAGTCTCCTTGCCCAGCCAGTCTCAGTCTTCCCTTGCCAGCTCCTCATTCAATCTGTCTTTACCTCCATTCCCACAGACTAGTGCCCAGTCCCTCATCTCACCTGAACCCTGGTCTCAGTTTCCTCCCCTGGCTCCCAATCCAAGTCTCCTTGTCCAGCAGTCCCAATATCTCTCCCCAGCTCCAAGAACCAGTCTTCCCCCAGGCGACTGGACCCAAACTACTCCATCCATCCTCCCCCCATCCTCCCTCAAGTCCCAGCTCCTCATCCTTCTGTATTTCAGTCAGTCTGCTTCTGACTCCTCCATGCTGCCAGGGCACCAGCAGGGGGAGCACTAAAAGCACAGGAGAGATCATCTTCCTCCTCTCAGTTCCTGTGCCAAGTACCACAGTGGCCACTGGCTGCTGAGAGGAGCAATTGAAGGGAAAGTCCTGTTCCGCCATTGCAGTCATAGGCTGGAGCATGTTCAATATAGGTGGAATCTTCAGAGATATTAAGCTGCCAGACTTTACCAAGTCTCTACTGAGCATGTACAAAATGATTTTTTTCAGAACCTTATAACTAAGCCAAATTTAGGCAAATTGTCATGGAGATGACAACAAAGCCAGCCCTGCACCCCTGCCAAATTTCAAGTCCCTGTTCCAAAGCATGGGGATGCTAGTACTCAACAAAATTGTTGTAAGAATTTTGTTTAATTTGGGCAAAACAACATATTCTACCCTAATCTTATTCTCAGAAATGGTTGAACTATTTTAATTGAAATTAAAAACAAAAAACAGCCTGAGGCAGACACCCAGCATGGAAAATTCCAGCCCAAACAACAGAAGTTTGGCAAAGTTATAAGCAACTGGAGGGAAAAAAGGGGTCTTGTAATGGGAAGTGTCGGGCAAACTTAACTGTAGGAGGCATTACCAGCTCCAGCCGTAATAATGGAGCCTAGAAAAATTAGAAGAGTGACATTCATAGATTTGTGCAGAATCAAATTGTTTTGGTTAGAAAAACCCACTCCAAATATGATGATCCTGTGGCTGCAGCGCGCACTGTTGAACTCTGTGGACTGTGGTCCGACACTCCTGGAGCAACAAACCAAATTACAACATTACTTATCTCTCTAATTAGCAGTCCATCAGCATACGACAAATAAAGTCTTTGAAATCACTTAATTACAATAGTTTTACTGGGTTAAATTTCAGCAGTTAATCAACATTTTGTTTCTTTCCTTTCCTGTAACCATTTGCCTAAATATATGTTAATGTTAATTTATAAATCCACTAAATGGTTACAAGCTATCCAAGTCTGCTGATACTAAATTTAGAGAAAAAGCAAACAAAGAAGAACAATGCAATGAGGTTCAAAAGGATTTGGATAATTCAGGGGATTGATCCAGCAGATGCCAAAATCATGGAAGGGTAAACAACCGTAAAGTAATTTAGTGGAAGAGCAAGAAACCAAGTTAGGGAATATGTGCTAAATGCTACAATGATCCATCATAAAATAAGGAAAAGGACTTGAGGAATTATGGATAAGTCATTGAAACCATCAGTTTAGTGCACAGCAGTAGAAAAAAAAAGGCAAACAAGGAATTCCACCTTTATTCACCAACAGACAGGACCCAAAAAATTTGAGACTGTTACTCTCTAAGGCCATGTCTTTGGATGGTTGTGGGGGAGATGCCACAGTGAGGGGCAAAATATATATTTATTATCATGTTTAGCCATGATAGGCTACATAGAACTAGTGGCCCTGAAAATCATGAATTGTCCCTCAAAGATGATGCAAGGCTAGAGGTACTTTGTGAGAAATGCAACTGGACATAGAATGACCCTGTCTGCTATCAACCTCAGATAAAAGGATTGCAGTGTATGTGGCCAGTGCTGTGTTTCCAAAATGTTAACAAGTCATGTCTCAAAAATGTTACCCTTCAGTTGGTGATCAACTGCAAAGCCGGTGGATGGTCAGGAATAGGAGGAAGGATTGTGTGAAGCAGGCAAATCCCAGAACCTCCTTCAGTTGCCAGATGTTCCACTGACTAGTATAACTCACTCAATTCCTGTCTTTCAGCTGCCACAGCCCTTCAGAATCCCCCTAGAAGTACCATTCCCTGCTTTAGTTATTGCCCTCAACATTAAAACACAAAGTGCCATTTGGACACTGTGCTGATCAGCTTTTGTTACCCTTATGCCAGATAAAACAGTTATGAAGCAAAAATTCCACTCTAGGTTAGCAACGAAACTGATATTTCACAACAATGATGAACATGGATATGGTGGCAGCTACAAAATATGCGTTTTTAAGTGTGAAAAAAGATCCATCATATCTTTTTACAATAATTGAAGAGGGGTCTCTATAGAGAGATGGCTTGTGGCAAAGGTTAAAAAAATTAATAAACTGAAGAAAGAAAATATGGTGCTTTTAGTGGTAGGGGAGATCAGGTGATGAAGCAGGACTCTTAGCTTTTGTGCCAATCTCAAAAATGTTGTTTGGCATCCAAAAGCAGTTTTATTGCCAGAGCTCCCAATTATGCTGGGGACTGCACTACTATATCAGTAACAACTGCTTTTGGATGCCAGCAAAGGCATGCAAAGATGGCTTTTGGATGCACAGATTTTGAGCAGAGTAACTATTTTGGTTAGGGGTGTGATATTTTTATCAAAATAATTACAGTATACTAGTACAATCCCTGAATGCAATTACTTCCTTGTAAAGGTTCTTTATTATTCCCCTCTAGTGCGGGAATAAACTGTTGGTATAATGCATCCTTACTAGGAGGTTTGTAGTGTTTTAACTGTACCAGTATAGTTAAAGCAGTATGTCATAAATAGAGAGAGAAGGGTAGCATAAAATCCCTCCTTGGCAGCTATACTGAATCACCTTACCTGTAAAGGGTTAAGTAGTTCAAATAACCTAATTGGCACCTGACCAGAAGAACCAATGAGGAAAGAAGATATTTTCAAATTTGTGGGGGGAAGATTTTGTTTGTGCTCTCTCTTTGTTGTTCCCTCTCCGGACGGAGGGAGAAGCCAAGCAGGTACAACATCTCCTGAAAATATAATCCATCTAAATTCACAGAAATTGTATGTAGGGCAAGAAAATGCATTAGATTATCTTTTGTTTTAGCGTGTGAATTTTCCTATGCTACAGAGGTAGTTTTATTCCTGTTTTTGTAACTGTGAAGCTGAGCCAGAGGGGAATCCTCTGTGTTTTAAATCTTTTTATTACCCTGTAAAGTTACCTCCCATCCTGATTTTGCAGGTGTGATTCTTTTACTTTTTCTTTATAATAAAGTTCTTCTTTTAAGAACCTGATTGATTGTCAGTGTCCTGAAGAGAAAGGGTCTGGTCTGTACCCTCATTGCTGAGGGAATTGGTTGGTATATTATTCTCAAGCCTCCCCAGGAAAGGGGGTGAAGCGGCTTAGGGGGGATATTTTGGGGGGATAGGGATTCCAAGTGACCCTTCCCTGAATTTTTGTGTAAATCACTTGGTGGTGGCAGCAATACCGTCCAAGGACAAGGAAAGGAATTTGTGCCTTGGGGAAGTTTTAAACTAAGCTGGTAGAATATAAGCTTGGGGGTCTTTCATGAGGGTCCCCACATCTGTACCCCAGAGTTCAGAGTGGGGGGAGGAACCCTGACACAGTACAATTTCTGTGTTTAGGTAAAGCTTTAGCTTTGACTCTATTACAACTGAAAAACTAGTTTAAATTGGGTCCCTGATTTAAGTTGATGTACCCTCTGGAAGACCTCTGCGTACCCTCCGGGGTACGTGTACCACTGGTTGAAAACCACTGTAATAGAGCCATACTACAAATAGTATTATGTAATCCCACTCACATATAACCCAATCCTACCATCCCTTACTCACTCAAGTAGCCTTTGTCAGAGGGTGGCTGACCTCTGTAAATGAAGTAGTCCAGCACCCCTATGCCAGAACAGATGCTCCCAGTTTGGTCAACTGGGAAGGTGGGGTAGCACCCAGAGGCTATAAAAGTCCAGGAAGTGATGCACAGGGTTAGAGAAGATTGAGTTAGTCAGGGGAGGATGAGAGTGGTTAGGGCCTGGAAACTATACAGTTCCTAGGAGAAGGCAGGAGGAAAATAGTAAGATGGCTTCCTGGCTGGTGTCTCCAAGCCAGACAAGCAGTGTCGGAGGACCAAAAGCCAGTGACCAGCAGATGGAGTTCTTGTCTCTAAGCTGGAGAGTTGGGGATGAGGGCTGAATGCAGGAGAGCAGTGGAGGAGTTTACTTGCCAGCATCTACTGGGCTGGAGATCTGAACCTAGAGGAACTGTGACTCCAAGGGGAGTAAAGGATGTTTCCCTAGTAAAGAGGATCTCTCAGCAGAGACACTGTGGGGCTTCCTGCTGGGAAGAGTAGGATGGAAGGTGTGGGGGGGCTATCCGAGTATAAGGACAGGAGGGGATTGCACTGGAGAGCTAGGACATGAGGATGTGCTTGAGAGCTGTAGTGGAAAATCAGGGTATGGTGAGAGATGCCAGAGATAAATGTTGCATGTAGTGTTTAGACCATGGTAGTAGAACTTCTGTTATGATTTATACATGCATGGAACTCTTAATAAATTAAGCCTACAAGGGCTACCCTTAAACACGGTGGACTATTTTTTGGGACTCTGGAGGAGGAACCCTGTGCTAGGTGTGCCTGTCATATTGTGGCCTGCTGATAGAAGGTGCTCCAGTTGGGGTTGCCCAGTGACTTTATCTCACAAAAGTAATTGCAGTGCTAGGATTGCAAGATCAGACTCCTAAGACTTTCAGTATCAGCTCAAACCAGGTATCTGTGATGTCCTTCATTATTCAAGAGGTAGTGGCCAACATGTGACACTCAGGAGAAAGTTGGGGGTTGGGGGAGTGAACAGGTAACTCACCTCAGCAGTTGTGCAAGGATGTACATTGTGGGAAAAGGCAAATCCTCCCTTAAACCCTGCACTAGTTCTTACTTCTAACAGCTAATCATCCTTTTTTGTTGGTGGCTCTTTAATGTGGTTTGACTAGGATATTGGGTAGAGCAGTTCTTCTGAATTGCAGAGAAATACATCAGTGTATTGGCATGCAGGAAAGATGTGTGTTCTATCTCAAGCCAAGTTTTTATATTTTAGCAGGTGCAGAATCAGGATTATTATGTCCATTATTTCTAGTGCAATGGCAGCCAGAGACCCCAGTAAGGATCTAGATCTTATTGTAGAAGGTCCCATACAAAACATAGGAAGGTAAGTATCCTCTCATAAAGGGTTTGTCGTCAATGAAGAGTTAACTCAGGCTCTTACTCAAGAGTGCTTTCAATCTGGACTAGCTGGGGGTATGAATCAGAGCAGCGGTTCCATTTTCAATCAGGCTGGTAACCCATCTACTTTGCAGTGAGAATGCAGGCTAAATCACTTGAGTGCTGATGGTCCTCCAGTGTCTTCCCACAATTCTGTCTATGCATCCAGAAGGACAGGTAAGTTTTCTAGACAATCCTCTATGCCAATGTGGGCAGCCATAAACCATGACACACATTGTTGAGGACTGCAGAATAACTCAACATCCTGGAGATCTTCATGCCTTGAACATAATTGATAAGAATGCTATGGCTTGGCTTGACCAGACTGCATACACCAAATAATAAATAAATAAGTTCTTCCACAATTCATTGGGAAAAAAAACATACAGAAAACCATTGCATGTGCCCCAAGAAGTCCTAGGTACACACACAAGACAGCACACCAGTGAGGATGCAGTAACTCAGGTATGACGGTGTAGTGTGATAGCTCACACTGGGCTAAATTAACTTTCATGCTCAGACTCAGGTACCAATCATCTGGGCTAACTCTTTAGTGACAACATACACAAAAAACTTGTAATCTAAGACCATGATCCTGCAAAGACATTACAGAGGCCTAACTGCATGCTGAAAGTAGTTCCAGACCTCAGCTGGATTATTCACTGTGCAGAAAGTTAAGCATGGGTGTAAATCTTTGCATGATAAAGACAAGCAAGATGTGAAGTGTTGGGGAGAAGGATATAATCAAATATGTAGAAAGGGATGCTGAAATCTCTGCCAAGAAAATATTTTATTGGTAGCTCTATAGAAGACAGAGCTGGTGTTTCACCAAGGAAGTAGAATTGTATTTTCAGCTGTTTGGTCATGATTGTAACAGCATCATCCCTGTCATCTCGTGACTACTGTTGAGTCAGATAAACAGATAGTGGTATTACTATTTTCAGAGAGTATTCATTGTGGGATTGCTCCTTAGAAGAATTTTAAATGGTAAAAGCAGCACCTCTGAAAAAATCACAAAGTTGCTACTCCAAAAGCAATGCTGTCTTGGCTCTCTCTTGTTTTGTTTCTCCTAGTTTGAATTGCGATGATGAATTTGACTAGTCTGAGGACAGTAGATGCAATGCTGATGTCAGATTAGAATAACATGGGAGTAGAATCTGGTGGCCTCAGTTTTAAATGAGATCTTTGTTGCTTAATACTATTATTTAATATTTTGTTATACAACTTGAGCCAGCTCCTTTATACCTTATTGAAGTAAAACTGTCATAGATTTTAGATGGATTTCTGCCTGAACAAGTACAAGATCTGGACCATTATTATTAACTAATGTAAGGAAATCAAAGATTACTTTATTTAATAGAACAGGAGTGAGTAAATAAAATTCATACTTGAAAACATGACTGGGAGCATAAGGAGTCAGAAGAATAGGGGAGGATAGCAAGATAGTGGAACTAATCCATTTTTGGTTAGTTTGCTTGAATTAATAAATCCAATTTCATTCCAATGGGCCTGATCCAAAGTCAATTGAAGTGAATAGGAAAACTTGATGTAGTTTCAAGAAATGTACATGGCATAAAAATATACTAAGTATGAATCTATTCTTTTTTGAATAGTGCAGTAATTAAAACAGATTTTTGAATGGATTTTATGTTTAAATGGACAAAAATTGCATTTGTATGCCTCTCACTAGTAAAGCGTTAATATTTGTTGAAAATTAACTCCCCTCAGTTCTTGATTGATATAAATTGATAGGAATGAGATATCAGTTCTACAGCATTCTTAAAATAGCAAAAAAATAGTTGTATTCAATAAAAAAACCCACACAAACAAAAAACCAATTGTTTGCTAAATAGTGTTAACATTGTCACTTGTACACCAGCATCACAGTAAACAGTGCGGTTTAAAAGTGAAAAGAATAGTTTACAAACTCAAGCCTACAACCTCATGTTAAGGTGTGTTTTTTTAAACACAGTAGTAGTAATATAACAGTGGTTAGAGGCCCAAGTCAAGGATCAGAGCCCTAAATGCCCCTCAACTTGCCCAAGCCCAACTGTGGGATGCAATGTGTGATGAAGACCCAAAGTGAGGGGCACAAAAGTGTATTTATGCAGGAAACTTAAAATCCTGTGAATTAATTCCTGTAGTATAATGAACTATTGTTTAACCTCAACCTTTATAATTCTTTATTTTTTATGTAAGTTCAACAGTTAAAGTGAGGACACAATTTATGTAGAAGGTAGGTAACTTTTGGATGGAAATTGATGACATGCTTCAGAATGAGGGAACTGAGAGCCATAGGGTCCCGATTGTGCTAAGTGCTGTATAAACATTTAGTTAGACATGTCCTTTCCCCAGCTTACAACGTTAGGTCCCTATCCTGCAAGATGGTCTCTGGATAGATCCCTGTACCTTTTCTGAGGTGTCAGGCCTTAGTTAATGAGAAGGTGCAACAGTTGGATGCAATGATCAGTCAGGTTGAGAAGAGGGTAATGAGTAATATGACCTTGTTTATGGAGTAGTAAAGTGCTTTCCAGAACAGTTTTAAAAACTTTCATGTGGCACATTATAGCGTGTTCAAAATTAACTTAGCTTTGTGCCAAGGTAGACATGGCTTCGTTCACAAATCTTAACAAATCTTTGTTTAATTTCATTTGGAATTTAAAAGTTATAGTAAAAACAAATTATCTAAAATACAATTCCCTTAATAGAGTTTAAAACTTGCAATGGCTGGGAGGTAAGACTTCACTATTTGCCACTGGGGAAAAAAAATGATTTCTAAGGACCTCTGACAGGTTAGCAAAGTAAAGCATTTAAAGAGTTTGTGGGAGGTGGTTGTGCTACATCAAATAATTGTCCTGCTTCACAGCCACACAAAACAATACAACAGTCAGTTAGTTTAGGGTTTAAAGGGAATTTTATGGTCTATTGTCACATACACTAGAAAAGGGTTAAATTGTTCAGATTACCCTTGTCCCAGGTGGAACATAAAACCACACCTTTTCTCCCCGGGGTGGAAAATAAATATTTCCCTTGTCTTCACTGTGATAACAAGCCCCAACAAGGAAAATCAGGACACATTCCTTCCTTGCTTTTTAAGCAGTCATTTGATTGCTCCCAGCACATTCCAGATCTGCTAGGAAACCTTAATTGTCTTCACCTGGGGGCCCTTGCCGGAATTCCTGTCCACTACTACAACCTGATGGAATGGAAAATTCTTCTCTTTCCCCCAATCCCTCACTGCCAAGTCCTGAATTGGGTTATACACCCCGCTCCACAGTCAAGTGTAATTCCATAGCTTCACTTATTATGTAAATATGTGTGAGCTATGTAGGTGCAAATGGCTCTCTAGAAGTACATGTTTATAGGTGTGGTAAAATATTTTGAGTACAATTTATCATCATAGATTTAGAACTGATAAAAGATAAATATGGGAATTTTGACCATAATGGGGAGAGGTGATAGGTGAGGTTATTTAGTTGTTGATTTTATAATTAATCGTAGTTATTTCATACAGAGTTGTCTGAGGGCAGAAACAACTAAAGGCTATTTTTGCTTGTGGTTTTGCAGAAGTACAATAGAGCATAACAGTGCACCATTTGGTGCACGCTATTATTGCAGAGAGTAAGCCAAATCTCTCAAAGCCCTCTCCACAATCCAGACACCAGTTAATCCTTCTAATAGGATGGATCTATAAAAGACCAAATTCAGTTCTCTGAAGGTGTGAGTTGTCTTAATGACAAAAAAAATCACACAGAATAATTTGGGGGGAGTCATGAGATCTAAATCACAGTGGAATGTAAATAACTCTGGAATCAGTAATGTACAAGGAAGTTCATACTCATTTCCAAACAAAACTAGAAAAAGGGGATAACTAGCAGACTCCAGTATACAAACCTAATCAAAGTAGCAGATCAGGTAGTAGTCCATGATGAGTCTTGAAATTCTCCAAGAACTCAAAGCCTGCCAAGGACAAGGAAGAAACCTCTGGGGCTGATCTTGATCTCATGCTGGTTTTACACCATATATGATTTTACTCCTGATTTGCACCATTGTAAGTCAGATCAGAAGTAGGCTCACTATTTTTGAGATTCTCTAAATTTGGAACAACTGCATTTTTAGAAGCTCTTGTCTATATTTCCTTTCCAGATTTAGTTATATAACTGTTTGTGATGGCATCAAAGTGGTATTAATTATTTGAATGAGCAGTTATATTGAACATATAGCATGGTCTTAATATATTGCTTCATGGAGCACAACTTTCAGAGACCAGATGTGTGCCTGAAATGCACAGCTAGAGAATAGGGTAAAAAAAAATAAATCTCTTTTGCACACTAACATAACTGACCAGTACCCGAGGGAAAATGAGAGGTTAATTGAGATCAGCAATAAGAATATGTCACAAATAGATGAGCAGAGCCCTAGACAGATGCACAGACAGTCTTGTAAAACTGTCATGAGAATGAACCAGTCCAGGCACAAAATCTACTCGCTCTTACAATGATGATGAACCATCAAAAGTTATTCACCCCATGCAAGCAAAATTTTGCAAGGGCATGGCATGGGTACTCTGGCAGAATGGCATACAGGTGCCAACAGGTTTGCAGCACTATCTGACCTTTACTAGAACAGGCATGTTATGGAAGATGCAGGAGTTGGAACTCTGTGACTGAGCTTGGAGCTCTACCCCATGCAGGACAATCAACAGGAAATAGGCTTAGAAATAAGAAGGTGGCAGTAGCTCTGAATTCCTTACAGAGCCTGGTAGACTTCATATTATGCTGTTGCATTCCACAGTCTGGAATGGTATGTTACTCTCCATTGTACTTCTTGGATGATCAGAATGGGGAGACAAATTGTCAGCAATGGAAGCGGACCGTCCAGTGGTCATGATTTATAGTAGAATTAACCAAATAAACAGGTAGGACTAAGGTCCTAGTGCACAATTGCAGGAAGTACAGATAGGAATTTTTCAGAAAAAAAAAATCTATCATTACTATACCAGTGCAGCTCCACCACTGGCATTTTAACTATTATATAATCTAACTCTGCACAGATCAGATTTAGGAAACATTGTTATGAGGAATAAAGACTTTGGGATAGCTTTGAAAACAACTGCCTCCACCTAGAAAAGCTTTCTGGCAGTTTTGTGTAGGTACCTAGAAGTTCTCCAGGACAAATCCTGGAGATACCTGTTGCCAGCATAAGCTTCAGCATAAACCATACCAATGAATAACAGTGTCAGCTCTTTATTCAGGCATCCAGTTGCATAAGAGAGTAGATGTTGACAAAGCTTTTGACAGATACTGCAAGCCCAATATCTTTGGGACCATATATATTAATTTTATGAATGTTTATGTATCATTGTGGACTGATGTATCAGAATTTGCAAGATTGCAAACATGTGGATTAGCAGTGAATGGAGGGAACTGATAATATTAATGTATCCACATTTTCTTGCTGACTGGAAGTCTGATCTTGTTCAGAGCCTCAATCAACAAATTGGGGCGACATTATAATTCTAGGAGCCTTATGTGACAGTAAGTGGATAAAATACTTCTGAATGAGGAAGGGCATCTTGCCTGGCTATGACATCTGGAATGAGTTCTTTATCTTGAGTTTGTCTGAAACAGCACACTCTGCAGTGATTTCTCCAAAGTGCAGATAGCTGACAGCAATGCAGCTAGCCCTGCGCAATTGATTGCACTAACTCTATCCCACAATGCAATGCCTTCTGGCTTCCAGTGAATGTTCTGTACTAGGGTCACGTAGTGTACTGTGTCCTTTCCCTAAGCAATCTATGGGTCAATTCTGCCTTATATAAAAGTGTGTTTCTACCAGTTGATAGGACTTGATCCAATGCCAATTAGAGTTAATGGAAGGCATGGCCTTGAGCCAGTTTTTGCTTCTTTATGGTGGATATTAGAGGTGTTTTTTCTGTTTTTTTTTTACACTAGAAACTCAGATGTTATTCATCCTGACTTTCCTGAGAGATCATAGATGACTGAAAACACCATGGGATCATGACATCGGCAAAACCATGCAGGTCCTTTTAAAAGCAGCAAAACGATGCACTCACAACAGTTGAGAAAATTAAAACATTGACTCAAAATACTCCTGCTCTCTTGGGAAATGTGGCCTTTGGGTCTCAAGCTAGTTCTGAACCTCACCACTCAGACCCATTTTGAAGATGAAAGAGGGTCAAAACTGATTGTCATCTTTAACTTAAAAAGAAAAGGAGTACTTGTGGCACCTTAGAGACTGCTCACGAAAGCTCATGCTCAAATAAACTGGTTAGTCTCTAAGGTGCCACAAGTACTCCTTTTCTTTTTACGAATACAGACTAACACGGCTGTTACTCTGAAACCTATCTTTAACTTAGTGAGTGGCAGAAGGGGGGAACTAAAACAATGACGCTTTAAATGCATAAAATGGAACTGAATGACCAGAGAAGCTTCTGACAACTAAGGAGCAGCAAAAACAAACAAGTTTATTTTGCTTGTGCTCATAAGAAACAAGATGGTCAAAATGGAATTAAATGTGATGAGTGGGGGGGAATGAGAGTGAGAAATTAAGGACATTAGCAATTCCACCTGAGCAAATCTTGATAGTCTTTTCAAAGACAGATCAAACTGTGAATGGAATGGGTTACACCCTATAATCCTGAAAGAGATGGCTGAGAAGATTACTGGTGTATAATGGATACTTCTGATGGCTCTTTGGAGAGGGGGGAGGAACTCTTTGAGCAAGACAAAGTACATGTTCTATTCACTCAGAAAGGAATTACAGTAGGAAGAACCAGGAAATTAAAGACTAGTAAAACTGGCCCTTGTGGGACAGATTCTAGGAGCATTAGTAAGGGATAAAATCAGATAATATTTGGAGCAGTATGAACTCAATAAATTTTCTAACTTTGATTCATAATAGGTAAATCTGATCTGACTTGGTGATAATTTTTTTCAAATAGATAATGTGGATCAGATAAGATTGAATAATCTACTTGAATTTCAAAAAGATGTACTGGTCAGTATCTATTTATTTTTAATTTTTATATTGCGGCCCCTCACTATAGAATCTGAGCTCCATCCATGTAAAATCCATAGTAATAGTAAAATCCCTAGTGAATTTCGTGGAATCTCTTGCACTTCTCCCTTTTCAGAGTCAAAACACTGCTTGGGATAGGTTTTTTTGTTTGTTTGTTTTGCTTGTTTTTTTAGGAGGTGGCAGTTGAGGGGTTTAGGAATAAAAGGAGTAGTCAAATAGTGAACATCCCTCATGATGAAAAAGCAACATTTCCTAAAGTTGGTCAGACTCTGGATCACCTAATTTTTTGAAGACTGTTCCATAGCTGGATGCCCTTGATCGAGAGTGCTCTGTCCTTAGCTCTCGCCTGCTTCATCCTGAGTTTAGTGATCTCTGCATTGTCTCAGAGGAGTGCAGTTGTCACAGCAGTTCACAGATCAAAATTTGGCCTTCAGTGTAGCTGGCATTTGATCCATTTTTTGCTTTGAAAATGTGCACTAAGGCCTAAAACTGCCATTGGAAGCTGACTGGGTGCCAGTGGAGGGACTTGAACTCACACCTGATGTACTTAGGATGGCCTGCATCACAGAAAAGGTGCGCAGCTGCATTTTATATTAGCTGGAATCTGTGCATCATCTTCACATTCAGTTTTCAATACAATGAGTTACAGTAATCTAGCAAGGAGGTAACAAATGCATGGATTACTGTGGATAGGTCCTCTTCTGGAAGGAAAGTATGAAGTTTCTTAGCAAGCCGTAGTGAAAGAAAACATTTTTTGGAAAATGATGGTACCTGGTCATCCAAGCTTAGTGAGGAGTCAAACAAGATCCCAAAGCTTGGCACCACTTTGACAAATTAGGACTTTATGCCTTCAGTAGAATGTGGAGACAACATCTTGGGCATTTATTGGAAGCATTTTTCCTTACCAACCGGCTTCATTTTGGTCTTGCCTGGGTTTTGCTTGAGCCAGCTACTTTTCACCCAAGGGCTAATTTTTTGTAGGCATTCTAACATTTTGGAAAGGAAGCAGTGCACACCTCAAGAAAGGTTGCAGTTTTGGTCAACTAATGAGACCCTCCAATAATAATTTACTTTATCATTCCTTCTTCATAAAATCCTTCCTCATTTATCTGTTCATTCTCAATATTTTATATATTATATGCACTCCTCATCTCTCTCTCTCTCAGCATGACATTGTTGAAGAGCAGCACTGTACCAGATTAAATTAAAGAAACAATCACGTGTTGGCTGGTACCCATTTTGTTCGCCAAGTTTCCACTGCATGGAGGAGTTTAGTTTGAAAGAACAGTTATTACTACCTTTGCCTTTTCTGCACATAAATAAATTCAACATGGTTTTAAAGAAAACAGTTTTTAATACACTTTAAAGCTAGCTAATTTCTCTGTAACAAAAATGAAAAGTATCTGTGTATAGTATGCAGACGTTTAAAGAAACATGGAAGGGTAAATTTAATATAGATTTTTTTATTCTTTACTTGTATTATAACACTTTATTATAATGAGAAGAACTTTAGAAATGTAGGGTTTGGTACTACAAATCTTAACTCAAGCATGTAGTCCATAAGGATTACATGATTGAGGCTGGGTTTGTGGGCTGGGGCTCGGTTTACTTGTAACTGGTTATTGTTTGTAACTGGTTATTGCTGGGCTTACATTTTGGACTTCTTGTAGTGAAAATAGATTAGTACATTTCTTTTTAGTTCTCATCAGCTTCAAAAGAGTTTAAAAATCAAACAAAATACTGGTTCCATTTGTTTTATTTAGTAACAGTACCATAGGTTTTATAAAGCTTTTTTTTAACTCCCCCCCCAATCTAAATTTTCTATCTAAACTATCTGACAATGTCTCTTTAAGTAGATGTGGTCCAATTTCTGAGGGCTGCATAAATGATTAATATAGTTGTCACTGTTTATAAGTTTGATTATACTATTTTCTTTTCACTTCCTGTAGCTATAAACAGAATAGATAAATCTTTTAGAAAAAGTCTTAGTTTATGCAATTAACATGTTTTATGTTTTTGTTAATAATGTTATATTTTTATCTATGTTTTGGAAAATAAAATTGTAATTTTTTTTTGAAGTCAGGAAAGCAAATTAAAAGCTGCATGGTAGTGACAGATCTTCACAATGTCAGGAGCTCAACAACTGGGAAGCCTATAAAAGCATGCCCTCAACTAATGGGTTTAATACTGGTGTTGATCACTTCCTTCATCATTAGCTTTTTCAAATAACTATTCTCAGATTCCCTTTGAAAGGTTTACAAAACTAAATTGCTGGCACCATCCTGTGGCACACTCAGGAATTACATGAATTTTGGAAACAATCCTGCTGCTGCTGTAACTGACTATGGCCTTTCCCCAATGAATGTCTAGAATCCCGTAGTCATGGGATTTGTGTCTTGCACTCAGCCTCGCTGCCCTTCCTTGTGACCAAAGGTCACACCAACTACTCATCAGAAGAGGAAGCTCATTTACTGGCTGCTGGCTGAGAGGAAGCTTTCTCTCGTACCATAAGTGGTAGCCTGTGACCCTCTTCCCCCTGTTCCCCCCTTGACCTGGGGATCGTCCCAAAAACAAAGGCACCCATGACTATAGTTTTCCAGATGCAAAAAAACATTGCCTATTTTTTCGTCTAGACAGGTTCTAATGTGATTGGTAAAATCTGATATTTTTCTTAAAGGCTTATGATATACTTTAGATAGTCTACAGATGACGTGACTTGTTAAGTCCTGATCATACAACCAATAGTAGTCAACTGAAATTCTGTCTTTGACTTCTTTGGCTGCAGGATCAAATTGTTATTTTCTACACTTTACATATCAACCCTAGGTTTCTTTTCAAAATGATATTTATTTTCATAATATGATACTATGAGGTTACAAAATTTAATTTAAGTGTTTGTCCTAAAGTAATTTATGCAGTTACTTTAACATTTATAGAGCCCCATCTTAAACATATTCAACTTGATTGTAAAGTGATACACCTGCCACTTTCCAGGTTAATACTACAATAATTTACAATATGACAATGCTTTGCTATTGAATCTTTTCATATGAGATGCACATATTGTATGATGTTGCAGCAGATATCATGTTATGCATACTCACTTGGTGTCTTTTACAGCCCCAGCTGATTATAATACTGTAATTCTTTGAGTCCCGGTTTCCCCATCTGTCAAACAGAGATAAATTAGCTAAATTCACAAAGAGGACTTAGGCATTGCAACGCTAAGCATTGGGCTGATACCCATCTCTGGCTCACCTCTCCCCTTCACTATCTTTGTGGCACCTTTTCTTTCTCTCTCCAGCCTCCCAGCATTCCCTCTTCCTATTTTTTTTTTTTTTAATTCTCTCCCTCTTCCCTCTGAGATCTTAATTACTTCTTTCTTTCCCTTCCACACCCCAGGTAAGATTAATTTGTCTCCTTCTCCACTCCCAGATCCCACTTCACCCAAAGGTCTGGAATCCTTCTTCCCCCCAGGTTTTGGCTCCCCAACAATGGGGCAGCTGGGGTCATTGTTCTGGTTTCTATTGCTAGACTGTCTGACAATCATCCTCTCCTTGGCCAGCTGTGGCTCAGGTTTCTCTCTGCCTTTGCTGCTTCCTCTGTGAAGTCTGAACATGGAGAATTGAGGAGAGTATGGGGAGGAGCAGAGACAGATTGTAACTGGGGGAGAGAAGACTCCTTAGTAATCAGAACAGCTGCCTCAAGCTGCTAGGATGGGACAGCAGGACAGGTATCTCTGCTGAGCTTCCATCCTGGAGGTCATGTGATTTCAGGGGTGGGTGAAGTAATCTCTGTACAAACTGCAATGCACTTTAGGACCCTTTAGGTTGAAAAGTACTTGTAATGGGATGCCTTTAGAGTCTTTCTGCTAACTCACCCTGGAAGCCACACCACGAAAATCCTCTTATTTCCAACCCAGGATTGTAAAAGGATTCATAATCTCTATGAACAAGGGTTAGGACCAGAGAGTTCTTGCAGAGAGAAATATGACCAAGCTCAGGAAAAAGTTTAGGATTAGGTTTATGTTTCTTGTTTAATGACAAAGGCAAACTCCAGGAAGGCTTGACCCATAGCCATTGTGTGATTATTGTAGTAGGAACAGGGTGGGGATACTACCTGCTTATTATATTAATTATTTTATGTGCTCTGCACCCATCTGAACAGTGAAGAGGTTAAATCAGGGGTGGGCAAACTTTTTGGCCCAAGGGCCACATCTGGGTATAGAAATTTTATGGCAGGCCATGAAGGCTCATGAAATTGGGGTTGGGTTGCAGGAGGAGGTGAGGGCTCTGGCTGGGGGTGCAGGCTCTGGGGTGGGGCCAGAAATGAGGAGTTCAGGGTGTTGGAGAGGGCTCCAGGCTGGGGTAAGGTGCGGGGTGGTGGTGAGGACTCCATCTGGGGGTGCGGGCTCTGGAGTGGGCCTGGGGTTGAGGTGTTTGGGGTGCAGGAGTGTGCTCTGGGCTGGGACCAAGGGGTTCAGACGGGGATCAGGGCTGGGGTAGGGGATTGGGGCGGTGGGGGGGTGGCTCAGGGGTACAGGTTCTGGGTGGCTCTTACCTCAAGCAGCTCCCGAAAGCAGCAGCATGTCTCCCCCCTGGCGGCTTTGCTGTATACTGCCCCGTCCACAGCACTCCTGCACTCCCATTGGCTACGGTTTCCAGCCAATGGGAGCTGCGGGGGCAGCGCTAGGGGCAGTGTGTGGAGCCCCCTGGCTTCCCCTACATGTAGGAACCAGAGGGGGGACATGCTGCTGCTTTGGGGAGCCGCGCAGAGCAGCCCCCGCCGCTCCTTCCGGTGGCCACGTGGAGCAGCCTCCGACCCTGCTCCCTGGCTGGAGTGCCGGAGTGGGACAAGCCCCAGACTCCGCTCCCCAGCGGGAGCTTGAGGGCTGAATTAAAATGGCTGGTGGGCTGGATCTGGCCCCTGGGTTAAACTCACTAGGGTGAAGGAGGAAATCCTTCCCTACACTATAAATTTTGATTTAGCTGTTGGGCATGAAGGAAGGAGCCTTCAAGGGATAGCAATCAGAAGGGTGGGGCTTTGGGGGTGTTTGTGGGAAGGAGCTGAATGTCTTTCCACACTGATTACAGAAGACACATCACCATATGCTCTGAAGCTGAAATCTAGTATTCTCTCTCTCTCTCTCTCTCTCTCTCTGTGTGTGTGTGTGAGAGAGAGAGAGAGAGAGAGAGAGAGAGAGACCCTGCCAAGAAGGAAAGGAAAAGTTGTTTGACACTGAGAAGTAAATCTGTCTGCTTTGACAGCCTGAGCATGGAAACTCTTTTGCTTTTTTCCTGGCCCATCTACAATAAAATTAGGGTCACTAAGTAGGGTTAACTGTTATTTATAACAACTAGTAATAAAATCTTTATAAGGGAGAACTACCATTTTCTTGTGTATTTGGGCCCTTAACAGTATAGCTCAGAGGAACTGCAGAATTCTATTTCTTGAAATATTACTGCTTCTCTTTTCATTTCATCTTTGAATTTCTAACAAATATTATTTGGTATAAATAAAAAAAACTAAGAACATATAAAATAGGGGCCCATTCAAAACTCTGGTAGCCTATTTCTGTAACTTTGACCTCTTTTGCTCTGCCTTTTTCCTGGATTGCCTTCAGTTTTGCTTATGTTTTGTTCACTCTTTCACATAATGAAATCTCTTTCTACCATCTCCAACAACCTCTTCCAGCCTTAATTGTTTGACTGCCCTTCATATTGTTAATCATAACCTTGTGTTTTGGCTTCTGTGGTCTTGTTCTTTCATGTTTCTCTGACCACTCCGTCAGCATCTCCGCCGCAATTACTGCTCTCTGGCACTATCCCTCAGGATTTTTTCCTTTGTCCCCTTCTTTTCTTGTTCTATGTTATATTCCTGGGGATCTCCTCCATCCATGTGTGTGATACTGAAGTCTCGATCCCTATGTTACATAAATCTAGGTGTGCCCTTCCAGTGTCACATGTCACCAAATCTTGCTGGTTTTCCTCTTTCTATGACATTGCCTGTGCAATCTTAATTTGGTCCTCTTATGTGTATGCACTATGATTACATGATCACATACTTTTTTTTACCAAAGGACTCCTGCCTCAATCAGGGAATGGGTAGTCATTAATATTTATTTTTATCCTCCCCATTCAGTGTGTGGCTCCAGGCCTTGAAATATTAATTTCCTTCTGGGTATTTCTAGGGTGCGCACATCATAATGTTTGTGAAGCACTCATATTAAAGAATTTATCTTCACAATACCCCTTTCAGATTCAATGGTATTATTGTCCATGTTTTACAGCTGGGGAACTGAGACAGAGAGATTAAGGCCAAAATTGTCTAAAGTGTCCACAGATTTTGGGTGCCCAAATTGAGACTCCTACAGCCTGATTTTTTAAAGTTCTTAACATTTTTATAGCACTTCATATGTTCAAAACAAAGCTTCAGTCAACTTCAGTTGAAGTTGCAAGAGCTGTAAACATTTATGTAAATCAGGTCATATGCATCTCATGTTGGGCATCTAGAAAATGAGGCATACGCAACTATGAGCCAACTATGAATATTTTAGTTTAATTGACTCACCGTAAGTGGCAGAGGAGGGATAGAATCCAAATCTCCAGGATGGCATTCAGCTTCCTTAAACATGAGACCCTCCTTTCTCTCCCACTGCAGTTCCCTGCCTAAGTCACCACACACCTTTCAGCTTCTATGAAAGCAGCAGGGATGCAATTTAGGGAGAGGGGGAGGCACCTGTCCCCCCTGAGTTTTGTACCACAGCAGAACAGGGATATCATTTCAGATTTTGGTTGGGGTACACCCCCACCCTCCCTAACTGGCATCCCTGAGGGCCAGCTCTGTGACACAGCATGTCAGGCTCACACTGCCAGACCCTGTACCCCTTCTCTGGGGAGTGACACCAGCAAGGGCTGAACTTTGCAGTGTGGGAGATGATCACAATGCTGCTGATGTCCGACAACGTCTGGTGGGAAGGCCAGAAGGAGAATGGGCTGCGTGGCTCCTCCATGGCAAGCTGCATGATTGGGGGGAAGGAGCGCAGGAGGGGAGTGCAGGGGTTAGGGGAGAAGGGGAGCAGGAAGAGAGAGGAGGGATTAGGGGAGAAGGGGACACATGAGCATCAGCATAGGTACTAGGAGGGTAAGGGGTTTACAAGTGGGGTTATGTGATGGAGCATACATGAAATGTGCTAGGTGCTGTATGGATCTGTCATAAGGGACTGTGTGGTCGATTAGCCCAGGATGGGGCTGTTGCCTTCCCCAGACCCACTGTCTGGCCATGCTCCACTGGCTGTGCTCATGCTCCTTAACCTGTGTGCAGGGCTGAGCCCTGGCAGAGCCATGTTGCCAGCCTGGGGCCTGGCCCTTCCCAGCGCTGGGGGAGAGAGGGCACCTGAGGTTAAGGATCTCATTAAAGTTGCTAATCACCAGTTGTACCTGACTAGAGGGTGGTTAAACAGTTTAAATAGACTCATCCCTGGCCAGGGTTTCTCTGTTGACAAAGCCAGGGTGCTGAGCTGCGCAGCTGTGGCTCTTGGGAGGCCTGGCTGAACATCTCACTGACACACACCCACGGGGCACTGCTCAGGCCACTCACAGAGTCATTGTCATCCTGGGGCCTTTGCTGCACACAGGGCTGATCTCTGTCCCTTGGTGTTGACAAACCTTTGACCCTGACAGAACTGCCTGGCAGTGGCAAGGAGGAAAGGCCTCCTAGAGCCCCACATGGCAGCAAGTGCCCCCTGGCACTCAGCTTCATGGAACTGGGGAGTCCCAGGCTGGGATTCCAGCTGAGGGGGCTTGGGAGACTCAAGTTTTTCACAGCTACTGCTGAAATGATGGCCCATGTCACTCACACATGGATTTCAAATTACAGTGGCCAGCTTTTATTTGACCTTTTGTTCTGTTTGTAACAACCTTTTCACTGCACTGAACAGCTCACTGGGCACTGGGATGGCGAAGGAGTAACTCAGGGAGGTACTGCTCTGTTGTAACAGTTCCATAGCCATTTGGAACTGCCACATGCCACTGTGTGGCACACAACAGCCTTGGAGAGCTTCACAGCTGCAGCTGAGGCAGAACCCCCATCACTTGCACCAAAGCACCAGGGCCCTGATGCCTGAGCTAATGGACAATCTCTGCTACCTGTTAGCAGTGTAGGGCCCATGACAGCTATGGGAACCACGAGAGGTACATGGTGCATGTACACACCAGCTGTTCATTACACGCTTGCCTAGACAGACAAAGCTTGCCTTCAGAACCAGCTGTTCAGAACTTACTTCTGACATCAGCATAAGAAATCTCTGTGCACCAAGCGCTTCCACTCTGTAATCTCCACTGTCTTTGCTCGGGCTTGTCTGAGATGGGATCTTGGGCCCTGTCATTCTCAAATCCAGAATTCTTCCCAAAGAGCAACAGGCCACTCAGTGGCTGTAGCACCCCCGCCTCATATGGGACTTTATCCTGACCATGGGGATTGAAATGGACTCCTCCCATTCCCAAAGCACAGGTTCCTCCCCACCACCAACTGAGTTGAATGAGGGTCTTAATGGTTTAATGGCAGGACACAGCCGACCAGTTCTAACTCCACCTCAAGGCTTGGGATTGGAAATATATTGCTGTATTATCTCCTGATTGTTCTAAACTTACATATAAACTTAAAATATGGCTTTAATTGGAGTGTGTGTGTGTGTATATATATATATATATATATATATATATATATAATTTCTTTATACAGGAATTAGATACAGTGCTCCTGTAATCTAATCGAAGTTATTATCTGCAAAAAAAACCTAGAGTTTTCAGGTGCCTAAGTAGCCCCTGGAATAACGGTTAAAGTTGTACCCCCTCCCACTAAAATCTGAAATGGCACCTCTGCAGGGGTCCTACAAACGCCAGCCTCATTCACTACACAACCCTGATTTGTTCACAGAGCACTGTCCATCCTGTGTACTAAATGAGGCAGGACTCTTGTGGAAAAATTAGTAGGTGATTGTAAAATTAATTATTATCATAACGTATATACATAAAGGGACCAAATTAAGGTTGCACAGCAAACCTTTATTCTGGCATTTCCTAACTTTTGAGTGTTTCATTTTTCAATCTTAATAGTCTTTTAACTTTTTTTTGTAATTTCCTACACTTTAAAAAAAGCAAATTTAAAAATAGAAATTCCATCATGTGGCATCATACTGACACTCACAGAGTTCATAATTAGGATTGGAACATTTAGAGCCATCACACAGACTTCTGCCACTTGAGTTAATGGAGTAACTGACGGCAGTTATAGGTTGTCAGCCTGTATGTGGACCAGCACTAGAGGGAGATAAGACATACACTTTGCTGTAGGTTTCACAGATAGTCGCTTAGAGCAGTGGAATGGTGAGACTCAGGATTGTTGGGTTCCATTCCAAGCTCTGGAGGAGAGTGTATTCTAGTGGGCACAGACTCTTCTGTTTATTGCCCCCAAACTTGACTCCTTCTGTCCCATCTCCTCCAACCTGTCCCAGTCCTTTTTTTTTCTATCTCTGGCTCCTTGTTCCTTTCCCATTCTCCTTCCCTACCCAGTCTCAACTCCTTAGGCTTCTCTTTCCAGTCCCACTGTCTTTGTCCAGCCAGTCCCAGTCTTCCCCTCTGGGTTCACTGTAGTTAAGGTTCTGTTGTAAATTTCATTTCAATTTCTGTTTTATATTTTAATTATTAAATCTAGTCTCTAAATATGGCACATTAACTCTTCAAAGGACAAGTGAATTTTCTATTTTTTTTTCAGTAAAAGATCTTATTTCAGTGATAGAAACATTTAAATGCCCCTTAAAATTCCCCGACCCCTTTTTCTGGGTTCTCTAGCTAAACAACATTTTTCTTTGTGGCAAAAATAACAGTGGGCTACTTCAGAGGTTCATACAGAGTCTAATGTTGTTTTATATATACGGTTTCTCAATGGATAAACACCCATAAAACACCTCAATACAAAATAAATAAATAAATACATGAAAAAAATTAAAAATCAGTGTTCCCCTCTTCTAGAGCTATTTATTTATGTAGGCAGAATCTCTGCTCCCTGACTTTTATCTGAAGGCTTATCTACATAGAGCAGGGGTGGGCAAACTATGGCCCGCGGGCTGCATCCTGTCTGCCAGCCATTTTAATCCGGCCCTTGAGCTCCCTCTAGGGAGCGAGGTCTGGGGCTTGCCCCACTCCAGCACTCCAGGCGGGGAGCAAGGTTGGAGGTTGCTCTGCGCGGCTCTCAGAAGCAGCGGCGTGGCCCCTCTCCGGCTCCTATGCATAGGGGCAGCCAGGGGACTCTGCTCTGCATGCCGCCCCCGCCCCAAGCGCCACCCCCGCACCTCCCATTGGCCAGGAACCATGGCCAATGGGAGCTGCAGGATGGCACCTGAGGATGGGGCAGTGCACGGCAGAGCTGCCTGGCTGTGCCTCCACGTAGGAGCCAGAGAGGGGACATGTCACTGCTTCCGGGAGCCACTTGAGGTAAGTGCTGCCCCAAGCCTGCACCCCTGAGCCACCCCCCTGCACCTCAACCCACTGCCCCAGCCCTGATCCTCCTCCCGCCCTCCAAACCCCTCGGTCCCAGCCCGGAGCACGCTCCTACACCTCAAACCCCTCATCCCCAGCCCCACCCCAGAGTCTGCACTCTCCCTCTCCCTGCCCCAGCCTGGAGCCCCCTCTCCTCATTTCTGGCCCCACCCCAGAGCCCGCACCCCCAGCCAGAGCCCTCCCCCCCTCGTGCACTCCAATCCCAATTTTGTGAGCATTCATAGCCCACCATACAATTTCTATACCCGGATGTGGCCAAAAAGTTTGCCCACCCCTGACATAGAGCAATAAAGTGGACCATGGGGATGTGATTTCTAAAGCATACTAATGTGTTGTGCATTAATTAGTCTGCGTAGACCCTGCTGCTGAGCACTAAAGAACCCCTAGTGTTCTTTAATGTAGCCCTGTTTGAAAAAGTACTATGTATACATACAAAGAGAAACCCCAAACCCCTGATTTTTTGGCATCTACATAGAACTCAAAAACTGCAGAAAATAAACCCTGAAAAATAAAATTAATAAACCCTGAAAAACAGAAGCCCTATTTATATATTTAATGATAATATATGTAATGATCTGGAAATGGAGGTGAGCAGTGAGGTAGTGAATTATTTAGTTTAGTCAAGACCAGAGAGGGCTGTGAGGCAGTTCAGAGATCTAACCAAGCTAGGTGACTGGGTAGTACAATGGCAAATTAAGTTAAATGTTGATAAATACAAAGTAACGCATTTTGAAGGGGGAAAACATAAAGTACTCTTACACACCACATAAGGTTCTAAATTAACTCTATTAACTCAGGAAAGGGACCTGGGCATCATTGTGGACAGTTCAATGAAGACCTCTCCTCAATGTGCAGCTGCCATCAAAAAAGCGAACAAGATGTTAAATTCCATAAGGTATGGGATTGAGAATAATAAAAAAAAGTATTACAATATTTGTATACAAATCAATGGATATCTGGAATACTGGAATACTGATTGCCCCATCTCAGAAATGGATATTGCAGAATTTAAAGGGGGTTAGAGAAGAGACATAACTATTACGGGCATGGAATAACTCCCATATGAAGAGAGATTGGAAAAATTGGGATTGTTTACCTTAGAAAGGAGACATATAAGAAGGGACATGATAAAAGTATATGAAATAATGAATTTTATAGAGAAAGTGGATCAGGGATATCTCTGTCTCATAAGTATGGATGTGATTTTGTCATGGTAAAATTATGCATAATTCATGGTACTGTCATGGCAAAAAAATAATGCATGACACAGTCATGGTAAAAAAAATTATTTTCATACTTTGGTCATGGCTATGGCATAGACCATGCTGAGGTGCATTAAAGGTTTGTTACTTTGCTTTGATCTAGTCCTCTTTGGATTAGATGAAAGTGTACTAATGAACTGTTAATGTGCAGCACCAGGGTGCACCAATGTACCACCTGCTCGCCAACACCCTGAGAGCCTAGGGCTATGAGGTCCAGATCCCCTGGTCGTGGGAGCCCTGGGCGCGTGAGACCCCCACAATGAACCGGTACTGAAAGTGTGCAGAGTCAGTTGGTGCTACGCCCGGCTTAAGAGACAGCTCAGAGTGTCCGACACCATCAGGTGGTCCAGTGACATCTACACAGAGCACATCACAGGACACCGTCAGTACTAGGATGAGTAAACGAGACCTCCGGTCAGGGATATCACCCACTTTCTTCCCTGACGAACCAAGGGACACACCCCACCCATGTACCTATTCGCTACACCAATACTGACTTGGACTCTAAATTCATTCTATGGGTGGCTTATTCACTGACACTTTAAAAACTACCGCACCCCAATCTGGGTCTATGCTGGTTATGTACTATGTATGTATCTTGTGAACCTTGTAACCGATACTTATAATCTCTCATAACTCAAGCCTGACCCCAGATGTACAGTACCTTCCTTCTTAACTTGTGTAAACTTGATTTTAAACATGAACTGCTAATGTGCAGCACCAAGGTTTACACGAAAATTTCATTAGTTCGCTTTGGACTTGATCAAGGCAAACTATTAAACTGTTAATATCTGGCAGCAGGGTTCATATAAATCAGGGTTGGCCAACCTGTGGCTCCGGAGCCACATGCAGCTCTTCAGAGGTTAATATGCAGCTCCTTTCATATTACTATGAAAGCTACAGGCACCAACTTTCCAATGTGCTACCGGGTGCTCACTGCTCAACCCCTGGCTCTGCCCCAAGCCCCAGCCTCAGCCTCAGCCCCATTCCACTGCTTCCCCAAAGCCCCCGCCCCTTCCCCTGAGTCTGCTGCACCCTTGCTCCTCCTCCCTGCCCCCTCACCCCTCACCTCCTGCACACCACAAAACAGCTGATTGCGGGTTGGCAGGAGGCGCAGGGATGTAGGGTTAGGTGCTGATCGGCAGTGCTGCTGGTGGGTGGGAGACACTGGAGGCAAGGGGTGGGAGCTGATGGGGGGGCTGCTGATGTGTTAATGTGGCTCTTTGGCAATGCACATTGGTAAATTCTGGCTCCTTCTCAGGCTCAGGTTGGCCACCGCTGATATAAATGGCAACATTCATGGTCACAGAAGCTGGGAAGGGGCTCCTGAGGGAGAGAGACTAGGTAGCATGCAACAGCCTGCATGAGGAAGGACATTCTGCCCTGAATGGGCCAGATGGTTCCTCAAGGACTCACAAGGGAAGGGTGAGATAGGAGGTGTGGGATATTGCCATTTCAGATGTTTATTGTTTTGTATGAGCTGTGCTCTCCTGTGCCTTATATAATTAAGTATAAAAGAGCATAAAAGTGTTGGACTGTGTTTAACTACTTCACAACTGTTGTGTGTTCTTGAAAGAGTTAAACTGTAAACCAGAAGCTTCACAACTGTTGGGCAATAACATAGCGCTGGAACCATCTTGTGCCCCCAGCTTCCATCTTCACTCCCCACATCATACCTGCTCCCTGCCCCTTCCTCCCCACTTGGCCCTGGCCCTGCATGCTCTGGTCTACACTTGCCCCTCGGCATAGGTGTCTTGTGGATTGGGGGCTCAGAGTAGGGGAGGTTTTAAGATGTGGGTTTATTGGGGAATAGGGCTTGAGAAAATGATGAGCAGGGGCAGGGTGGGGATGTGGGGCTTCGGGGAGTGGAGATATTTTAGGGGGGTGTTTATTTGGTGTGTTGCAACAGGGAGTGGGCTTATTTGGGGAGATGGGGATTGGTGTGGTAGTGAGGGGATGGGCGGGTGGCTAAGGCAGGACGAAGTTTTATGGGGCTTGGGGTTATTTGGGGGATGGGAGTGGGTTGCGGTGTTTATTTGGGGATGGGGTAGCAGGGTCTGTATGGGTTTAAGCAGGGGCTAGGAGGTTCAGTGTGGACTGTGAGAGGAGGTCAAGGGGAGGTGGGTGAGCTGTGCGGGGTGGGGTGGAGGCTATGGTGGAAGCAGTGGAATGGGACTGTTAGCACAGGGAGCTGTGTGGTGTGGTGACTGCACCTGGCTGTGTCTCGCTCCCTCCTCCACAGCCTCTTCCCTGTCTCCTCTCCTCCCTGTATCTTGCTCCCTCCCTTGCTGGCTCCAGCTCTACCCTCAGGCCCCAGGGGAGGATGGACTCACCGCCAGTGCACCAGGGACAGAGCTGGCTCGTTGGGTGCTGGCAGCAGCATGCCAGAGCCTCACATCATCGGGAAAGGTGGGAATGGGGCAGAGTTGGAGGAGGAGGGAGAGGATTGGGGAAGGAAGGACAGACTTGCCACGGGGCTCTGGGGACTCCCTCTGCTCATCCTGCTGCTGGACAGCCCGGTGGCTCAGAGCCAAATTGGCCCTCATGCTACCAGTGGCAGGGTTTCACCTGCTGAGCATCAACCAAGCAACAGACACAAGCCAGGCAGCAGAGATACCAAGGAGCAGCAACAGAAAGCGCAGCTGGTGGGTACTCATTGCTGCTGCTGAATGATACCTGAATGGCATTCTGGCATGTTCCGGCTTGACTACACCACTGCTGTTGGGTGGAGTTATGGGAGAGGGCTGTGTGTAAGTAACTAGTGTATCTTGGGGGTCAGCTCTGGTTCTGGAGGCCTGAGGTGGGCTGAGAAGCCCCATTTCGGAGAAGGGGTGGCAGACTGAGTCATTGCCCAATAAATGTGCCAGAGGCCAACAGAGGAACCACTGCTGCAGCCTGCTAAGGCTCTAGAAGTTTACCACTCCCCAGGGCACAGACAACACCCTTCAGCTTTCTCTGGGGGTGCTCCATCCCCGCTCGGCCCTGCCCCCACTCTGCTTCTTCCCCCAAGGCTCCACCATTGCCCTGCCTCTTCCTGCCCCCACTCCGCCCCCTGCCCTGAGGTTCCACCCCATCCGCCTCTTCCCGCCCCCGCTCTGCCCCCTCCCCTGAGCACACTCCACCCTTGCTCCACCTCTTCCTGCGCCCGCTCCTCCTCCACCCTTCCAGGGCCTCTGGACCAGTGATCTGCTAGGTCACTCCAATCCCTGACTCTGGGAGCCAGCTTTACCCTGCTCTACTGTGAGAACCCCCTCTCCCGGGTTGTTCATGCACAGCCTCTAGCATGTAAGCTGCTCCCAGCTACCGCTGCTTGGATCGTGCAACCAAATTACACTAGCCAATATCTCCAGTCCCAGACACAACCCTAGGAACCGCCGACTTGCAGTGTCCATTTATGCTCACTGGACGCTGCAAGCTTATGAGAGTTTGTCAATTTAACAAAGAAATTGATATGTACCAGGCTTGTTATCCCAAGGGGAGTCTCTGACAAGCTTCAAATCAATCTCACTGCTTCAGGTAGAATAAGCAAACAAATTTATTAACTACAAAAGAAGCATGTGGCTTCCCCCTGCTGCAGAAGAATCAAGGAGACTCTCTCCCATTCTCTCAGCAGTTCCTGAGACTTTACCCTTTCCCTTGGGGGTCCCAGCATAAAACTTCCTCCTGCTGCAGGCAAATACTTTAACCTGAGCTACATGGAAAAAATCATTACAAGAAGCAGGTCGACTAGGAGGTGTTCTATTACCTCCACAGTCAAAACACTTTCTAAACTTTCCCACACCACATGGATTTTACCTAGTGATACGAGGAATCTGCTTTCGCCCACCCCCACAATCTCTGCCATTTGGCCAGATAGCATACTGGCCTTTGGGACCACATTCTGCTTAACCAGAGAGATCTGGGCCCCTGTATCCCTCTGCCCCAAGCACTCCCTGCCATTAATTTGGACAGCCTTAACATGCTCCATATCTGGTTCTGCAGAGGCTAATCTCACAAAACCAATATGACAGGTTTCAATTGCTTGGGGGGTTTCTGTGTTGAGGACAGCAGAACTAACGTGAGCTATTGGTTGCCTGCTTCCTCCTAGCACTGGGCATTTATCCCTCTTCTGATCAGTGGAATTACACTGATAGCACCTTCTGGGCTCTTCTGCTTTTACAGGAGATTTGGGATGAGGGTTAGAGGAATGTTTTTAGGTAAGAATGTTTAGGCTCCCAACCCCTTCTCTCTTCCCAGGGGCAAAATGGGATCGTCCCGTCCCACCAGTTTTGAACCCCTCTTTCTGTGGCCTGCCCTCAATAGATACCTGAGTCTGTTCAAAGGCATCAGCTAAAAAAGCCATCTCACCCACAGACTTTACATCTTTACCCCATAGACACTGCTTTACTTCGGCCTCACATATGCTTAGGAAATGCTCTTGAGCAACAAGATCAAGCATTCCTTCAAAACTTGCCACCTCTTTACCCCTCACCCATTTTCCCAACAAATCTTTCATTTTGTTTACACTCGAAGGAGTGGGTGAAACTGGGCGAGAAGAGGCAGGGCAGGGGTGGAGCCTTGGGGGAAGGGGTGGAATGGGGGCAGGGCCTGGGGCACAGCTGGGGGTCAAGCAACCCCCAGCACTTTGGAAAGTCAGCACCTGTGGATCAGAGATTTAAGATTAGCTTTCTACTCCTTCTTCCATGTACGTTGAAAGGTCAGAACTGACCTGAGATTTCAATGGTACAGCATAACAGCCCTTTTTTCTCTTCTGATCCTGTTCACGTATGGTTCTGCATATGAGCAGCAAAGTAAAATTGACAAGATCTTGACAAGATAACACTAAATTCCTTATTAATAAAATAGGCTTAACCTATTGATTATCTTGCAAACTATGTGTGACCCATACGTAACTCTATAGTTGGGATACACAGGAAAAGATTGAGGGCTTGGCTACACTTGCAAGTTAGACGCATTAAATCAGCCCCGGACGCCTTAACTCCTGAGGTGTCCACACTGGCAAGGCACTTAGAATGCCTGGACTCCGTGGCTGGAGCGCCCCGGTAATCCACCTCCACGAGAAGAATAGAGCTTGCTGTGCCCTGGCTGAAATGCCAAGATGTCAGTGTAGACGAGGTGTTCACAAAAGATGTGAATTAAAAATCTTTTAGTCATTTTGGTGCAAGTTAGTTTGTGTGACACTTTTACTGGAGGGGTGGGGGGTTAAAGGGGATTTTGTCAAAGTTAGCTTTAGTTAGTTGAGGGGATAGGTTAAAAACCCCTGTAGTGTGGGCACAACTATATCCGTATAAAAGTGCATTATACTACTATAATTATTCCTGTACAGGAATGGGAATAACGATACCAGTATAAAGCCACGTCTACACTAGAAAGGGTTTGCCAGCATAGCTATATCAGCAAACCTTCCTGGTGTAGGCCTAGTTTGCCAGCAAAAAAGTGCTTTTGCTAGTATAGCTAGTACTGTTTTGGCAAGCAAAATAAAGTAGATTGTCCAAACAGCTTTCATGCTGCTATAATTGCATCTACACTAGGGTTTTGCTGGGTGGCACCTGTGGATGGGGCAGCGTGCAGCAGAGCCGCCTGGTCGCGCCTCCACGTAGGAGCCGGAGGAGAACATTCCGCTGCTTCCGGGAGCCGCTTGAGGTAAGCGCTGCCCGGAGCCTGCACCCCTGAGCCACCCCCTGCCCCAGTCCTGATCCCCCTCCTGCCCTCCAAACCCCTCAGTCCCAGCCCAGAGTGCCCTCCTACTCCTCAAACCCTTCATACCCAGCCTGGAGCCCCCTCTCTCACTCTGAACTCCTCATTTCTAGCCCCATCCCAGAGCCCACATCCCCAGCCAGAGCTGTAACCTACCTGCACCGCAACCCCATTTTCGTGAGCATTCATGGCCTGCCATACAATTTCTATACCCAGATGTGGCCCTTGGGCCAAAAAATTTGCCCACCCCTGCCTTAGTCTCTGGCTAGTCCCCACTCTATGTTCATCTTCACTATTTTGCCTTCAGAGTGGTGCTTTGCATACCTGTTGTCAGTTTTCTCCTGTTCCTGACTCTTGGCTGGCCTGCTACTTCTGACTGGCTGTATCAGGGAAGGTAGAGAGTGCCAGATTGCCATTCCTATTCCCTACAGCCACTCTTAACTGACACACAAACTACAAAATATTCCTCTTTAAGGACATTTCAAACCCACAGTGGCTAGGAGTTTTCTAAACTACCAATAAATTAGCTGAACTTTTCCCAAGTCTGATTCCTTTCTTAGTTATTACAATAGTAACGGGTCATACAGGTACATGCTTCCTTGAAATCTTCAGCCCAGAGCCCATCCTGAATAGCTGGGCTGAGCACTCTGTTCCACCTGTTTAACAGGAAAACCTCTATCCATCCTGTCTCTCTCATCCCCCAACCCCAACCCTGAGTTCTGGGCATGTTATCATTTTCATCCCCCACCGACATAGTATAGGCATTTTTGGAGTGAGGCGCAAGAGAAAGTGGTAGGAAGAGGTATAGGCAATCAAATGGCTTCATAGTGCCCCAAATTTTTTTCAGTTGGCCCTGCCTCCTGCACTCTTTGCATCTTCAGTGTGTCTGCATATGCCTTTTTCTGCATTGTCAGGCAGTGCACATATTTTTGTTACATTTGTGATGATCTAGTCCCTGGAATCTCATGTTCCTGTATTAAAGTAGAGTCAGCATACAGAAAGACAAAGCATGCATTTTCTGGAGTCAGGACTACTTTATCTACTTTTTTTTCTCTGCCACTGACTCACTATATACTTTGGACAAGTTGATAATTTCTCTGTGCTTCAGTTTCCCCATATGTTAAGTGAAATCTCACAACAATGTTTTGAGGAATAATGCATTAATATTTTAAGGGCATGAGATCCTCAGAAGAATAATGCTAGAAGTATTATTGTTGCCCCTCTTATTATTCAGAGCCATGCGGATGTTCCAGTTGGTAGTAGAAATTGATGCAGTCTGATATTTTCTTTGATGCAATCTTGTTTACGAGGAATGTACAAAGTCCTGCTTTTCCAAATGCAAGAACTACTAAGAACAAAAGGAGCAATTTCTTAGATTACAACCCTAAGCCTCTTCAGCCAGCAGACACAGAAGCTCTCTCTCTCTCGCTTTTTCCAGGATCCCAGCGTGTTCACCAACTACTGCTGGGCTTTCTTGTTTTTTTTATCCTCTGCCCCTCTCTCTGTTCTCAATTTCTGTATGTTCCATCTTCCCTCACATGCAAACATACACCCCAACCTGGTGACACTAGCCAGTGGAACCACCTGCCCATGCAGTGCTAGACCTAGTGTACACTTAAAATTTTGATTGACCTACCTATGTCAGTCAGGGGTGTGAAAAAATTCACACCCCTGAGCACAACAGTTAAGCAGACCTACACCCTGCAATACATGCAGCTAAAATTCTTCCATCATCCTAGCTACCACCACTCAAGGAGGTGAATTACCCACATCGATGGAAAAACCCCTTCTGTCCATATAGGCAGCATCTACACTATGGCGCTGAAGCAGCATAGCTGTAGTCCCACAGCTGTTCCACTGTAACACTCATAGTTTAGACATAACCCCAGTTCCTAGGCAGATTCTATTAGGGTTTGGTTTAGGAGTGGCCCCATAAGTGTTTCTTTCAACTACCTTAAGTGAAGGGTGTGTTCACACATCAGTCTGAACAAGGTTGTAATTTAACCCGTAACAAATTTTCTCCCAGCTCATAACAATACCTCTCCCTGGAGTGTTTTCCCCAGGAATTGAAATTAGGGGGGGTGTCTGAATTTACGGGGGGGAGGCACGGTCAGGGCCTATGAGGGGTGAGACTGTGAGGATGAAGGTGGGCTGTATGGCACCATAGTAAAAACTGAAAAATATTTCATGTCCATTTTATTAGATTTAACTCATGTTTCAAAATCATCACACATATTAAAGTTGGCTACTCAAGTCTTCTATGAAGCGCTACATCTACATCCTTCTTGGATTTTTGTTATAATTTTGCACAACCTTGTTAATGAACTTCTTGAATGCAATGCGTTCATCTTTGGTGGCTTCTCGTGTGTCCGGTACTTCCATTCCTTCAATTGATATGCTCACTAGTTCATTAACATGATCAGGTAGAAGATGACTTCTTTCAGAACACAAAATTCTGTTCCATGATGAAAAAGAACGCTCAACTGTAGCTTTTGTGACTGTAGCATGAGATGAATTCCTACTTCTTTCATCCCAGAAAACACAGCATAAAGATTGGGTCAAGCCACTAGTCGTGATAAAAAAGAAGTTGAAGTCAAATCTTCATTCATTCGTTATATGATATTCCATTCTGTGTTCAAATTCTCTATTCTGTCCTGAGCACATGGCAGTCCCATTGCTGGTAGTGCCTCACTCCACTCAAGTGGAGGTGTTTTATAGGACAGGGATCTGTAAAAGCTACGCAGAGGTTCAGTAGAATCTAGAAGTTGCTGTTGTACATTTGTAAGAGACAAGTCTGTGTACTTTTTTAGTTGTCTTAACAAACATTTCTTGTCCTCTTCACGTAAGGATTCAGTATAAATGCCTTCATTAGTCAACTTCTGGACTCAAGTCTTTGCTTCTTGCAGTACTTTTTCAATGGATAGCTCTCTGATTGATCCAAATGTACCTTCTATTGCTGGACAGAGCTCTACTACTGTTGTAGCAGGTGCCTGCATGGCATTGTTTAATGACCCAAGTGGTTTCAACAGTAGACTTACAAGAGAGCCAATGGCAATAGACTTCTCTGAATGTAGTAGCAAAAGTAATCCACCAGCCTCACTACTTAGATCCATCCCATTTTGGTAGATACTTTTCAAAGCCAGTAACAATGGCTGGAGTAATTTTGAGACAACAGCCAAGGATCTCTCATGAGAAAGCCAGTGGGTTTTCCCAGGTTGGACTAATTTGAACTTCAGTCCCAGTGTATCTTCTATATTTTCCAATATATTCAGTCTTTTTGGACTCTTGCTGAAAAAAGAACATAATGAAGACATTAAATTTGTAGCTTTTTTAATGTCTTTTGAAGAGTCTGCAGCTTGTACTAGCGCTAGTTGGAGTAGATGGCCTCTGCAGTGTGTATAGGAGAGATTAGGGTTACACTTTTCTCTGAGCAAAGCTTGTACTCCACCATGTCTTCCAGAGAAGTTTGCAGCTCCATCAAATGCACAAGCAGCCATCTGTTTGGGGTCCAACTGACAAGCATTTAATTCTTCTAAAATGTGGGTTGTCACAGATGCAGCCAATGTGTCTTCTATAACTTGAACATACAGAAATGCATCTACTGGCCTACCACTGACATCAAGATAATGTACACAATGACTTAATACTTGATGCCCATTTGCATCTGTGCATTCATCAGCCATGTACGCAAATTTTTTAAATGTGGTGAGAGAGTTCTTCACTTTTTCAGCTGTTGAGTCTTTCACTGTTGCACCACATCCTTCTAGCCAGTCAGTTGAATTTCTTGCAGAAAGATAGTGAGCATTTGCTGGTCTTGTTTGGAACCAGTGTTCAACTTCAGGATGAACAAGTGACAATGCACTTAACATTGGCCTCCAGTTTGTAATGTGTGGTATCTCTTGCTTAAACAGAAAGTATGATGCCACAGCCATGTTTGTTCGCATGAACTGTTTTGTGTCTCCAGCATTCTTAACAGCCTCATTAACAGTCACCGGTGTTGTCCTTGGTCAGTGGAGACTCAAAGTTCAGAGGTGCTTTCACATGAGTTCACCTCCCAGGTTGGGGGCAAGAGGGCACCTTACTTGTTCCTCCAGCTGCTCACTGTTCGCTCTGGCCACTGTTTGTTGTGCCACTGTTCACTCCATCACTCTGTTGCCAATGGCTCTGCGCCATCACCTTCTGCTGCCACCTGCCACTGTGACCTCTGTGAGTTGGCCTCTGGAGGTTCCACCCAGCTCTCAGGGATTTCAGCTGAGCTCTCAGTGGGGGAACCTTGCTGCTAGTACAGACTGGGCCATCTCTTCCACAGAAACACTGTCTCACAACAGGTCTAAGCACTTAGACCCGATTATCAGTGATTTCAGCTGCAGTGGTCACTTAAGAAAACAAAAGACTATCTATGGAGCCTAATCAGCTCTGTCTTTAAACAGCAGAGAGGGTGAAATAGTACTTGTGACTCAGGCAGACCATCAAGCAAAACACCTGTCCCCACCCTCTCTCTTGATGCCCTCAGTGAGCACAGGCTACGTACAGTTCTACTGCCCTTTACTCATACAATAAAAATAACATTTCATTACCCCCCCCCCCACCCCGCATTCAAGTGATTTGTAACCCAACCCCAGCCAAAATCTATCACTTGGGCAACACAGCTCTGTTTGCTGGATACCTAGGTAGATTAGGTGTAAATGTGAATACAATCTGGTCCTGAAGCCTTTCCCCCCAGCCCCTAGCTCATCACTAGGTGTCAGGGAGAGCTCATTTAGACTTTGCTTACAGATCATAATTTGAAATTATTAGGTTGGCCAACACCACTGAAATGAATGCACTGACATTGTCATAAAAAACAACAGCTGTATAAGGAAGCTAGCCTACGTTCATACTTTTCAAATCTATTATACTTTTTCAGATACACGTATTTTATCATACACTTTATATACTTTTAAAGTGTGTATTAATGTTTCAATTTCAATTCAAATGTCCAAACAATCACTAAATTGGAAATACTGCATGTAACTAGTTCACAAAACTGGGGGGGGGGGAGGGGTTAGGAAAATTCAGGGGGGGTGTACACCCCCCAAGGAGGGTGTAGGGAAATCCCTGTCTCCCCCACCCCTACTGCCCGCCTCAGCTTCACCCTTCATCCTGATGAGGCCTAAAATGGCGATGTGCCAAATTCACATTCCCTTTTTCCTACACTCAGGCTACGTCTACACTTGCAGATGTAGAGCACTGGGAGTTAAACCAGCCCTTGGAGAGTGCAGCAGGGAAAGCACTGCCGTGTGTTTACACTGTCAGCTGCAAGCGCAGTGGCGTGGCCACATTAGCAGCTCTTGCAACGCCACAGAGAGTAGTGCATTGCGGTAGCTATCCCAGTGTGCAAGTGGCTGCAGCGTGCTTTTCAAATGGGGGGGTGGTGGAGTGTGACAGGGAGTGTGTTGTGTGTATGTGGGGGGAGAGACAGTGTGTTTTGGGGGGCAGAGAGCATGTCAGCATGCTGTCTTGTAAGTTCAGACAGCAGCAGGGGGAAACCCCATCAGCACCCCCCCACACACAAACATGCCTGCGTTGGCAGCAGCAGCATTCCACAGTAATGCTTTGCTTTGTGTCCCGGAGCAGATAAACATGCCGACTGTCAGAAACTGAGCTTTGAAAGGGGATATCTGCATGCCTGCAGCTGAGTTCAAAACAATGACCAGACAATTCACATCTTTTGTTATTCCATGGCAAGGCTGTATGTAGCTCTGCTTTTAAACTTGTGCAACTTTGCATGTAGACAAGCTCTTTACATGCAAACAAGGCCAAAGAGAGGTTGACATTGGAAGATTAAAATAGGAACTGGAATCAGAACTAGAAAATACGTTTCAGAACGAAATGTATTTCTTTGAGCTAACTTTTCCACTGCTTAAAAAAAAAATTGCCCACAATCAGTGGATAGAGACAAGAAAGGAAGAAAAAGTCTTTTAAAATAAGGTGGTCAAACGTCACAGTGGTGAACGCAGTTTAAATACCACAAGTTCTAAGGGCAAAAAGAGAAAGAAGCTAGACAAGCAATCTGGAAGCTACACAAGCAGATATTGTCTCAGATTACACACACTTGTTTTTGTACCTAAGGCACCACAGTCCCTCCCTGCTGCCTGGAAATACAGAGGCATGTTTCAAAGAGTACAGTTCCCAGCTAGGTGCCAATTTTTCAGCAGTTATTTAGGTGTCTAAATAGAAGTTGGCCTGTCACGTTCTGGGGTGCAATCTAGACCAATGAGGCGTTGTATCACCACCTGCCCTGCAACGTTAGGTGCCTCATAGTGCATTGCTGTTGTAGCACCCAAACTGGGCCACTCATAAACAGCATGCAGGTCACACCCTGAGTATCTGAGTATAGCTACAGCCCTGGTCCAGCAATGCAGACTCCAGTGTCAGCAACATACTAGCCACATTCTGGCTTCCAGCAGCCTTGGTTACTACCTGTAGGATGACCTCCACACACGCCCAGTGCAATTTTCCCCAAAAGGATGTGCTCTGCACTGTTCAGCCCTCTCCTAGACTGTTCAGCTATTAGAAGTCTGTTGCTCCCATAACACTGAATTAGTTTTGATTAAAAACTAAAACAAGTTTGTTTAACTACAAAAAGAGATTTTTCAGTGAGTACAAGAATAAGGTATTAAAATCAGAAATGGTTGCAAGAGAAATAAAGTTAAAACACTTTCTATTAGCTAAAAGTTACCAAACTAGACTTGGTTCAAGGTAAAATCCTTATTACATGTTCCCAGCAACACTGCTAACCAAATTCTCAGATCAGGAACTCCCCCAAAGTCAAACAGCTAGGCTGGTTCCTTTGTCTTCTTAGGTGAAAGGGAGCAAGAGAAAGAGACGCTGGGGTGTTTTTGCCCCTCCCTTTTGTAGTCCAGTCACCCTTTGAAAAGCATTTTCCTGAGGGTTTCCCCTAGATAAAGTTCCATCCCATTGAGATGGCAGAGTCTCATGGTGAAAGAGGTTCCATGCTGTTGCTTGCTAGAATGAGAATCCATCTGTTCCTGCCCTCCTTCTTTGCTAAAGAATGGCCACTTGACAGGTGATTGTCAATCAACTTTGATGATACCTGGCTAGAGGCCTTAGCTTGTCCTTTGTCTTTGACTTGTCTGGGAAACACGTCAGCCATAATTTCAGTTTATGTTCATATAATGTAGCTGCACATATGTCACCATGATAATATTGACCAGCGAGCTATTAATTTTCAAATGATACCTCACAAGGCATAGTTTGTACAAAGATTATTGCAATAGTATGCAGGGTGTGAATGCAGGGGTGAAAATCTGGCTCATCTGTGCTGTTCCAGGCTCTTGCAACTACTCTGTCTTTATGAATGCGTCCACTGAACTCAGTTTCTCAGAGATAAGGTGCAGAAGCAGAGGCTAAGGGAGGAGCAGGGATTGGGTGAGGTGCAGAAGCAGAGGTGAAGGGACTTGCCCAGCAAGATGGCACTGGAAACCCCTCACTCGCACACTCCCATCCTCCGAATCTATTGCAAACAGCCGCACCCCAGCCGCAGGTGACGGGTCTCTCTGGGAGCCGCCAGGGCCAGGGAAGCACTTCGTGGTCCCCTGTGTCTGCAAAGGGGAATGAGTCGTGGGGCACTCAGCCTAGGGCACAGGGGCCGAGCTGCCGCACGGCAGACGGGGCCCCCCCGCGGGGCCAGGCCAGCTGCATAACGGCAACCCAGGACGCGCGCCGAGGACAGCCTGGGCCCACCCCACACCGCCTTTCCCTCGGAGCCTGCCTGAGTGACAGGAGGGGCTGAGCCCGCAGTACTGGAGCCGGCCTGAGGGGGCGGGGCCTCTGCCCTGCCCCCCCGCTCCCGGCATTCCCTGCGTCAGCCTCCTTGCCTGGGCTCGGTTCGGGTCAGTCCCCCAGCCGCTGCGCTAGCTCTATGGCCGCCTACAGCAAGTACCTGACCGCGCGTCACTCCATCGTGGCCGGCGCGGCCGTCGGCCTCCTGCTCTGCCTGCTCAACAACCGCCGGAGAGCGGCCACCAGACACGGGTAAGGGGCGGCCCAGACTGGCAGCGCCGGTCCCCGGAGTGGGGGGAGGGGAGAGAGGGGGTTGGGCTGGCGGGGGGGTGGGGGAGGTGAGCGGGGGGGGGTGGAGAAGTGGGGGGAAGGGTAGTTGTGGCTTTTATGGAGGCGAGAAGGGGGCGCAGGAGAGACAGATGGGGTGGTTGAGGGACTGAGAAGGGGAGGAGTAAATGATGTTTGCGGGATGAGAGAGAGAGGAAGGGCAGAAATAAGATGTGGAGAGCCCTGCTAGTCTCCCACCACCCCTAGGCCTGGCCAGGAGAATGCTGGGGTTTATTTGTCTTTAATGCCAGAGGGTGATCTCCTCCCCCCTGTGCATGACATGTTCTGCCAAGAAACCCCCTTCTGTTCGGCAGACAAAGCTGGCTTTCTCCCTCACCATTCACTCTCCCTCAGTCTGGTAAGTGCTGCTGGAGAGAGAATTCACAGACATACAACTTTGAGAGTTAAGGTAAATTATATCCATCCTTAACAAATAATGGGCCCCGTTGCACAGAACGGTGATTGGGCTGTGAATACTGTACCTGTGTTCTATGCTGTATGTTATAATAGTGAAGTATGTTCCATCAATAAGAAATTCAGGGAGAGGGAGATCAGGTTCTGTATAGGGTTACCAAGTTTGGTTGGACGAATTCCTGGAGGTTTCATCACGCGACTTTATCTTTAATTAAAGATTAATCTTTAATTCCTGTAGACTCCAGGACAATCCTGGAGGCTTGGCAACGCTAGTTCTGTAGCATATGAGGTTGAAATTTTGGTATATTTGTTTTCATATGTCATTGTGTTAGCTAATCTGTGTAATTGAAGAGTGAGTTGTGTTATGAAGTTTTTCCTGTTGGGGAAATGTAGGAGAAGGTGTGTGATATGTTAGGAATGCATATTAAATTCAACCTGTCCTTTGCTGTCACTCTTGCTGGACTGAGTAATTGAACATGTATTACAGACACATGACATACTTAACACCTACACAGTACTTAACTTCAAAGTGTTGAATAAACATAAACAAATCAGGATGGTGGATCTAGAAGATGAAGAAAGAAAAGGAGGACTTGTGGCACCTTAGAGACTAACCAATTTATTTGAGCATGAGCTTTCGTGAGCTACAGCTCACTTCATTGGATGCATACTGTGGAAATTGCAGAAGACATTATATACACAGACACCATGAAACAATACCTCCTCCCACCCCACTCTCCTGCTGGTAATAGCTTATCTAAAGTGATCATCAAGTTGGGCCATTTCCAGCACAAATCCAGGTTTTCTCACCCTCTGCCCCCCCACAGACAAACTCACTCTCTTGCTGGTAATAGCCCATCCAAAGTGACCACTGTCTTCACAATGTGTATGATAATCAAGGTGGGCCATTTCCTGCAGAAATCCAGGTTCTCTCACCCCCTCACCCCCCTCCAAAAACCACACACACAAACTCACTCTCCTGCTGGTAATAGCCTATCCAAAGTGACCACTCTCCTTACAACCTGCATGAAAATCAAAGTGGGCCATTTCCAGCACAAATCCAGGTTTTCTCACTCCCCCACCCCCATACACACACAAACTCACTCTCCTGCTGGTAATAGCTCATCCAAGGTGGGCCATTTCCAGCACAAATCCAGGTTTTCTCACCTCCCCCCCCCCCCCCCCCCCCACACACACACACAAACTCACTCTCCTGCTGGCAATAGCTCATCCAAACTGACCACTCTCCCCACACTGTGCATGACAATCAAGGTGGGCCACTTCCAGCATAAATCCAAGTTTAACCAGAACGTTCGCGGGGGGGGGAGGAAAAAACAAGGGGAAATAGGCTACCTTGCATAATGACTTAGCCACTCCCAGTCTCTATTTAAGCCTAAATTAATAGTATCCAATTTGCAAATGAATTCCAATTCAGCAGTTTCTCGCTGGACTCTGGATTTGACGTTTTTTTGTTGTAAGATAGCGACCTTCATGTCTCTGATTGCGTGACCAGAGAGATTGAAGTGTTCTCCGACTGGTTTATGAATGTTATAATTCTTGACATCTGATTTGTGTCCATTTATTCTTTTACGTAGAGACTGTCCAGTTTGACCAATGTACATGGCATTGCTGGCACATGATGGCATATATCACATTGGTGGATGTGCAGGTGAACGGGCCTCTGATAGTGTGGCTGATGTTATTAGGCCCTGTGATGGTGTCCTCTGAATAGATATGTGGGCACAGTTGGCAACGGGCTTTGTTGCAAGGATAGGTTCCTGGGTTAGTGGTTCTGTTGTGTGGTATGTGGTTGTTGGTGAGTATTCGCCTCAGGTTGGGGGGTTGTCTCTCACAAATCTTGGGAGACAGGCCAGTCCTTGCCTACAGACAACCCCCCAACCTGAAGCGAATACTCACCAACAACCACATACCACACTTCAGAACCACTAACCCAGGAACCTATCCTTGCAAAAAAGCCCGTTGCCAACTGTGCCCACATATCTATTCAGAGGACACCATCACAGGGCCTAATAACATCAGCCACACTATCAGAGGCTCGTTCACCTGCACATCCACCAATGTGATATATGCCATCATGTGCCAGCAATGCCATGTACATTGGTCAAACTGGACAGTCTCTACGTAAAAGAATAAATGGACACAAATCAGATGTCAAGAATTATAACATTCATAAACCAGTCGGAGAACACTTCAATCTCTCTGGTCACGCAATCAGAGACATGAAGGTCGCTATCTTACAACAAAAAAACGACAAATCCAGAGTCCAGCGAGAAACTGCTGAATTGGAATTCATTTGCAAATTGGATACTATTAATTTAGGCTTAAATAGAGACTGGGAGTGGCTATTTCCCCTTGTTTTTTCCTCCCCCCCCCCCCCCCGACGTTCTGGTTAAACTTGGATTTATGCTGGAAGTGGCCCACCTTGATTGTCATGCACAGTGTGGGGAGAGTGGTCAGTTTGGATGAGCTATTGCCAGCAGGAGAGTGAGTTTGTGTGTGTGTGTGGGGGGGGGGGGGTGAGGTGAGAAAACCTGGATTTGTGCTGGAAATGGCCCACCTTGGATGAGCTATTACCAGCAGGAGAGTGAGTTTGTGTGTGTATGGGGGTGGGGGAGTGAGAAAACCTGGATTTGTGCTGGAAATGGCCCACTTTGATTTTCATGCAGGTTGTAAGGAGAGTGGTCACTTTGGATAGGCTATTACCAGCAGGAGAGTGAGTTTGTGTGTGTGGTTTTTGGAGGGGGGTGAGGGGGTGAGAGAACCTGGATTTCTGCAGGAAATGGCCCACCTTGATTATCATACACATTGTGAAGACAGTGGTCACTTTGGATGGGCTATTACCAGCAAGAGAGTGAGTTTGTCTGTGGGGGGGCAGAGGGTGAGAAAACCTGGATTTGTGCTGGAAATGGCCCAACTTGATGATCACTTTAGATAAGCTATTACCAGCAGGAGAGTGGGGTGGGAGGAGGTATTGTTTCATGGTGTCTGTGTATATAATGTCTTCTGCAATTTCCACAGTATGCATCCAATGAAGTGAGCTGTAGCTCACGAAAGCTCATGCTCAAATAAATTGGTTAGTCTCTAAGGTGCCACAAGTCCTCCTTTTCTTTTTGCGAATACAGACTAACACGGCTGTTACTCTGAAACCTAGAAGATGAAATGGTTTGTAGCAAGATATACTGTAGTAGGTGTAAATAGCAGATTTAAGTAAGAATTTAGCAATGATTGAGCAATAACTCAGTTTTATTTTGATGATTGTCTTTCATACAAATGATCATAAAAGCTTCACAATATTAAAAAATTAATTGATACAGTATATATGAAGAGCTACCAATAGGGCAGGTTCTGAAAACTGCTTCATGATGGTGTGTTGCACAATGACAGAAACAGTAAGAAAGGACTCCAACTATTGTAGGAAGTTGTCAGTTTATCAGAATGACAGTAAAAATGGTATTTCTCAGGCTATTTTTTTAATTCAGCAAAATATGCCAAAGTAATTTGAGGTGAAGAGCCAAACCTGTGTTTCAAAATTAAAGGGTTTGGGGTCTTATAGGATTTTTGTAGTTATTTCTTTCGTTTGCTTGGACAAGTTAGGCATAATATTGCTGTGCTGATTTTGTTTGAGGACCTGGAAGTGGTGAGATTGGAGAGGTATTCAGGTACTACAGTCCTAGGTTTTCATACTGTACCTATCTAAATATATTATACTTCTGCTGCAAGTGGTAAGAAGAAGCTCTGTGTCAAATAGATTTATTTTCATAGGTATCAGTGAACATGTAGAAGTGGGAGTTTAACCTTAATTTAAGAGACTTGCATTTGGAGTGTGTCATTGTGTGTGATGCCTTGGGTTTTGCCAGGTGTAACCCTAAAAATACTGTTCCTAATGATCAGTTATATACTTTAGAGAGGAGCCCAAATGCTGTTATTACAAGATGAATTAGAATGGTGTGGAGAGTGTACACATATCTGGGGAGAAGAGAACTTCCAACTAAACAGGTGATTTGAATTAAAACTGCCTGACCTAATTTGGCCCTCTTTCTGTGTCCAGACTGCCAAAGATATTTTCAAGGCCCTTACAAATGTATCTTGATTGCTGTAATTTCATTCTCCCCACCTTTGACTGATGCAACCTTGCCATCCTCAAATCTAATGCAAATGCTTCTGCTAAAATAATTTTCATTGCTTGTCACTTTGGTCATGTCATCTTCTCCTCAGTGTTCCTCCACTGGCTTCCTCTTCTCCAGTGCATCCAATATATATATGTCTCCTGTCAGTACTTTTAAGGCTCTCTACAGCTTAGTTAGACCCTATCTAGTAGTTCTAGTATGTTTTCGTGCCATCATCTCCAGTCTTATCACATATCCAGCCTGTCATAAATATAAAGGGAAGGATAACCACTTTTCTGTATACACTGCTATAAAATCCCTCCTGGCCAGAGGCAAAACCCTTTCACCTGTAAAGGGTTAAGAAGCTACGGTAACCTAGCTGGCACCTGACCCAAAATGACCAATGAGAGGACAAGATACTTTCAAATCTGGAGGGGAGGGAACAAAGGGTTGGTCTGTCTGTGTGATGCTTTTGTCGGGAACAGATCAGGAATGCAGCCTTACAACTCCTGTTAAGTTAGTAAGTAATCTAGCTAGAAATGCGTTGGATTTCCTTTTGTTTAATGGCTGGTAAAATAAGCTGTGCTGGATGGAATGTATATTTGTTTTTGTCTTTTTATAACTTAAGGTTTTGCCTAGTGGGATTCTCTATGTTTTGAATCTGATTACCCTGTAAGGTATTTACCATCCTGATTTTACAGAGGTGATTCTTTTACCTTTTCTTTAATTAAAATTCTTCTTTTAAGAACCTGATTGATTTTTTTCATTGTTCTTAAGATCCAAGGGTTTGGGTCTGTGTTCACCTGTAGAAATTGGTGAGGATTCTTATCAAGCCTTGCCCAGGAAAGGGGGTGTAGGACTCGGGGGGATATTTTGGGGGAAGATGTCTCCAAGTGGGCTCTTTCCTTGTTCTTTGTTTAAAACGCTTGGTGGTGGCAGCATATGGTTCAAGGAGAAGGCAAAGTTTGTACCTTGGGGAAGTTTTTAACCTAAGTTGGTAAGAACAGGCTTAGGGGGTCTTTCATGCAGGTCCCCACATCTGTACCCTAGAGTTCAGAGTGGGGAAGGAACCTTGACCTGGTGGCAGAGCAGTGGGATCATTTTGAGATCATTTTGAACCAGAGACCATTTTGAACCAGAAGCACAGCAGGATTTTAAAAGGTTTTGTAAAAGGTGATTGCAGCTGTAGATTCTGTCTTTCTGCCTGCGGGACAGAGCAGCAGGCATAACAAAAGGATTTTTCTGTAGGCTGAGAACAGCTATCAACAAAAAAAAGGGGGGGAGGGTATCAGGTTACAGCACAGCAAAATTGTACAAGCCAGTTTTTTTCTTGTTTTGTTTTCTTTCTAATTCTCAGGTGTAAAGTTAGTTAAGAACAGAGAGGTTAGGATGAGAGACTGCACTGTTCAACAGAAGTTGGAATTAGCCAGATTTGAGGTTGAGGAAAAACAAAAGGAACATGAAAGACTGGTAGAACTCAGACAGATGGAAATGGAGGCAAAAGAAAAATAAATGGCAGCCAAAGAAAAAGAAAGGGAGGCTGCCCACAGGAGAGAAATGGAGGCAAAAGAAAAGGAGAAGGAAAAAGAGAGGAAGCATGCACTGGAGATGGAGAAGGCAAAGGCTCAGCAGAATATATTGAATGACCCTAACAATCCTTCCCCAACAATCCACAAATGGGAGCGACTATGTCCACGGTATGATGAATCCAGTGATATTGCTGAATATTTTCTCACCTTTGAGAGACTGTGCACACTCCGTCAAATTCCTGAAGCACACAAGATGACCACATTGGTCGCAAAATTGACTGGAAGAGCTCTGGACATATTCAGTAAGATGCCTATTGATGAGGCTTCTGACTATAATAAATTCAAGGATTTGGGTTTAAAGCAATTTCCAGTTACACCTGAAATTTATAGAGTAAAATTTAGAGCCCTTAAGAGAGGACCTGGACTAAATAATGTGGCTTATATAAACCAGATTCATAGATACTAAGGTCAGAAGGGACCATTATGATCATCTAGTCTGACCTCCTGCACAACGCAGGCCACAGAATCTCACCCACCCACTCCTTCGAAAAACCTCACCTATATTTGAGCTATTGAAGTCCTCAAATCGTGGTTTAAAGACTTCAAGGAGCAGAGAATCCTCCAGCAAGTGACCCCTGCCCCATGCTACAGAGGAAGGCAAAAAACCCACCGGGGCCTCTTCCAGTCTGCCCTGGAGGAAAATTCCTTCCCTACCCCAAATATGGCGGTCAGCTAAACCTTGAGCATATGGGCAAGATTCACCAGGCAGATGAAGGATCTGTTAGATAAATGAGTCAAAGGAAGGGGTGTAATTAGCTTTGAAGGAATGTGTGGTTTGATGATTTAGGAGCAATTTTTGAATATGTCCAAGGAGGATATAAAACAGTGTTTAGGGGATAAAAAAAAAGACTCCGCAGAAAGTCTTGCTTCTTATGCTGATCAATACGGGCAGTCCCAGACTGCCAGAGACGCGGGGCAAACCGGAACAAAAGGGGTGGAGGGAGGAGAGAAACAACCCTGGTCGCAGTTGGAGCAGATGCCAGAAGGGACACCCTCAGACCACACCCTACTACCGGGGGCAGCCCAAGTCCCCAACTACAAGCCAAGGAATACTCCAGACACCTTATCGTCCTGCCACACTGTTCTCCAGCAACCCACCTCGCCCCAGTGACCCATCAGCCGGACGATGTTTTAAATGTAATGAGCCGGGGCATGTAAAAGCCAACTGCCCCAAGAACCCCCAACAGATTACAGTTCATTGCACCGGAATCACACCAGAGGTCCTCAGGCCCAGATGCCTCCCAGATACCCTCAGAGTGGAGGGAAACTGTGAGTGTGGGCAGGAAGAAGGTCACAGCGTGGAGGGACACTGGACCACAAGTGTCGGCTATCCATGCTTCCTTAGTGGACCCCAGTTTAATCGACCCAGAGATCCAAGTAACCATTCAACCCTTCAAGTCCAACTCTTTCAATTTGCCTACAGCCAAGTTGCCTGTCCAGTACAGGGCTGGTCAGGAACGTGGACTTTGCAGTCTATGATGATTATCCCATCCCCATGCTGTTGGGGGAAGACTTGGCCAATCATGTGAAGGTAGCCAAGAGGGTGGGAATGGTCACCCGCAGCCAGGCTAAGCAAGCTGTCACACCTCACCACACCACACACACGGAAGCTTCTACTAGGACCCGGTCAGAGGCGATGGAATCGGACCCCATGCCAAAGTCTGCAACAGCAGTAGTAGATCCAGTCACAGAGACCCAGGCAGAGCCAGTCTCAGAACCGGAACCAGCAGAACAACCAGACCCATTGCCAGCACTGAATCCAGTACTTGCAACCCCAACACCAGAGGGCACCACCGAACCTGCACCGGCAGCAGCAGATAACCCTACACGAGAGGCTCAGCTGGAGCCTGAACCCCAACATAGTGCACCAGCGGAGAGCGGTTCACAGTCAACGGAAACAGTCGCATCACCTGCATCGCTTCCAGAGGGACCAAGCCCAGGTCCACAATCCAATGAGGAACTGATGTCTCCAGCATCAAGGGAACAGTTCCAGACAGAACAGGAAGCTGATGAAAGCTTCCAGAGAGCTTGGACACCGGCACGGAGCAACTCACCGCCTCTCAGCTCTTCTAATCAATCCAGGTTTGTTGTAGAAAGAGGACTTTTATACAAGGAAACTCTTTCTGGTGGACACCAGGGAAGACTGGCATCCTCAGAGACAGTTCGTAGTTCCAACTAAGTACCGAGTAAAGCTATTTAAGCTTAGCCCATGATCATCCTAGTGGCCATGCTGGGGTGAACAGAACCAAAGACCATTTGGGAAAGTCGTTCCACTGGGAGGGAATGGGCAAGGATGTTTCTACCTATGTCCGGTCTTGTGAGGTGTGCCAAAGAGTGGGAAAACCCCAAGACCAGGTCAAAGCCCCTCTCCAGCCACTCCCCATCATTGAGGTTCCATTTTGGCAAGTAGCTGTGGATATTCTGGGTCCTTTTCCAAAAAAGAGACCCAGAGAAAAGCAGTACATACTGACTTTCATGGATTTTGCCACCCGATGGCCGGAAGCAGTAGCTCTAAGGAACACCAGGGCTAAAAGTGTGTGCCAGGCACTAGCAGACATTTTTGCCAGGGTAGGTTGGCCCTCCAACATCCTTACAGATGCAGGAACTAATTTTTGGCAGGAACTATGGAAAGCCTTTGGAAAGCTAATGGGGTGAATCACTTGGTTGCCACCCCTTACCATCATCAAACAAATGGTGGAGAAGTTTAATGGAACTCTGGGGGCCGTGATATGTAAATTTGTAAGTGAACACTCCAGTGATTGGAACCTAGTGTTGCAGCAGTTGTTCTTTGCCTACAGAGCTGTACCCCATCCCAGTTTTCACCATTTGAACTTGTATATGGCCGTGCGGTTAAGGGGCCATTGCAGTTGGTGAAGCAGCAATGGGAGGGGTTTACACCTTCTCCAGGAACTAACATTCTGGACTTTGTAACCAACCTACAAATCATCCTCTGAACCTCTTTAGCCCTTGCTAAAGAAAACCTAAAAGATGCTCAAAAAGAGCAAAAAGCCTGGTTTTATAAACATGCCAGAGAGCGTTCCTTCAAAGTAGGGGACCAGGTCATGGCCTTAAAGGTGCTCCAGGCCCATAAAATGGAAGCGTCTTGGGAAGGGCCATTCACGGTCCAAGAGCATCTGGGAGCTGTTAATTATCTCATGGCATTCCCCACCTCCAACCGAAAGCCTAAGGTGTACCATATTAATTCTCTAAAGCCCTTTTATTCCAGAGAATTAAAGGTTTGTCAGTTTACAGCCCAGGGAGGAGACGACGCTGAGTGGCCTGAAGGTGTCTACTACAAAGGGAAAAGCGATGGTGGCATGGAAGAGGTGAACCTCATACCCTTGGGCGTATGCAGCGACAGCAAATCAAGGAGCTGCGCACTAGCTACTCGCCGACGTTCTCAGCCATCCCAGGACTGACTGGGCATACCACTCCATTGGCACAGGTAATGCTCACCCAATTAGAGCCCACCCTTACCGGGTGTCTCCTCAAGCTAAAACTGCTATAGAACGGGAGATCCAGGAGATGCTACAGATGGGTGTAATCCACCCCTGTGGCAGTGCCTGGGCATCTCCAGTGGTTCTAGTTCCCAAACCAGATGGGGAGATAGGTTTTTGCATGGACTACCGTAAGCTAAATGCTATAACTCGCCCAGACAACTATCCAATGCCACGCACAGATGAACTATTGGAGAAACTGGGACGGGCCCAGTTCATCTCTACCTTGGACTTAACCAAGGGGTACTGGCAGGTACCGCTAGATGAATCCGCCAAGGAAAGGTCAGCATTCACCACACGTCAGGCTGTATGAATTTGATGTGCTCCTTTTCGGGATGCGGAATGCACCCACCACCTTCCAAAGACTTGTAGATGGTCTCCTAGCAGGATTAGGAGAATGTGCAGTCGCCTGCCTTGACGATGTGGCCATATTTTAGGATTCCTGGGCAGAACACCTGGAACGTCTACAAAAAGTCTTTGAGCACATAAGGGAGGCAGGACTAACTGTTAAGGCTAAGAAGTGTCAAATAGGCCTAAACAGAGTGACTTACCTTGGACCCCAGGTGGGTCAAGGAACTATCAACCCCTTACAGGCCAAAGTGGATGCTATTCAAAAGGGGCCTGCCCCAAAGTCAAAGAAACAGATCCAATCCTTCTTAGGCTTGGCTGGATATTACAGGTGATTTATACCGCAATACAGCCAAATCGCCGCCCCACTGACAGACCTAACCAAAAAGAAACAGCCAAATGCAGTTCAGTGGACTGAAGAGTTTCAGAAGGCCTTTAACCAGCTTAAAGCAACACTCATGTCTGACCCTGTGCTAAGGGCCCCAGATTTTGACAAACCGTTCCTAGTAACCACAGATGCGTCCGAGCGTGGTGTGGGAGCAGTCTTAATGCAGGAAGGACCAAATCAAGAGTTCCATCCTGTTGTGTTTCTCAGCAAGAAGCTGTCTGAGAGAGAGCGCCACTGGTCAATCAGTGAAAAGGAATGTTACACCATTGTCTACGCTCTGGAAAAGCTACGCCCATACGTTTGAGGATGGCGCTTCTACCTGCAAACTGACCATGCTGCGCTACAGTGGCTTTATACCGCCAAGGGAAATAACAAAAAACTTATTCGGTGGAGTTTCTCTCTCCAAGATTTTGATTTTGACATACAGCACATCTCAGGAGCTTCTAACAAAGTGGCTGATGCACTCTCCCATAAAAGTTTCCCAGAATCAACTAACTATAATCTCTAATTATACTACTAAATATTGTTAGTCTTTATACAGTTAGTAGTATATTTAGAGATGCCTGTGTCTTATTAACTCTGTTTTCCCCTAGAGCTCCAGGAAGAAATCACATCCAGTGTTTCACCCTATCTGTGATTTGGGGGGTGTGTCATAAATATAAGGGAAGGATAACCACCTTTCTGTATACAGTGCTATAAAATCTCTCCTGGCCAGAGGCAAAACCCTTTCACCTGTAAAGGGTTAAGAAGCTAAGGTAACCTAGCTGGCACCTGACCCAAAATAACCAATGAGAGGACAAGATACTTTCAAATCTGGATTGGGGGGGGAACAAAGGGTTGATCTGTCTGTGTGATGCTTTTGTCGGGAACAGATCAGGAATGCAGCCTTACGACTCCTGTTAAGTTAGTAAGTAATCTAGCTAGAAATGTGTTGGATTTCCTTTTGTTTAATGGTTGGTAAAATAAGCTGTGCTGGATGGAGTGTATATTTTTGTAACTTAAGGTTTTGCCTAGTGGGATTCTCTGTTTTGAATCTGATTACCCTGTAAGGTATTTACCATCCTAATTTTACAGAGGTGATTCTTTTACCTTTTTCTTTAATTAAAATTCTTCTTTTAAGAACCTGATTGGTTTTTTCATTGTTCTTAAGATCCAAGGGTTTGGGTCTGTGTTCACCTGTAGAAATTGGTGAGGATTCTTATCAAGCCTTGCCAGGAAAGGGGGTGTAGGCTGGGGGGGATATTTTGGGGGGAAGACATCTCCAAGTGGGCTCTTTCCTTGTTCTTTGTTTAAAACGCTTGGTGGTGGCAACATACGGTTCAAGGAGAAGGCAAAGTTTGTACCTTGGGGAAGTTTGTAACCTAAGCTGGTAAGAATAGGCTTAGGAGGTCTTTAATGGAGGTCCCCACATCTGTACCCTAGAGTTCAGAGTGGGGAAGGAACCTTGACACAGCCAATTATCCCACAAGTATGTGTGCTTTTTTTCCATGATGATCCTTTTACCTGATATAATCTTCCACCAAAAATCCATTCATCCACTTCCCTGTCCTCCAGACTTACTTACTTCAGCCATGTAGCTTTCAGAATGTTACCAGTCAAAAGCTAGGCAAATGATGAGTTACACTGTATGCACCATTAGGCTACATGAAAGCACACTTTTATTACTGTTGCCTTGCCCTGCTTGCAGTCTGTCAGTTTCATTCACCTATTGCATCTTGTCATTAATTTAGATTGTAAATGACTTGGGGCAGGATCATTTTACCAGATTTTTTTGTATGGCCTCTGAGTTATTAAACTATAAATAATAATCAATAGTAAGCTCTTGTGCAATACTCGAAAAATTCTTTCAAAGTGTGTTGCACCATTTAAATCCTGTGGGGCTATTACACAAGGTGTATGTGTTTTTGGGGGTGGGGGGACAGAGTGGATGTGCTGGGGGCTTCTTGCTGGTCCTGAACAGATCTGTCTAGAAGGGGTAACGGACTAGAACTATGGATCTAGTAGCTGGGTAACTGACTAAGGGGTGTGGAAGAGTTTTGGCCTCTATTCCACCTTATAAATTGGTCTTTTTTGTGGGTGGAATTCTTTCCTCTATGTAGCTTCTCTGTCAGTGTTGATAATATTGCTTGAGTGCAGGGAAAAGTGAATTTCACCTTTAAAAATTTCTGGACTTTGAAATCCTTTTGTTTGAGGAGTATCATGAAGGATGATGTAGGTATTGTAAGCCCTAATTTAGGAATCAAATCATATAAAATAAAGGTTAGAAAACCATTTTCTTAAGTAAATCAAGGAGTTGCTTGTTCGGAGAGCCAGAACACATGTATCTTGCACAAAGTGTCATAGTACCTATCCTAATTTTGCTTTATGCAAGGCAGTTGCAAAAATGTTTCTTCTCTGTCAACTTTCACCTGCTTGTTTGATGCCTTTGGGATTAAGGGCAAGGTAAAGTATGACTCAAGTCCTGTAGTAACATAAAAGTTCCTTAAGTAGTGTAATAATCATATATTGCGTATCTTAGTAGGGGAAAGGTCAATTACTACCTTCCAGTTGAATGCGTCTCAACATTTTGTTTAGAAGATCCACAAAACTAATGAATGATGTTATAAAACTTAAAAGTGTAGTATCATTTAGGAGCATATGTTCTTTTGCATTGTGATGCATTCTCCTAACCAAACCGTGCAGAAGTTATTAAAAAGAAGTGGTACAAAACATTTTTTTACTGGAACTACTCTGTTAGTATTCTATATTAAAACCTCTGACTGAAATATCCGTATAGTGGAATGTTTCACAATAAATTGTCCTGTTTTTCAGTCAGTATTATCCTCTCAGACATGATTTTTGTTTATCCGGAGTGGACTAGACTTGCTTAGTTTACTTCCAGAGCTGCATAAAAATATAAGTGAAGTTGTGGCTTCTGTTAGAATTTTAAATGTAGACACATGTGATACATAGAAACTAGTCCTATTTGAGAGATTACATCATGCTGAAATGTGGTTTTGTTTTGTTTTTTTTTCCCCCCCAAGTACATCAATTAAGATTTGTTGATGTGAACAAAAATTATTCCAATAATTGTGGTCAGTGTCTAACAGCTGAAAATCGTTGCTTCTGTTAAAGGGACTGACTTAAAATCTGTTTTAGCTTTTAAAAGCATGGGGTTCTATTCTCCACTGGCAGCCATTGAAATAAATTAAAAAGAAAGATTGGACAACCAAGAATGAAAACCTGCCTCAGTCCTTGCCCCATATCACCAGAGCTCAATAAGCAAGTTTAATCTTTTAGTACTTTGTCACAAAGAAGTCTGAATTTTGAAATGGCTATTAGTGTAATCAAGTAAATAATTGATACTGAAATAACAATTGTGTGAACCATAAAGTACATGAAAATATTGATAGATATATATAACCAGTGGAGATAATTCTCAATCCATATACCTACCATATACCTAGTATACTTAGTACATACTAACTTTATTGTGTCTAGGCAGAGATCTGTTTTGGTATGGTATAATTATAATATCTGATTGCATACAAACACATCCTGGGTGAAATTCTGCCCCCCGGAAGTCAATGGGAAAACTTACATTGACTTCAATAGGGCAGGAAGTTCCAGCATATATTTTGTCATTCATAGCACATCTCTTGGGATGTGTCCAACCAAAAAGAAGATGGAGGGATACAATTTTGCAAGATCTAAGAGCTCTCTATGTAAATTACCATCAGTGGGAAAAATATGCCCTTGACAGAGTGACCAAGGACCTTCAGGTAGAGACAGGGAATAAGTAAGCTGGTCATAAGCAACCTTCTTGTGGTTTCACTTTATTCTTCCGCTTGTGGTTAGAAGTAGTTACTGGGCCCAAACACCATGTGATTTGTAATGTAACAAAAAATGTAAAATATTTTTGATTTGGTAGTGGTCCCTGGTCAAAACATTCTAATGGGTAACTGTTAACTTTTAATTGGCTTTCTAGACATATTTCAGATTAATTCAAGGTGGTACTGGAAGAGTAAAATTCTTTGGTGTTTAAAGACCTGTGAATTCCAATGTAATATAATTATTGTATCCTTAAATAATTTGCCATACAAGAAGCAATTCATCCCTGAATATTTTACTTTTTGAGATTAAAACACTGGGCTAAGTGCTATTTTTGGATGCACTGGTGTCACCCTCCTTTTAAGTCAGTCACATCTGGGGGTAGAACTGGTAGTGACACTCTAGTTAAGGTTGCCTAACATTTTCCATTATAAGACTGTTTTGAGTTGCTTATATCTTTGTAAAATTTAAAATGGGCTGAAATTTTTCAAGTTGGGTGTCTGCTTCAAAATGAATTTTTGTGGAAAGTTTCAGCTAAAATGGTTCAACTGCTTCTGGGAATGAGGTTGGGGAAAATACATAGGGAAAACAATGTTAAAAATGTTGACAGTTATTGAGGCGCTCTAGAGCCTTCATGTTTTGGAGCAGGAATGTAACATTTGATAAGGGGTTGCCCTATTGTCAGGGATATACCTTTCGCTGTTCCCATGAAATCTGGCCGAATTTGGCCACTTTACAACTCTTTATGCAAATCAAATTATCACTAGAGTTTTGGAGGCCAGCAGCTAAATTTTCCAAAGATTCCCTCTGTACTGACCATATTCCATCTCCACACAGGTCCTACATGCCAACAGGACTAAGCATACTACATACCAGAGTTACAAGAGCCAAGCAGGACTTTTCCTACATTTGCTCCTCCTGGGTGTTCAATGGCACTGTAGCACAGGCAATGAGAACTGAAATCAAGGAGACTCCATACTGGTGCTCGGGTAGTGTGGAAAAGGAGAAAGGTGCCTACGTGGAATGCAAAGGGGGGAGGCACAGAAGCTGCCTGGAAGCAATATGAGAAGAAGGGGACATGGACTGGAGCATGGAAAGGGATAGTATAGGAGCAGAGGGGTAGAATAGGGATAGGCTGCTAGAGTATAGGGGCAGAATGTTTTATAACAGCGCTAGGCAACCTTTGCCACGCGGCCCGCCAGGGTAAGCCCCCCGGTGGGCCGGGCCGGCTTGTTTGCCTGCCGGGTCCTGAGGTTCGGCCGATCGCAGCCACCACTGGCCGCGGTTCACTGCTCCAGGCCAATGGGGGCTGCGGGAAGCGACAGCCAGCGCATCCCTAGGCCCGCACCAATTCCCAGAGCCCCCATTGGCCTGGAGCAGCGAACCGTGGCCAGTGGGAGCTGCGATCGGCCAAACCTGCAGATGCTGTAGGCTAAACAAACTGGCACGGCCTGCCAGGGCGCTTACCCTGTTGGGTCGCGTGCAAAGGTTGCCGATCCCTGTTCTATAACCATTGAGCACATTCCCTTCAAAAACCTGGACTTGACCCAGGATTTCTGAGCCTAACATTCCTTTGTTATCTCTAGCAAATAGCTGTGAAATTTACTGGCAAAACTTGACTTTTCCTCTAGATGGCCCAACCACTTCAAGGAGAACAATTTACTAGTGCTATGGGTTTTTTAGCTCAAGTGGCAAAGGTCTGTTCTGTAGACTTGAAGGTCCCGACCCTGCTGACGACACATAAGGTAGGGGATAAGCATGGTTCCATGATGGAATTTCTGTTTTTTCCGTTTGCTTTCCTAAAGGTTTAGGGAAATCCAAAAAAGGCATTAAGAAAATGTTATGGTTGAAAAGTGAAACACTCAGAAGTTAAGAAAATACCAAAATTAAGGTTCCCTATACAGTAGTATGTGATCATGTAATTAAAGACTATATCCTAACGCATAAAACGTCAGGAGACCAAATTAAGATTGTACAGGCAACCTTAGTTCAGTCATTTCCTATTTTTTTGAGTGTTTGACTTTGCAACTGTAACTTTCTTTTAACATTTTTAAAAAATGTAATAGCTACTAATTTGATTGTTTCTAAAGTTATTTAAGAAATATAGTGCTTGGAAACTAATTGAATTGTAAACTCAGCAGAGCAGCTATGTAGCTTCTGTGAACTACCTACTATTTCCGGGTGCTATATAATAAAATAAATAGATTGGTCTCCTTTAGATCCCAGTGTTCTTACATCACTGTAAAAGCTTCCTTACAAATGGACTTTGTTCATATTACAAATACATCATATGATCACTTTCAAACACCTGCTGTAGTTCAGGTGAAAAGCAATATATACTCTACTGTTGACCTAAAACACACTTGGAGCCAGGTCCTCTTAGTTGAAAGGTAATGTATTATCTGATTACAATACTTATGCTCTCTGATTACCCTGTGATCAGCATACCACATAGAAAAAGAAGCCTGGAAAAGCAAAAAAATGTTCAGAGCTTGAAATAAAATCTCTTAAAGAAACTTGATATTGATTCTAATGTTTCAGGTAATGAGAATTGTTCCTCTTTTTGTGTGTGTGTAGTAAAACTTGGTTGAGTAAAAATACAGCAAAAGAAATATATTTTACTTATTGAGTGCTGATGGTTGATTGGCTTTGTACAAATGTAGATAATACAGTACTTAGTACAAAGCCCCAGAATTGTGTGCTACTTTTGGTTTCTAGCTTACATATGAAATACATAATTGTCTCCAGTGAATGCTCTTTGGAAATAAGTGCTACTGATGTTACTTTTTAATAGTAAAATATGGGTATAGTTTAAAAGAAAATGCAATACCTATTGATTAGCAGTGTTAGAGAGTTTTACAATTAGTTTAAACTTTGTGCTTGTCTACATGGGGGTTTAATCCACACTAACTTGAGTTGGTCTGATCTGGAAATATCTGCATAAATGTAACACAACTCCTTGGAGCGCTCTAACTCTGCATTTATTGTGAACTTCGGAATTCTCATTCAATGAGTACTAATGCAAATTGAGCACTTGATGCAAATTGAGCTAGTGCAATCTATTGTTTATGTGCACGAATTGCTTCCGCACGCTACTTTGATAATCCTCCAGCAGCTATCCACACTGCATTGGAGATATGGATGACTGAACTGTGTGTTTATCTGTGAGTCCTCCCCTGCTCTGGGGCCAAACTGTCCAGATGGCCCCTCCCCCGTTTAAAAGCTGGCTCAGTCCCAGGATTGGCTTATTTGCTCAATATTCCTCTAGCACCCTTTACAACATGCCTTGAGCATTTGCTTAGAGCTGCTCTGAGACCCTAGATTTCATCGTCATCTGGGGAGAAGCGACAGTGCAGGAAGCTCTTGGGCCCAGCCACCATAATAAAGATGGGTTCATGGACGTTGCTAGTCAGCTGTTCAAGAAGAGTCACAACCAGGATGCCTTCCAGTGCCAGATAAAGAGCAAACAGCTCATGAGAACTTACATTAAAACCAGGGATGGTAGGAAACTGTCTGGCCGTGGATATATAACCTATCCATTTTTTGAGGAGGTGGACAGGATTTTACATAGTTAGACCACTACTGAACCCAAGGAGGTTGTGGACTCTGCCCTCCTCTTCTCTCTCTCCGCCCCCCTTCCCCCCTCCTGATTATTACATTTCCTGTGACTGCTCCTTGATTTTTTTTATTTAAAAATGCCGCCCTCCTTGCACTATCTAAAGGTACTGACCTCCCGCAGCGGTACCCTCCTCTTCTGGCACTGCAGCCCTAATCCTTGCCCTGTGCAGAGCGGAGGGGGCAGGGGGCTGGAGAGCAAGTCCGGTTTGCACTCACCCCATAGCAGTGGCTCCTATGTCTCACAGACTAGGCGTGCTGCCCTGCACTCACCCTGCAACAGCGGCTCCAGGTCTTGAGACCTGGCATGCGGGCTTGTAACACTGGTCATGTTTGCCCATGTTCCCCCTGTCATGACGGAGGGTCAGCTGGGTCTAACTTGAGTGGCGTGTGAGCTGGTGCTCTAGGTCACAACACGCAGACAGGGGAGCTGGACCTAGCTCTTTGAGACAGGAGCCACAGGAACTGCTGCTGCAGGGTTGGTCACAGACACAAAAAAAGACACAGGCAAACAGACAAATCACTCTGACTTTTTTCCTGCCATGACAAACATGGAGCCTTAGCTATGACCATCAACTGTCTACAAGCCCATGCCATAAAGAGCACATACCCATTTATCTATCTCAGGGAGGGAAATCAGAAATGCATGTTAAAAATATATTATTGCCTCTGGGAAACAGTAACCACTTAAGAACATAAGAATGGCCATACTGGATCAAACCAAAGGTCCATCCAGCCCAGTATCCGGTCTACCAACAATGACCAATGCCAGGTGACCCAGAGGGAGTGAACCTAACAGGTAATGGTCAAGTGATCTCTCTCCTGCCATCCATCTCCACCCTCTCACAAACAGAGGCTAGGGACACCATTCCTTGCCCATCCTGGCTAATCGCCATTAATGGACTTAACCTCTGTGAATTTATCCAGTTCTCTTTTAAACCCTGTTATAGTCCTAGCCTTCACAACCTCCTCAGGCAAGGCATTCCACAGGTTGACTGTGCACTGAGTGAAGAAGAAGTTCCTTTTATTTGTTTTAAACCTGCTACCCATTAATTTCATTTGGTGGCCCCTACTTCTTATATTATGAGAACAAGTAAATAACTTTTCCTTATTCACTTTCTCCACACCACTCATGTTTTTATATACCTCTATTATATCCCCCCTTAGTCTCCTCTTTTCCAAGCTGAAAAGTCCTAGCCTCTTTAATCTCCCCTCATATGGGACCCGTTCCAATCCCCTAATTATTTTAGTTGCCCTTTTCTGAACCTTTTCTAATGCCACTGTATCTTTTTTGAGATGAGGGGACCACATCTGTACACAGTATTCAAGATGTGGGTGTACCATGGATTTATATCAGGGCAATAAGATATTCTCCGTCTTATTCTTTCCCTTTTTTTAATAATTCCTAACATCCCGTTTGCTTTTTTGACTGCCGCTGCACACTGCGTGGACGTCTTCAGAGTTCTCTGAAGATGTCCACGCAGTGTGCAGAGGCAGTCAAAAAGATGACTCCAAGATCTTTCTCCTGATTAGTTGTAGCTAAATTAACCCCCATCATATTGTATGTATAGTTGGGGTTATTTTTTCCAATGTGCATTACTTTGCATTTATCAGCATTAAATTTCATTTCCTGTTTTGTTGCCCAATCACTTAGTTTTGTGAGATCTTTTTAAAGTTCTTCACAGTCTGCTTTGGTCTTAACTATCTTGAGCAGTTTAGTATCATCTGCAAAGTTTGCCACCTCACTGTTTACCCCTTTCTCCAGATTGTTTATGAATAAGGTGAATACGATTAGTCCTAGCACTGACCCTTGGGGAACACCACTAATTACCTCTCTCCATTCTGAAAATTTACCATTTATTCCTGCCCTTTGTTCCCTGTCTTTTTAAACAGTTCTTAATCCATGAAAGGAGCTTCCCTCTTATCCCATGACAACTTAATTTATGTAAGAGCCTTTAGTGAGGGACCTTGTCAAAGGCTTTCTGGAAATCTAAGTACACTATGTCCGCTGGATCCCCCTTGTCCACGTTTGTTGACCTCCCCCCCCCCAAAAGAACTCTAATAGATTAGTAAGTCATGATCTCCCTTTACAGAAACCATGTTGACTTTTGTGCAACAATTTATGTTCTTCTATGTGTCTGACAATTTTATTCTTTACTATTGTTTCAACTAATTTGTCTGGTACGGACGTTAGACTTACCAGTCTGTAATTGCCAGGATCACCTCTAGAGCCCTTCTTAAATATTGCCGTTACATTAGCTATCTACCAGTCATTGGGTACAGTACCTGATTTAAAGAACAGGTTACAAACCATAGTTAGTAGTTCCGCAATTTCACATTTGAGTTCTTTCAGAACTTTTGAATGAATGCCATCAGGTCCCGGTGACTTGTTACTGTTAAGTTTCTCAATGAATTCCAAGACTTCCTCTAGTGACACTTCAATCTGTGACAATTCCTCAAATTTGTCACCTACAAAAGATGGCTCAGGTTTGGGAATCTCCGTAACATCCTCAGCTGTGAAGACTGAAGCACAGAATTAATTTAGTTTCTCTGCAATGACTTTATCGTCGTTAAGTGCTCCTTTTATATCTTGATTGTCCAGTGGCCCCACTGGTTGTTTAGGAAGCTACCTGCTTCTGATTTACTTAAAAAAACGTTTTGTTATTACCTTCTGAGTTTTTGGCTAGCTGTTCTTCAAACTCCTTTTTGGCTTTTCTTATTACATTTTTACATTTAATTTGGCAGTGTTTATGCTCCTTTCTATTTACCTCACTAGGATTTGACTTCCACTTGTTTTTTTTTCCATACTCCCCCTGCCATGGCATCTGCAATGGCTAGACCTCCAGGACAGGGCTTTTATCAGTAGCTGAGCAGCTGGCTAACCTGAGGGGGAAGAAACGGAGAACACAGGATGACATGTTTGGCAATCTCATTGCAGACTTCCTTTCCCCCCCGTTCTCCCAAATGAAAGCAATGGAGAGCTGGAGATTGTTTTTGCGGTCAGAGAGGGAAAAAGAAGAGAGTTGCACTGGCCAAAGACACTGTAATTAAAGAGGGACAAGCAGAGGCAACTCCTGGAGGCAGTATGGAAGCAGAATGCTCTGCTGGAGTGCATACTGTCTGTTGGCCCACTGTCAATCTAGTGCCCTCAATCAGGACCCAGACAAAATCTGCACAAAAGATGTTTCCCACTGTACCCCGACAGCCATGCTCCCTTTCTTTCCCTGGTTCCAGCTCAGGGCATCGAGGACAATTGCACGTGGGAGCCCAACTCTTTGAATCATCAAACACCCCTAATAACTTTGGGCCCCAACACGCAACATAAGAACAGCCCTACTGGGTCATAGAATATTAGGGTTGGAAGAGACCTCAGGAGGTCATCTTGTCCAATCCCCTCCTCAAAGCAGGACCAATCCCCAACTAAATCATCCTAGCCAGGGCTTTGTCAAGCTGGGCCTTAAAAACCTCTAAGGATGGAGATCTACCACCTCCCATGGTAACCCATTCCAAAGGTCCATCTAGCCCAGTATCCTGTCTTTCGACAGTGGCCAATGCCAAGTGCCCCAGAGGGAAGGAACAGAACAGTGATCAAGTGATCCATCCGCTGTCACCCGTTCACAACTTCTGGCAAACAAAGGTTAGGAACACCATCTCTGCCCATCCCGGCTAATGATAATACCAGAAGGGAGAAGAATGAGAAGAGGCAGAGGCAAGAAGTATAGTTGCCTATGAAATGGAGACATCCCCATCCCCCTCCCCCCCCCAATCCACTACACTGTTTAACTTTAAGATGTTTCTTTGTTGTTCTAATCAGATTTATTTTTGATTTATGTATAGTTGTTTAATAAAAACTGTTAGAAATTCATTTACAAAGAATCTGCAGTGCATGGTGCAACAGAGCAATTTCCTGCAATATGCTTAAAAGACAATATTGTGTTAAGTTTATGTATTATTGTGGGCTAGGATTGTATGTAACCTCTTTAGAAGGGAGATGTGATAGATGTAAGACCTAAGAGTTCAGAATACTATACTGAAAATGTGCCAAACAAGTTAGAACCTTTGGGACAATAAGTGTTAAGAGGATTTTACTGGGGAATCTCTCGGCGGAGGTTAATGCAAATTACCCAGTTCTGGTTATGCAAAAACCTAGTCTTTTGATGATGTGCCCTTAGAAAAGGATGATTGTCTGCTGATTACCTGTTACAGAGGGCCAAGGTCAACAGCCCAAGCTATATAAAGAAATGGCTGATCTGCCCAGCCCAGGTCCTAGTTCTAGATCTAAGAGAGATGAACTTGTAACCACAGGGAAACCCCACTTGTGGGTTTTGAAGGACTAAAAACCTACCAGAGCCATAGGTTGGAGTTGAATTGACCTCTGGTAAGCTTTTTAGCATGTGTGTAGGTTGTTTTAATATTGTTTAACATATCGTATGCAGTATATACTAAAACAAGATAATATTTTTATATGTTTAATGCTTTTACCTTGAGAATAAATGTGCTTGCTTAGAAGGATCTTTGTTTAACTTATAACTGTGGATATAGTTGGTCATAGTCTTTGGAGAAAAAGCCAAGCTTTTGGAGAAAGCTTTGGAGAAAAAGCCAAGCCACTGGCCTGTTTAGGCAGACTGGCTTGCTAGGGATATCACAGTGTAAATCAGGGAACTGTGCAGCATTAAAATTTCCAGTCAAAAGGGAGTGAAACGTAGGTCTCCACACATGAGAAGACTGGGAGTTGGAAGTCTAAAGCAGGTGCCCTTAGTGGACTACAGGGGGGGAATACAGGTGCAATTGCCCTGAAACTGAGACACTTGGTGTTGTCAGACGTCACCAGTGTGGTGCTCTGCTCTATTCAATGTTGATAACAGTCAGCTGCGTGCATGTGTTCCCTCTGTGTGCTGCCCCAGCTCTGCAGATCACTGGCACAGCAGACCCCGAGAGAATGCCCAATGACCACAGACTCCGATAAGGTACGAAGGCACCTGGCCAGGTTTATTGTCAAACAAAGCACAGTAATAGTTTCCAGCAGACTTTACAGGACATACTGTGAATATGTGCCCCCTGACAATGGACACAGCTCAGTCAGTGGCGGGACACTCCATCGCCCCCTAGGCTGTACAGAGACACTGCCTCAGGGATGCATTCTTATAACAAACAAGTTACATATCATTCCTGACGTATTGAGGTGCAACCTCTCTACGTAGCAAGGTGCCGCCTCTCACCTTGTACATGTTGGTTTGAACAAAATAACTCTATCCATCATATTACCCTTTTGCCCCTGTCTTTAGGATGGGTCAGCCTGTTACTTGTTATGTGTGTGGAATGTGCAAGTATCGGAATGTTCTGGTATCTCTAGTGTCCAGTACCTTTTAGGTATGTATATTTTTGCAACATCAGCCCTTTCGTTGCCAGCTTCTGTGAGCAGGGCCTGCCTCTGGCTCACAGCTTGACTTTGCTTTGTTAGCAAAGTCTTGACCATTCATTTAGTTCAGGCCTTAGGCCTCATACCGGGCCTCTGATACAAGGGTTTATGTTTCAGGACTGTATCTTCCCACATTTGGTGTACACACAGAATTACTCCTGGGGGAATTTTGCACCACTGTGCAATACAGAAATGAATGTTGTTTGCACCCCCCCCCACCCCCCCCCAAAAGGGATGCAGAGATGTTGGCTGCCACTAGGGTCCGCTTGACCTGGCAGAGCCCAGCTCACAAACAGAAGATAAGGCCGGGGATGGGGGAGGGAACTGGAGTGTTCCTAGCAGCTGCAGTTCCCAGCACGCACTAAAGGAAGGAGGTGGTGGAACTGCGCAAGAAACTCTGTGCAAGCCCGGTACCCAGCATCAGACTGTTTCTCCCTCTGGATCCTTGGGCTCTGCGGGGTAGAGGGTTTGAATGTCTGGGCTGGGGGCGGGGGGGCCACAGTTGGCCTCTGGGGAGTAGGGGATGTGAATGTCTGGTCTGGGCAGGGGGACGGCTGGGCTCTGGGTGGGAGGGGATGAGAGTGTCTGGCCCCCCGGCTGGGCTCTGATAGTGAGGGGGCAGAGAAACAGGGACGGGGCTGTCATATGGGTTTCTTTAACTCTCTACTCCTGGGGGAATTTTTGTCTGTATCTGTATTGTTACAGACATTTGCTGACAAGTATTTTTGAATAAATTACCAAAATAATTGAAACTGGTGTGTTATATAGAGTTATTTTGACAAATATAATTTGCAGAATTTTGTAGAATTTTAAAATGTGCACAGAATTTTTAATTATTTGGTGCAGAATTCCCCCAGCAGTAAAAAATGTAATTTTTGCATACAAAATTACAAAGTCACAGACACAAGCTAAAAGGAGTGCCACAGTGTGCTACTTCTACCACCCATAAAGGAAACTGCAATTCTTCCAATCCGTTTCTCCTCTTCTTCCCCTCCCCATGGTCAACAGCTGGATGTACAGCTGTACACTTTCAAGTCTGATACTCAAAGTAAACTGTGGGACCATACCTAAGTTTTATGTGTATTCCAATGCAGAAACAAAGGCAAGTTCCAAAACACACTTACAAATTCAGGAAGTGGCTTTTCCTCCTGTAACTATTTCAGAACCAGTGTTTGCACAATACAATACTTAAGTGTTTGATCTACTTGCATAGTTTGGAAGTGAACATGGTTTTTCAGGGACACTGGAAACCTTTCACCACTCATTTCAGAGCATTGCGAGTTGCTTTCTCATTGAAAAGGAAATCAATTTCATGGAGTCAGGTTACTTTCTAAATGTAACTTATTTATTTATGCTGAATACACCAGTCCTTGAACAGAGGTCGTCACAAACAGCGTGAAGGCAATCCCCTTTCAGAAATCTCACTCCAAAAACTGATGCTTGGTTTGAAGGAAGCATCTGAAATATTGAGAATAGAGCAAACACTCTTGCTGTTTGCAACAGGCCTCCAAAATAACTCTCATTACAAAATTAGCAACAATACATTTTTTCCCAGTGTGTACGCTGTTCGCATTTAAGAAAAATAACTTGTAAGACTAATAGCACCATCTGGTGACTCCTGCCATAATACTGTATCCCTCTTCCTTGGCCCACAATCAATAACAATTACTCTACACACCATGCACTGTGCCTCTCCCTGTGAACACTTCTTATTAATAGCAACATATTATAGTAGTTCACAAATCCAATATGTCAAACAGTCCTTAAATGATTAAAATTTTAAAGGACAAACATCACCCAAATCAAACCACATAAACTAGGAAATACAGTATCATCATACAGAGGGCAGAGTTAAAGTTGTCTAGATAGCTCAACACCCAGTATTGCAATAACTGATGACTTTTTTTGTGGTAAAGACTGTCTGGGTGTGACCATTTGGGAAGGTGAGTTGAGTATGGCTTTATTCCATACTTCCTGATTTTTGTGGTTTTGAAGTGGGTGTTATTTGCCCTTAGCAACTGTAACTGTGCTTTTGTCTGTTACCAACACTTGCACTGAGTCTATAATTAATTATATTAATTATAGACTCTTCATTCAGAACACCCTTCTCTCTGCCACTGCAAGAAGACATACTGTAAATTCCGCTTATTAGCAACTCCTCTGTTGCCAGCAAAAAGTTGCTATTATCCGGCAGTTACTAATAAATGGAAGGCCAGTTTGCAAGGCACCAGCCAGGGAAGGAACTGCTGGGATGTGCCTTCCTTGGCTGCAGTCCTGCAAACCTGCTTGTGGCAGGGAACAGCACGGTGTGGGGCTGCACGCTAGATGTAGAGGCTTTCTACAGGAGTGGGAGTGTGGGACATTTGAAAGGGCTGCGCCATACTTCCTCTGCACTCTCCAGGAATCAGAAGTCTAGGTACAGTCCCCCAGCAGGATGCAGCCCAGGCTGTGCAGAGAGAGGTGCCACACAGCTCAAGCTTCTGGGCTGCAGCCCATTATCTCCTGTGTAGTCCCTATGTGTGCAGGCCGGTTTCCAGGGCTGCAGCCCCAGAAGGAAGTGCTGGAATGGGTTGAGCACTGGCTTCAGGCAAGTTTGTAGGGTGACGTCCAGGGAAGGTGCATCCCAACGCTTCATTTCCAGGCTGCAGCTCCGCAAACCTGCATGCTTGGCACTTCCCAGTGCTTCCTTCTCTGGCTGCAGCCTTGCAAACCGGCTGCAGGTGGGGTGTTTGTTAAATGTTAATAAGCAACATGCCATTGCCGATATCCAAATCCCATTGACGTTAAAGTCATAGAATCATAGAACTGGAAGGGACTTCGAGAGGTCATCTAGTCCAGTCCCTTGCACTCAAGGCAGGACTAAGTATTATCTAGACCATCCCTGACGGGTGTTTGTCCAACCTGCTCTTAAAAATACCCAATGATGGAGATTACACCACCTCCCTAGGCAATTTATTCCTGTGTTTAACCACTCTGACAGTTAGGAAGTTTTTCCTAATGTCCAGCCTAAACTGCCCTTGCTGCAATTTAGGGCCATTACTTCTTGTCCTATCCTCAGAGGTTAAGAACAACAATTTTTCTCCCTCCTCCTTGTAACAGTCTTTTATGTACTTGAAAACTGTTATGTCCCCTCTGTCTTCTCTCCTCCAGACTAAACAAACCCAATTTTTTTCAATCTTCCCTCATAGGTCATGTTTTCCAGACCTTTAATCATTTTGGTTGCTCTTTTCTGGACTCTCTCCAATTTATCCACATCTTTCCTGAAATGTGGTGCCCAGAACTGGCCACAGTATTCCAATTGATGCCTAATCAGCGCGGAGTAGAGCGGAAGAATTACTCCAGAACCGGATCCAGAACCCATCCCTGCGGGACCCCACTTGTTATGCCCTTCCAGCATGACTGTGAACCACTGATAACTACTCTCTGGGAACGATTTTCCACCAGTTATGCACCCACCTTATAGTAGCTCCATCTTGGTTGCATTTCCCTAGTTTGTTTATGAGAAGGTCATGTGAGACAGTATCAAAAGCCTTACTATAGTCAAGATGTATCACATCTACCGCTTCCCCCCCATTCACAAGGCTAGTTACCCTGTCAAAGAAAGCTATCAGGTTGGTTTGACATGATTTGTTCTTGACATATCCATGCTGACTGTTATTTATCACCTTATTATCTTCTAGGTGTTTGCAAATTGATTGCTTAATTATTTGCTCCATTATCTTTCCGGGCAAAGAGTTGGATGGGAGGGTGACACCCAGAGAGCTTGTGGTGTGGAATGGAGGAATGCAAGAAGCCACTGGTGTGCAATTCGCTTGGCCTACAGATGCTACAACATGTTCATGTTCTTCTGTCAGGACACTTTTTACATCACCATCACGATTTTACTCCCATCCAAATCTTTTGGGAATTTTCTGCTCCCTGCCTGATTTCTGTTACGACGCTTCCAGCCTCAGCTACATTCTCGGTTGCTGGGGGCAGCTGAACTAATATTCTGCCCTCTGGATACCTCTTAGATGGCCCTTACACCTGAACAGTCATTTTTATTTACGCTGGGTAACACACAGTGCTTGGTTTCAGAGTAGCAGCCGTGTTAGTCTGTATCCCCCCCAAAAAAGGCGTACTTGTGGTACCTTAGAGACTAACAAATTTATTTGAGCATAAGCTTTCGTGAGCTACAGTATCCACTAAATGCATCCGATGAAGTGAGCTGTAGCTCACGAAAGCTTACGCTCAAATAAATTTGTTGTCTCTAAGGTGCCACAAGTACACGGTGCTTGGTTTACGTAAGCAACTAAGTGTGTGACCCTCTTTGTATGTAAGAGATAGGCCTGGAATAGTGGAGAATCTTTTTCTAAACCCGAATGTATTTGGTCACAATATAATGCAGTATTGCTCACAGCCACCAGTCTTGCTATCTGATTTTGAGAGTATTCTTTGGCCTTTGAATCCACTGAACATGTAACCACAGTTCCTACAGAAAGCTTTACAATAGGATAATAGAATCTGGATTAGTGCCAGTGTGTACCAAGCTGAAGAAATGAGGCTCTTAAGGAGGGGAAAACACAGAAACCAAACAAACCCTACAGCAATCAGCCTTTAGAAGTTTGTAACAAACATTCTGTGACACAGCTTTTTATCAACCAAATACCCTTATAGCTAAGACATACAACTTTTACTATTTAAAATGACAATGGATTCACTTGTTAGTTTCTGATAGTTGTTAGTTCTTTGTGTTATGTAATGGAATTTACATTTCTCTAGTTTTTTTCATTGTAGGGGTTGATTATAAAACAAGCATTTCCTTGTCACTGCTGTGAAGTTCATGGCATGCGTGACTTGTGAAAACACTGAACCTTAAATTACCATTGCTTCATCTCTCCTAATTGTGCTGTTGTGTCACTGGACCTGTGTACTGGTATAGTTACACCAGCAAAGCCTTCCTTGCTCTCCCTGCTCCGCTTTGCAGGTCTCCTCTTCCATCTTTGTTTTTTCTTTCCCTTTTCCACCCCTTCTTCCTACCTCCTCCCCTTTTATGTAGTTCAGTTCTCTTCTTTCTTCTGGTTGGGCCATGACACACATGGATCCTTCCAGTAAGGGATTTGTTAAAACGTACACTTAGTTCTGGACCCTTTTTCAGTGCAGTCAGAACAGAGCTTTCAGGCGCAAGTGTTGGAGGATGCTACTGTTGCCGTGGCAGGATGGCTGGACACATTATAGGCACTTTAGTAGCCACCCAGCACAGACATTGGTGCTGCTGCTGGTGCCTGCCTCTTTTTGCCTGCTACTTCTGATACTCCATCTTGGGTTTCTGAGGTGACATCTGCAACTGCATGCTGTTACAGCCTCAGGGCCTCTGCTAAAAACTTATTTTGGAACTAATCCGTTTGTTGAGATAATTTAATTTGGGTATGCTCTAAACTTTGAGCATGTTTAAATTTATTCTGTGTACGTTCTGAATGTTTACCATCTTTCTTCCTTTCCAGTGATTCAGTGTTCTCATATGCCCAAGTACACTGTTCTAGAAATATTGGAGAGGGAGTGACTTTGTACTTTGAACTCCTAATTAATGACAATTGTTAGTAAATGAGTTTTTCTTTAACTGTTTCGAGAAATACAGGAGGGAAAAAAGTTCTTTCAGAAATCTGGTTTCAAGAAGTCTAATTTCTTCTGTAAAAGGTTTATCTAAAATAATAATCTCTATTATAATATTGTTTGTAGTTACATGTCAAATGCCATACAAAACATATTGGTTCAGCTTCTGTATATAGGGTGAAACATCAAAGCTAAAATGACTGGATTTTTAACTTGTACCTGGGCACAGATCTCTCCATTTTAGTCAGTGGAGCAACTGCAGATCTGCTTGGAGTGTCTTCATTTGTTAAATGAAAATCCCAGCAATGTATAATATAGAAAACAACATATAGCATAAAGTCCCAGGATTAAGTATTTTACTATCACTGAGAGTGAAAAAACGTTGTAATGTTTTTGTTAAATACATAGTTTTGAAAAAAAGAGTGGTCTTATGGCTAAGGCAGTGGTTTAGAACTAAGAAAATAGGAGTTCAGTTCCCAGCTCTGTCAGACACTTGCTGTGTGTAAGCCACTTAATCTTTCTGTGCCTCAATTCCCTCTCTATAAAATGGGGGAAGATAATGCTTTCCATCCCTTAAGGGTATTCAGAACATGACATCCATTTATTTGTGTAGGGTACTCAAATACAATAGTGATGGGAGTGCCTGGTAAATGCCCAGATTTATATACTGGTAAATATACTTGGTAAATACTTTAAGATTTACAGGTATGAATATGCAAAACTAATAGAAATGTGCTTAGAATCTTTGAAATCTGGACTAATAATTTCAGCAAATCAATCCACTGTTTTTGGTAATTATGTGCAAGAAATTAAAGGATTAAGAATAGTGTTCTTTGAAGTGATTAATCAAACTTGTCTAACATAAGCAAAAACATAATCCTCTTAATCTTTTTAAAGATTATAGTATCAGGTGAGACTTCTGACGGCTTGTTTAGTTCTACTGTACTCCTAAATGTAAACAAAATGACCAGAAATTCTGAACTAGATTTGGTACAGGTGCATAAAGTGCACTTACAATTCTCAGATTACATAAAATACTTTACTGTATAGTATATGTACTGTACCATATAGATGCCACGTCTTTCCTGAAAATCCCCTTGCTCTTTTTAAAACTTTCTAAAGAGGCCAAGATATTGCAAAATTAAGTATCAAAAAATGTTAGAAAAAAGCTAAGTAAAATCCTTTTTTCCTCCACAGTAAGAAAAATGAAAAACCAACATTGCAGAACAATGAGGTAATTATTTCTTATTTTTTATTTTAAATAATACCAATAAAATATGGTTTAGATTTAATTAATCTTCTTCTTCCCAAAATTGAACTTCTTGTATTCTTTCCAAATCTGAGCTATCGTAGTTGTAGAACTAATGTAGCTAAGAGGATGCATAGATTTGTGGTGGTTGGTTTCTAGATTTTGAGTACTGGATTGTGGGGTGTTGTTTTTAAAGAAGGTACTGAAGCTTCCTTTTGTAAGGGAAAAACACAAAGCATTTTATAAATTTAATAAATAAAATGGGTACATTTTGAAACTATCAGGCTTCAATGTCTTCAAATTCTTTAAAGGTTACTTTCCAAAGGAAAAAAAAAAATAGCCTTGTGCCTTTTTGCTTTGTCATGGTGTATAATCAAGGCCTGACGGGGTTTGTTTTGTTTGTTTGTCTGTCTGTCTTTCGTTAAATGTTCAGGTCTTGTGTGCCTGGGAAAACTCCATGATCACTAAAGAAGTAGTAGAAGTAGTTTTTTAGCCACTCTAGAATTTTAACATCTATTAAACTTTTATGCTTTATTAACATTTGGCGGAAGGACATCTTACAGATTCAGCATGCCTATCGCTTAATAATATGCCAAGGTAGTCTGTTCTAGAAATATGGGAAACAGAGTCTAATTAGTGATAGTTTTTGGTAAAGTGCTCTGAATTCCGGCCTAGACTAGAAATATTGCATGGAATAACTAAATGAACTGTAAATCAGTCAACCTACAGCAGTGCAAAGCCTTAATGTAAAAGCACATAAACTGTTTTAAATCCTGTTTAAATAAATTTACCTTAAGTTGCTAGATCAGTTTAATTGTATTTTTACAACTTTTTCAACTGTAGATCAGCCCTGATATGTAAAGAAAGTACACGAGTAAAACTGGAATACCAGATTTGGCATTCTTGTTTTTTTTTGTTTTTGTTTTGTTTTGTTTTTAAAAAAAAGGTGTTTTTTTTAAGGGCGGGTGGACCCTTGTCAGGCTGTTAATGCAGTATTAAGCAGCAGAAGCGCAAAAAAAAAGAGTACATTTTAGATAGTCTTTAACAAATATAAGGTCTGTATATTTGGGACCTTTATCTGTAGAGGCTGAGAGACATGAATTGTTTAGTTCCAAGATCATCTTGTACCCTAAGACAAGATAATTTTTAAAACCTTTCTATATCATTATTTTTTCACTGTGTAACAGATAATTTAGCTATAGCAAAGGAATGGCTAGAAAGATTCCGGGCCCAGTCTTGCTGAATTGACTACAATGGGAGCAGGGTCCAGCCTCTTTGTTACTATGAATAAATCTTATGACATGAGAAAATGCCTTTGCTCTTGATAGCTAGGGACAGATCTTAGTCTTGTGTACATTAGTGTAAATCTAGTGCAATACCATTGGCTTTGATGAAGTTACTGCAATATCACATCACAGTAAACAAGAGAAGAATTAAGACCATTTTGTGTGATAGAAGCAGATTGTAAAATGCTGACCTTTTTTGTATCAAAGTACTTTACTTTACAAACATTAAATTAACCAGTGTTACAAGTTTGGCCACGTGTCTTGTAACAATCACTGCCTATAAACACTGGCATTAGTTGATTGGAATAGTTCATTTGATGTTTAAAGAGATCATCACTAATATTTTTTCCCAATATTCAGTGTGGAAATTAGTGTAGAATCTGACATAATTATAATCCTTTTTAAAAAACAAAAGCCTTTTGAAAGTTCAACATTTTCAGGTTTCTTTTTTTTAAATAAAATGCACCTTTTTAAGCCAAAATTTGTGTGTTTGATTTTTAAAGTACAATATAAAATAAGATGAGTTTTCAAGAGTTGCTAAAAGTAAATGTCAGTACTAGGCACTTTATGCTGCATAAGCAAGGCCTGAAATGTGTTTTCTGCTTGTTTTTAATATTAGAAATTCATTTCCTTTCTAGTCCGGAAAGACTCTCTGTGACTGGAGACCTAGAGAAACTGATATTTTAAGAACAAAGCAAGTGAAAGTTAGGGCAGGGAAGTGATATTTTAGTCACTGTTTGGCTTTTTTATTAACAATGTATTTAATTTCAGTGACTAACACTTCAGTGAGAATGTATGTCTTCAAGATTTTATTCCACCCCTTCAATTAGTATGAGAGCTCATGATAAACATGATCTAGCACATCCTCCACCAAAACCAGAGAATATGGGGCTTGACATTTATGATACTTCTAAACTGAAAAGTAAGCACAGAAAATAAACAAAACAAAAAATAAAAAACAACTTTGGTGAAAAAAGAGCACAAGCCCAATTTTTAAAGAAATACTTTGCAGGGCATCTCTGTTTTTTTAATGCGCTGTAATCAGTGTTCCCTTTAATTTTTCCCGCCTACGTGCAGAATGAATTTTGTTACGTGCACCAATATGGAGGTGATGTATTGGTGCATGTAACAAAATTCACGTGGTGGGGGTGGGGCCCAGGGGTTTGGAGTGTGGGAAGGGAGCTCAGGGCTGGGGCAGAGGGTTGGGTGCAAGGGGTAAGGGCTCTGGCTGGGGTTATGGGCTCTGGGGTGGGGCCAGGAATGAGGGGCTTGGGGTGTAGGAGGATGGTCCGGGGCTACGGCAGGGAGAGAGGACTCTCCCAGCTCTCTCTCACCGCAGCAGCACCTGGGCCGGGGGCAGGAGAGGCGCCTCTCCCCGCTGTGGCAGTGCTGGGGCTGCAGGATAGGCGCCCCTTCCTCGGCCACAGCAGGTTGGGGGCCAGGCTAGGTTGGGGCCAGGGGAGGGGTGCTGCTCCCCCGTCCGGTCCCTGGGCGGGTTCCCTGAGTGCCTGCGTGGCGCTAAATAGGCTGGGAACTTAGGTTGTAATAGTTTCCAGAACAATTAAGCAGCATTGCACAAAAAGCAATTTTTTCGTATAATTTCTGCAACATAGTCCTAGGCCGGTGTACAGTAGAGAAATTTATCATGCTAAAAAGTGTTTATTGGCTCTGGCCTGTTTGTAATGTGTTCTGCGTCCACTAGTAAATGTTCTCAAACAGTTTAATAAATGTGCTAAATACCATTTGGACTGTACTTGCTTACAGCAGGGCTGAATACAATGCGTGAACCATTGTCAGTGATGGTATAGACACAGGCTACCTGAAGTTCAAGTAACCCTCTTAATACTTCAGTGCACAGCTATTTTTTTTGAAATCTCCAGAATGTCCTGTTTCTGGAAACTGTGTTGGGAACTGTGGGATGGGTATCCAGAGCAGGCTGCAAGTGGAACAGTTTAGATCCGTGCTAGTGTGGATGTGATGCAAACCTGCAAGAGCTGTTATAGACACAACAAACTGTATGCCATGAGTTCAGTTATAAACTGTTGAATTCTAGAGAGCAGAGAAGGCCTGAGAGTTTGGTCAAGCCAGTGGTCCAAGATAAACGTTCATTGCTAGAATTTCTTGTGGCCTAATCTGTTGTCTGTCCACTGCATTTGTAAATGATCCTGCAAACATTTGAGTTCATGTTTAAATTTATGCACCACAGTACCCCTATTGACTTCAGTGGGATATCTTGCATATAAGAGTGTGCAGAATCGGGGCCTTACTGTTACTATATTTGCTTGATTTTTAGATAGATTTGCTGCTAATTTAAATTTACCAAAGGAAATTGAAGCAGATATTTATGAAGTCGTTGGAAGGTGAACTATCTCCAGTTCAACAGGTTAATCATTAATATTTGTAGGATTTTCTTGCCATGTTGTATTAGGAGGAGAACATCACCAGACAGACATTTAAATTGATTTATTTAACTAAAACAACATTATGTATTCTGGATTTTTTTTCTTCAACAGCAAACATATAATATTTTAACAAAACAAACATGAATTTTTTGAATTTAGTTAAACATTCAAGTTTTTTAAAATCAGGTTTGGTTTTGTTAAAATTGTTTTTAACTAAAATAGTTAAATGAAATTTTTTTTAAAAAAAACAAAAATTAAACTATGTCAGCCAGGTCAACGTGAGAAACATAAAATATTGGCTTCTGCAGCTAACTTAGTTGTCTTCACCTTCATTTTCCTGTTCGTTCATAGTCTGGAAAAGAAAAACAAGCTTTCCTGCTTTTTCAGGTCCCAAACGCTTTCTCAATTTGGAATGAATTAGTCCAAAAGCAAATATTCTTTCTACACTGGCAGAAGAAGCTACTGCTGTTAAAAGTGAGATTATCATTCAACAGTCTCTGAATCCAAGTGCTTAAGTGACTTCCACTGGTGTGACTTTCTTTAAAACATCATCAGCAAACATATTTCTTGTATGGTTCCCCCTTAGCTCTGAAGTTTACTATAGTTGGCATTGTGGAGGGATGATTGCTGGATGTCCATGTCATAGCTAACTCCTCTTCTTCAGCAGTTAAGGTTTGACCGTGGTACCGAGTATTGAGAATATTTGCAAGAAAACTATCTGAAGATAGTGCTTGTCCCGTTCATTTTTTTTTAATGCTTGTAATTTTAACTCTGTTATTGCATATTTCTCTTTTTAAGATCTCACTCAGTTCCTTCGAAATTTCAACAGCATCAGCAATAAAACAGCTATTTCCCTGCATTTTGTTCAACGCTACAGATATAGGCTTCAGCATGTGAGGGAACTTTGGCCATCTATTTTTTCACAGTTTTGTTCACGAACTGTCATCTGAGTAGGCCAGTTCTTGATACAGTGCTCAGAACAGTCCACTACTGAGTTCCATCGCATGTCTTGTGGGAGAGTTAGCTTGGTTCCTCCCGCTTTTTTCAGAGCAGCTGCTGCAGAGTGGTTGTTACGGAAGTATTTTGCAATTTCAACAACAGCCTTTATTTCTGGAACACTGAAGTCTTTGGTTAGGAGGTGCATTAAATGAGCACTGCAACCTTATGTTGTTAGCTTGGGACTCTCTTCTGAATAATTTCGTCTCATCTTGGATACATTTGCAGTATTGTCTGTGACCAAGCTGTGTACTAGACATTTGAATTTTTTTTCACAGTTTGTTATAGCTTTTACTGCTACTTCTTGTAAGTATTCTGCTGTGTGTGCATTTACTGATGTATCAATTGTTTCTGTAAAGAAGACATTCCCTTCTTCTGTTGTCACACAAGCACATACAACAGGATCAGTGTGGACATTGCTCCACTCATCAAGACTCAGGTTAACAATTTTACCCTCTAGACCTTTTGCACACTGCTCAATTTCTCTTTCATACACTTTATCCAGCAATTTGCCTGCGACATCTATTCTGTTGGGTGGACTGTATCCTCGTCTTAAAGACTGTACCATATTAATGAAGTGTGGGTTCTCAATCATCCAGAAAGGAGAGTTTGTTGCATAAACAAACAGGGCAATTTTTTCACCAGTTACCTATTTTTCCTGCCATTGTAGGTTTTTCATTCTAGTGAGAGAATGGTATGGTAGATCTCAAATCAATGAAGGCTACGCTCAGAAAGACCTCAAGACTTCTAGAATGTGCTGCTCAAACAGTTACACTTTTGTTTCTGCTGCCTGTCCTTCCCTTCTCACATTTATCTCCAGACTTCTTGTCCAGATCTATTCTGCCCCCAACAATCTTCTATTCATTGAACTTTTTGAAACTTTGCACTTTTAGAGAGAGGTAAGGGATTGACTGTGTACACAAATTTGCAGAGGGACGATAGGGTTGAGGTCTGTTATTTCTCACCTCTATAATTTATTTATTTAAAAACATTTTTGCTGTTAACAACATGTTATCTCTGGAGACACAAATCCACAGTTTGAGAACTGCAAAACTAAGCATGGTATCTTATAGTATCTTCTAGACTGAGCACTGAGTTTCATTGGGTAGATAAAAAGATTAACCTAAATCTATACAGAAGCCCCTGGAACCCCATAAAATTGGGTTCCTAATCCATGAACTATTGGAACTCATTTACAAAACTTTTCTTAAACATTACATGAATATATTCTCATACTATAGAATTAGAATTTATAATCCCTATTCCATAAGGAGATATCTTAATTAAAACTATCTTTAGACAGGTTTTTTCCTCAAAGGATTTTATCAAAAAAATCTGGTTTAAATTAAAAAAAAATGCGATTTTTTTTTTTACTTTAAAAAAAAAAAATCATTGATTTTTATCCACCCTGGACAAACCTAATTTTTACTCAGTTCTGATGAGTCTTAAAATGAGCCTTTTGTCAATATCTCTTGGTCTATATCATCTGTTTTAAGGTAACTTAAAATATAGGTAAACTGATCTGATGCTAACGGAGCCCAGTGTGGAAGATTACCGTATATACTCAATCATAAGCCGGTTCATATATAAGCTGACACACCCCCCCAGACCCCCCTCCCCCAAGATGGATAAGTAAAAATGGAAAATTTTTATGACCCATTCATAAGACGACCCTATAATTCCAGGGTCGGCAAACTTTGGCTCCCAGGCCATCAGGATAAGCCACAGGTGGGCCGAGATGGTTTGTTTACCTCGAGCATCTGTAGGCACAGAGGTAAAGCTAAGTAAACAAAGTGTCCTAGCGCGCCAGCTGCTTACCCTGACAGGCCAGGACAGCAACTTGGGGGGGAAATTTTTTTGGGGGGGAGAAGCTGGGGGTCAGGGGAGTAACCCCTGTGACCACCTCCCACATGACCCCACCCCTAGCCCAGGACCCCCACACTCTCCCCATCCCATCGCTTCCCAACTTATCTGGGGAGGGCCAGGAGAGGATGTGTCTGGCCTGGCTGGAGCTGCTCCAGCAGGCTGGGCAGCGCTGCTGCAGCCTGCTCCGGTGGGCCAGACCGGGCAGTGCGGCTGCAGCATGTTCCCTGTGGGCTGGGCGGCATGGCTGCAGCCTGCTCTGGTGGGTGGGGCCGAGTGGCACGGCTGCAGCCTGCCAGCCCCGCAGCTGAAGCTGCTTTTGGAGGCTGGGGGGAAAGCAGAGTGGCCAGAAGCGGAGAGACTCTGGCCCCGCCTCTTCCCTTCTGGCTCTGCTGGCTGTGCTGCCTATCCTTGCTCCCTTTGTCGGGTGGAGGGGCTGTGTCCCACCTCTCCCTCTCTATACCTGTTCATAAGCCGACCCCCTTCTCTGATGCTTCCCTTTTTTACTAAAAAAATTCGGCTTATGAACGAGTATATACTGGTCTGCATTGCTTGTATCTATCTAGTTTAGTTTTTTATAACTCTTAATGTAACTAAGTATTGAACTACAATTTTATAAATCATGGCATGTAATTAAGGTATGTTGTAACATACTTTAATTACAGAGAAATGTCAAGATACCGCACAAGGCAACTGTTCATAATGTGGATACGACCTTTTCCCTATCTGCTTGTTGTAACAATTTAACTGAACACAAAAGACCTAAATTTTCTTGTCTCATGTTGTCCATGCTATGCAGAAAGAAGGGAAAAAAGAGCGAGCAGTCGTGGACAGAGTGTTCGTTGCAAGAATATGTCGAATCCTGAAAATAATGGTCCCTAGAACATTTTGTAAAGAGGTAAGCATTGCCATCCAGTTACAAATAAAAATGATCAAACTTCTTAGTCATATAGCTTTTTTTTTTTGGTAATCATAGCTCTGAAAACATAAATACATTGTTCTCTTACTTGTACTAGACTAGAAAAATAGCATGTCACTAGTGGCACATTAAAAAACATTATTTTTTATTAAATTTTAGAAATTGAAGTTCACAAGTAGATAATTTTAAAATTAAATAGTTATCTAGTCTGACTGTTATAACATAGGCCATGGAACTTTGCTTAGTAATTCCTGAATTGAGCCCAGTAACTTGTGGTTGAGCTGTAGAGTATCTTTTAGAAGGACAGCTAGTGCTGATTTACTATATATGATGGAGAATTGATTACCTTTCTTGGCAATTTCTTCCAGAAGTTAATAACCATCACTGTGAATCGTGATTTAGCTTTTGGGGGCCAAGTTCCGCCTACTAGAGAGCCATTTTGGCCAAAATCAATGAATGTCTTCCTAGGAAAACTGCTCAGACTGCAGTTTTTTGCAAGATAAAATTCTTTGCTGTATGCACCAACCGGGGGTCTCCATAAACCAAACTTGTATATTCTGTAAGCATCTGAAGATATTTTTGGAATGGAAGAATCAGTTGAACTCTGAACGAAAGTTCTGATGTACGGGCATTAGAGGCTCGTTACAGATTGCATTGTTTGGCTTTCTAGGCTGAAAAGTTGCCCCTAAATGCTTAAATTTGGTACATAAGCTTGTTCCTTGACATGTCTACGCTTTCTGTCCATTTGTTAGAATACTTGTCATGTGTGGTGTACAGTTTTCAGTGGTTTATATGTAAGGCTCCGTGGATTCCGTCACCTACATGACTTCTGCAGCAGCCCAGTGTGGCTGTTCCAAGAGCCCCCTGCGCAGCTCGGACAGCCCATGGGCCAGGCACACTGGCTGCTGCTGGGGCAGTCTCGGGCCCCCAGCTGTAGGAGTTTGGGTGTGGGGGGGCTCAGGGCTGGGGATTGGAGTGCAGGTCAGTGCTTACCTGGGGGGGAATCCCTGGAAGGGTGACAGGAACTCCCCTCCCTCAGCTCCTAGCTCCTCCCGCAGGCACTGCCCCCGCAGCTCCCATTGGCCGTGGCTCCCAGCGAATGGGAGCTGCAGAACTGGGGCTTGGGGCACAGCGGAGGCAGCAAGTGGAGCTAGGAGCTGGGGTTGCTGTTTTTCCCAGGATCTGGGTAGGAAACCTGCCCCAGCCCCACCAACCCCCCTCCCCCAGCACCTGCGGTGCCACCCTGGTTGCACCCCCCCAAGCAGCTGCAGCCCCTCCCCGGGCTGCGTCCCCCTCCCCGGCATCCACAATGCCCCCCGGGCCGCGTCCCCCTCCCCAGCACCTGTGCCTCCCCCAAGCACCCATGTTGCGCCCCCCCCCCCCCCCCCCAAATACTCAGGCCTCCCCTGAGCCACCCTTCCCCCCAGTTTTAGTCAGGGGTATACAATAAAAGTCACGGACCATGAATTTTGGTTTCCTGTCCATGACTTTTACTAAAAATACCTGTGACTAAAACATAGCCGTAGGTATATGTAATAAACCATAGCAGCTTTTAGAATGCAGAAAAGTAACCTCTTCTACAAAAGAGATCTTCCTGATAACAAGTGTAGTAATGGACTTTTGTTGTAGAAAACATTACATATTAGAATCTGTCCTATAAAGTAAGCAAAGTGTTTCCCTTAAAAAGGAGTGGAAGATTTCTACTTTCCTGATAATTTTCCATTAGGTAAACTTTTAATTTTTGTGTTGTCATTACTAAACATTAATTATTTGCTTTGCTTGTTTTGTATTAGACAGGTTATTTGGTACTTATTGCCGTTATGCTGATAGTGCGCACATATTGTGATATTTGGATGATTCAAAATGGAACAGTCATTGAAAGGTACCTGTAAATTATTTAAGTAGCTGCTTCTAAATATTGTCTTGTTTCTCATGTGAAATGATATTGTGATGATAGTAGAAGATAGGTTCTGTGATAAATATGAAATGTCTAAGCCAAATAATATGAAACGACATGATGTATGAACATCTGCAATACTGATTAAATGGTGATATTTTAAAAAGAAAAACATAAAACTACACTTATAGAATCCTACAAATGTAGGACTGGAAGGGACCTTGAGAGGTCATCTAGTCCAGCCCCCCTGTGCTGAGGCAGGGCAAGGACATCTAGACAGGTGTTTGTCTAATCTTTCCTTCAGAGCCTCCAGCTAGGGTGATTCCAATCTGTCTTGGAAGTCTAGTCCAGTGCTTAGGTATCATTACAGTTAGAAAGTTTTTCCTAATATTTAACCTAAGGCCATGTCTCCGCTACCAGTTATGTTGGCAAAATTTATGTTGCTCAGGGGTGTGACATAGCTACCACCGCTCGTTTAGGTGGGTTTATGATGTCGACTGGAATGCTCTCTCCCATTGGCATAGAGCGGCTATATGAGCAATCTTACACTGGCGCAGCTGCATCGGTACAGCTGCACCGCTGTAAATTCGCTAGTGTAGACATGTAGTGTAGGCCTAAACCTCCCTTGCTGCAAATTAAGCTGATTACTTCTTGTCCTACCTTCAGTCTATGTGGAGAATAATTGATCACCATCCTCTTTATAACAGCTCTTAACATATTTGAAGACTGGTAGGTCCCCCCCGTCTTCTTTTCTCGAGTAAACGTGTCCCCTTTTTTTTAACCTTTCCTCATAAGTCAGGTTTTTCTAAACCTCTTATCATTTTTATTGCTCTCCTCTGGACACACTCTCACTTTCCTTAAGGATGGTACCCAGAGTTGGACTCAGTACTCCAATTGAGGCCTCACCAGCACTGAGTAGAATGGGACAATTACTTGATGTGTCTTACATACAACTCTGTTAATACATCCCAGAGTATTAGCCTTTTCTGAAACTGCATCACATTGTTCTCACTCATTCAACTTGTGATCCACTGCAGCCCCGAGATCCTTTTTCAGCAGTACTATCACCTAGCCTGTTATTCCTAATTTTGTAGTTGTGCTTTTTATTTTTTTTTCTTCCTCGGTATAATACTTAACACTTGTCTTTATTGAATTTCATCTTGTTGGTTTCAGACCAGTTCTCCAATTTGTCAAAGTCGTTTTAATTTCTAATCCAATCTAGTCTTCTAAATTCTAGGAACCCCTCCCTGCTTTTGCCACTAATTTTGTAAGCATACTCTCCACTCAGTTATCCAAGAAATTGATAAAAATATTGAATAGTACTAGACCCAGCACAGACCGTGTTGGACTCCCACTGTATATGCCCCCCCCCCTTAACTTGTGGGGTGGAAAGAGGATTTGATTTTTTTTTAAATCTGAGTTACATGATTCTAAAGTGGGATGCATTTTTTTAAATTGAAGTTAGCTCTTTCATACTGTAGATATTATCAGTCATTCTTTCTTGTTTCGTGGATATTGGTGTCTTTGAGGGCACTATCAGCTCATGAGATAGAAATTAACTGTTCCTACAGAGAGCAATCCAGAATGCACTGCTGCCGTAGTGTTCCCTATAGTAGATGAAAAAGTCAATTTTCCCGTTGCAGTTGTGCAGTAATGTATTTTACAGTGCTTTTGACCTGTGTAATTATGCAGACATTAAAGCAACATTATTTTCTATGTTATCCACGACCACTGAAGGCAGGACAAGAAGTAATGGGCTTAACATGCAGCAAGGAAGATTTAGGTTAGATATTAGGAAAAACTTTCTAACTATAAGCATAGTTAAGCTCTGAAATAGGCTTCCAAGGAGGCATGGAATCCCCATCATTGGAGGTTCTTAAGAAAAGGTTGAACACACACCTGTCAGAGATGGTCTAGGTTTACTTGGTCTTGCCTCATTGCAGGAGGCTAGACTTGAGGACTTCTTGAGGTCCCTTCCAGCCTTACGTTTCTATGGTTCTATAATCAGAAATATATATACAGTTGTTGAATTATGTACAATTTTATTTTTCTTGCAGTGCAATCGTAAGTAAGAAATTCTTTTTACATTTATAGCTTCAATCCCACTTGGTAAATAGTTGTTGAAAATAGTAGCATGCACATGCTCTATTGATGCTAAATATTTCATAACTGATGCAGTACTGAAGCAATTTGCTTTTCATCTCAAAGAAGTTTTTGCCATAAAAGATTTATTTTGAACAATTTCAGCTAATTTTTTTAAAAAATCTCCATTGCTCCTATATTTTCATATTTGTTTTTGCTTCAAAATATGTGTTTACTGTGGTATTTAAATGGTGGTGTTGATTCTTCCTTCTTGCCTGCCATCTCTCTGAAAATAAAAATCTATACTTAGTCTTTCTCAACAAACAGACGAAGAAAAATAAATCTTGATTCTAAATGTAGGCTAACTGCTTGCCTAAAAATAAATTTACAATTCCCCACCCACCCATTTTAATGGATTGACAGATGGTCCTACTCAGTCTCCTTACACCATGTTCTGATATGGTTGCAAGTACTCATTCTCTTTTCCTGTCCATTTGTTTTCTCACATCTCATCTTCTCTGTTGTGTTTTTCTTTGTTTCTCTTCTGTGTATTCTCCCCCCCTCCTTTCTTATTCCTCTTTTTCTTTTACATATTTTGCTAACTTTTTCCACTTTGCACCTTCCTCCCCGCCCCCCCCCCCCAAGGCTGTATGCTGCTGGGGTGAGTAGCGTCCATTTGTTACCCAAGGTTACTAAGTAGCGTCCATTTGTTACCCAAGGTTACTAGGTTACTGCCATGGGAGCAGAGAAGAGTCTATGTGAGCTCCTCCTGTAGCCTCTAATGTTAGGGGTCACAACAAGAACAAGGAGAGAAGGCAGGTGGCTTTCAGTGAGCCACCTTCCACTTTACCTGACGTTGTTGTTGATACAACAGTTGGTACTGCAGTTTTCCACAGTGATCCTTTCTTATACCCTGTTACCTCTGCCCTCCTGAGCTAGTCAGGATCACCCATCTGCCCTCCCCGGGGAAACGCTGGTGTGTGTGTGTGTGTGTGTAGTACTTGCTTTCTCTCACAACTAATACGTAGCATATGGTGGTTTGCAGTGCTATCATTGGTCGCAGCAGAAAAGATTTCAAGAGGTACTTGTTCAACTTCATCGCTGCCATGCCTGCTGTAAGTGCTTTTTTTTTTTTTTTTTTGTTAAAAGTGATTTAAAATATACATTCAGAAATCATGAAGAGATTCCAAATGAATTTCTCAGAACTTTTAAAAGTAAACTGTTTTTAGAATGGGTGGTTTGATTTCACTTCTGGTTGTAAGAAGTAGGGAAATATTTGAGTGCAAGTTTCTCTATTGGCTGCCTATTGATACAGCAGAATTGTCTTGCCATTAATTAATCTTTTAGACTGCTAGGTTTGTCTGTTGGAATTGATGAGTAATTTAAAATCCCTGTTGCCAGTTGACGACAATAAGTTGTCAAGGTTTGTGATCAGGTAACTACTGGTATTTAAATAATTAGTTTTTGTTTTTCAAGCAGATTCAAAATAAAGGTAAGATTTTTCACATTAACCATCTTTCAAAACACATAGTGTTTTTAACATTCAGGGGTTTTTTTAAGTGACTTACAGCCTGTTCATATCTCCTAGGAATGCTAAAACAAATTGTTCTGGAAATAAACCCAGCACATTAAGGGGAATGATTCTCACTGATTAAAGAAAAATGCAACCAAATTTTAAAATAGGCCAGAATACAAGCTGATACAATTTTAAAGGTAGGGTGTGGGGCTGAGATGGTAAATACATTCTAAAACTGCTTATGAGAGTTAAATGTTTGGTTGTAACAGAGTTCTACGCTAAATCTATTGACACAATAAGACCAGTTTTAACTTTTATCAGTACTATAGTATGTACTGTTAGTACTCATTTGATGATCCAAAGCTTTTTAAAATTGAAATAGAAATATAGGCCATGATACCTGCAAATAATTATGCACTTACTTGACTTTAAGTACGTGAATGGTGTCATTGACTTAAATGAGACTACTTTGATGTTTTAGACATTTGCAAGATCTGGGTCTTAGTTAATTTAAATCAATTTGTGTACAAAGTCTGACTAGGTAAAATTGTGTTTTGAACTTTCACCAATGTAAGCAAGCAATTTGCATGATATATTTAATCCAACTGTTTTTGGTTTGTTTGTATTAACTTGTATTACTATTATTTATTCCTAGATCTCCCTGGTAAATAACTTTTTGAAGTATGGGCTAAATGAACTTAAACTTTGCTTCCGAGTAAGACTCACAAAATACCTCTATGAGGAATATTTACAGTAAGTCATAACTTTTTTAATGCTTAAAATATTAAAAGTGCGGTGTAATGTATCAACTGTAAAATAAATCCAAGTAAATATCAAAGAAGAGATGGGATAGTTTGTGGAGTTTATAAATGTTCCAAAGTGGCTTTCAGCTACTCATTTAATACTACTTGAATCATTGATTCATTTTAGGTAAAACATAGCAAGTTTCTCAATCATTGTTTTGTTGATGTTTTAGGGCTTATACATATTACAAAATGGGAAATCTGGACAACAGAATAGCTAATCCAGATCAGCTGCTCACACAGGATGTGGAAAAATTCTGTAACAGTGTAGTGGACCTCTACTCAAACCTTAGTAAGGTGAGTTCCTTTAATAAAACTTTAATCTTTTATTAATAGTTGTCATTTGGAATCATTAAACACTGTGCAAACATTTACAAGTGTCAAGGAATACAAATAGCATTGAATAAATGTATGGGTGATAAATCTTGTCAGAGTTTAGGAAGATCACTTTCATTTATGAATTATTGTATAGGATTGAGTCCACTTTATATTTAGTGAGTTCATTTCAGTCAGAGTTATGTGAGGGAAATATTTTTCCTTACACAATGGTCTCTTTCCTTATTTGTGATTTTTTTTTTTTTTTTTCCCCCTTCCATGCTCCTTCCACAAACAGTAATTTTTCCTTTGGTTTTCTTTTAATATTCACCATTTTGAGAAGGTTGTGAGAGCACAGTCTTTTGTCAATTATTTAGTTTTCAAGGGAAAGAAAATTCTCATTCTTATTTGTCTTTTCTCTTTGATTTTAATATGTGAGTGGTTTGTGTTTCAGTGGTGGGGAGGGGTGAAATGAATAAAGAAATGCCCTCTTTACTTAATGGTTTCAGGTGTGTTTCCTAACTTGGGAGCAGGGAAGCAAAAGTGCCTATCCTGAAGGCAGTTTTGTAATTCAGTGGAGGAGTTTTTTTTATCAAAGTGACTAGAAGTTGGCTCTATGTACAGAAGTAATTGGGTGGGTAAGTGAGCTGAGCTAGGAGGTTTAAAAATACTTATTAGGATGACTTTCTGTCCTTGAAATTACTCCTGCATGAAAGTTTGGTTGTACAATGCTAGATTTGTTGTGAATATAAACCTAATGCTTCACAATTTTATAATAGTGGCATCTAGTCGGGCATGTTTCATTGAGACTTGGTTGGATGAAGCAAGAGACTTTCACAAAATTGAAGATCAACAGAAAAATGTCTATGAAACAGATATTTTTCTTTAAAGGAACCAGTTTAATTTTATAGAAGAATATTCCCTTGCAGTATTTCAGTCCAAATATTAGAAAATGACTATAGATTAAAATGAAATATTCTTGTATATGGAATAGGTCATACAATAGGTCAGTGGTCTCCAACCTTTTTATACCCAAGATCACTTTGAATTTAAGGGTAATCCAGGATCTACCCAGTCCCTTCCCCGAAGCCGCCTGCCCCTAACACTCCCCCCGTCACTCGCTCTCCCCTGCCCTCGCTCACTTTCACTGGGCTGGGGCAAGGGGTTGGGGTTCAGGAGGTGGTGTGGGCTCTGGGTTGGGGCTGAGGGATTCACAGTGTGGGAGGGGGCTCCGGGCTGAGCCTGGGGCAGGGGATTGGGGTGCAAGCTCTGGGAGGGAGTTAGGGTGGAGGAGGGGGCTCTGGGCTTTGGCAGAGTGTTGGGGTGCAGGAGGGGGTTTGGGGTGTCGGCTCTGAGGGGGGGGAAGGGCCGCAGAGCAGCGCTGGCCACTTCTGGGAGTGGCGTGGGGCCGGGGCAGGCAGGGATCCTGCCACTGTGGCAGCCCCGTTGCACTGCTGGAGATCATGTTCGACTGGGAGAGTCTCTAGGATCGACCAGTTGGTGACCACTGCAGTCGGTGTTCATTGCACTCTATTTTTTTATAGGCAAATACAAACACAGCCTTTGTCCTATGACATTTACTTGCTTGACCAAACTGAGTAAGATATACAAAGTAAACAAAAGATGTTGAAAAGATTTTGAAAATTGTTTCATGAGTGGTATTGGTAACAAAAACTAAAACTATTAGATATGTTTTCTTTTGTAAGAAAGAAGGAGAGTCACACAATTGATATATCTCTTCTTAAGATGTAGTTACCATGAGGTATGTTTCTATGGTTCCTGCTTTTAAGATATTGGTGTTTATCGCATAACGTGTACTCCTCTATTTCTTTAAGTAGACACAGGTGGATAAGAGCATTCTGAGGGATACACAAATTACTGTAACCCTGTACGAGCAATTTTACATTGAATATGTATACAATCTCTGATGTAATATACGGCACTTTGAAAACATGCACTGGAATAAGAAATGCTTTTCCTGGTATGATCCATCAGACTTGTGAGATTAGAAAAACTCTATAGCTTTCATTTAGGTGTTAAAGATGAATATTAATAAAATAAATCAGAACATCATTATGAGAAAACAGTGACTTTTCCCCCATAGTGTTCTAACGTACATTGGAAACCTGTTGGAAGTTACATTTTTTAAGTTCTTGTTTTCACAACTCAATACCTGTGATCCATTAAAAAACAAACAAACAAAGCCACCCATCAGTTAGATCAACTTATAGTATTTGTAATGTTTTAAATTGCCATAAGTTAGTAAAAAAATTTTTTTTAACATATTTTGATCAACAAATAACCCCTTTCAGTTTGGCTTCTATCTCCCATAACAACTGTCTGACCACCATTAGGACACACCTCACAAGGGTGAAATCCTTCCGTCTGGTATATTACTGTGCCAGGGAGACCATTTTATGCTTGTGCAAGCAGCCAGCCAGGATGAATTCAGAGAGCACAAATGTGTTAGGCGATACATCTAGCTAGTATGCTGGGGATGTGAACTACATCTCCAAAAGGGAGGGCTTTCAGATTAAGGGCCAGTCTAGTATGTAGTAACTAGCATCCAAAATTGCAGTTGAGTTGCTGCAACTCAGAGAAGTGATAAACTGCATCAGGAGTGTCATGACAATCTGGTGTCATCCTGCCCTTTAAAGTTGAATGTCCCTTGTGCCATATGCATGGCCAGCTGTATGCTGTCACTCCTCATTCCAGACCATCCCCACTCTGCATGATTGTTTCTAGAAAGGCTAGGCTTTAGCCCTGTGTTTTTCAGTTTAACAAGCTTAAATCAAATTGGGAGGTATAATTTTTTTAATGTACTCTGCAGGGTGTGTGACGATTAGTATTAAGCACACATGATGCCATTTTCAATTGCTGAGCAAAATATGTAGCCTAAATTATCAGGCTGTCTGGAATGTTGCTTTTTGTTTCAGCATTTTGTTTAATTATGGAATGTAAACTTTTATAAAGTTATGTTAACTGAAGTATGTACCCGATTCATATGCTACAAAATCTGATTATTTGACTCTTTATATCCATGTTTTCTTCTGTGTCTTCTAATACTAACTTTTTTCTGTTGCAGCCATTTTTGGATATAGTTTTGTATATCTTCAAGCTGACAAATGCCATAGGAGCTCAGGTAAATCTATTTTAAAAAAAAGTGTACGATGCTTGAAATCTTTGTGTCTTGGCTATTATATCCATTTGGAGATCGATGAAAATCATACTTAGCTACTTTTAAATATACTGTATTCTTTCAAAAAATGGACATCTGTTTTCATACTAGTTATGAAGTGCCATAAAAGCTCACTATTTTGAAGGAAACAAAATAAAAAAACTGATATCTGAGAATTTGGAGACTTTCAAGAGAACAGATGACTTCTAGAAAGACCTGCAGGTTCTTAGTTTCCTTTCATCAGTTGTACAAAAGGCTTTTATCAGTTGTGCAGTACCTTTTCTAGCTGGATTATGTCTTGTACCACAGTTGTTTACACTCTACAAAAACATATTTCCTATCTCTATAAAACCTACTACACCAAAGGGGAGCTGTTTGTTGTACAGGATTTGGGACAGAAGACAGAAATGTGAGAAGCAACATCTTAGACTTAATATAAAATTTAAGAGTCAGTACAAGCTCTTTTTTAAATTATTTGCTTTATCTTCTCAGGGGGAAAAAAAATCCTCATACAGACGTTTTGTGTCTAATTCTTGCTTCATTACTATTTGCTAGTCTTACCTCTGTTCATGAGTTGTAGAAAGATAAAAGAAGTTATACTTTACAGTGGGAGCCTAATTTTCTTTCAAGGAGTACTCCTTCAGCACACATCACACTCTTTTCCCCTGGATAAATGTTGCTTACTGATTTCCCATAATTTCACATTGAAGACTGCACCAGAGAATTCATAGTAGGGTCTATGTCTGTGCCTCAAGAGGGAGGAATGTATGGGGTTGTCTTAGAAACTACAGGTGACCTGCATAATTATTAAACTTCAGAATTGTAGAACATGTGATAGTCTCAAGTTTCTAGTAGGAGAGTTTCTTCTCAGTTACATCTGAGAGAGCACATATATTTCTCTGTATTTAGAATAGCAAATGATATCATCTTGGATTCCACTATGCAACTGCTTTCAATGTTGCCTTGTTAACAGGGAATGCTGTGTACTGTACTTTTGCTATATGAAGGAAATGAAAGTTTTTTCTTTGTTTAGGGTAACTGTTTTAGTGGTGCTAAAGTTGTAGTAAACCTATGTGACGATGCTGCCCGTGGGAACCAGCTGAGGTCACTCAATTAGGGTGAACTGCAAACAAAACGGGGCAGACAAACCCCAAAAGCTGGTGGATATTTCAATACTTAGATATACCAAGCCAGCACAAAACAGCTTCTATAGTTACTGGTTACTCACTGGTTACTGAGAAGTGCAAACAACGCAGTTCCCTTAAAGTACCCAGCCTCAAGCCTCCTTCAGGACACACAGTCGGATATGATGATGATTACTGAAAATCTTATCTCATCATATAAAAGAAAAGGTTCTTCCAATCCCAAAGGATCAGTGACACACCCAGGTCCAGTTACACCTCTACCCCGATATAACGTAGTCCTCGGGAGCCAAAAAAATCTTACCACGTTATTGGTGAAACTGCGTTATATCGAACTTGCTTTGGCCTCAAGCATTTCCGTTATTAATAGTCACTTCCCACCCCCTGACTGACCGCTCAGAACCCCCAACCAATCCAAACCCCACCCCCCACCCCCCTCCGGCTCCCTGTCCCCTGACTGCCCCGACCCCTATCCACACCCCTGCCCCCTGACAGGCCCCCCAGGACTCCCACGCCCTATCCAACGCCCCCATCCCCTGACCACCCTGCCTCCAAAACATCCAACCCCCCTTGCTCCCTGTCCCCTGACCCCCACCCCCATCCCCACCCCACCCCCGAGACCCTCTGCCCTTATCCAACCCCTCGGCCCTGGCCTGGCACCCTTAACATGCCGCTCAGACACGCTGACGCACTGATCCGCCAGAGTGCACACCCCGGCCCCCAGAGCGCTGTATTACTGCGTTATATCCAAATTCGTGTTATATCGGGTCACGTTATATCAGGGTAGGGGTGTATAACTTAGATCTTACCCAAAATACGCGATTATAGCCAATTCTTATTAACTAAGCTAAAATTTATTAAAAAAAGAAAAGAGAGAGTCTTTGTTAAAAGATCAATATACATACAGACTTGAATTCAGTTCTTGAGGTTCAGATACATAGCAGAGATGAGCTTGTAGTTGCCAGAAGTCCTTTTAGAAATAGTCCATAGGTTATAGTCCAATGTCCATATTCAGGGCGACTCCAGTCAGTGACTGGGGATCTCAATCTTTATGGCTTTAAGGTTTCCCCCTCTTGAAACCCAAAACAGATCTGAGATGAAGAAGGATCGGGTCCCAGGGTTTTTATACATTTCCAGCAGCCTTTTGGCCTGAAAAACAGGCTTAACTTTCCTTCTCCTAAACATCATGGCATTTAGCACAGGGTAACTTATCCATTAAACAGTTCAGCTACAGGTTACCACAACCTTCAAAGAGACATATAGACATATAGACTATAATACTATTTCGCTCAAGTGTCTTCCTAAACGTTAAAAAAACCAAAGCTATAGCAATAGACAAGACTTGTTTGCTTACATCACAAGACCTGAACAAACATCTACCCTTCTATCTCTAACAATGCAGACTTACATTTCAAAGCTCTAATCATTTACATATCTTCCTAACCTCCTTTAAAGTTTGGCTATGGTTCAGGTCAATCTGTGAGTTAATTAACTCTTTCTGGCCCTGTCACCTTTTAATGAGATATTAATTTACACTCATAATGTCGTAACCTAAAATTAAAAGTCTGTTAAATTAGTAAATTAGTAAGTATTTTCCAATCTTACAGACTTTGTACGTTAACAAAAATGTACAAAAATGTTCAGTTTCCAGCAGCAAGTAACCATTGTGTGCATTGTTAGGTTTGGAAGAAGGGTAAGCAAGCTAGTTAAGTGGCAAATCTTTTGACGCTGAAAGTTTAACATGTTACATAAGCACCTTTTTAAAATGTCCAGGTTCTAGCTTTGAATTGAAATCAGACTTTAATCCTTCTTCATTGTGATGGCATGACTTATACTATTTTTTCAAAGATTTTGAAGTTGTAAAATTATTGCTTAAAGAAATGCTTATCCGTTTTGGCTGAGTGAAGCAAGGTCCAACACTTGATGGCATTCATCTGCAATGCTATAACTTTGGAATGCTGTGTCCGATCAATTACAAAATTCCATGGAATGTTATAGAAATCTATGGCACGAATTGGAATTGGTGCAAATTGGAATACTATTCCTTGATTTTCAGGAATATCAGGGCCCCCAGACTAATCTCTCTGCCACCCACGGCTGCTGCCTACATACATCAGAGCAGCAGCAGCTTAATTTGCTGTGTGGGAACAGTGCATGAAGTCTGGATTGCACCAGAAATAAGAGACTTTTAAAGGGAAGGATTATACGGTGGGAATCAGAGACCTGAGGATGGGTGGGGGAATAACTGTGTGTATGGCCGGGGGTGGGGGGAGGGAGCGGGGAGGTAGAATGGGGATCAAGTGTGGATGGGGCAAGAGTGTGAGGGTAGGGGGGAAGCAGCAGGGACTGGAGGGGTAGAGCGGTGGAAGGGGAGGAAGCAGGGACTCAGAGGACTGGGGTGCTGGTGGTAGTAGGGGAAGCAGGCACCTGGAGGGCACTGGACTTGGTGATCATAGGGGGAAGTGCTCCCCCTAACACACACACGGGGGTGGGGGGGCATAGAAGCAGGGATCTGGAGAGGGGAAAGCGGAGGGAAGAAATGAGCACCAGGAATGTAGGAAGTGGGAGGAATGTGGGAGACAGTGGTATAGTGGGTAGGGGGACAGAGTTCCTGAAATAGAGGGGCCGGGGAGGGTGGCACACAGGGAGCTTGGTGGCAGGAGGAATAGAGGGATGCAAGGAGCCTCTGGTGGGTCCAGTGTGCTTGACCTACAGAAGTTACAAGTTTGCAGCTCCTTAGTTCTAGAGTTTTTTATAGTCCTATCTTTTTCTTTAATATTCACAGGGTCCAGCTACCATGATGGCCTACTTGATAGTTTCAGGCTTTTTCCTTACACGTCTAAGGAGACCCATTGGCAGGATGACGATTGCTGAACAAAAATATGAAGGGGAGTACAGATTTGTCAATTCACGGCTCATTACAAACAGGTATGGATTTATTTGTTGAATAAATGAAGTCTTTGTAGTATTGCAAGGTACTTACTCAAGTAAATTCTAAAAACGTAGTGAATTAATTTTGAGGAAAATGTTTATATTTCTATGTGGACTAATTATTTAATGACTCCTATATCCATTATTTACTCATTTTAAAAGGCAAACTGTAGTTGAGATACTATAAAGCTCTGTCCTACAGTTGTCTTGTGGTAATATTATAAACTCATCTTTGGTGAGAAGGTAATTAAAATAATGTCTTTTATTAGAGCTTCATTTTTATAGCTAACTTTTTCAGGCTGGTCGCTCTGCAAGGATTGTCTATATTAAAAATTAAATGAATTGTCTTTTTTTTTTTAGTGAAGAAATTGCTTTTTATAATGGGAATTTAAGGGAAAAACAGACGATTCATAAAACCTTTCATAAACTGGTAAGAGAGCATAAAATACTTGATTATAGCTTAAATGCTAAATTTTCACTTAACCAAATTCTAAGGAATATTGTTATGGTGGTTCATAATGCTGAATTTGTGCTAGTCTTTTTGTTTTTGCCTCAATCCTTCCTTCAGCTGAAAACTGTATTGTGAGGGGGAGAAATCTTACTGCAAACAGTCCGGCACATATGCACCAAATTAATCGTAGCTTCTTAAAGTACGTCTACACAGGGATAAAAGACCAGCACAGCCACTGCTGGCAGGGTCAGCTGACTCGGGTTGTGGGGCTAAATATTGCTGTGTAGATATTCAGGCTTGGGCTGGAGCCTGAGTTCTGGTACCCTGCAAGGGTGGAGGGTCCTACAGCTCAGGCTTCTGCCCAAGCTTGACCGTGCACACAGTGATTTTTTCAACCCCAGAGCCCATGCCCTGCGAGCCCAAGTCATACGACCCAGGCCAGCAGTTGGTTTTTAATTCCTGTGTAGATATACTCTTAGAAATTTAACTCTAAATTTCCTGGATTTCTAATGAATTTTTTGTTAAACTCTGAACTTCTTAAAAGGTGAAGGTGTTGCTCATTCTTCAAGTTCGAAGATAACCATTACGTCACTGATTGATTTCGTTTTTGTGAACACATGAGTGATTGATCAGGCCAATTTGAGCTTTGAACAGTTTGTGACACACTGAACAAGAGATGCTGCTATGGGTTACTTGATTAACAGCAGACATGCTGCTGGTGTGAGATTTACGCTGCTGGTGCTTCTGCTCTATCTCAGTAGTTCTCTGCTTACAGACTGTAGCTCCAGTATGGATGACATTTTGCCAGGTAGAACAATCATTAGCAAGATCTTCCCATAACTCTGGATCAGTGTTGAAACACCTCAAAGGATAACTAGACTCCCTGTCTTTAAAAAGTTTCTTCTGGTCTCCCTGAGAGCGCTTTCTCTCCTTTAGCTCACCATAAAAGATCATCTTTGGCAGTCGCTCATCTGACATTCTGGTGACTTGGCCTGCCCATCTTATCTGTGACTTCATCAACAGAGTACGGATGCTTGGAATGTCTGCTCACAGGAGAACCTCAGTGTCTGGAACCTTGTCTAGCCATCTTATCCTCATTAGTTTCTTCAGACAACCCATGTGAAAGTGATTCGGCTTCATAGCATGGCATCTGTACACCGTCTAGGTTTCTCATGCATACATCAAAGTTGGCAACACAATGGCTTTGTAGACCTTCAGTTTTGTTTGTTGACAAATGCCTCTGCGCTCCCACACATTTGTATGTAGTCTGCCAAAGGCAAATTGCTTTGGCAATTCTGGTGTTCGTTTCATCCATTGATGTGAACTGCACGTGACTGTGTACTGCTGAGAGAGGTGAACTTTTCCACTGCCTGGAGGATTTGACCATTCACTGTGATAATAGGCTCTACATAATGCTTTTGTGGTGCAGGCTGGTACATCACTTCTGTCGTCTTGATATTTCTTGTGAGACCAAAATTGTCACAAGCGGAAGAGAAATAGTCTATACCCTGCTACATGTCAGACTCAGATTTGGCATTCAGGGAACAATCATCAGCAAACAGGAAGGTTACAAACAGTCATTTCCTGTACCTTCGTCTTTGCCTGTAGTCTCCTCAGATTGATGGTATCTGATGCCAATCCTGGTGTCACAGTCACGAAAGGCATCTGTAAGCATGGCAGAAAATATCATACTAAAGAGAGTTGGGGCAAGCACACAGCCCTGGTTCACTCGATTGGTGACTGGGAATGGTTCAGATGACTCACTGTCAACAGTCCATAATGGAAGTGAGCATGCCATTATGGAATTGCTGAACCATTGTGATGAATTTCTCTGGGCAACTGAATTTTGCCATGATCTTCCAAAGGCCCTCCCGACTGACCGTATCAAATGCTTTTGTCAGAGCCGTGAAAGTCATATACAGGTTGGAGTTCTGTTCCAGGCATTTCTCCTGAAGTTGATGAGCTGCAAACACCATATCTGTGGTCCTGTGACCTTTCCTGAAGCTACATTGACTCTCAGGCAGGAGCCCTTGGTTCAATGTGTTGCACAAAAATTCTGGCGAGAATTTTGCCAGCTGTGGACAACAAGGAGGTGCCCTGATAGTTGCTGCAAGATTGTCTGTTGTCTTTCCACTTGTACAAGTGGATGATGGATAGATCCTTGTACTCCTGAGATATAGTTCTTTGAGATCATGTTGACTGGAAACCTTCAGTCAATTTCAGAGTCACGTGGAAGTCTCTGCTAATATAGCAGACTTCTGCTAGTATAGCATCTGCACCAGGTACTTTACCAGTTGATAGCAGGTCGCTTTTGCAGTTTCAGATCAGCGTTGGGGGATCAGCAAGAGAGGTTGATATCAGTCGGGAGCTACCAGTCAATTGCCTCCTCACTAATAGGTGATTGTTGATTGAGGATATTGTTAAAATGTTCTGCCCACCTTTCCAGTAGCTTTTCTTTCACAATGAGCAGTGTGGCGCCATTGGCACTCAGTATTGGAGATGTTCCTGATGACCTAGGCCCATAGATTGTCCTCAGAGTATCATAGAGGTTCTTCATATCATTTGTGTCTGCATAGGACTAAATCTCATCTGCCTTGTTGCTCAGCCATGAGTTTTACATTTCTCTAAGTTTGCAATGGACAATCCTTTTGATGTTTTTAATCCGTGTGTAGAGATACCCTTAGAAATTTAACTCTAAATTTCTTGGATTTCTAATGTTTTATTAAACTCTAAACTTCTTGAAAGGTAGTGTACCCTGAAACCACTGATATGTGCCAGCACTTTAGTGGGGTGTGTGTGTGTGTGTGTAATTTACTACATAAATTAGTTTTAGCACACAGTATGTAAACTTGCAAGACTGCTACTGGCCAAGTGAATGATGATCTCACTAGTGAGGCAAGGTGCGTGAGGTAATATTTTTTAATTGGACCAACTTCTGTTGGTAAGAGACAAACTTTGAAGCAACACAGAGCTTTTCGGGTCCTGTAAAAGATATTACCCCACCTACCTTGTTTCTCTAATATCCTGGGACCAACGTAGTTACAACTACGCTGCAGTCTCACTAGTGTCATACAGAAGATGGCAGGTTTTGGAGCAGTCTTGAGGAATGTGCTATTTTGGACCCTAATGAAAAGATGACGTGCTAACTAACCTCTGTAGTAGCCCCTGTTAGTTAATTGAGTGGCTGCAATGCCAGTTTTGAGAGAGAACATGCATCTCATATTCCATAAAGAATGATAGGTGGTGTATTCAGCAAAGGAATAGGATCAAGTGGGAAATATGAGGGAAGAACTGAAAGCTGTGGACTTTAATTGGCCATACAGAAATGCATGAGGGGTCCACACGCTGGCAAAAGTTCATAATTTAATTTTTTCCCTAAAATTCTTGATTAGGCCCTCATCTCCCATCTTGATTACTGTGACACACACACGCACACCCCCTTTGGACCTTTTTGACACCCATCTTACCTCACTTGGGCCCATTTAAAAACTGTCACTACGACTCTTTCTGGCCTGTCGTTCTGACTGTGCGAACAACCGCCCAGTCTTTGAATCCATTCACTAATTTTGTTTCCCATAAGACCAAAATTCAGACTATACGTCCTCACCTTGAAGGTTCTTCAACTCTTGTTCCATTACCTATCCACTTTTGTTTCTTGCTGTCTTTGTCATCTTTGTTCTGCCAGTGACATGAGATTTTAATATCTCTGTCCACTTCTCCTATAAACATCTCCACACTTTTTTCCATTCTTCCTCTTAAGTGGTACATCCTCCTTGAATTAGTTTGTGAAACTATTAGTCTTTTTTCATCAAATGCCTCCACCAGACCCACTTCTGTTGTGACACCTCCAAAAAGGTGAACCAGTTATAGCTAGATGTTTTAGCAGTTAGGATTAGTTGATTTTATTTAATATTTTTTCATTTCCTGATTATTTGAAATTATAGCTAATCTATCTAACAGTGACCTTTATTTCACAACCCAGGTCCTTTCTTTGCATCACTTCCAAACTTTCCTCTTATTTACTGTTCAGTTGTTTGTGTGTTCTTTCAGATTACATTGTAAGCACTTGCAGGGTAGGGACTCTGTCTATCTGGATTTGCTCAGTGCCTAACACAATTAGGTCACAATCTTTATTGGGGCCTCTTTGATTTACTGCAAAATAAATTATTTTTTTAGAATTAAATTTGCTTCTCTATTGTAATTGCAGGGCGCATGGCAAATATTTGTGTGTGCTACATTTTTTCATATGTATTGTTTTTTTTCCAGGTGGAACATTTGCATAATTTCATCTTGTTTCGGTTTTCTATGGGATTCATAGATACTATCATTGCCAAATGTAAGTGTTTTCCCAATGCTAGTGGACTGTTTTTTATAGTACAAGTGGTGTTACAAATATTTTAATATGTGTTCATTTTATGTTCTGATTTAACTTTTCTTGCTAGAAAACATTTACTTTTAAATATTGCAGACCTAGCTACTGTGGTTGGTTACCTGGTCGTTAGTCGTCCGTTTCTGAACCTAGCTCATCCTCGCCATCAAAAGAGTACCCATTCAGAACTCTTGGAGGTAAGTAATGCAGAATAGAAATAAGTAAAATATAGTAATTGCTTGAATTTTGTTAGTTCACATAAGTAAACATAGTTGTATTTTGCTATTTAAGGATTACTACCAAAGTGGAAGAATGTTGTTGAGAATGTCTCAAGCTCTGGGCAGAATAGTCCTGGCAGGTCGTGAAATGACCAGATTGGCTGGGTAAGATTGATAACTGGTGTTCACAGCTGCTTAAAACTATTTTATTTTAGATATATGTAGTTCCTGTACTCCATAGCTGTTATTTATAAATGGATTGTAGTTTAAAACAAAACAAACGTGCACTCATTTTGCACAGTGCAGCAAAAATATAGACATTAATAAACATCTTACTGTGAGAATATTAGGGAAAATTAATGTTTTCAATTACATTGGTAATTTCTGAGTCTATTAGTGGTTGGCAGATGTTTTGAATGTGAGATCAGCAGTGATGGGCAGTATGTAAGTAAACCATTTTCCATCTTAATGTAATGTTGTTGGGAGAATATTTTAATATGAAAGTTTTACATTCAAGCTTAACTTTCTAAAGTGTTAAATATTTCACCATTTTAAGCGCCATCTTGGTAAACTGCAGAGGGTAGAAGATTTCTTTATTGGAATTAGGAAGCTTTTAATGCAGTTCTAGAGCAAAACTGATTATATTCCAGAGTTTTGCAGTATCCGGTGCTTGAGGTAATGAGCCCAAGACATACAACAAAAAATAAACACGCATGTTTTGAAACAGCTTGCATTCAGAAAGTACTGTATCCCAATCACACTGCAAAAATGTGATTACAGTTCTTCCTTATTATGATTTTAATTTTGACAGTTTAGGGTACTTATTAGAAGTTTATTTTTGTGCGTAACAATAAAATCCTTAATGTTTCTGAAGATTAATTCTTAATGCATCCTTATTTTAGCTTCACAGCTCGAATTACAGAATTAATGCAGGTACTGAAGGACTTGAACAGGGGCAGATATCAGCGGACTATGATATCACAACAAGAGAGAGGTAATTATGACAGAAGTTTAATGCACAATACTCTCACCTTGGCAGACATAAATCTAGTCTCTAATACTTGTTTATCTTTTTTTAAAATTTAAGATGGAGATAGAACCCAAACTATTCCCTTGATACCTGGGGCTGGAGAAATTATCAACACTGATAATCTTATCAAGTATGTATAGAAAGTGTAATGTATAGAAAATATAAACCTGCTTTTTAGTCTTGCCTTATATCACTATTTTTAATACAGTTCATTATATATAACGATATTTTATATCCATTTCCTTCTGTACAATGTCTACAGAATTTTTCGCACAATCCTCACTGCATAAGGCATTCTACAACCTTAGTACTCTCTACTGTGGACAACTGATACTACCGGTTCTCCAGAATCAATCTCCCTTCTGACCTGTCCTGCTGTCCCCTAGAACATGACTACCCAGATCATTATACTTCCTATCAGTTAAACTACATCTCTTACTAGAATTTCTGCATTGGCTTTCCAACATTCTCCATATACATTTCAAGCCACTTCATCTTTGAGGCACTTGACAGCTATGGCTTGCCTATATAGTTGTCCTTGACTTTTTTTACAACCCTTTTAGCGCCTTTTAGACTTTTACAACCCTTTTAGCCAAGTCTTGCTATAAATGCCAGGAAGAAGCTTTCAGTTAATGTTTGTCAAGATACCTCCTACTCTTCTTTAAATTAAAAAAAAAAAAAAAAAAAAATCCAAGAAGCAGTCCAGCTCTGGCCACATGCAACTCTGTACCTTCATAGCACCTGCCTGTGTTCTAGTATCCTGTTCTTCCACAGAGTTGACCAGTTGGTAAAGAACTATACATCATAGTAGTAGTAATGTGTCAATTTTACCCATAGGTTTGATCATGTTCCATTAGCAACGCCTAATGGAGACATTTTGATTCGAGACCTTAATTTTGAGGTAAGTTCTAAGATATAAATCTTCATGTAACACTTCAAAAATGAAGGTGACTGTTTCCCACAAACTTATTCTGTTATGAACAAAGAAAACAATCAAGAATAAGAACAAAAGATGTGTGTAGGATAGGGATACTGTCAGTGTGGTCATCATATTTTGTTAATTAACTCGGTTAATGAGATATTGGGCTATTAAAATGGATTTTTTCAAAATTGTATTCCCTTTTCACAGTTAATGCTTTCTTTATATGTATACCACTTTTTAACATTTTTTGCTTGGCATTGGCACTGAAACTTAACAACTATTTCACTTTGGGCTCTCTAGCACTAGCATGATGTTGTGGTAGTGCACACTCACAAAACTTGTCTTGAAGTGTCTGTGTGTATTTCAACTTTTATAGTTTTAGAAAACCAGCAATTTTACCTATCTTTGGGAATTTATATGGGACTTGTTCAAATACCAGTGCTACACCACTTTATCTGACACAAAACGTACAAAAATGATGAATACATACAGTAATTTTTTGAGAAAATCTACATGAGTAGGAAGGAGTAAATGTTTGTAAATCTATTTGTAAATAGAAATGTTTTCATTATATTTAAAAGCGTTCTCCTCTTTTCTACCCAAACACACATTTTTGGTCTAAACTAGTTGAAAGCATTCCACTTATGTAAATATGAGTAGAAATTACTGATCTTTTCCTTATCCTAGCATTCCTGCATCAACAAATATATAGCAGAAGTTTACTCACAATAGCATGAATAATTTAACCTAAGATGTAAAGAAATGAGAAAACAAGTTATGGAGTGGTAGAGGGAGAAAGAATATGAAAAGAAAGTGTTACTGGATATTAGTCTGCTTAATTGAAGTGTTCTTTATGATAAAAACCTGTTTGTGCCAACAATTGAAATAATAGAGTGTAAATTATGTGGTGTAAGATGGATTGTGTCAGCTCAGATGTACCACAGTTTGCAGTTTTCCTCTTGCTGTTTTTATACAGCATGTCCAACAGGTGGCACTGGAAGGTTTTTCCTGTGTTCGATTGTAACGATCGATTTATAGTAAAAAATTCGTCATTCTAGAAAACAAAATTGCAATGCCATAGGTGTACAATTAGTTAAGTAGAATAGTCAGTACCCAGTTTCATCTGATGCTTTTGTTCCAGTTATGACATAAAGCAGGAAAAGTAAAATCCCATTATAACAATTATACTAATTTTATATTCTATTCCTGAAGACCTGATTATATTCTTTTGCTTTCTAGAATGTCGTTATGGCATCTTGTAATTTTGAAATATCTTTAACTAAAAAGTTTGAATAAAAATAAGGCATTTTAATCCTATAAGTTCCTTTTAAATTGCCCATCAACATCGTAGGTAAATTCAAGGTCGCCCCCGCCCCCCCTCCCCCAAAATAAAGTTTGAGTTACCGTTAAAAATAAGAATCTGTAACTTCAGTGGATATGCCTTAAAAGAATTTAAAAAAAAAATCATAAAGCTAGGAAATTGAATTTCATATTGTATTTTTACAGGGTATCCTTAACTTTGCCTGTGAGATCTAGTCTTTTAAGTTCTTAAAATTGTTAAATCTTGGGGTACATTTGCTCGTGGGGTACATTTGATGTTTAAATTAAGGATGCTTGTTAGACTGGTAGATAATGCTTGATAAACAAGATGATTATGTATCTATGCTTAATCTCACAAGTGTCATAACAGGCTGGACCATTTAAATTTTAAACTTTAGTGATTTGCCCTGAATCTTGACATTATTATATAGTGCCTACCTTTATTATGTGTGCTAAAGGCAGTCAAGGCAATATGATCCCAGCCCTGAAATGCTAGTCTTCCAAGCAGGCAACCTGCAGACAAAAGTAGGGAAGGGATTTTACAAAAGCAAGATGATACTTTCCTTCTCTCCCTCCTCCTTCACTGTCTTGCCAATCTACTCCTTCCAATCAAACACAAAACTTTTCAGCAACGTTTTCTGCTCTTCCTCCAATGTGGCTTTCTCACTCAACTCCCCCGTACCAGACCAAACTGCATGCAGTCCCCCGACCCCTCCATCATGGCACATGAAGAGGCTTACTCCAGTTTTGAGGTCTTGTGAAGTCATGGTCTGGATTTTATAGGGCTGTGCAGGGATTATAATTTTCACATGGTGACCCATACAGGTTTAACAAATAGTCTAATTATATACAATTTTCGCACTATTAACTAGAGGTGGTCAGAACAGAAAAGACAAATTCATAAAAAAAAAAATTTCATTTCCATTTTATCTCAGTGTTTTAATCAATTTTCAAACCAGCTCTGCTATTAATTCAGGAAACTCTCATCAAGTAGTCGCTTACTAGCGCTCATTGAAGCCAATCAAATAAAAGAAACTTGAAGTTTCTAAACTAAGCTTCTTGTAGGTCGATTAGCACCCCCCCCTCAAAAAATCAGAAAACTTTCCAATAATTAAAACCTGATTTTTAACACAAGTATTTCCAAAATTATTTTTATTCAGTTTGCTTTTTAAAAAAAACTATGCAATAATTTTACTGTATCATCAGATAGACTGATTTAGTTTAGGCTACATTTTAATATTGGTGGATGTGTGTCAAAATTGGACTTATTGTGCAAAGGATGGCTTCCAGTCTAATTATGGGGATACTGGCATCTCTACATTAGTATAGATTTTCAAATTATTTTCCTATTGTTTAATGTGTTGACATGTATTTTAGGTTCAGTCTGGTGCAAATGTTCTGATTTGTGGGCCAAACGGATGTGGGAAGAGTTCACTTTTCCGTGTTCTTGGTGAGGTAAGGAAATACTAAAATGAAATTTATCATTTTAAAAAACACACAAGCCCCCACCCTAATTTTTTAAGAGAAATTTTCTTTCTATGACTTTTGTTTTCTTGTTGCAGTTGTGGCCTCTGTTTGGTGGATGTCTAACCAAGCCTGAGAGAGGAAAGCTTTTCTATGTTCCTCAGGTAAAGCAAAGTACCATAGTAATTGATATTTGTATTTTTTGTTACCTCTTTATTTGATGACTGTTACACAGGTCTGTAATGCTGTAATAATTTGTAATTTAATCCCAGAGACCATATATGACGCTAGGAACCCTCAGAGACCAAGTAATATATCCAGATACTGTAGAAGACCAGAGGAAGAAGGGGATATCTGACCAGGTAAAAGAGACATTCTCCTCAATAACCTTTATTTGCAGCCATTACTTTTCCTGATTCTTTGTAGTGTGGGGTTATTTATACTCTAAATTTGTTAAATGATAGAGAAACCCAAGTCTATTACCTGCGGACTCCTCCTGCAGTTTTTTTCAGAGGGTTTTTCCCCCCCATGTAGATCCAAACAGCAAATGTTGATGGAACCATGGCTTCCCTACAGCTCTTTGCTTTGGGAGACTTCATAGCATTTTGGTTTTTCTCTTAATTCACCTTTTCCATTTTTGAACCTGATTGGCTGTAAGATACAAAGGTTCACCAAATCAAAGGTCATCAGTTGTGGCTTTAAATGTGCCACATTAATGGGCTGCTACTTTCGCCATTTATCACATAGCCTCTAGTATTACCTGCCAGCAGATGTCAAGGATGTAATGTGTCTGTTAATGACAGTTTCACTGTTCATTTAAACTTGTTCTGAAGTATCATTCATTTTTTAAATTATTGGTATAGCAAGTAAGAACATTAGATTTGTTTACATTTTGAAATGTTATTTTTGGTACCAATATCTTGGGTGATAGAGTGATTTTAATATTTTATAGTATTATAGTATACTATACTAATCTGAGAAATTATTGCAACATGAAGTATGTTTAGGTGTATCTGTAAGCATTATTGTTTTGCTAAAAGGTGCTGAAGGAGTACTTGGATAATGTTCAGTTGGGTCAAATCCTGGAACGTGAAAGTGGCTGGGATAGTGTTCAGGACTGGATGGATGTGCTCAGCGGAGGAGAAAAACAGAGGATGGCAGTGCGTGTCTCTCTCATACTTACTTGGAAAATACTGTAAATTAGTATAACTAATCTGAAACGTAGATGATATCTAGTCAGTAAATTTTTTATTGCTTTATTCTTTAAAGAAATAATTTAAGGTTTTTATAATATTAGTGCTCATGAAAATAACTTAAATTACTACAGGTGGGCATTATTATTTTCACATTGTAATGTAGATTTCTGAATGCTTTCTTATCAGATCAACATATTCTCTTCTATTATGTAAGCTCGCCTGCTGGTAATAGCTCACCTTACCTGATCACTCTCGTTACAGTGTGTATGGTAACACCCATTGTTTCATGTTCTCTGTGTATATAAATCTCCCCACTGCATTTTCCACGGAATGCATCCAATGAAGTGAGCTGTAGCTCACAAAAGCTTATGGCTCAAATAAATTTGTTAGTCTCTAAGGTGCCACAAGTCCTCCTTTTCTTTTTGCGGATACAGACTAACACGGCTTCTATTCTGAAACCTGTAAAATATTTCTTACCCTTGGAAAGTATACAAAGAATACTATAAAGTGTTCAAATTTCAGTGAGGTTCAGTAAACGATGGTTAAAAAAAATTATTTCCCCTTTTAATTTTCAGTCAATAATTTCTGGTTAAAACTTTTAAGACTACAGTATTAGTTGTGATTGTTGAGAACACTTGACTTTCTACTAACAGCATTGATCATTATATATGTAAATATTTTGGCATTCATCCTTTTTCCTCTAGCAAAAATCAAGCCAGAATGATGGTATGGCAGTACATACACAACATTTCTGGGTTAATAAGTAACCAGATAATTGTGGAAGGCTGCTTATGTGTTACACATACACCTAAGATTATATTCTATGACAAACTATTACCATTTTTTAAATTAAGTATTCATATTGACTGTGAGCTGCCTGTCTGCTAGAAGACAAACTGACAAGACAGCAAAGGAAATTTTCATTGCACACTGGCTGTAACTCGCTGTGCTTCAGTATTACTCAAGTCTCTGATTATTGCATGGTAGTGTACATATTACTGTATCTGCTGAACACTTAGGAGTAATGGGATGAAATCAGACTAAAATGTCTTTAAATAGCTTCATAGTTTTCATTTATGCCTTTTGCGAGAGAAAGGTAATGGTAGCACAAAAACTGAAGTTTTTGAGCAATTGTGTAAATATTTCAAACCATTTGTTAAAATGTTTGTTATATTTCCAATAGATTACAATAGTTTCATCTCTTAAATGCTCATTTAGACAATAGGTTATGCTATTATAAAGATGAAGAAACTTGCATTGTGCTTGTGCTCTCTATTCACAAATGGTGTACTGTTTTGCATTCCAGATGGCAAGGTTATTTTATCATAAACCTCAGTTTGCAATTCTGGATGAATGTACAAGTGCTGTTAGCGTTGATGTAGAAGGCTACATTTACAGTCATTGCCGGAAGGTAACTTTGTTTTGTTTCTGTTTTTTTAGATAAAGAAAGAAGGCTGAGATGCATTTAAATTGTTCTTTGTGAATGTAATTTCTAATTCGGAAAATGTTAACTTGACGGATTGGTAAAACTGGACTGCAGCAACAATATTAGACACGATAATATTAAATTTCCAAAAACTCGATTAAAATGTGAAATGGAATCTAGATAACACCCAAAACAATCTTATATTTTTCTTATGGAAAATAACCTTCTCAGCAAGGCCAACAAAACAAAAGGACTTGTAAGTGAACCTATTTTGGAGATAGGAGCCAGCAACACTAGGGGAACTTTCAAAAAGTAAATGAAAAGAAAGTATTTAAAAAAGCATGAAGTTTTAACTTCTTTCCTATTCCCCATCCTCCCCCAGAATTCTCAAAAAAAAAAAATTCTACCCTCATATGGTTGGAGAAATATCAAGGGGGTTGATTTCTTTTTGGGGAAGGGGAGAAGGGTTTGAAAATAGAGCTTATAATGGGAAACTCGCTTTAAATTTAACTATGGAGCAGTGATGTCCTTGGAAAGGAAACAGAAACTCCTGCAGGAACTGAAACCTTTATCCAGATCTCTCCGTGGGAACAGGAGCAGGCCCTAAGATCCTTTTATAGTAGTAATTTTGATGCTGGATGGGCTCTCTGCAAAAGAGCAGCAGTTATTTCATTGTTTAAGTACATTTACCGTTTGGCTGCCAGGTTGTACTGCTTTCTATTTTGAGGATTTACCGTTGCAAAGTGGCTGATAATGCATCCCTCTGGAAAATCAAACCCCTTGTCAGCTGACTCTTACAGAAGGTTAAATTATTATCACTTTCATTTCTGTTTATTTTAACCATTTACAGCTTAACCATTCAGTACAGTTTCAACTGTTGCTTACTGCTTATTTTAAAGGTGAATTTTTCATTGCATTTAAGAAGCACTTCAAGTTCTTAAATCATTAACATCATACACTTTAGTTTGCAATCAAATACATTTAAAAACAAAATATTTGGAAATAATTTCCTCCTTTACTTACCTGCTAGGGCTCAAGTTCAGGAATTTGTTTTTTCTGCAAGAGCCTATGACATTGCTAACATCTAAGCACAGGGAGTGAATTTTTTAGTCTGATATTTTCAGCTCCTGCAGGAAAAACAGAACATTTAAATAAATCAGTAGGTTTAAAAAACCAAACCTAAAACCTCTTTTGTTTTTCCTCTAAAATGTGCAATATTGAGGCTACACACACATAGTATAAATGATTTAAGGCCTTAAAGCTTTTCTATTTATTAGTATGAGCTTTTAGTTTCATCTTTTAAAATGTTACCAAGTGTGAGGGATCGAGGAAATTAGTTGAGTTTGTCTTATGGGTGAAGTTTTACTTAATGTTTGTACTCTCTTCTTACTATAGGTTGGCATCACACTCTTCACTGTCTCTCACAGAAAGTCCCTGTGGAAACACCACGATGTATGTCATTTTTATTTTTGTTGATGATTATGTATATAGCCTTTTTGTGGGTATTAAATGGACTTAGAGTTCAGGTGCATTCAAATGTCTTGCCTTCCAACCAGACACACTCCTCTCAAAAAATAGTAGCATAGATGATATTTTCATAGTCCAGCAGCAGTATCTGAAGGATTCACAAAATTTACAGTCCTACATTTCTGTTCTGAAGGGTTATCCATATAAATATTCAAAGTTAGTGTTTCTTCGTCTATGGACACTGATTAAAAGAGCCTGTAGCTAAACAATCCTGTAAAACTTTTCTGGCGAAGGTGCCAATGCACATGTTTATAAAGGGCCTTTGTGCAATGCAAGATGTATTTTTAATTGTGGGGCTAATCCTTGTTTACTCTATAACTAAGTAAATTATTGGCTGGAATTTAAATTTTGTGTATGTGCGCTGAGGTACAATGAAGAGAACACTGCTATAAGTATAAAAAATAAATCTGATACAGTTGAAATACAGATGGCTTTTATAATCCTATAAAATAGTTTTAGCAAACGTTTTCCCTTCCAGTTACAATAAGATATGATTACCCCCTAGAGGGGATGTGTAGGTGGGGGAGCATAAAATCTGGAGATATTTTGTTCAGATAGGGATTGGGGAATTCAGTGTTCATGCAGATATTTGGGTAAAGGAATGTTAAACATTTTAAACATGTAAAACTGTGATACATGTATTCCTTTTGTCCCCCAAGAAAAGGTATTCCTTTTCTCCCCTAAATTCTTTTTCATAATTTCATCTGTTATAGTCCTGAAGTGGACAAAATAAGGATTGTAATTAATAATTGAAGAAATCATTTTAATCTTAGAAAATATATAAAATTTGAAGCTCTGTGGGGATACTCCTTTGCTAATTTCCGTCCCCCAGGACCAGCCAAATCTTTAACTTGGGCCTGATTTTCAAAAAGTACATGCTTAGTTTGTGTATGCAAAAATGTACATGAGGGAAGTCAATTGTCTAAGTCCACATTTCTTGGTCAAGGTATAGACTCCAGAGAAAATAATAAAAAAAACCCCAATAATAATAATAAGTAAATAAAAATATTTTGGGGTCCATTCAAAAGTGTCTGGTGGTCCAGGTTTGGCCCACGGTCTGCCTATTAACTACCCTGATGTATACCATTTCACACCTAATTTATGCACACATTTCTGCAATTCAGGTATTGGTGTAAGTGACTCACTATGTGTACAAATACCAGATTTGTACACATAATTATAATTATGCATGCAAATTAGACATCTGTCACAACAAACCAAATCCCAGTGATGAGCAGTATGACCAACTAGCAGAAGATGGAGACAGAACATATCCAAAAAATCATACAATGTTATTCCTCAAAGGCAATTGAATTGGGTAAGCATTGCAATAGGAGATCATCCTCTGACCAGTTGATTTAGGGTTTTAGTTTTTGTTCTTTAACAATTATTTGCTTATACAATTTATTATGATAAACAAAGCTAATATAAAAATATTTTTTGTCTTTGGTTGATGATGTACATTTTTCATTTCACAGTTTTACCTGCACATGGATGGTAGAGGAAATTATGAGTTCAAGAAGATAACTGAAGATACAGTTGAATTTGGATCTTAAAATCCATAAAGCTGCAACTACTACAGAGACTGATAATTAAAGAGAACATGTAGAAAGGAAAAGTACATAGCAAGATAAAACTACTTAGCTTGTTTTTAAACAAATTAACTAGGTATAGGATAATCCAAAGCAAGCTATTAAGCATTTATTATTATGTAGGATATTGCTAATTGTGTATATGTTGGTTTAATTATTAATATGTACTAAGAATGTCCTTATTCTTGTGGTTTAAAACCTGCCTAAATTAAATTGGGCTTAAATCAATATAACCTGATCCATCTTGGGATGTAAACCATTTGAAGTCAGCTGATTTGACTTTTATGGACCTTCCTGTCCTTCAGTGAAGAACTCTGTTAAAATTAGGGTTACTGCCTCTCCTGTTTCTGGCAACAGTTCTGGATTTTCACTGTCTAGTCTATGCATACTTTTGAATTATCCCACATGATGCAGGATGTCCTCCCCTTCATAGCTATATCCTGCTATCCTGTACAGTGCCAGACCTGGGTAGAGGCCAAGCTTTGTGATGGGTGTTGTATGTGCACCGTTCCTGGTGCAGGGTGGACTGAATCCAAGAGGGCAGGAGCCTAATTCCCTCTGCTATTAAAGAGATTAGGCCTGATCCACTGTGGATCTCTAGGCCTTTTCAGCCTGTCTGTCCACAGCTCTCCTGTGCTTCTCACTGTCTCCCATTCTTCCCCCATTCGACAAAAGCAGGGCTGCACTGTGTTCGCCTCCTCCCGCAGAAAAGTCAGTGGAAGCAAAGGGGAGAGTTGGGAAGAAATTGAGATGGAAGGGAACTGACAGAAAAAAAATAATAGTAGTGAAAATGGTATTCTGTATTTCAGGGGTCAGGGTCCTTGACTATTTTTCATTTGGGGTTGTGTAGACACACATGACAGCTCTGGGAAGTTGAGGAGTATGATTTTAGTTCCCACAGCAATGGTGGAGGAGGGAGAATGATAAAAGACCAGGCTGCCTATTGAAGTCTTAGGAGTTTTGCCACTGACATTAATGGGATCAAGAATTGGGCCCAAAGTGTATCCTTCTAAAACACTTATCATCCCTCCATGAAAGCAGTAGCAGACTTTCAATTGTCTCAGTAGCAGACTTTCAGTTGTCCTCTTTGCTCCCACTCCTGGGAAGTGTGGTGATGGTGGTCTTCCCTCAGAGTCCTTCTTTGTTAAAATAGGATGTACCCTGTCCAGCTGCTGTATAGGTTTGGGTTTTAAGAGGGAGTGATGATGGTAGCCTCTGTTTTGCTTTCCATCTTTTTATGTGATGTCTGGGGTCCCACATCTCAAAATTCATCAAAATTTGACTCCATTTCCTGAGGGGTTTTTAGGCAATTTTTATGTAAATTAGTAAATCGTACGACAGTGGTCCATGGACCACTAGTCCATGGAGTGCTGGTTCTTTCATTCCAACTGCCAAATTTTATTAAAAGACAGCTAAAAATACAGTAAATACTTTCTTAATATTACTTTTCCATGTAAACAATTACTGTAGTTGCCACATGATTTTAAGTGATCACAAATGCAAAAAGAGATGGTTTGTGTGATCAGGAATGGGAGGCTGGTGGTCCATGGGCCTGTGTACAGTTATAGTCCACACTGTGAAAACATTTAAAAATCCCTGCCATACACTGATGTTCTGGTGGCTCTGTAGTGTTGCACACATGATGTAACATAGGAATGCACTACATGAAGACATGCACTAAATACACAATAAATGTGATCTCTGTACATCTTTTATCAAGGTTTTCTTTTTTCTTTTTATATAATCAATATACACTTGGGTGTATATCTTCCTCTTAGTGACTAATTCAGCTCTTTGAATACTGAATATCATCTTTCGTATTAAGATTACTTCTTATTTTCCCCCTTTTATCTTGAAACTTGAAAACTTGAGGTTATTACACTTCTTGCCCATACCACTCACAATATTAAAATACTTTTACATAGCAGAAGAAATGCCAGTGACCTCATGTCTTAGTACAGGTATCCACTGACATAGGCAATAAATTCAACAAGTTAAATAGCATCAATAAAACTCCAAAAGGCATGTGTTTGAAGCTTAACTGCATCCATGGATCACCTGACACTGAAATAAACTCATTCCACAAGATGGCAAAGTTAGCTTTTTTTTTTTTTTTTTTTTTACCAGTTTTTAATTCAAATTCTTAAACACTGACATCAGACTAATTTATAGTGAAGCAAGTGGTGCTGCTATAGGTGAGATTATAGTGTTTTCATGATAGCCCTATATTTTCAGCGTTTACCATAATGGCTGTTTTGTGAAAGTTGTCACCCAATTGCAACTTTAAAAAAAAAAAAAAAAATGTTTTAGGAGCTTTTTAAAGAGACACAGCAAAGAATATTTCTCTACATTGAAATATCTGTTTTTATTCTTTTGACTGGAGAGAAGTTTTCAGTAATGCAAAGTAGTGGATTTGGGATTTTTTTTAATAGTGTATTTTTGACACTAACAAGCAGAAACCACTCAAAGTGCATTTATATATCCTCTTCTACAGCAAGTCCAAGGGTGCTTTACAATTCAAAATTGATTAGAAACAGCACTGAGCATAAACTTTTTCAATTTTGCCTTAAAAACTAAAACAGATCCAGCTTCATAAACAAGGAGAAATGGGCCGGCTCCTGTAGTGTACTGAAGTCAGTTTGAGAATCAAGGGTCATCTCCTCATTTAATTCCTAAAAGCTATAATTTATATTATGGATATATTAAAGAATAACCTGGTGAGCAACTAGGAACACATAGTAAAAACAATTTGGAAAGATCTTCTAGACGCCACCATTGTTTAAAGGATTACATAATAGTACCTTAAAATATAAACTTTTATTGTCAATGAAGAAATTTTTAATCCAGTGAAAATGATTGAATCTTAGTTCACTTATAAAATGGAGCTGTGGTATATATTGGTTGTAGTCTTTTTTTTTAATTGCTCAAGCTGGAAATTTGAAAATAATGAATTATAATCATAGTGAGAATGAAAGTATTGATGAAAGCATCTCCATATCCTCAACTATGGAGTCTCAAGCTGGTGACATTTCAAAATAGCACTAGTGGTAGTCAGAGATGGTTGCATTTCCATGGTGTTGGGAGATATTCCTGTATGTGTACATATTGTAGTTTGTAAAGCGCTGTGAGAAGAAAGACGCTATATAAATGTAAGACATTTAAGTGCCTCTGGATTAATAAATCTGAAGAGAAAATTGCATTAGGCTTTTTATATTTGTTGATGGTGTAATTAGCAATAGTCTTGTGTAACAATACAGGAAAGGTAGATGTTCGACAAACCTAGAACCAATTAATGAGATTTTTGAATTCTTTGGGGTCAACTTTATAAAATTCTATTACATCAGAGTATGAATTTCATACAGTCAGTCAGTCAAATTGTAATCAGTGTAAGTTAATGGAAAGAAGAGCTAAATGCTATAGGTGTGGGTGAGGTAATATCTTTTATTGGACCAACGTTTGTTGGTGAGAGAGACAAGCATTCAAGCTTACACAGAGCTCTTATGCAGGTCTGCCTAAGCTCAAAACTTGCCTCATTGACAAAAGTTGGTCCAATAAAAGATATTACCTCACCCACCTTGTCTTTCTAATATCCGGGACCAGCGTAACACTTCATACAACATAGGTATGGGTGCCACAGCAAATAATTCTGGCATGAAAAGGATAAACTCCTTTTCATTTTTGCCAGGCTGTATCTGAAAAAAGGGGAAAGACCTAATTTTAAAAAATCAGAGACTGAGTGTTTGAGCCTTTGACTATATATCCAGAAAAGAAAATGTTTACATTTGGAAAAATAGCTAAGGAGTATGAGTAGTAAACTCCACTTAAACTGAACTGAGCTGTGCAGACCAAAGCTCTATAGTTTAGCTCTATTACTTAAGCTGTAGAGAAAATAATTTTTACAGTCCTGTTTGGCTACCCTATCCTCTTGCTTCCTCAGTCTTCCTTCTCAGGGTAAAATTCTCCAGTATCTGAACATTTAGAGTATAGTTGTATGAAGGATGAACCAAGCTTTGCTCCATGAATTAATTCTAAAGCATCTTGTGATGTAGTTTACTTTTCATTCATTTTAATCCGATAAACCTATTCCTCATTCTCTTGATTGGGATCTAGATCTTGACTATAATCATAAGACTATAAAAAATGTGTTGTCTAGCCTTCTCAAAGGATATAGCCCTCTGTTAAAAATTCCTTAACTGAGAATACCATTTCACCAATGTGGGATAAGTATGTAGATTGGGGGGCGGGGAATACAAGATCAGGGCCTCGATTTGTTTTTGTTTGTTTTTAACTGACTCTGTGTGGGTATCAAGGTCTTAATATGTGCAGCTTTTACTACAGTACTTGTTTATAAATTTCAGTTGTTGAGTAAATCAAGTCACTGCCAGACACAAAATCTAATTAAAACCAGTATGTGATACACACTGCTCACATAAAAGACTAATAGTTTAATGGCATTGTTGTCAGACTCCCCTATAATGGTGTTGTGTTGATGGTCTTAGTGAAAACATACAGTACTGGGGGAAACGCTGGAATTGGATCCTGCTGCACATATCAGAGAGAAGTGAGGTTGTAAGTTTTATTCCAAATTGCAGGATTGAGTTCATATTTGACAAGATGTTACAGAACTTTAGTGCAAAGCAGCTGAAAACTTGATTCCCAGAGACAACCCTTAGAGATCACCAGTTAACCAGAGCTAACATTCAGGACCTGAAAACTGATCTATATGGTTGGACTCTTACACCCCTGCATTGTCCTCTTGAAATCAATGAAGCTTTGCATAGGCACAGAAGTCCATGTGCATGCATCTCACTGCAGGATCAGAACCTAAGACAGTAAGAGGTGATTTGTTTTTCATTATTTTTGTTGCAGTAGCACCTAGAAGCTTTAGTCATGGACCATTGCGTGGCTTCAGTGTAAAACGTGATCTGTTTGTAAAGAGCTACCCAAGATAGGCAGTCACCCAGTGCTGAGTCCCCGTAGCAGAGGACCATATGAATTGCAATGCCTGGATAATAGGATTTGATTTTTTTTTTAATGTAAACGCTAATATTCGTGAAATGTGCCACAAAGGCACCACTAGAAATTGAGTTTTTTTGTTGAAAAAGCATGAACAGGCAACAGCACTGCAAGCTTTTCTAAACTACTTTCCACTGTGCCTCAGTTGTGGTCTGAAGTGATCACTCCTAGAAATTGGGCATTTGTGTCCATTCTTTGGCACTTCTCATCATATTTTTACTAGGGATTCCAGCTGGTGTTGACAGTAGTTTAGCTTGTAATGTAGATGGTGCAAGATGAGTCATCACTATTACATAAAGTATAGTTGAGACCTTGTCGAATATAGCTCAAAGCATGTTTTGTCTCATGGCAGTGGTAGAAGGGACAAATCCATTTTATGCTAGCAGTAGAATCATTTTCAACACCAGCTGATTGAAGGCCGGAGGACCAGTTGCTGAAAAACGTTGTCAGCACTGGATCAATTTCCTAGTGTAGACACAGCCTAAAACAACCAGCTCACTTCATTCGTTCCTTTAGCCAACTATCAGATAGCAATAATTATTTCCTGTGTCAAATTTGAAAGAATAGCTTAAGTGAGAGATGTAATTTCTCTTTACTAATCTTGTGAGCAAATCCATTCCCTCAGTAAGACAAAGTTAACAGGCTATGTCTATGCAAAGGAAATTCACATTGATTCCTGCTGGGAATTTCACCAGTATAGATGCGGCCATGGTGGTAGCTTTAATCTTTTTATGTGAGTAATAGATTTTATGCAGCTCAATATGGATTCTGATGCTAAATACCTTAAAATTTTTTGCTTTTGTAAAGTTGTCTGATTTATTTAACACATGAAGTAATTTTCCCTTACAGTCTTTCTCCAGTTGACCTCATGGCACAATGAGACCTAGTTTCACAACATCAAGTTCATTTTCAAGAATCAAGTTTAAGGTCTCAACTTTATCTTCAAGATACTCCAGCAGCCTGGGATGAGCATATCTAAAAGACCACCTAAAGCTCCAGGATTAAGAGCATGGTCCACAACTCTGCTCCTCAGGCACAGTGGAACTTTCTACCACAACGTTTAAAGCTTGTCTGTGCAAGAGTCAGTGCTAACTCAACTATTCTGAAACTGTGGAATGAACTCCAATAGGAACTGAGGAAACCTTCACCATTTGCTGGCCTTGTGCACCAAAGGAACCCTCCCTCCTTCCTGCCCTCCCCCCCAGAAACCCCCCTCAAAACAAACCACTCCTTACACAATTCTTCCTCAGGGAGAGGAGAGCATGAACTGAATGTAACAGTTGTTACTCTTGTTGCTTAATGCATTACTGCCAGGTGCTCAGATATTACGTTCCCCTCTTTACAGTAAGAAAAGTATTCTATATATAGGTTTTTAAAGATAAGTGTCAAATTCCCATAGGTACCACTTGAAGATAATTTGTAGTATGAGGAGAATGGCAATGTAGTATTACACTATTAAATATAAGTTCAGCGCTACATAATAGGATGAAGTAGGGTGGTGAGAGAAGGAATAATAGTATCACACTCGTGTCTTCCTGTTTCTGTAACTCCATTCAGGAGGGACTTTTGGGCAGAAGTATAAGCCACCACTTGATAGTCCTTTCCACGAAATGGCAATTAGTAACTCTTTAGAAGATTATTTCCACTCAAAACCATAGGGAATTTTCATCTCTACACAGTGTTTATGCCCAGAAAGAGGGAATAATGGCCCCAAACTCTGAGGATGGGAGGGAGGGGACAGATAAATTCAGTGATTCCTGGTTGAAATGCTGACTCTCTGCAGGGGGTGAATAAGAGCTATACACCACTTGAATCATGCTTTGAGGCCTCTCGTGGTGTATAGATGGTGTGCTGGCCCTCTTTTTAAATTTCACCACCTTTGAATGGCTTCTGCCTGAGAGCTGGAGCCTGCTTCCCCAGAGCCACCCCAGATAAGAAGAGCAAGTGAGACTCACTCTCCTCCCTTATGCCTCTGGCCTGAACAAACTGCATCTTTAGTGTTCCCAGTGCAGCATACAGAAATGAAGCAGGGATCCACAGATTATAAAACAATGGCCTATCATACCAGCTGCTGCTGCTTTTATCTTATAAACTCTTCAGAAGTTATCATTCTAACAGAGCAAAAGGTTTTGGGTAGTCTTTTCTTAAAGCCCTGGTTCTGTACCTACTGAAGGTATAAGGCTTTGCTACTGCTCCCATTGAAGTTAATGAAAGTTTTTCCAGTGACATAATTCGGAGTGTGTCCTAAGAAGGTGCTGTCAAAATCGTCAATAAATCAGAGTTTTAAGTTGTCTGTCTAAACATCACTTCCTCTCTCTAGTAATCAGGCTTCACTGCCATAGTGTTTGTGATGTCATAATCCTATCAGACCTTCTTGGGGTGGGGAGGATAGACCTCAATTTCTAGCATGAAAAACAAGCAGAAGAAAAAAATATGGCTTAGTTTTTAAATAAAAAATAAAAACCCAGTCAACTTTTTCAGGCCTTTAAACATAATAAAGAAACCAAGGGAAAAAAAAAAGTGGGGGGGGGGGACACAAGGGGAGGGGACTTTTTTTTTTTTTCCCTCAAGGTCACTATTAAATGACTAAGGCTAAGATTTTGTCTTGGATATTTTTAGTAAAAGTCAGGGACAGGTCACAGGCAATAATGAAAAATTCATGGAAGCCGGTGACCTGCCCCTGACTTTTACTAAAAATATCCAAGACAAAATATCGGACCCTGGGCAGCTGTGGCGGCTGGGAACTCCAGGGCCCCTTACCACCCATGGGGGCTTGGAGCTCCAGGGTCCCCCGCTGCTGTCAGCTCTGAGCTGTGGGGCTTCCTCCTGCCACCAGCTGTGGCTCTGAGCTATGAGGGTTCCTCCTGCTGCCAACAGCGTAGCCTCCAGGAGTTGCGGGGGTCCCCCCTGCGGTGGTAGGGAGTTATGGGGGTCCCCATGCTGCCTGGAGGGAGCTCTGGGGGTCTCCTCTGTCTCCCGTGGTGATTGGGAGCTGTGGAGTGGGGGGTGATCCTGCTGCCTGGCACAGTGGGGGTACTACACAGTTCCCTGCCTCTGCAAGCAGTGGGGGACCCTGCAGCTCCCCGCGCTGGCTGAGTCACTGAGCTCTTTGGAAGTCATGGATTCTGTGACCTCCGTGACTAAATCCCAGCCTTACAAATGACCAATTTAAAACATCTCAAAGCCATCCAGTATAATTTTATTCAGTCTTTCATTAAAACTACACAGTAATAGGCAGTGATTTCTGCAGGTCCCTTGTGTGGTCACTAAAACAGGTTTCCCTCCCTTTGCGAGTTCACCACTGCCAGCTGTGACTTTGTCCCATAGACACTGAGTTTCCAGACCTTTCTATAGCTCTAGAAGGAAAGGAAATGTGTCAGTTTACACAGTAAATGCCTCTGATTGGCTAACATTCCCCACCACCCACGGAAAGGCAGCTACTGAGAGTGTTTCATGGGCTGGGGGGGCTTCCCACAGCAGCTGGAGGAGCAGTTCCCTCCTGTGAAGGGAGCAGGAGTGCTCCTGGCTCCAGCTAGGGCAGGGGTGGGCAAACTTTTTGGCCCAAGTGCCACATTGGGGTGCGAAACTGTATGGAGGGTTGGGTAGGGAAGGCTGTGCCCCCCAAACAACCTGGCCCCCACCCCCAATTTTCCCTCTCCCACTTCCCGCCCCCTGACTGTCCCCCTCAGAACCTCTGACCCATCCAACCCCCCCGCTCCTTGTCCCCGACTGCCCCTTCCTGGGAAACCCCTGCCCCAAACCGCCCCCCCCGGGATCCCACCCCCTATCCAACCCCCCCCTGCTCCCTGTCCCCTGACTGCTCCCTGGGACCCCCTACCCAACCCCCCCCCCACCGCCCCCTTACCGTGCTGCTCAGAGCATCAGGAGCTCTCTGCCCGCATGGCGGCATGGCTGCATGGGAGGGGGAACAGCGGGGGAGGGGCCGGGGGCAAGCCTCCCTGGCCAGGAGCTCAGGGACGGGGCAGGACAGTCCCACAGACTGGATGTGGCCCGTGGGCCGTAGTTTGCCCACCTCTGTGCTAGGGAGACTACCCGGCCCCCTGCGCTGGTTTGTGGTAGCGTGGGGGAGAAGAAACTCTCTCCCTGGGCCTCGGGTGAGTGACTCCCAGCTACCACCTCCATCCCTCCTCAGCCAGTACCAGGACGGGAGCAGAGGCCTAGCACAGTGTGGAGCAACAGCATGTGAAGAGGTGTGTTTGCCAGGCCTAGTTGCTGGAGTGTGTGAGGGGGCAGCCAGTTAACTAATGAGGGAGGAGCAGATTAATTCAGTTGCGGGAGTCTGTAGGGGAAAGAGCAGATCAATTGAGGAGGCCTCTTTTGTGTGTGTGGGGGTGGAAATGGCAGATTAATTTGAGGGGAGCAGCAGATAGCTTGGGGTGGGGCCTTTGTGTAGGGGTGGACACAGCAATTGATGGGGGTAGTGTCTGGAGTCAGGTGACTGGAGGTTTTCTAGCTCCTTTCCCTTGATGTGTGTGGGGGGATCCCAGTAGGGAGAGCACACAACAGCTCCCCTGTCACTGGACTGGGAGCCCACACAATGTCTCTCTAAGACCTTATCTAAACTGGGCTTTTGCCCGATTCTAACCACTGGTGTAGCTTTACCAGTGCAATCCTCAGTGTAGGCAGCCAAAGGCATTAATTGGATCCACTGGGTTTATCCCGGCTTTGAAAGCCTGAGGGTAAACTCCACTGGTGTGAAGAGCAACTTTGCGCATCGATGCTAGGTGTTGTGCTGGTACAGTTTCTTTAAAGGCTGTAATTGGGGCAAATCCCCAATCAAGACAAAGTCTTATTTCATTTCTACAAATTTCTGCATGTTTATGGAAATTATTTGTTATTTTGCTGGAAGATGTTGGCAGATACTCTTAGTACATGTTCGGAATACAAAAAGAATTATGGTAAAATTAGATGGGGAATTTTCCAAACTCCACTATTAATTTCTATTCCTCATTTTAATTTTTCCTTCTCTCTAATTTCTAATAATGGATGAGTTATTGTTTCAGCCCCTACTTGTATCTTCCTCTGTTCCAGCACTCTCACTGCGTACTACTGACATTTTACTACTCTAGTAACGTCTGGTGTCTTACTCTTCTATTACCATATCTTACGTTTGGCTTCTTATTTGATCTCATTCGATATTTTCTCTTTGTACCAAAAGTTCTTCTTCGAGTGATTGCTCATGTGCATGTCACAATAGGTGTGTGTGCTCGCCACGTGCACTCGTGCCGGAAGTTTTTCCCCTAGCAGTACCCGTAGGGTGACGCCACCATGGCGTGGTATAAGGGGTGCTGTGTGCTCCCCCCACCCTCAGTTCCTTCTTGCTGCCAGTGAAGGTGCTTCGGAACTGCAGTGCTCCAGCTTTCTGCTGTAGCTTTCCCTGTTTGGACTGTCGTTTAGGTCATAGATAGTTAGTACCTGTAGTGTAAAAAAAAAAAAAAAAAAAGTTAGAGTAGAGAAGTGCGCCAGGGTCAGGGCATGCCCCAGGGGCGAGGGACCTCTCAATAGCCCAGCCCTGAAGGCAGGGGGACCGTGGAGCTCCCATGTACCGCAGTGGTGGGGGACCCGGGAGCCCCAGCAGCAGTGGGTGCTGAACCCACCTACCCCTTTTGTCAGGGATATTTTTAGTGAAAGTCAGGGACAGGTCACAGGTTATTGCCCGTGACCTGTCCCTGACTTTTACTAAAAATAACCCTGACAAAAACCAAGCCTTAACACTAAGTATTTTCTTCAGTTGTGTAATATTATACATGAGCTGTAGATGGCGCCATAACCAAAATATCTTTACCTATTGTTCACTTGGGTCTGCATATTTTGTGTCACTTACTATTCATCCTTTTGCTGAATGATTGCCATTTGTTTTCCAAACCTAGCTGTAAAACTACCTTCTCAGAATGCCTTTTTCCATCATAAATATAGTATTTTCAGTAATTTATTTAATAAAGGAATTACACCTAAACCTGTACAAAGGATCAGTGACTAAATCTTTCCCAATCTTTGTCCACAGAAGAACTGAAAAGGTGCAATGCCAAAAATTTGAGATGCTCCTTATTAGGGTGAAACTAACAGATGAGCAATACGTAAATTTTTTATGCCAGATCCCATATTCTTTGCGCACCCAGCTTCAGTGGCAGTTTTTGTGTGTCCAGTGAATTGAAGACCTGTGTGAAGAAAAGAGAAGCAAAAGACTGGATAAATGTAGATCTTTAATTCTAATAGTGTGTATCATCTTCTGTTAGTAATTTAGACAATGTCTTTCACAGTCCAGTGTAATGTACATCTTTCTTGACAATCTCACTGTTGCTTCTCAGTAGCTTTCCAGTTTGCTTCCCACTTGTGCTAATTGTTTCCATTGTCTGAAACTACTTGTATTTCTCCGATGCATCCCCATTTCTTCTGAAATATCAAAATAAGTTTCTCATACAACTGTGTTATCTGGTACCCAAATATGGCGGTGGATGCACTAGAAATACCAGGATGGGTAGATAGACAGCTATGTGAAATAAAAGCTTGGCTTATAGTAAAAACAAAACAATTTCTTGAGGCTCTTCGCCATCAGTATGCTTGAGGTTATATTTTCAATATTTTTTTAAAAATAGATTGTTTTATTTTTCCAATAACATTTCTTCATGAGACATGCCAAATCTCGCTCACTGAGAGGGAAATGCATTCGTTTGGGAGCTGAGTAACTTCCAATAATCTCCCCCCTATAACAAAGAAATTTGCAATGTATTTCATTGAGAGATTTAAAATCTCCGTGATCAGTTTTTCAAATCTGGTTCATTCAGGGTAGTTCCCTCAAGGTCTCTTCATGGAGAGCTCTCATTGAAATGAGGCTCTAATCACCCAGGAGCCTCTGTGGTGGGTCATATGATCCCTCCTGCTCATGGGATCACACCTGGTTTTCAAGACACATGAACTCCTGCTCTGTAAGATAAAGTGACAGCATGCTGGAAAATATATGAACGTGGTTGGCTATTACTCCACATGTTGTTGCTAGTGAGAATTTAATTAACAATTTTAAAGGTATCTTTCAATGAATAGTTCAACTTAATCTACTGTTGTACAGCCTTTCCTTATTTATTAGCTTATTTTAAATGAATAAATGGCCATCTGCCACTTGTGTCTTTTTCTACTGATTGTACAAAGGGACAGATTCCCACCCATCCTCTTCCAAAGTCAACTCCATCACATTAAACTTTAGCTAGAAGTTTAAAATTCTGACACACCTTGTAGAACAATATGTAGTGTCCTACAATTCCTGTTGACTCTCTCATATTCTCTCTTCTGCACACACACAGGAACCAGTTGCAGATACTGAGACCGAATTAAGATAGGCTAGAAACAATATTATGTATACATTACATTTTATTTCTTCCTGTTAGTTCAATAAATTATTGGATAAGCTGTCCCAGTCATCTTTGAAATGCTGCAACATCCTCTGGCTTGAAGTAGGAGTAGAGCCAGATAAAACACCCATAAAAGCCTCAGACACAGGGGGTCATGATTCAAAGGAGACTTGAATCTCAGCCACACAATTTTTTTACTTCAACTTTCAACTGAAATCATGTTTCCAAACATCTGCTGACGTTTCTGTGGGTACAGCCTCCTCATAAAGAGAGGACTTGGTGCCAGTATTTCAGTGAGAAATAGTGCAGTATGAGGATGCTCATGCAGTTGGTATTTTGACGAAATGTAAGACATGGGGGCACTCAGGCATTCCCCTTGGGGAAGGAAAGGTCATTTCCATGGAAAATATCTTTCAAAGACCAGACTTGGGAACTTGCTATGGTTTCAGGCTACCACCTCTGAAACTTTTTTTGCTGGGGCTATATTTCTCCACCTGCTGAAAGAGAAACCCTAAAAGTTTGTGAAATTCTCAGGAGATAACTAATATAGTGCTTGTCATTGAGAACAATCCCCATATACTTTATATTCTGAAATACACCCACCTCTGGAGTGGAATTCAGCAGTCACACTGCGCCAATAATACTACTCAGCAATTTTTTAGAGAAATGAGATCTTCCCCAGTTGAACTTAAATGGGAATGTAAAATAGAATAAGTCCTGCCCTGCCCTGCAGGCATAGAAGACTTACAATGCAGAAGAACCTCTCTGTTTTCACTGTATAGAGTGGAAGGCTATGGAGAAAAAATGGGGGGACAAGGAGTGCATATCTGCTGCACATAAAACAGAAGTGCTGTCATCAACTCTTCACACCAGGGCCGAGCAGAGTCTTGGGAGTGGGGAAATGGGCCACAGAGAGACTAGCTACAGTACGATGATCCACTGATGTAAAATCTCTGCAAGAGAAGGAGGGATGTGGCAGCCACAGCTACTGTTACAACATGTGGTGTTTCATGTCCTGAGGACAGCATTCTACCTCTCCTGATCAACAGCGTTGCACTTTACAAGGTCTGTTTGCTCAGGCATTGTACAGGTGGCTAGGATTTGGGCCCATATAATTACCCAACTAGAAATTTTCCAAAGGGATTGCCCAGGGTCTTTAATAGATAGGAGTTTTACAACTTGGTCAAAAGCTAGAAATGTCTTCTCAAATGTTTAACATGGTGCAGACATCTGTACTGAGAAGGAGATAAATAAGCATTATTGCACACCCTTGACTCTATTTTGAATGCTAATTTCATTTGATATAGTTTCCATATCTGATACAAACTTTCTTATGTAGATGAATATGATTATGTTTGAGTGGATCACAAAACTAAGGTAGTGGTTTGTGCCTAAATACCATGGTGATTGGTGCATCTTCTAAGAATTAGTTGACCACACTTTTATATTTAATGAACATCTATAAATGCAGGTTTCAGAGTAGCAGCCATGTTAGTCTGTATTCGCAAAAAGAAAAGGAGTACTTGTGGCACCTTAGAGACTAACCAATTTATTTGAGCATAAGCTTTCGTGAGCTACAGCTCACTTCATCTGATGCATAAAAGTGGGAAAAGCAGTGGGGATGTTTTTATACACACAGACCATGAAAAAATGGGTGTTTATCACTTCAAAAGGTTTTCTCCCCCCACCCCACTCTCCTGCTGGTAATAGCTTATCTAAAGTGATCACTCTCCTTACAATGTGTATGATAATCAAGGTGGGCCATTTCCAGCACAAATCCAGGTTTTCTCTCCCCCCACCCCACTCTCCTGCTGGTAATAGCTTATCTAAAGTGATCACTCTCCTTATAATGTGTATGGTAATCAAGGTGGGCCATTTCCAACACAAATCCAGGGTTTAACAAGAACGTCCGAGGAACAGTGGGGCGGGGGGGTAGGAAAAAACAAGGGGAAATAGGTTACCTTGCATAATGACTTAGCCACTCCAAGTCTCTATTCAAGCCTAAGTTAATTGTATCCAATTTGCAAATGAATTCCAATTCAGCAGTCTCTCGCTGGACTCTGGTTTTGAAGTTTTTCTGTTGTAATATCGCAACTTTCATGTCTGTAATCGCGTGACCAGAAAGATCGAAGTGTTCTCCGACTGGTTTATGAATGTTATAATTCTTGACATCTGATTTGTGTCCATTTATTCTTTTATGTAGAGACTGTCCAGTTTGACCAATGTACATGGCAGAGGGGCATTGCTGGCACATGATGGCATATATCACATTGGCAGATGTGCAGGTGAACAAGTCTCTGATAGTGTGGCTGATGTTATTAGGCCTTGTGATGGTGTCCCCTGAATAGATATGTGGGCACAGTTGGCAGCAGGCTTTGTTGCGAGGATAGGTTCCTGGGTTAGTGGTTCTGTTGTGTGGTATGTAGTTGCTGGTGAGTATTTGCTTCAGGTTGGGGGGCTGTCTGTAGGCAAGGACTGGCCTGTCTCCCAAGATTTGTGAGAGTGATGGGTCGTCCTTCAGGATAGGTTGTAGATCCTTGATGATGCGTTGGAGAGGTTTTAGTTGGGGGCTGAAGGTGATGGCTAATGGCGTTCTGTTATTTTCTTTGTTGGGCCTGTCCTGTAGTAGGTGACTTCTGGGTACTCTTCCGGCTCTATCAATCTGTTTCTTCACTTCAGCAGGTGGGTATTGTAGCTGTAAGAATGCTTGATAGAGATCTTGTAGGTGTTTGTCTCTGTCTGAGGGGTTGGAGCAAATGCGGTTGTATCGTAGAGCTTGGCTGTAGACAATGGACCGTGTGGTGTGGTCTGGGTGAAAGCTGGATGCCCGTTGCCAGAATTGGACTGCTGAATTGGAATTCATTTGCAAATTGGATACAATTAACTTAGGCTTGAATAGAGACTGGGAGTGGCTAAGTCATTATGCAAGGTAACCAGTTTCCCCTTGTTTTCTCCTACCCCTTTCCCCCCCTCCCCCGTTCCTCAGACATTCTTGTTAAACCCTGGATTTGTGCTGGTAATGACCCACCTTGATTATCATACACATTGTAAGGAGAGTGATCACTTTAGATAAGCTATTACCAGCAGGAGAGTGGGGTGGGGGGAGAAAACCTTTTGAAGTGATAAACACCCATTTTTTCATGGTCTGTGTGTATAAAAACATCCCCACTGCATTTTCCACTTTTATGCATCAGATGAAGTGAGCTGTAGCTCACAAAAGCTTATGCTCAAATAAATTGGTTAGTCTCTAAGGTGCCACAACTTTTCTTTTTATCTATAAATGTCTTATACAGGATTAATAAATGATTAACAGATGTCTTAAATGTTTAATCAAGTGTAATAAATTATTATAGACTCCAGCAGTCAGTAGTTTGCTTATAAACAGGGTGGATTTGATTTAAATCAAATTTAAATCATAATTTAAATCACTAGTCAGGAAGACTCGATTTAATCATGGATTTCTACATAAAAGTGCATTCTTGTTGGTTGTTATAACCTTAATATATATTCTTCACAACTCAGAGATAGATATAGGTTTCATTTTTAGAAGGTACACACTATACATTTTTAAAGTGATTTATTTTGAAAACTTTTCGATTAGTTTTACAGCTATATAAGAAAACGAATGATTATTTGGTTATTTCATTTACCACAGGTAATTGAAGCAGATATTTATGAAGTTGTTGGGAGGTGAACTATCTCAAATGCAACACATTAATCATTAATATTTGGAGGATTTTCTTGCCATGCTGTATTAGGAGGAGAACATCACCAGATAGACATTTAAATTCTTTTATTTAACTAAAACAACATTATGTATTCTGGATTTTTTTTCTTCAACAGCAAACATAATATTTTAGCAAAACAAGCATATGAATTTTTGAATTTAGTTAAACATTAAAGTTTTTTAAAATCAGGTTTGTTTTTGTTAAAATTGTTTTTAACTAAAATAGTTAAATGAGAATTAAAAAAAAAATTAAATCAACTACGTCAGCCAGGTCAACATGAGAAACTTCAGATATTGGCTTCTGCAGCTAACTCAGTCATCTTCACCTTCATTTTCCTGTTTGTTCATAATCTGGAAAAGAAAAACAAGCTTTCCTGCTTTTTCAGGTCCCAAACGCTTTCTCAATTTGGAATGAATTAGTTCAAAGGAAGAAAATATTCTTTCTACACTGGCAGAAGAAGCTATTGCTGTTAAGAGTGAGATTATCACTTCAACAGTCTCTGAATCCAAGTGCTTAAGTGACTTCCACCAGTTCACTGGTGTGACTTTCTTTAAAACATCATCAGCAAACATATATTTCTTGAATGGTTCCCTCTTAGCTCTGAAGTTTACTATAGTTGGCATTGTGGAGGGATGATTGCTGGATGTCCATGTCATAGCCAACTCCTCTTCTTCAGCAGTTAAGGTTTGACCCTGGTACCGAATATTGAGAATATTTGCAAGAAAATGAGCTGGAGATAGTGCTTGTCCCATTCGTTTTTTTAATGCTTGTAATTTAACTCTGTCATTGCATATTTCTCTTTTTAAGATCTCACTCAGTTGCTTCCAAATTTCAACAGCATCAGCAACAAAACAGCTATTTCCCTGCATTTTGTTCAAGGCTACAGAAATAGGCTTCAGGGTACTCAGCATGTGTTCAACATTTCTCTTAAGCCCAATTTTTTCATGATTTTGTTCACGAACTGTCATCAGAGTAGGCCAGTTCTTGATATAGTGCTCAAAACAGTCCACTACTGAGTTCCATCGCATGTCTTGTAGGAGAGTTAGCTTGGTTCCTCCCACTTTTTTCAGAACAGCTATTGCAAAGTGGTTGTTACGGAAGTGTCAGGGTTCCTTCCCCACTATGAACTCTAGGGTACAGATGTGGGGACCCGCATGAAAGACCCCCTAAGATTATTCTTACCAGCTTAGGTTAAAAACTTCCCCAAGGTACAAACTTTGCCTTGTCCTTGAACCGTATGCTGCTGCCACCAAGCATTTTAAACAAAGAACAGGGAAAGAGACCACTTGGAGAAGTCTTTCCCCAAAATATGCCCCCAAGCCCTACACCCTCTTTCCTGGGGAAGGCTTGATAATAATCCTCACCAATTTGTACAGGTGAACACAGACCCAAACCCTTGGATCTTAAGAACAATGAAAAATCAATCAGGTTCTTACAAGAAGAATTTTAATTAAAGAAAAGGTAAAAGAATCACCTCTGTAAAATCAGGATGGAAAATACTTTACAGGGTAATCAGATTCAAAACACAGAGGATCCCCCTCTGGGCAAAACCTTAAAGTTACAGAAAACAGGAATAAACCTCCCTCTTAACACAGGGAAAATTCACATAAAACAAAAGAAACTAATCCGCCTTGCCTGGCTTACCTATACTGGTTGCAATATTGGAGACTTGGATTAGGATGGGTTGGAGAAGATGGATTTCTGTCTGGCCTCTCTCAGTCCCAAGAGAGAACAAACACGTAAACAAAGAGCACAAACAAAAGCCTTTCTCCCACCCCTCCCCTGCACCCCACCAGATTTGAAAGTATCTTGTTCCCTTATTGGTCCTTTGGGTCAGGTGCCAGCCAGGTTAGCTGAGCTTCTTAACCCTTTACAGGTAACAGGATGTTGCCTCTGGCCAGGAGGGATTTTATAGCACTGTATACAGAAAGGTGGTTACCCTTTCCTTTATATTTATGACTGGAAGTATTTTGCAATTTCAACAACTTTAGCCTTTATTTCTGGAACACTGAAGGCTTTGGCTAGGAGGTGCATCAAATGAGCACTGCAACCATATGTTATTAGCCTGGGACTCTCTTCTAAATAATTTCTTCTCATCTTGGATACATTTGCAGTATTGTCTGTGACCAAGCTGCATACTAGACATTTGAATTTTTTTTCCACAGTTTGTTATAGCTTTTACTGCTACTTCTTGTAAGTATTCTGCTGTGTGTGCATTTCCTGATATATCAATTGTTTCTGTAAAGAAGACATTCCCTTCTTCTGTTGTCACACAAGTACATACAATAGGATTATTGTGGACATTGCTCCACCCATCAAGACTCAGGTTAACAATTTGACCCTCTAGATCTTTTGCACACTGCTCAATTTCTCTTTCATACACTTCATCCAGCAATTTGCCTGCGACATCTACTCTGTTGGGTGGACTGTATCCTTGTCTTAATGACTGTACCATGTTAATGCAGTGTGGGTTCTCAATCATGTGGAAAGGAGAGTTTGTTGCAAAAACAAACAGGCAATTTTTTCATCAATTACCTCTTTTTGTAATCTGCTGGTTCTTAACACAAATTTATCTATGGTTGTTTCTGGATGATGGAGGGTTTTTTTTCTTTTTGCTACAGGTGATATACTGTGGCTATGTGAAATACATGATGTGACTGAAACACTATCATTGGCAGATAACTCTGAAACTGTAGAAAATGATGGTGATGTTGAAGGCGGATAGTCTTGAGAATCCTCTATGTTAAGGATGGATTCTCCGAAACAAAGTAAGTCAATGCAGTTATTTAATTATTATTACCATACTGCCCATTTAGTATTACTCATTGCATTCACTGACACTCAGTACTACTTTAAAGGTGAAATTGTAAAAGGAAAATCTGCCTATTTCAGCTATTTATTTTTTATCACAACTGCATCTAAAATGATAGTACCATAGGGTAACAACTATATTTTTTGCTCAAACATGAGAATTCAAGAATAGTCCAGAAGGAAGACAGACAGTCCTTTAGGAAAAGTATGAAATAAAAAAAGTTTACCAACCTGAAGATCCTGCATGTTCAGACATGTTCCTTTCATCATCTTCAAAGCAGCTTTGTCCTAAGAAGGAACGCCTCTCATGATGTTGTTTCGTTCGGGCAAACAGGCTTTGCATTTCTTTGTTGCACTGTTTGCATTTTGCACGAATGCCTGTCTTACCCACAGGTAGAGGAACTTCATTAAAATATTCCCAAACTGGGTATCTTTTACAGCCTGCTGCTATTATAGGTTTTCCCTTCTAATGAGAGAATGGTAGTGGTAGATCTCAAATCAATGAAGGCTACACTCAGAAAGACCTCAAGACTTCTAGAATGTGCTGCTCAAACAGTTTCATTTTTGTTTCTACTGCCTGTCCTCCCTTCTCACATTTATCTCCAGACTTCTTGTCCAGATCTATTCTGCCCCCAACAATCTTCTATTCATTGAACTTTTTGAAACTTTGCACTTTTAGAAAGAGGTAAGGGATTGACTCTGTGAACACAAATTTTCAGAGGGACAATAGGGTTGAGGTCTGTTATTTCTCACCTCTATATATTTATTTATTTGTTTGTTTGTTTAAAAACATTTTTGCTGTTAACAACATGTTATCTCTGGGGACACAAATCCACAGTTTGAGAACTGTAAAACTAAGCATCTCTGATGGTATCTTCTAAACTGAGCACTGAGTCCCATTGGGTAGATAGAAAGATTAACCTAAATAATCTATACAGAGGCCCCTGGAACTCCATAAAATTGGGTCCCTAATCCATGAACAATTGGAACTCATTTACAAAACTTTTCCTAAATATTACATGAATATATTCTCATACTATAGAATTAGAATTTATAATCCCTATTCCATGATGAGCTATCTTTGAGCTATAATGTATCTTAATTAAACTATCTTTAGATAGGTTTTTTTCCTCAAAAAGCATTTTATCAAAAAAATCTGATTTTTAATTTTTTTTTAAATAATTGATTTTTATCCACCCTGCTTATAAATGGTATATAAATCAGATGGCTGTAACACCATCTACTGATGTGCTGATAAATACCTATCCCACATATTACTCATGTCTGTAGCATGCTCATAACATCTATTAATGATTTTGTAACTCGTTTTATAAACTATTTGTAAATGTGTATTTAACTTTTCCGCATCTCCAAAGAGAATTAAAGCCCTACCTTTTAGTGTGGATAGATTTTAAGATTTCTAAGTGGCAACATTGTGCTTTGTCTATCCCATCATTCATAAAACTAAAGCACTTACAAGTGTGGGAATGACTAGTTTTGGAAATTTAATGACCTCAGCCTAGTTGAGGTTAAGCAGGCAGAGAGATACTTTCTTTAGAAAAAAAAGTTATTCCTCTACAAAAATTTAAATATATTGATCTGTTTAAAAAAAGATTTAAATGTATCAAACTTAAGGCTAATAAATGGGCAAGTAGAATATTTTAAGTGGTAAATGAATAAGTGATAAATGAAGTGCAGGATATTTTTTGGAGATTGAGTACTGGATTGCAGGATCTTATGTCCTCTGGCTGCATCTTATGAGGTTATAGATTGTGTAATGGTTGATATAACTTCCATTAGTATGTTCAGAAGAATTCCTTGGGAATTCTGTCTACTTTGGTCTATTACATTGATTGAATCATCTTTCAGAATTCCATTAATCTTAGCATTATAGGAAGAAGTTCTCGCAAACATATTGAAGTGCGATTCTTGCTTATTGTAGTAGTCAGTGGGAGTTTTGCTGTCAAAATTTATTGGAAGCAGGATCAGAGCCATATAACTTTTTTTTTCCAAAATAGTCAGATTTTGGAGGTTTGCAATGTAATGGAGAATAATCTATGCCCTTTCTTTCAACTTACAGTGAAACTGGCCCAAGAAATATTAGGCAACTTCTCGTAGTAGGAGACTCGTCCAAATGTAAAAAGTAAATTCTGCTGCATCTGTATTAGAAGACCATCATCAGGTAGCAATCAATTTTTGTTACTCTAGACAAGTCTCACTGTATATGCATTCCAGAAAATGTTCTTTCATTAATACATTTTTATTCTATTGCTTTCCTAATCTATCATGTTCAGGTTGATTTTAGACTACTATGGTATTAATTTTCTTTACTGCCTCTACAGTCCAAGCAATGTTTTCAAATTTCATGAATTTCATTTGTCTTAGTGAGATCTTACATTTTGGTTTGACTCATAATTATGGATCATTTTAACACTGAAAGAAAATGACTTAAGGATTGCTCATTTGGTACGTTTGTTTGGTAAGGTACCAAATGGTGCTTACAGTGTCCAGAAAGATTAACTGAATAGCTATTTCATGGTGTAAGTTTTGTGCAGAGCAGTGTTGAGTAACACACCGATGGTACTGTATTAGTACAACAAAGCTGTCTCTGAATCACAGCCCCACTTCAGTATTCTTAATACCATATTGGGATAGGAGAGGCAGAGTTCTTAGGCCAAATTCATCCCTGCAATAATACCATCAAAGTCAGATGAGGGGTCTTGGGATATGGTTGAACCTTTAGATCTATGATCTCCAACCTTTTTATGCCCAAGATCACTTTTTGAATCTAAGGGCAACTCAGGATCTACCCTTTCCCGAGGCCCCGCCCCTTCCTCAAAGCCGTGCTCTGCTCACTCCATCCCCCCCTCTCCATCGCTCACTCTCCTCCACCCTCACTCATTTTCACCAGGTTGGGATAGCAGGTTGGGGTTCAGGCTCTGGGCTGGGGCCAAGGCATTCGCAGTGTGGGAGGGGGCTCTGGACTGAGCTTTGGGCTGAGCCTGGGGGGTGGGGTGCAGGAGGGAGAGAAGGGTGAAAGCTCTAGGTGGGAGTTTGCATGTAGAAGGGGCTCCAAGCTGGGGAAGAGTGTTGGGGTGCTGGCTCTGGGAGGGGGCTCAGGGCTGGGGTGCAGGAGGAAGTTTCAGGTGCTGGCTCTGGGAGGGGGCTAAGGGTGGGCCTTGGGATGCAGCAGCAGGTATGGGGTGCTGGCTCTGGGAGGGAGTCAGGGCTGGGGTAGGGGGTGGGGGTTGTGGAGGGGGTACGGGGTGCTGGCTCTGGGAGGGAGCTCCAGGCTGAGGCAGAGTGTTGGGGTAGAGGAGGGGGTTTGGAGTGCTGGCTCTGGGAGGGAGGTCAGGGCTGGGGGTTAGGGTGCAGGAAGGGGTTTGGGGTGCTGACTCTGGGAGGTGGCTCAGGGTGGGGTTTGGGGTGCAGGAGGGAGTATGGGGTGCTGAGTCCTGGAGGGGGCTCAGGGTGGGGTTTGGGGTGCAGGAGGGGGTATGGGGTCCTGGCTCCAGGACAGGGATCAGGGCTGGGGGTTGGGGTGTGGCCTCCCTCCAGGCAGCACTTACCTCCGGCGGCTCCTGGTCGGCAGTGGGCGTAGCAAGGCTAAGGCAGACTCCCTGCCTACCCCAGCCCCACGCTGCTCCTGGAAGGGGCCAACACGCCGCTGAGGCCCCTGAGGGGGGCAGCGGCACATGGCCAATGGGAGCTGCAGGGGTGGTGCTTGCAGGCAGAAGCAGTGTGCAGAGGGAGACCCCTGCACCCCCCGCCCCCAGGGCCATGTTCCCTTAGCGGCAGCCCCGCTGCACCGCCGGAGATTGTGATCGATCAGGAGATCCTCTAGCATCGACCAGTCAATCATGATCGACCAGCTGGTGACCACTGCTTTAGATTGAATGGTTTATAACAAGCAGACCGCAAAAATTATTTGACTAATTATAAGCTTTATATGCTACATGGCAATGAAACAAATATTAGTATACAAACTGCTGCATAGAGTATGGAAGCCTCAAACCCTTCTAATGCCTTTTTTAAAATATGGTAAATTACTGCAGGAACACAGTAAAAAGTATTGACACAGAAAGTGGCTGTCACAGCCAGAGAAAACTACCTGTGAGAATGGCTAATGTGGGACATTTGTGGAAGCAACCAAACAAAATATGATGTATGAGAAACTGAAAACCAAAAAAATGGAAGATGGGCTAAATTATTTTGGGAAGCAGTGGTTAAATTAATGACTTGATGTACAGAGCACCTCTGAAAACCTAAGGCATGATCTTTTATATTGATACAGGGCCTTGCTGGAAAACCAGGCCACCTGTGCAAAATGTTTATTTTCTGCATGTGATAGGGAATTAAAGACTACAATGCAAATTCGCAGCTTGACATTTATATTCAAAAGAAAAAGTGCTAGAGTTTTAACATAAATAAGGCCAAATACATAGCAAAATTCAAAGAGGGACTTCATATATAAAAATGAAAGTACCCAGAATTATAATAGTTTGCTAAATAAAAAGTTTTGGAGTGGATATAAAGCTGCATGCTTCATGGTTTAACCCAGTCTCTAACTATTGGGCGTTAGGGTGAGACCTTAATGGGGACAGATTACCACCCATCTGCTTCCAGTGAGGTTTGTTGCACATTTCTCTGAAGCAACTAGTGCTGGTCACTGTTGGACACAGGATACTGAGCTAGAAGGACTAAAAGTCTGATCCAGTCTGGCAATTCCTATGTTCACAATGTAATACATATTAACATCATACAAATATTATATAATATCCTACCGTAATGGTCCATGTGATACAATAGTGAGATGTACAACACAGAGAAGCAGTCCCTTCCTGGTGATTTCTTGATCCCTAGTATCTCCCAAGTCCAAGGTTGTCCCCTTCAAGGATTTTTTTCTCCACCAGAAGCTGTTCTGGGGCTGGCACACTAAAATGTGGCAGAGCCCAAGGAGCTGTAGCTCTTAAGAGTATGTCTACACAGCTGTCGCGAGCGCGTCTCACAGTCTGGCCCCACAGATTTGTGCTGGTGGGGCTCATGCTAGCTCACTCAAAGTAACAGTATCAGGGGGTAGCCGTGTTAGTCTGTATCCACAAAAACAAGGAATCCGGTGGCACTTTAAAGACCAACGTATATATTTAAGCATAAGCTTTTGTGGGTAAAACCCCCACTTCTTCAGATGCATGGAGTGAAAATTACATATGCAGGCATTGTTATATTGACACATGAAGAGAAGGGAGTTACCTCACAAGTAGAGAACCAGTGCTGACAGGGCCAATTCAATCAGGGTGGATGTGGTCCACTCCCAATAATTGATGAGGAGGTGTCAATTCCAGGAGAGGGAAAGTTGCTTTTGTAATGAGCCAGCCACTCCCAGTCCCTATTCAAGCCCAAATTAATGGTGTTAAATTTGCAAATGAATTTTAGTTCTGCTGTTTCTCTTTGAAGTCTGTTTCTGAAGTTTTTTTGTTCAAGTATGGCTACTTTTAAATCTGTTAGAGAATGTCCAGGAAGATTGAAGTGTTCTCCTACTGGCTTTTGTATGTTACCATTCCTGATGTCCGATTTGTGTCCATTTATTCTTTTACATAGGGACTGTCTGGGATTGGCCAATGTATCTGGCAGAGGGGCATTGCTGGCACATGATGGCATATATAACATTAGTAGACGTGCAAGTGAATGAGTCTCTGATGGTGTGGCTGATGTGGTTGGGTCCTCTGATCTTGTCGCTAGAGTAGATATGGGGACAGAGTAGGCAACGAGGTTTGCTACAGGGATTGGTTCCCGGGTTAGTGTTTCTGTGGTATGGTGTGTAGTTGCTGGTGAGTATTTGCTTCAGGTTGGGGGGGCTGTCTGTAAGCGAGGATTGGCCTGCCTCCCAAGGTCTGGGAGAGTGAGGGATCGTTTTCCAGGATAGGTTGTAGATCGTTGATAATGTGCTGGAGAGGGTTTAGCTGGGGGCTGTACGTGATGGCCAGTGGTGTTCTGTTATTTTTCTTGTTGGGCCTGTCCTGTAATAGGTGATTTCCAGGTACCTGTCTCGCTCTATCAATCTGTTTCCTCACTTAATCATAGAATCATAGAATATCAGGGTTGGAAGGGACCCCAGAAGGTCATCTAGTCCAACCCCCTGCTCGAAGCAGGACCAATTCCCAGTTAAATCATCCCAGCCAGGGCTTTGTCAAGCCTGACCTTAAAAACCTCTAAGGAAGGAGATTCTACCACCTCCCTAGGTAACGCATTCCAGTGTTTCACCACCCTCTTAGTGAAAAAGTTTTTCCTAAAATCCAATCTAAACCTCCCCCATTGCAACTTGAGACCATTACTCCTCGTTCTGTCATCTGCTACCATTGAGAACAGTCTAGAGCCATCCTCTTTGGAACCCCCTTTCAGGTAGTTGAAAGCAGCTATCAAATCCCCCCCTCATTCTTCTCTTCTGCAGACTAAACAATCCCAGCTCCCTCAGCCTCTCCTCATAAGTCATGTGCTCTAGACCCCTAATCATTTTTGTTGCCCTTCGCTGGACTCTCTCCAATTTATCCACATCCTTCTTGTAGTGTGGGGCCCAAAACTGGACACAGTACTCCAGATGAGGCCTCACCAGTGTCGAATAGAGGGGAACGATCATGTCCCTCGATCTGCTCGCTATGCCCCTACTTATACATCCCAAAATGCCATTGGCCTTCTTGGCAACAAGGGCACACTGCTGACTCATATCCAACTTCTCGTCCACTGTCACCCCTAGGTCCTTTTCCGCAGAACTGCTGCCTAGCCATTCGGTCCCTAGTCTGTAGCGGTGCATTGGATTCTTCCATCCTAAGTGCAGGACCCTGCACTTATCCTTACTGAACCTCATCAGATTTCTTTTGGCCCAATCCTCCAATTTGTCTAGGTCCTTCTGTATCCTATCCCTCCCCTCCAGCGTATCTACCACTCCTCCCAGTTTAGTATCATCCGCAAATTTGCTGAGAGTGCAATCCACACCATCCTCCAGATCATTTATGAAGATATTGAACAAAACCGGCCCCAGGACGGACCCCTGGGGCACTCCACTTGACACCGGCTGCCAACTAGACATGGAGCCATTGATCACTACCCGTTGAGCCCGACAATCTAGCCAGCTTTCTACCCACCTTATAGTGCATTCATCCAGCCCATACTTCCTTAACTTGCTGACAAGAATACTGTGGGAGACCGTGTCAAAAGCTTTGCTAAAGTCAAGAAACAATACATCCACTGCTTTCCCTTCATCCACAGAACCAGTAATCTCATCATAAAAGGCAATTAGATTAGTCAGGCATGACCTTCCCTTGGTGAATCCATGCTGACTGTTCCTGATCACTTTCCTCTCATGTAAGTGCTTCAGGATTGATTCTTTGAGGACCTGCTCCATGATTTTTCCAGGGACTGAGGTGAGGCTGACTGGCCTGTAGTTCCCAGGATCCTCCTTCTTCCCTTTTTTAAAGATTGGCACTACATTAGCCTTTTTCCAGTCATCCGGGACTTCCCCCGTTCGCCACGAGTTTTCAAAGATAATGGCCAAGGGCTCTGCAATCACAGCCGCCAATTCCTTCAGCACTCTCAGATGCAACTCGTCCGGCCCCATGGACTTGTGCACGTCCAGCTTTTCTAAACTTCCCCAGGTGGATATTGTAAGAGAAACAGCAGAACTAAAATTCATTTGCAAATTTAACACCATTAATTTGGGCTTGAATAGGGACTGGGAGTGGCTGGCTCATTATAAAAGCAGCTTTGCCTCTCCTGGAATTGACACCTGTCAACACTGGTTCTCCACTTGTGAGGTAACTCCCTTCTCTTCATGTGTCAGTATATTTATATCTGTATTTTCACTCCATGCATCTGAAGAAGTGGGGTTTTTACCCACGAAAGCTTATGCTCAAATAAATTTGTTAGTCTTTAAGGTGCCACCAGACTCCTTCTTGTTTCAAAGTAACAGTGTAGATGTTATGGCTTGCACTGGAGCTCAGGCTCTGAAGCCTAGGGAAGCAGTCAGTGCAACAGCTACACAGCTGTTTTTAGCGCACTAGCCCAAGATATGCTAGCATTAGTCTATTGCTTTCAGCAGTTGTGTAGACATACCCAAAGTGGCCACTTGTACAAAGCTGCATCTTTCTCTCTTCCAGCTAGTAAGTAAGTACCTTGTTATGCCCCACACATCCTTTAGTTTTCTCTCCTATTGCTGAGGAGATGGCACATTATCACAGTTCAGAACATTATTGCTTATATTGCTACTACTGTGTGATTAAGGTCAAACACTCTAGCATATTTTTAGAAAGGTAGTATGGTAACTGTAGAAGAGGTGAACATAAACAGGAAGTACAAAGGATTGAGGTTGGAGCTTTTGTTGATGAAGCAAGACAAATGCTGAGAGCTCTGATCTGGGGGAAAAAAAAAAAGCAAGTGAACTTTCCATGCACTGCAGTCTTTGTAGCAAAGAATGTGACAGTACTTAGGGATGTTGGAGGATCTCAACCACTTTTTGAAACTTCAGAATCCATTCTCCATGAGTTAAAACAGGAAGGACAGCGCTCCATTTGCTTTATGTGAAGCATCCTTACAATACACCAAAGAGAGAGAAAAGTCCAATATGTTAATGGTAATATTGTGGCAAGATTTTCTGGCATTAGGAACAATTACTGTATTTTGCAAGCATGCAGAAGATCAAGAGAATTTGTTTGCAAACAGAATTTTTAATATGCTTTTTTCCAGGCATCAGCCCCATCATGCAGGCAAAGGGTAGATAACCATACTACCCATCCAAGGAACGTTAATGTAGCCTTGTTTCCGGTCATACTTAAAGTTAGATCCTGAGATAAAATGTGCATACTGAGACTCAGAATGCTCAAACAAATTAGAAAAGCAGATTATGCAGACTAGTTGGAAGACTTGGACTGGGAATGAGCTCCTATACCAATCACTCAGTCCTGGGATTAACACGATATAAATTGCTCATGGAGTGCAAAGTGTGTGTGTGTGTGTGTGTGTGTGTGTGAGAGAAATGCTACTGTTCCTGTTGGATTCCACCAAGAGCAAAACAGTGAAGAATTAGGCCCTTTGTATGTAATATTATCTATGGCTATGTTACCAAAGTGGCTGACTAAAGCAGCCTCACAAGGAGGGGAGCTGGCTGTATTTTTGATGTTATGCGGAAACAAATGAACTGAGAATAAAATGGAAGGGCAAGAAACCAAATCCACTACCATTTTTGTTGCAACAAAAGTGTCTGTGATGTGATCTGAACAGCGAATAAAGCATGCAGGACACCACCACATTGTATTAAAAGTTATTCAGTTAAATTAATTATATATTTTGTTAATATGTTTTAAAAAGCTCTCATAGGCTTTATCTGATATTGCTTAATTACAGTACACTGTATTGAAGTAAGTTAAATCCTGCTAGAGTCATTGTGAAATTAGTTCTGGCACTATGATTTACTTTTGGAGGAATGAATGAAATAAACAACTTTTATGCAATCTCAATGGAAAATATTAATTTTTCCACCCAGGTGAAGAAAGGTTTTAATTTAATTGATCTGTTGGTGAAATAATTTTGTGCAAAAGTGAGCACAGATTCTCTTCATAAAATGACTAATGTTCAAGTAAATTTGTGGTTTAAATATTTCACTGTGTAATATGATTGAGTATTTTAAAAAATACAAGCATAAAATTTACATTGCCAAGGGTAAATAAGAACTGGAAAAGCAAGTCCTCCTGGGTTTAGATTGGTGACTTCAGCTCTAGTTAACAACTCATCAGAAATAATCATCATATTAAAATTCTGTAGTGTGTGCTAAAGAAGGGTCTTAAAAAAAATCAGAGCACTAAAATAAACCCTATTGAAAATGTGATTATTAAGGTTTAGTCTAAGGAAAATTAGGGTTAGTTTGCCATTATTTGTGTATGTTTAATTTTGGCAGCCAGGAGAAGCTATGGAGAGCTGGAAAATGCTGATAATATCTTAATTGTGCTGATCCAAGGGCTGATTAAATGAAAATGCGGTATGATTATATTGAAAGAGGATGGGAACTTTTCATTGGCTTCCAGCCAAGCAGGAGGAGGAGCTGTGAAGGGCTCACATCTCTGCCTAACATAGCCATGACATATTTCAGTTAGAGGAGCACTGGGGATGCAGAGAGTGTCCCATTGAGAGACACTGAATTGCACTCTGTGGGCTGAAGGGAGAATTTCTGGCAGTTTCAAAATGGAGCTCAACTAGGGAGAAGTAGGGGTCCTCATTAGGCTTGAAGATGCCCTGCCCCCACCAGTGATGTGGAGAGAAATGCACAGCATCCTGCTCTGTACAAGGCTTTTTCTTTTATTATATTTTGGCCTTTTGTACAGTTTCACATTCCATATAAGTGCATACAATAAATCACAAATAAGGAAAGGATATGATTCCTTTCTGCACAGCTGTCTGCTATTCATTAAGAAGGTGAGTATGCTGAACTAGTTAAGGAGTAGGCAGATGTGAACAGGCAAATGTTGATTCATCTAATTATGGGAAATAAAATTCAGTGAGTTCAACACCTTTTTCTGGATCTGCTCCATCATACCTCACTTTCTCACACACACCCTCTTCTGGTGAATTCAATGAGGCACCCAAGCATGAGAGACTACTTGCATGTACATAACTACCCACACTGATTAAACTGAAGACTATGTTCCAAATTCTAATTTCTGATACCGTACACCCAGACAAGCCCCTTGAAAGCTGTGGAGTTGTGCAGGAACAAGTGAGAGCACGCTGAGGCCCTCTGCCTATTTTAATCTACTATAAATTTTCTTTGGTACAATTGTAATAGTCTCCTGTGTTGCAAGGTACTGGAATTGTGCAGTATTTACTACCAGTCTAAACAATAATGAGCATTACAAAAATGCAGGCATGTAATCTCTTTCACAGTTTGTCACTTATGCAATGCCATAAGCTCTTTGTCCAGAATTGTCATATGAGTAGTGATCCAAGTTAAGCTCATAATCACATTTCATTTCATGCTCTCAGCAGCAGACTTTCCCACTACAAAGAGCTGAGTTTGCTATACTAAAAGTAAAATTTATATTTTGCTTGGTTATTGTTGTACCTAGCTTATGTCTTTACAGGGTCTTGCTTTAATGAAGACTGCTATGGATAGTAACACAAAAGTCTGTATGTTTTCAATAATCACATTAATATATGCTGCATGTAGTCTTTTAGTCTAGGACTTGCCTGGCAGAACTCCATCCTTCATTAACTAGTACCAGGGAGAACAATGTGTGACGCAGAAAAGGAAATACTATAAAGTTTCAGTAGACTTTAGTGTGATATGTTACACTGATTATATTTAGAACTTAATTCAAGTACATGTCGTCATTAAGGTAGTATGCAAGTTTGTTTGTTGTATAGAAATATTGAATTCCTCTTTCTTAAATGATCACACATAATGCTAGAACATAATATTGAGAGGATTTAAAACCAAAAATTATTTTAATAAACCTGAGACATTAGTGGGCATCATAATAAAGACCTTGTTGCATTACTAATTGCCTAAGGAAATATATACAGAAGAGAGGGAGACCAGTGATATCTGAAGGAGAGTAAGCAAAATGGATGTGTCCCTATCCTTCCTGAAGAATTCTCTAGATAATTTTTCTGATTAAAAATGGTGCAGTGTTAGGGCTGGCTAGAGGTGTGCCAGGTGTGTGGTAACACAGGCCTTTGTGGTTCAGGGACCCCTACTCTTTTTACATTCCCTGCCCAACACATCAGTGATCTCCCTTGTCTTCTAGTCCTCCCTGCACACCTTGAAGATGCATTTAGGGGTCTGACATTCTCCACCCTCCTCCACTGACGATTGCCTCAGGCTTTGTCTACACCACTGGTGTGCAAACTGGGGGGTGACTTCTGGGGGTGGGGGGGGCGGTATGAAGAACCTTTGGCCTTTTGCCCTTTTAAAAAACAAACATACAAATAAAAGCACAGGCTGGCTTATTTTCAACAATTTGGTAAGTTTCATAACTACAATAGGCCTACTATGCCTTTAAAATTAATTTTGATTCTCATTAATTTTAAGGCATCTAAGGCAAGGCAATAAACCGGCAACATATATAATAGAGTTCAGAGCCCAGGACCTCTCAAGTGAGTCAGATGCTCTAACACTAAACTGAATGAATAGTCTCATCTCTGTTTTTCCCCTCCACCTTCCTGGTGTGACCTTCAAGTCAATCTAATTAGCAGTGCACAGAGTATGATGCCATAAAAAGTGTCAAGAAAAGAATTTGGATCAACTCACTGTGTTTGGCAGGTATTCCTAGGAGGATGAAATTCTGGAAGATACACTGTTCTGCAAACCACTTGAGGGGTGAATGCCGATTATATATGCCCCCTAGTTTGCGCACCACTGGGATAGAGTACAGGAGTCAGAGCTAGGAAAACTGGGTTTTATTCCTGGCTCCACTAGGTTGCTGTGTTGCCTTAGCCCAGTTATGAAACATCTCAGGGACTCAGCTACCTAATCTGTAGAACAGGCATACAGCTATTTACAGTACTTTACCTTCTCTTTTAGCAAGTCCTGTATAATGCAATAGAGAGATTATACTAATAGAATTCTATATAAATTGCTCTAAATGTTTATAGAATGTAATGGAATGGGACATGCCTACTATAGATTGGTATAAGAATTCTTCAAGATGGTATTCATTCCCTAATAAATTCAATAGGACTGTTCCTTAGAGCAGTTAAAATGCTTTGAGATTAGTGCTCTGCAGCTGTCAAACATAACTACAGTATATATTTTTAAAATCTCTAGAGATGATACAGCAAGCCAGGCTACACTAGTAACATATGAAGTGGGATTACTCAGGAATTAGTACAAAAGTAAGAGCAACCTAGGACACTTCATGACTTTTTGTCTAGTTCAAGAGTTGTGTCTTCTTACATAGTGTTTTCCCCCTCTACGGGGTAGTTGACTGGGTGTTCTATTTTACAAAGCAATGATCTGGGGCCCAAGTTTCTAAAAGAGGCCAAGCTCTGCTCCACATATTTCTTAGATAAAGTTAAACATGTATTTCTAGAATAAACATTGCTCTGCAATAATGAGTCTTGTTTTTCCATTCACCTTTATTTCAGTAAGAAATTATATTAAATAAGTTAACACAATATATACAAATATCACCAATATAAAAATTCCCATTTATAAAAATCATAAATATATTAGAAACTGTAGTAGTATGAGGTACCTCTAAATCACATCACCCAAGTAGTTCATTTATATAGACATCCCATTATAAAAATAAAATAGTGATCTCTCAAGTGTTTAATCATCAGTATAAAATATAAGTGCTAAATTCTTCTTCCTATTGAGTATGTGCAGGAAATTAGTTACCTATTGATTCAAATGAATTGCAAAGTACTCAGTTTAGCACCTGGAGTTGCCTAAAGTATATTTTACAGTTTAGACAGGCAATTCTGTCTCTATATTGATTGTTAGAAGTTTGGATCTGTTGTATTATGGTTTTGAATGTTAGTTTTTGATATGGTACTCTCACTTCCTCACAAGTGAACTTGTTAGGATGTCATATAGACACAGTCATTTAGTTTTGATAACTTATATCAACTGATATACAGAATAACCAATTTAAAATTGACTTCTCCATGAAGTGCAGAAGGAATAGTAGTGTTTTCATATTTGTGAGCTAACATTTCATCAGTTTAACAACATTGTTAAAATTAAAACAAAAGTAGTGTTTTTTGCTTTAAAATATAAAAAAACCAAAATGTTTCACAGAAACAGGAAATGAGCCTTTACACTTAAGTAAAGGCTAATAATATTTAGCGACAGTAGTTTTTTCCCCTCAAGTACCATAAGCTTTTCTGTCTGGGAATGCAGCAGCATTTGAAATAGTAACAAAAGGCACTTCTTGTGTTTTTCCTAAATATCATTAAGTGGCATGGTTTCTTTTTCCTTTGCAGCTTTTGTTTTCTTGCATTTATACAGGATCACAGACAAGCCAATGATTGTAATAAGGATTACAATGGCTGCAGCTGCTATGATAATAAACACTTCGGTTCCATACTCTGGTTGGGGAGGAGAAAAACCAAACAAAGAATTAATAGCTCATCAATGCATACAGATTTTCTATATAGTAGTAATTTGCTTTACCTTAACGTCATGACTAAATTGGGTCCCAGTCCTACAAAAATATTGAAGACCATTCAGGTCCCCTTGAAGCCAGTCCCTTCCTATGAGGGACTCTGCACCTCAAAGGATCAGGCCCTCAGCTATAGCCATAAATGTCATGCTTGTGCAAAAGTTTTGTACGCTAATAGAAACTTATTCTAGGGTTTTAAACTAACAAAAACAGTTTGGACAAAGTTTACTGAACTCAAATATTTTGTGATATCACATTGAAAATTCTATATTGAGGGAATGTTTTAATTTTTGGATGGTGGAGAGAGGACAATGAGGTTTTGGGAGAAAAGGTTTCTGCTTATTAATATAAAATGCACAGATTCTTTCCCAATAGGGAAAGAAGAGGGAGCATAAGGCAGAGCTGAGAGCACTGATTTACAACCTGATATGTTTTCAGTAACGTATTTGTCTTGATACCAATGCTTTAAAAAAAAAAAAAAAAAAAAAACCCACAACAACAACAAAACAGCCCTACACACATACACACACCCAAAAACAGTCCCCACAAAGCAACGACTATCAAAGCGCACAATGGATAAGTCTCCTTCCCAGTGCCATTCCCTCATTGACCTCTTCATTGTTTGATAAGGAGCTTATATATTTGCCTGGTTGGACACATTTTTAATGTACACAATTTGGGGAAAACAGTTAGGATTATGGGCGCTACAACTTGAAGGACAGTAAACCTTAAAGGATCACCTGCACTTGAGAAAATGACTAGAGCACAGGAAAAAAAGCAGGAGTTAGCCTCATTCAAATATATGCACAGCTCCTACTGACCGTTAAGTCTTACATAGTTTGCTGGCACGCATATCTAAAGGCTTCATCATGTAAGCACTCACTACTGGGCCACTAGTTGCGAAAAATTTCATTATATGTAAACTAGTATTTATCAAAGGGAAGAAAAGGGAAACAAGAAAAATATAGGCCCATTGATGAGGCAATTTGAAATCTCAGGTGAAAAGTCATCAATGCAGGCCCTGCAAAGAGGAAAAACATTTTTTTTTAAGTCAACAGGTAATTGTGGATGGTGGACAAAGGTGGAATGTTCAAAAGCACTCAGTGTTGGCCTAACTCTGCTCCCACTGTAGTCAATGGCAATTTTGTGATATGATAAAAATCTCAGTGATGATTACCTCATGGGAGATTTCTTCTCATGGGTTTTCTATATGAGAGGGAAAATTTTTTTGTTGGAATGCAAGAGATAGCAAGAAAAATAGTCTATTTACTTGTTTCACCAGATACTTACCATCCAAAACTTCTCTCTCATGGCTGGTACAATTCACCTTGCTCTTTTGACTTTTGCGGTTCTCTCTGCGAGAGAGAATAATTGCCTGTACATAGAAGCAGTAGTTCTTCCCTTTGTCAATGCTTATTTCAAATTGATTACTTTTTGTTGTTGCCTCTTTCTATATATAAAGGGGAAAAAAAAGACACTTTCAAGACATTCTTTATAAAAGTTTTAGCTCTTAATAGCATAGAAGTTTTGTAACTATAAAACATACAAAATTAGAGGTATAGGAAGTTGAAAATAAGGGCTTACCTTTCCTGTACTTTGATCTTTCCAATAATAGAGTGTATATTCCAGGTCATTTTTAAAAATCTCTCTGATACTTTTAAAGCTTTTATTGGGAAATCTGTATGGTATAAGTGGATCTTCAACCAACACCTTCAGCTTGGAGTCAGTTAGTTCATAAGTTTGAATCCCTGGTCTCCCAATTGTAGCTAATGCACACACAAAAACATTTTTAGAATTAATTCCAGGCATAGGAAAAACTTTATTGGCAAAATATCCTTTTCACACAACATTCTCCACTACCACCTCAAAACAAAACAAAACACCCCCCCTCACACAATCTCTCTACTTTACCAGGTTTAAACACATGTAACACAGTGACTGGCACAGTCAATGCATATTAATAAAATTTCAACCCAGTGCATGGGGCTCACACGAAGCTCTAGACACCACTTAAATCCTGTATTAACGGTGAAGTGGTTCATGAGGTTATGAAGTCCCCTGCAGTGGGAAAGATTTCAGCTACCGCTAAAAGGTGGTCAAACACCACAAGAGCAAGAACCTAAACAGAAAAACTCTAGGCTCAATCCAAGACCTATTGAATTAATGGGGGTGATGTGATGTAACAGACTATTACTAGGCAATCCTACTTACTCTGATTGTAAGGTGTGAATTTTGGAGAGATTGCATAGGACGGCTCCTCAAACTTTTCTGTCCCTGAAATCATTTCAGACACTATGTGTGCAGTATAGGTGTCTTTTACCTTCTCCAGTTTGTCAGTAACGTCACACTCTGTTTCTTTTGTGTGGACGCACACTTTTTCCCAGTTTGAGTTGATTCTGAAAGGAACCAAGAATGAAGTATTGATATAACACTTTCTGAATATAGTTTCATTCACATGCATACATTCATGCATAAGGTATACAATGCCTGGGATAAAATGGTTCAGTAATCGTCAAAGTCCAGAATTTTTACAATGTCTTCTGACTACATCATGCTTGTACCTGTAAACCAGTCTGTGAAGTTGAGTGGAAAAATCCATACTATGCAAACATGCTTGATTCACGGTTTAAAAAGCTGAACCACGCAACTAAAATTTAACTCACAGTGAAGCAATATGCAATATATAATTAAGGAAAGATGTTTTCTTCATGGTATGCACTGATTTGATAACATATTTTCATAAAAAGAAAATTAGTACTTGTGGCACCTTAGAGACTAACAAATTTATTTGAGCATAAGCGTTCATGATGAAGTGAGCTGTAGCACAAAACGCTTATGCTCAAATAAATTTGTTAGTCTCTAAGGTGCCACAAGTACTAATTTTCTTTTTGAGAATACAGACTAACATGGCTGCTACTCTGAAACCATATATTTTCATGTCTGTAAATTTAACAGGAAATTGTCACTCTGAATTATTTTGACACTGGTCATTCCCCCCCCCCCCCCCCCAATCTATATAGAAAGAGGTAAAATGTTCACAAATGCCTCAGTGACTAAAGACAATGGGACTTAGGCTCTTAAGTTACTTAGAGCCTTTGAAAATGTTACTCAAAAGCAATAATACATTTCCAGATATGTCCTAAAGTACCTTTAACTATCTTGAATGCACTTCTGCGAATGCGGAGGAGGGGGATCAGATATGGACACTATACATAGTGATAAAAAAGAGACAATTAACTAATCTAGTGAATGTTGTCACTTGTTTGCTAGATACAGTATTCTGCATATGGGTATGGGCATAATTAAAACCATGTAATAACATAATCAGTACTAGTCATACAGGAACAAAAACTTCAGTTCAGATACATTAAGTAATCAACTGCAAAAAAAAAAAATGACAAACTTCTCTGGGTGTCTAAATGGCAAAGAGGGGTGCAATTCATGTATTTTTCATAAATTAAAACAAGCAGATTTTTTAAATATTTGCAATCAGGGGGAAAAAAAGTGTCTTTGTCCCTTTTTTCTTTCTAATATAAAAAGGAAGCAAAAAAATTAATTAAAAGCAGAAATATTAAATCTGGCCTCCTTTGTTTTTGCTGGAGAATCAAAGGACAAGTGTGAGGGCTTTCATGTTGTTCAGTTGAAATGGCAGGCGTATTGAGTGTATGTTAACAGAGGGATTTTCCTCCACAAATTTTTCAGAATTTTTAATTAAATAGGAGTTTCCTGGAGGACTCTGTAAACCACTTTGAAACTAATAGAATAATGACATCACAGGAAACTGAAATCTGAGCAAAGACAGGGAGGATAATACCTGATCTTCATAAACGGGGAAAAAAAAACAAAACAAAACAACCCATCTTTGCAGGGGGTGTTTTAAATCCACAATAAGGAAGCAAAAAGACAAACTTTTAAAGTTTGTGTATCTTTAAAGGGGCCATGCCAACCTCCTGTCCTCTGCCCACAAAAAACAAAAACAAAAAAAATCCACCTCTCCTGTGCACAGTAACCTTTTAAAAATGCCTACAAATGAAGTCCTAGTTGAAACACAATGCCCTACAATTATTCTTAGCACAGGCACTGTTTCTGAAATCTTTGGACCCTTATTTGATGTATATAATTTGTAAAAAAAAAATTAAGGCTCCAAGGTTTAAAAATAAACCAAAACAGTGCTTGTGCTAAGAATAGTTATGTCCATATTAGCACAGCTTGGAGATCTACAATACTTATTTACAAATCTCATTGTACACCTGTCTTCAGTTTAAAAATTAACTATATAGGCCACACCCACCTGACATATATTCCTTGCAAGTAACAAAGGTTACTTAAACTTACATTGTTTAGTAGTTCTCTCAAAGTTTCTATCTTTTTGGAAGTTTAAATCAGCTAAAATACTATTTTTAGCTTTCTTGTGAATCATTAATTGAAACTAATTGTGTTAAAGACACTTCTGCCTGTGAAATTACATGCAAGAAAATATGAGACACACATTCTTGAATTAGGACCAAATCCTGCCTGCCTTACTTGCACAAACAGTCAGATTCAATTCAGTTATATTACATACTAAGAGAATTTGGCCCTACACGAGAGCCAAATAAAAGTAAAAGGTCTAGATTTAGGCGCCTAAAGATGAAAAATAATATCTAGTGGGATTTTTTAAAGTGCTTAATGCTTAACTCCATAATATCTGGATCTTACACAGCAAGTCAGGTGAGCAGACTGCTGTACTCACATGGGGTACCATTGAGATAGATGGGGCTCAGTGTGGGTGGTACACTAAATGTGCCTGGATCACAGTGCAGGATTGGGGCCTATGTCCATTTGTGTCTGTAGGCTTGGGCCCTTGGTTGCATTATACCAGTGATTTTCAACCTTTCATTTGTGGTCACTTAAAAAATTTCAAACTGAGGCATGAACCCCTTTGGAAATCTTAAGACAGTCTGCGGACCCCCAGGTTCCATGGACCACAGGTTGAAAGCCACTGAATTATGCCATTCTGCTTAAACATTTGCTTTTATATTAATTTTTAAAAGGCTGTGTAAGGAACATGACAAAGTACATTTAACCCTACCCCATGTGCACAGAGAAAAAAAATTCACAAGTGTTATTGGGTATTTCACCCATTACTCATGAAATTTAGCCTCCAGTTGTAGACACTGGAACATGCCAGAAACTATTACAGTACAATGCTTTCCAAAAGTGTGCAGAAGGTTTATAATGCAGTTTCTCTTTGAGGCATGTTCAGTCATTGTTTTTATGTTAATTCATAGACTGTGTGCACAGTGAACGTTTCATATTCGTCAGAGTTTTGTAATAAAAGATAAAATTATGCACTTAATATGGGCTTGGATTTTATTAGCCCAGTGTTTTGAAAAAGTCTAACATTAATTTTATAAGCCATGAATTAGAGTAAGTCTAGGAAGTTACATGAAGGTCATTTTTTAAGAAAAAGAAAAGGAGTACTTGTGGCACCTTAGAGACTAACAAATTTATTTGAGCATAAGCTTTCGTAAACTACAGCTCACTTCATCGGATGCATTCAGTGGAAAATATAGTGGGGAGATCTATATACATAGAGAACATGAAACAATGGGTGTTACCATACACACTGTACCCAGAGTGATCACTTAAGGTGAGCTATTACCAGCAAGGGGGGGGGGAGGGGGGAGCTGGGGTTTGCTGGAAGTGGCCCACCTTGATTATCACTACAAAAGGTTCCCCCCAACTCCTGCTGGTAATAGCTCACCTTAAGTGATCACTCTGGTTACAGTGTGTATGGTAACACCCATTGTTTCATGTTCTCTGTGTATATAGATCTCCCCACTATATTTTCCACTGAATGCATCCGATGAAGTGAGCTGTAGTTCACGAAAGCTTATGATCAAATAAATTTGTTAGTCTCTAAGGTGCCACAAGTACTCCTTTTCTTTTTGCGAATACAGACTAACACAGCTGCTACTCTGAAACCTGTCATTTTTTAAGTTTACCCAACTAGACTAAGTAATACTGATCCACTTAACTAATGCATTAATCATTAAATTAGAATAAAATTAGTCATATCTATGATATCTCTGCAAATTCTCTCAACATTAAAAAGAGGGAATTGTTTTGACAGATGAAAACTATGGTGTTTTTTTTTAAAATGTAGAAGATCAAATTCTACGCCGTCTTCGTGAAGGGGGTTGTAAACTGGTGCAAAATATTTTGGGCCAAGTTTTCCAGTACCGGGTGGCCTATACAGAAACTGCAGAGCCTGGATCTAGATCCATACATTTTATTTCTAGAACAAGCCCGGAATCAGGTACACCTGCATTTGGAAGCAACCAAAACTCAAAATAAAGATCATAACTTTCCTAAAAGTTCTCATATTTGGACTCTGCATTACATTCACAGATTCAAGATGTTCAAACATTCTACCATGGCTACACTTTTTTCTGCCTCAATCACAAATGTCTTTTTAAAATTGACATTCACTACCATCTAGTGAGCACAGAGAGAAGGGCAGGGGTACACCAGGCACTCATACCTACAATTATATCTACTCACCCAGATATTTCTACTGTATAGACATAGTTGGTTGGCTTGGGTTGCCACTGTAGTATTGTTTTGAAATTGATTGATGACCAAGTTATATTAACTGCTGTTGACAGTTCTGAATTACCTTTAGAGACAAAAAAAGAAAAGAAAGTTGTGATGAGTCACACTGTGTAGCGCTCTAGATTTATTATATTCCCTATTTAGCAGAAGTGAGGTTTCTATAAGGAAGTATCTGTGATTACAGTAAATTTCTGTTTGAGAGAAAAAATTCACAGAAATCACATTCATTTTACTTCTGCCATGGGAAATTCCTTTAATGCTGAATGTTGGAAGAAAGTTCCTCCAGTTCCTCTCCTTCCCCTCGGTGACTTGAATCTTTTGTAATTCAGCATAGTTGTTTTCCCTGGCCACCAAATCAAATGCGCAGAAAGACCATTTGATACATCTAGGAACAGTTCAGAATTGTGCTTGCTTCTAGTGTTTCCTTCTGCTGTTTAAACCAACACAAGCATTTTATAATGAGTTTGCAAAGATTTGAAGGAAATGTGAGATTTTGCATCATATTTGACATTCATATATACCATGTGCAGGATAGGTAAAATTCATCTGTAGTTATAGTTACTGTGGAATCCAATAACTGAGTTTCCCGATTTTTATTCAGGTAAATTCTCAGCCATAGTAATTGCATGTATTTGCATTTTTCTTCTTTTAAAAAGCACACAAACAAGCAAATTGCATACCAAAATAAATGCACAATTTCATTCTATAAAAGTGTCTAATCAGTTAAATAGTTATGCTTATGTAAACATGTTTATAGTGTTCTGTGCATAAAGAAAAATCAGTTAAGAAAAATAAGTGCATGTATATTTTATTATTGTTTACTCTAGTATTAATTTCCTAATTTTCAACCATTTCCAATCACAAAATTAATGAAGTCTAAATTCACCTTAAAGAACTAGAAGTATGTAAAAAACATACAACACTAGCCAAACCACGGGAGTAGTACATTAAAGTGTCATACATTCCACACAACCACAATCAAATAGAAGTAATTGTTTTAGAATTTTTTTTATAATCTGTTTGCTTATATGAATATTACCTAATTGATATAGTTTTTTTCTTTAACATATAGCCAAAAATTAGAGCTGTCCAAACTGGCGATATTGAAAAGAAACTAAATAATTCTAAGTAAAATGACAGGTTTCAGAGTAGCAGCCGTGTTAGTCTGTATTCGCAAAAAGAAAAGGAGTACTTATGGCACCTTAGAGACTAACAAATTTATTTGAGCATAAGCTTTCGTGAGCTTCAGCTCACTTCATCGGATGCATCTGTAGCTCAAAAGCTTGTGCGCAACTAAATTTGTTAGTCTCTAAGGTGCCACAAGTACTCCTTTTCTTCTAAGTAAAATGTTGGTCGGTAACCAGCACATAATTATGAATAAGTTTAACTGCCTTCACCTTACTGCATTTAAAATACGTTAACATAAAAGATGACCCTCTAACGTACCCATGAACACCTGTAAGGCTGACTCTTAACTTTGGAAAGCCAACTTTGTATTAAAAAGGGAGACAAAAAATACGGGACATTCCTGGAAAGGGGAATGGGCAAACCCTAGTGCGCTCATGGGCTCCGCTGGCAGATTTCAGCAGAGCCCTGTTGATTTCACTGGTGCTTCCTGGAGGCATGGGGTCCATTTGCAGCATCCGGCCCCAAGTACGTAACTCCCACCAAACATCCCTGCCATCCCCACCAAAGGAGGTAAGACAAGTTAGATCTCGGGGAATTCCGACACAACGAAGTAACTCTTGCCCTTTTAGCTACAGAAAAGTTGTATGGGGTTTCTGGCCACCGAGCAAACCACCAAACCAGCCACGGCATCTTGCGCCACACGGGACGCTCCCCCGGGGAGGGTTCCTGGGTTGTTTTATCCTCGAAATCCCTCATGCAACTTCACTTCTCCGTCGGCCTCCCCAGGCTCCACGCCGGACACTGTCCCCCAGTCTTTACAACAACCCCCCCAGGAGGAAGCAGCATGTCCCCCACGTATCTCTGTGTGCGCCCCTGGTCCTCTGCGGGGGGCAGCCCCTCGGGCCGGCACAGGGCAGGAGCCTGGTCCGTGGGGCGCCCCAGGCGCCGCGCCGGCTCGGGGAACAAGCCGCGGAGAGGCAGCTCCATCCAGGAACATGGGACCCGTGCCAGCCTAGCAGGCAGCCCCGACCAGGTGAGGCGCGAAGGCACCTGGTGGCGCTGGGCAAGCAGCCCCGGGGTAGTGGCACTCACCTGAGCAGGGGCCCAGCTGCGAGAGCAGCGCGCACAGGAGCAGCGCCCGGCCACGGGCTGCTGCTAAGGCAGCCAAAGCGCTCGCCATCCCTCGCGTCGCGCCGCGTCCTGCGCCCTCGGCAGCGGGGAAAGTAGCGGGGATCCGGCCCGAGCGATGCGAGGCAGGTACCTGTAACGTGGTGGTCGCTGTGGCGGCGGCTGCTGCTGCCTGAGCGAAGTCTGCCAAGGAGGCGGGGTTGACCCTATTTATAGCCCTGCACCGCCCCCGCCGAGTCCGGGGCCGGGGCCTGGCGGCTCGCGGAGCAGACGGGGCGGGCTGGGGGGATGAGTCACTGGCGGTGATTCAGCTGCTGTGCCCGCCGCACGGAGGTGTGGAGTTCAGAGCCGCTCCCCTCGGCCAGGTGCCGGGCGCCAGGGGACAGAGCGAGCGAGGCTGGGACCCCGGCGGCGGCGGCTGCTGCGGGATGAGCCGCGGACGCTGCTTCTACTGCTGCGAATGAGAAGCGGCCGGCAGAGAAGTGAAACCCCAGTTCGTGGGAGAGCCGGGGCAGGCGCTTCTCCTCCCCTGCTCCTGCTTTTCATTTCCTCCCAGCCTGGCGGAGGAGAGCGCAGCACAGTCCGGGGAGCTCTGCTGCTCTGACCCCTTCCCCTGCTCTAGCCGGACCAGCCTCGCGGGCCGGGCCTTCAGGAAGGCTGGGATCGCACCTCCGGAGTCTGCAGCCTGTGCTGCGGTGGCACCCCCTGCCCCAAGCACCTTAGTTCTAGAGCGGCCACAAAATCCTGGTTCAGAGTAACAGCCTGTTAGTCTATATTTTTTTTTGTGAATCCTGGTTCAGTTCATCTGCTGATCCTATGGGGGGGAGGGAGGGGGAGAAGGTAGAGGAAGAAATTCTGGAACCTCCTCATGGGCATGAAAGCGTTTTCAACTTTCCTCTGAAGAATCTGATACTGGCCAGTTCTGGGGCCATATGCCCCGGGGTTTGGAGCAGGTGTAGGGTCTCAAACTGGAAAGGAGAGGGAAGGAAGTTAATTCAAACAGGCTTGTTTCTGCAGTGGTCTTTCTTTTATTTAGTACCTGGATTCCAAGGTGGTAGAAACACCTTTCTGCACCATGTATCAAGGTGGCCAAACTTTCAGACCCTCTGAGCTGCATATGACAATCTTGAGAAGTTCGAGGGCTGGGGCGCACCTGGCAGGGCTCAGGTCTTTAGCCCTGCAGGAGGTGCCTGAGAGAGCTCTGGACCCCCCTCCACACTGGGGAGAAGCCCCTACTCCACCACCCCAGTCTGGTAGGTGGAGATGGGGTGGGGAGCTCCACAAGCCACACTTTAACATTATGTAGCTTGTGAGCTACAGTCAGGGCCGGCTCCACTTTTTTTGCCGCCCCAAACAGCCAAAAAACAAAAACAAACCCCAAACCTGCCAAATACGCCGCTGCCGGAGAGAACAGGAACATTGGAGGGAGCTGCTGCCGAATTGCCACTAACAGCGAGAGCCGAGTCAGAACAGTCGCCACCGAATTGCCGCCAGGGCTGCTGCCACAGTGCCATCCCAAGAACAGCCGGAGTGCCGCCCCTTCAGCAGCGCTGCCCCAGGCACCAGCTTGCTTAGCTGGTGCCTAGAGCCGGCCCTGGCTACAGTTTGGTCACCCCTGCCATATATCCATGTAGCTCATATCTGTATCTATATAAAGATCTGCCACTCTTTTTTATGCCCCAGTATTGGCCCCTTTTAATTAGAGCTGTGTGAAACTTTGGAACAAACCCCAAGATGGTAATTTAGTTTTATGCTTCATTACAAATTCAAAACTTTGGCCAGGTGAGACAAATTTCGTGAGTGCATGTGGGCTGATTTGTTTTTATAGGTGACATATGCACAAATAATTGGTTTACATAATTTACATCTGAAATCAGGTAAAACTGTGAATTGGGCTGAGTTGTGCTTTTGGTCCATTCAAAACCCAGACTCAAACATTCAGGAGGTATAAACCCCATCAAAGCAAAACCGGAAAAAATGTTTTGTATGAGATCAAGCACAGGGGTTTGCACAACTCTACTTGGGATGAATTTGCGAATGTGTACCATTGCCATTTATTGGAAATAATTTCCTGCTCATATAAGATATCAGAAAAACTAGGGGAATTGTTTTCATCAAATTAGAAACTTGTAGCTTTTGAAGATGAAAGTCTTCTGTGCATAGGTGCTAGAACTAGGGGTGCTGTAGGTCCTGCTGCAACCCCTGGCTTGAAGGGGTTTCCATCATCTACAATGTTCATGGTTTGGTTCAGTAGTTCACAGCACCCCCCCTAAACAAATTGTTCCAGCATTCCTGTTTCTTTGTAAACTCTCTTGCCTTCCCATGATGATAATCTGATATGGACCATTCTGTGTTCTCCCCCCGTCCCTCTACTTTTTTATATATTTAAGTATTTATACAGCACTCATCACCATAGCATTTGAATACTTCTCAAGTGTTTATGGAGTTGGTCTCATAATATCTCTGGAAAGAAGGAACATATTATACCAGTTTTACAGATGAGATGCTGAGAAGATAAGTAACATGTACAAAATCATGTAGGAAGTCTGTAACCATGTCTCATTGGACCCAAATCTTCTGAGTCCCAGTCAGGAGCCCTAACTACAAGCCTATCCATCCTCCCACTATACTGTCCTGACTTCTCCATCTCTTTTTCTGACGAAGACTGCTTCCTTCTCAGCCTCACTTTTTTTTAAAAAAAACCCTCAGCCTTAAAAACAGAAGTTCTTTATGCCGCATGTATCAGATACTAGATATCCTGTTGCACTTTCCTTCCTGCGTGCCACCCTACACTATTTTGCAACGACCCCTCTGGCATTTCAGTATTGTTGTATGTATTTGGTGATCTGAAAAGTGTCAACTAAATGTAAAATAGCAGCAATGCTATATAAAGAAAATACTATAAAATCAGAAAGGGTATGTAGATTTTATGGTATGAAGCGGACTTCCTCTGTAATCAAAGTTGAATTTGACAGAGTCTAATGCTTGGAGTCTGTGGGGGAGAGAGAGGAGACAAAAGGAAGGAGAGAAGAAAAAGCAGGTCAGTGTCTGTATATGTTTACAAAACATTTCGGTTTTAATTGCCTTTTACTTGCAGGCTAAGCACATAAAATCTTTTAAACAGTCAGTTCTGTTTTGTAATTTAAAAATAAGTATTAAAGGACCAAGCTTAGTTCAACCCCCTGTGTTGCATCATAATTCATCTAATCTATTTTAAGGTGCTTACAAAGCTTATAATTTAAAATTATTAATCAGCACCAGCCACACAAAGTCTCATTTTTCTTCACAGTTTTAGATTAAATTTCAACATTGTATCCCATTATGCAGCTGCACTTTTCCAGCAGAAAGCTTGCATTCTTTAACTCTGTAAAATATTCTTATTTTATATGTGGGATTAGATTGTCTTCTGCAATAAATTCGTTGATTACAAGATTATGACCTTGTAAATTTTTCAGTCTGTGTATTAATTTGAAGAGAAGTTTATATGGAGAAATCTTTTTCCTTTGGTTACAGAAAAGAGCCATTTTTGTGAAGTTTTTACTCTCCCTTAAACTTTTATTTCCATTTAAATTTCCTTACAGTTTTGCTATAAGGAATGGAAAGTAAGAGCACAAGAATGGCCATACTGGGTCAGACCAATGATCCATCTTTCCCAGTATCCTGTCTTCTGACAGTGGCCAGTGCCGGAAGCTTCAGAAGGATTGAACAGAACAGGGCAATTTATTGAGTGATACATCTCCTTTCATCCAGTCCCAGCTTCTGGCAGTCAGAGTTTAGGGACACCTTCCATAGACACAGATACTCTACAATAGATAATGTATTGGGTCAAGTTCTGCCTCCATTTCAGTGGAGTAGACCATGATATAAGTTAGGGCAGAAGTTTTCCGCCATGTATTAAAAGGTGTATGTTTATCACACATCTGCATGCCAGGGCCTGTACTGACCTGTAGCCCTTGCAACCCCCATGCCAGGCCAGAATTTGACTCTTTGTGTCTATTGTGAGGCAAGATACAAAAGGACATTCATTTTTAGGCAAAAGCAAAAATTTCACAGAGTTGCCAGTTCCAACAATTTTATCACAAGCCTTGCAAAATTCAGTGATCTTTTTAACCCCCCAATTCCTGGAATCTAAGTTTTCATTAAAAAAAGGAAATATGTTTCTAGCTCTCATGTTTGCAAAGAAAAGCTTGAAAATGTGACCTGAGTGTATCCTAAAGGCTCAAAGAGAAAATAAAAAGAATCCCAAATATATTTATTTTTTAAAATCTCATGATTTTACTCCTGTCCCATGGTTTTTGAATGATTGGGGGGGTTGAATGATTGAAGTCTATGGGAGTTTTACCATTGATTGCAATGGGGCTAGGATGTCACCCTATATTTTTAAGTATGGATGAAACACAGACAGTTACCATAACTGATGGCTGAGCTGCATCCCCTGGGTCACAAGGATGATCTTTTGGCCTCTTACATGCTTACATTGGAATGAAGGCTATTCAGCACGTAGAAGGTATGCTAAAACTGGTGCATACTCATGTATACATTCCAGACTTTCATTCTGCGTTGCATATTTTGGGGAATCTCAACCATTAACCAGGATGTAGGGGTTTTGTTTGCCATTTTTGTAATGTTTAGCAAATCAGTTTTGATCTATGGCCTGATTCTTGATAGGCCAAGCACCTGCAACTCCTATTGAAATCAGTGGGAGCAAGGGGTGCTCAGAACCACTAAAGATCTGTCTTCTTGTGAAGGCTTTGTAAAAACTATTGATCAGACAGTAGAATTTCCAGGAAGTAATAATATAAGCAGTAGTAGTCTGCAGTTATCATATATAAGACGTACTTATTTCAGAAGATAATTCTAATGTTAAGTCATGTAGAAAAAAAATCACTCAAGTGCTGTCTTACACATATCTGTCTTATAACTCTACAGGTCAGAAATCAGTAGAAAAAATGTGAAGTCTGACTTTTCTCTGTGAATATGAAGGAGAAGACACTGAAGTAAAACTTCATACTAATGTGAGGACAAACTGTGCCTGATCCTTACAGTGCCATGCAGGGGAAGGGCTGTGGATGGGAAAGGAAACAAGAAGCCTTTGCCTCACTGCCCTTTTCACTGTTTGTTGTCTAATGGTCATATAGAACTTGAGTCCCTGTGTTCTGGGGGGGTACTAGGGCTGCTCCTTTCCTGTCTTGTTTGAGGGCGCGGTTGCACCTCAAAGAGAACAGGGAATGATGCCAAGGTCACTATTTCAATATCATGTCCTCGGTCCAATAAATCCTGGCTGTGGTACTGAATCTTAGGCCCTGTCTGCGGTGGGAAAATGACCCATTTCTGACAATCATCAATACAGAGTGACCCCGTCTCCCCTCAACTAGTATTGAAAACAGTTTATCTGTTAGTACAGATGGGACAAAACCACCCACATCATTAGAGAAAGTGTGACTGACCTGGTGGAATGTAGTCCCAGGTGAGTGAGACCAACAAGAAAACCTTTATTGACAACTTTTGCCAATGACAGGTCATATTCCTTCTATAGAAGGACCATTTATGTTGCATTATCATTATCTTTTTTATTAATATGACAGAGATATGTTTGGCCTTGTGATGGGGTGTCCACCCTGCACAGGGCCTGAAGGGGTGAAGGTTGTTAGGTAGGCCAATTAACTACCCAGGCTGCACTTGGAGGAGGATCCAGGCAGCAGAGATTAATTAGATTAGGCTCAGCTGGGGGCCTGTATAAAGCCCAGGAGCTAAGCACAGAGCTAAGAACAGGAGCTAAGCACAGAATTGCAGGGAAGTAGTCTGCAATCACTCTCTGAGAGAAGGGAAGCATGTGGCTAGCAAACCTGGAGAGTGGGGATAGCCAGATAGGTAGGAAAGATTCAGGGGGAAAGCAGCAAGGTATAGGATTGTGTGCAGACATTGGCTGCTGAAGAGAGGGTCCCTGAGCTGGAACCTCGAGTAGAGGGCGGGCCTGGGTTCCCCTACCAGCCACTGAGGAGATGGCACAGACCTGGCAGCGGAGAGCAGACTGCCTGGGACAGTTTGCTGTGAAAGACTCTGATACTCTGGAAGGGGAGGACCCTAGTGATGTGGCCGGAGGGCCAAGTTACAAAGAGGAAGTTGCAGCTCCTGGAGTGAGAGGAGCTACAGGGTGAGAGAGAACAATGGGTGATGAGACTGCAAGATGAGGTGCAGCACTGGCAAGGAGTTAATTCCCAGAGCAGCCAGGAGGATGCGCTTCGGTGGTGAGTGGACCCCTCTGACAGGCTCTTCAAAAATAAACCAATCCATGCTCTATCATCATTTGTTCATTAGCAGTCTGATTGTACAAGAGACAACTCAGAAGTGAATAAACAGACCCAGACATCAGAAATCTGTGTGCTCATGGACTGGACTTTATTGGCTAGCAGTAAGATGTCTACTGATGAAAAGTTTCTATTTGTCTGTAGCTAAAAAAGAAGAGTCTTTGAGAGAGTATTACAGCAGATTATTAATCAGCTATGAGATTCAACAGGCACCAACCAAGAATAAAGAGATATCTTATAGCTGTCCTAGGATATGGACAAGGATTTAGATGTAAAACATTCTTTTTGTTCTGATAATGTTAAGCAACTTTTAAAAATTACTTCATAAGAACAAATGTAAAGAAATGTCGGAAGTACAGGCTCCCAATTTCTTTATCAGAAGAGATTAATTTGTAATTTAGGGCTTGTCTACACTACAGTTTATGTCAGTATAACTTATGTCATTCAGTGGTGTGACTAAGCCACCACCCCGAGCAATGTAAGTCACACTGATCTAAGCACAGGTGTGGACAGTGCTATGTCAGCAGGAGAACTTCTCCCGCTGACATAGCCACTACCTCTTGCGGAGGTGATTTTATTATGCTGATGGGAGAGCTCTCTCCCATTGGCATAGAGCATCTTCACCAGATGTGCTGCATCGGTGCAACTGCACCACTGTAGTGCTTCTAGGGTAGACTAGCCCTTAGTGTTAGATTAGTGTCCCTAATCACTTGCCACTGGTGACAGGTTATGTTTCCTCATATCACAACAATTTTGCAATTATATGACCAGCCAAGTTAGATAGCTAAGGAATAGCTTTTTGCTGAGCAAAACACTTTCAACACCATCCACTTTGTACACAAACTTCATACAAAATTACGAACACATAAATAGAATCTGTACACTGACACCAGTAATGGTAATGGGTCCATTACCTAGGGCAGATGGGGCTTTGAAACGGTTTTCCATGCAAAATCTTTATAACACTTAAACTAGTGTGTTTAACACTTTGGCCTTCTCCTAGAATAATTGGAATAGCTATTAAACAAAGATATATTAAGTTTGTTCTCTGCTATTGGCCCACCACAATTGTAAAACATAGTTTCTTGAGAAGGCTGAGCCTATTCCATTTCACCCGGACAATTTCAGCTTCAGCTGTGCTACAGGCAATGCTCCTGATTCTGTAACACTTCCTCTTGTTGAGTAGTAGTTAAGTTGTTAGTGTGAATAATCCTACTAATAGAGGCTGTCAATTTCAGGGTAACTGCATTTGTATTCCCCCATCCTTTGTCCACGCCAGGAGTGTCCAGTCAGGTCTCTAGCAAGCACTTGTCTCTGGGACCCATATCCCACTCCCTTCTGACTGGGGGTTTAAGGCTGCATAGTCCCCTGCCATACACAGCAATGTCCCAGGCATCCAGTCTACCTCAAGGTGAGCGCCTGTGCCTTGCTTTCTCTCCAAGGGCTAGGACCAGCGTATTGCTGGCAGTTTCTAAGTTACCACACAGCTCTTTCTCAGCAGAGTATATTCATTCGGAATAAAAAAGCATATAGAGAAAATACAAAAACATTAAATGGATTTACAAGCTTCTGAAACATACCAGAAATCACCTCATCTTCTACCTGGAGAGTTTGGTAGGCCAACATCCCTTCAGCAAGGGTTGAGGACTTTCCTTGGGCATAAGGCCCTTCCTGTTTGGTGAATCAAAAAGAAGCCCCTGATTCTGTTTAAACTCAGCCTCTTATACCCAAAGCCCTTTCTTTGGGTCTTGATCTTTGGAAAACCCAGTTTGAACCAGTATATGCAAACCAACTCAGAGGGTGGTACTTTTAGTCCCAGAGCTAATCACTCCCCATTGGTTTTAATTCCTGGAGGAGCTGTAGTAACCGTCCCTCATGGAGTAGAACACAATTGTAAACCATTCATAAATTCAATAATGGTCCCCAACGGTACTGCATAGGGTTACAGTATCCATCACAGAGGCTCGCTACACTAGGAGCACTTTGTCTGTATAACTATACCGGTATGCTATACCAACAAAATGTGCCTCATATCCATGCAGCTGGCAAAACTGTGCTTTTACTGGTATAGCTTATTCCAGCCTCTACCGCCAGCAGAGTAAACTGTACTGACAAAAGTTTAGTTTTACAGGTAAAACTGCGTCTAAACTAACAGTTTTTGCCAACGGAGCTTTGCGGTCAAGGATCACACCTCTTCATACCCTTGAGCAATATAGCTGTGCCCGCAGAAATGTGTATAGCATAGACATGGCCATACGCTCATGAATAAGACTTGAAATACTGGGTACAAATTTTGCTTTAGCCTTTTTTTTGTCTCCAAAAGAAATGTATACTGAAATACATTCACAATATTTATAGATGGTTGCTGCTTTCACCCTGCTTCTCAAATCTTTATTTAACAAACCCTAATGGCCTACATTATTGTGAGATGAATTTATATATCTTGTATCATGTAATTAAGTGCAGCAGGTTGTAGCATAATCAAATAAAGTGTGGTTTAAGAGGAACAACTCTGAAGGAATGAGTCTGACCTACTCATACCTACAGTAATGTAATACACAGTGTACCCTAAAATCTCATTCACAGATCTAATGCTGTCAGATACAGTATTCCTATAAAGAGGTGCATACACATTCCACTGTCTTTTAAGAACTGTCCAGCATTATAAAATTTAAACTTTGGATTAATAAAAGGCTGTATGGCAAATGAGGACATAACTGTATTTAGTACTAGTAAGTAATGCTGAAATAGTCCCAAATTACTGTACAGATCAATTCCTTATCCAATTCCAACCCATTTGCCAACAAAAAAGGCCCATTTTAAACATCACAAAGTGTGTGTGTTTGGGGGGGGAATTTTGTAACAGTAGCACTTTCCACCTGGGGATTCAAGCACTTTGCATATATCAATTAATTAAGCCTCACAACATCCAGTGACATGGAAGTATTATCTCCATTTTACATTTCCTTCTTGTCTTGATTTCCTGTTGACTTCTATTCCTTTGTTTTTACACAAGATTATCCTTCCTCTTTGATTAAAAAAGCAAAATAACCAGGGTTTGAACTCACTGGAAAAATGTTTGGCGGGCAGGATTCCGCCTTCCCCTTTGGCAGCAAGTTTTTTTGTTTTTGTTTTTGCCACTTGGGATGGCAAAAACGCTGGAGCCGGCCCTCACTATAATGATAAAGGAGAAAGCCCAAAAAATAAAAATATTTTTTTCAGATACCTCTTTAAATATCTAGAAAGTTGAGTAATCAATTTGTACCAGCCGTCTGCACTGGGGTGAATTTCACCCAGAATGAATACAGGGTATTTCATGTTGTATTTGCATTGGTCATACACAGTGTTAAACTCAGCAGGCCAAAGTTAGATAAATTCCTGATTACTCAAGAATGTGACTTCTGATACTGTGTTTTTAAAATTCATCCGCTATTACTTTAATCTTGGAAACATAGCTTGATATCATCCATTATTATTCTAGTAGTTTAAAGCCAGCCACTCCCAGAAGCAGAAACTATGTGGGGGTTGTTTTGGTCTGGATTTACTCTTGTCTCATGTTGGTACAGTAATCATCCCTGCATTTCAGCATGAGAAGCTGTATCCTTAGAAACTTTGCTGACAGTTTCAGACACTGAACATACTGATGAACATTCCTCTGATTAACTCAAAATTGCTGACTTCTCATCTGTTTCTCAATACAGATGTGAACTGTGATGTTTTTATCACTTTTTGCTGCCTTCTTGTTCTAAAGGGATTTATATTTACCACATGTTCATGCATTTAATTTGGTTTCCTTTATTTTGAAATATTTTACTCAGAAACAGCACAAGTAGGATTGTGTGGGGGCAGTTGAAATTGGAAACCGCTCCTTGCTTAGTTGGTTTGACATGTAAGGTTGTGGAAACCTTTTCAATGGGCATTCCTATTTGAAAAAAGGCAGTACTGGGCTGTTTTGATATATGTGTGTGCGCATATGCCTGTGTGGGATTAATACATTTAAGAAAAGTCACATAGCTAAAAGTGACTAGTAGGATCAAGGCACTAAAACAGCCCCTGTGCTCACTATAAAATCCACCGGTAGGACAGAACTTTCTTCCCCAGTGCTCATGGCAGCACACAAAAAGCTCCCAGTGTCACAGAAGTCACCATCTGGAACAAAATGCATTGCCAGGCTTAAAGTTGTGCCACCAGCCAATGGACATTCACAGGGAGGGAATAGCCCATGAACCTGAATGGCTATAGTAATACCAGAGCTATATTGCCATGAGTAGTAGGGTTCCTATTTAGTGCTATATACAGCTGCTGTGTCATGACTAATTCTCCACTGGCTACCTGGCAGGAGATCTTGAGTTGCTAATAAGAAATGCCATCATAGCACAGCAGATATTATGGATATAGAAAGAAACAGCAAGGGGTGTGAATTACCTTCTGAGTCTAGGTTCTTGTGACTGGCCTAACTAAACTGTAACATGTACTCTGTCCCAGAGTGGTTTTCCTCTTGGGATTTGCTAGCCACATTGGTGCAGTAAATCTGGCCCATCACTCAGACTGTATTACAGTTTGTCCTGCCATTGCACCAGGGATTACACCAACACAGCAGAATAGCATCTTGGATTTACTCCTTTTCTCATTTTATATCTGTTTTGCACCTCTGTTGCAGAATTTGTCCCTAAATGACTAGTCTGTCAACAAAGGTACCCATAGAACAACCATACTTTGGTCATTTTTAGATGTTTTCTTATTGTGTATGAACTTGTGTTGTAGAGGGATGCCTTTGTAAAGTCAGTGTGTCTCCTCATATTTACTCTGAGTTTACACAGTGGAGCTCCATTCACTTTAGTGGAGTTATTCCTAATTTACAGTGAAAGTGAGATTGGAATCAGACCTAATGTGCTTTCAGGTTTTTACGTTACTCAAGTTTGTCAAAAATTTTCAATGATAAGTATTTGTGAAAAGTTTCTCCTTCAATGCTAAATCCAGTCCTAGCACTCAACCTGTCCACCAGATAACCATAATACAGTAACTCCTCACTTAATGATATGTTCCTGAAAAATGTGACTTTAAGCGAAACGATGTTAAGCGAATCCAATTTCCCCATAAGAATTAATGTAAATAGGGGGGGTTAGGTTCCAGGGAAATTTTTTTCACCAGACAAGAGACTATATATATATATATATGTATACACACACAGGTTTCAGAGTAGCAGCCGTGTTAGTCTGTATTCGCAAAAAGAAAAGGAGTACTTGTGGCACCTTAGAGACTAACCAATTTATTTGAGTATAAGCTTTTGTGAGCTACAGCTCACTTCATCGGATGCATTCAGTGGAAAATACAGTGAGGAGATTTATATACACACAGAACATGAAAAAACAGGTGTTTATCATGCACACTGTAAGGAGAGTGATCCCTTAAGATGAGCTATTACCAGCAGGAGAGACGGGGGCGGGGGGGGGGAACCTTCTGTAGTGATAATCAAGGTGGGCCATTTCCAGCAGTTAACAAGAACATCTGAGGAACAGTGCGGAGGGCGGGGGGGAAATAAACAAGGGGAAATAGTTTTACTTTGTGTAATGACTCAACCACTCCCAGTCTCTATTTAAGCCTAAGTTAATTGTATCCAATTTGTAAATTAATTCCAATTCAGCAGTCTCTCGTTGGAGTCTGTTTTTGAAGTCTTTTTGTTGAAGAATTGCCACTTTTCCTCAGACGTTCTTGTTAACTGCTGGAAATGGACCACCTTGATTATCACTACAAAAGGTTTTCTCCCCCCCCACCACTCTCCTGCTGGTAATAGCTCATCTTAAGGGATCACTCTCCTAACCGTGTGCATCATAAACACCCATTTTTTCATGTTCTGTGTGTATATAAATCTCCTCACTGTATTTTCCACTGAATGCATCCGATAAAGTGAGCTGTAGCTCACGAAAGCTTATACTCAAATAAATTGGTTAGTCTCTAAGGTGCCACAAGTACACACACACACACACAGTATAAGTTTTAAACAAACAATTTAATACTGCTACACAGCAATGATGATTGTGAAGCTTGGTTGAGGTGGTGAAGTCAGAGGGTGGGATATTTCCTAGGGAATGCCTTACTGCTAAATGATGAACTAGCAATTGGCTGAGCGCTCAAGAGTTAACTCAATGTTGTTAATGTAGCCTCACACTCTGCAAGGCAGCACGAATGGAAGGAGGGGAGACAGCATGGCAGACAGAGACACACACCATGTGCGTGAGAGAGAGATGTGCATTGCCCCTTTAAGTATGCTGACCGCACTCTTAAGTACGCTGTCTTGTTAGGTAGATCAGCAAGCTGAGACCGCAGTTGCTGCCAGGAAGCTCCTTCTGTCCTGAGCCCTGTCATGTGTCCCTCCTGCTCTGTGGAAGATGGGGTAAGTGGGGTGCAGGAGCAGGTGGGAGGGGACATCCTGACATTAGTCCCCCCTTCCCCCTCCCCCCGGCACAGCAAGCAGGAGGCTCGGGGACCAGGCAGAGGACAGGAGCAGCACATGGCAGTGGGGGGAGGGACAGCTGAACTGCTGGCAATTGGTAGCTTGCTGGGTAGCTGCCGCACAGGGAACTTAGGGGAGCGGGGAGCTGATAGGAGGGCTGCCGGTCCACCCTGGTTCCAAGCCCCCACCAGCTAGCTGCAACGGGCTGCTCTTCCTGCAAGCAGTGGACAAAGCAGGCGACTGCCAAATGCATTATAAGGGATCATTGCACAACTTTAAATGCGCATGTTCCCTAAGCGATCAGCAACGTAACAACAAAACAACATTAACAGGGACGACTTTAAGTGAGGAATTACTATAGGTTAATCCATCCAGTTAATCAATTACGGTTGCTAACAAAGATTAAATTTTCCTCAATGCTTGTTAAAACAAGAGATGGTGGCTTGTTTTTAATGCTGTGTGTGGCTTACATAACTCCTACAAACACACTGACAGCCCAATTCAGAGGTTTTAAAAGGACAGATATGATTGTCTAATTTACCCATTTAATTGTCTGACCTTGAAGACACAAAGTCTCAATCTGATCTAATGCAGTCCTCAGGTTGCCATTACACCCACAGCTGGGAATTGTAGGAGAGAGCAACTAAACCCCATTCTGTTTGATTTGGTTATTGAAATGTTTAAATCTCTTGTAGCATAGCTCTGTCTTTTGTGGTAATTTAATAAGAACTAAAAACATAACTGGGTTGAAGTTCTCCAGCAAAGCCTAGACTAGGTGTTTCTCTAGTAAGTTTCATTTCTGTGATGTTACGTGACTTTATCTTACTTTGTAGACACGTCTATAATTGCTCACCCAGATATGGAATAGGTTAAAGATAAGGTCTATAGTTATTCTGCTACAGCTATGCTGTTATAACTTCCCTGAGTTTGTGATATTGCTTCAATCTTTTGTAATGTAATTAAGTGTATCTTTAGGAATCTACCACCATAGATAGTATTGTAGTGTCCTTTCTTGAATAACTCTAATCAAGCATAATCGCACACTCTAGTTTATAATTTACTTTTGTTAAGTATGAGACAATAGGAGGGGACTATATGGCTCAGGGTACGGATAATGGGAAATGAAGTCTTTTGCTTCCCACAGCTCCAATTGGCCAGGAACGGCGAACCGTGGCCACTGGGAGCTGTGATCGGCTATACCTGCGGATGCTCAGGTAAACACAGCGTCTCATGGCCTGCCAAGGGCTTACCCTGAATAAGCTGTGAACCAAGTCTGGGAACCCCGATGTAGAGCAAATTGCCTTCCAGATCAGAGATGAGTTATTTTACATGAGTTGCATGAACCAGAATACCTTGCTGCTGGTCATCCTTTCTCTGTTTTGAGGATAAATAGAAGATTTAAATCACCAGGCCTGTCAATCCAGCATCTTTCATTTGAAAGACTAGACAATAGAGTGGAGGCATTGCTTAATTCTGAAAGCTCTCTGTGTAATGGGAAAGAATTTGCATGGCAAGAACTGTTATGAGACAGATTAGTTTGTGTTGTGAGGTTTTTGTATTTACATTGCAGTGAACTTACTAAGCAAATATATGGTGAGGGTTAGTAGTCTTGTATCCATGTGAGTGGGCTTTTTCTGGAAAACCAAACACAGCAAAGCAAGTTAGTATAGTGACATGTTAAATGCCATAGCTCTATATATGGTATATATACTTTTTTCTTGTTTAGGGACAATAATGATATAGGGACAGCTGTATTTTTTTACTGGAAGATATTCTGATATCTTTGTTTACTTACAAAATCTTCTAAATAATAGAGAAAGCAATATCCAAATATTAGGCATACAATCTAAAGATCCTGACAAAGTTATCAAAAACAGTTACTGTCTAATTAAACCAAAGTTAAATCAATGGTGGTTTTGTGTATGAGTTAAATTATTCTTGAACTGGAGGAACAACTGTAAATATGAAGTGCATTCGCCCTTCCACCCAAAGGAACACACAAAACCTTCTTATAAAGAAAGAAGGGGTAAAAATTGAAAGACTCAGCTGGCCCAGAAAGTGCCGTCAGTTTCTATGTATACCATTAGCTTATTTCAGAGTGGAAAGAGAGAACTTGCTAAACTCTTAAGCTCCCAGTCAGGGATTCCATTAGGCCCTTGAGACTATAAAATAGTAAGCATTTGTACCTTACACAAAATTGTGAAAACTACACCCACTCTCACTACTGTTTCCCAAAGGGGTGAACTGGCAGGGTTAACAGATGTTTAGGGACATCCCTGTCTATCCAGTCCATTTATCACATACACCTACCAATAGTAAAACTACTCATGATGAACATATTTTTCCATAGCATCTCTTATCTCCTTTACCCTGTCAGTCAGCATTTTTTTTCCTTGCACTTCGTGTGAAAGCCCACTACATCTCTATGTGGGGGGAGTTTGAATATTAGAACACTGAATGCAGACTTTTCTCCACCAAACTCTGTTCTAGAATAGCGTGCTTGTTACAAATCGGATTGCATTGTAAGGCACAGAGGTATGGGAGGGGCAGAGAAAAGGGCCCTCGGTCCCTGACTCGCCCTCCTCCCTGGATATAAATAATAAATACAAAAATGAAGCATAGCAGTATTAATTTGAAATCTCCTAACAGGTTGTAGAGAATATTAGGGAAGGTGTTCAGTTAATGTTGTTTTATATATGGGGTTGTAATAAGTAAAAAGAAAAGGAGTACTTGTGGCACCTTAGAGACTAACCAATTTATTTGAGCATAAGCTTTCGTGAGGTACAACTGACAGTATGCATCCGATGAAGTGAGCTGTAGCTCACGAAAGCTTATGCTCAAACAAATTGGTTAGTCTCTAAGGTGCCACAAGTACTCCTTTTCTTTTTGCGAATACAGACTAACACGGCTGTTACTCTGAAACCTGTTGTAATAAGTAAATCTGTGGTTGGACAGGAGACAGTGATGTAGCATCTGAGGACTCTGTCGAGGCCTGTTACAATGTATGCACACTCTGTCCTGCTTTGGGGCAGGGCAGTGTCATGATATCACTGCGGTTAATCTCCCTGGTGGCCCGCGGGTGACCACAGAGTCAATATGGCGGCCCTTGGATGCAGGACAGCGCAGCCTAATGGCTAGAGTCAATATGGCGGGGAAAGATGGGGGCCGCCACCAGGGGGAGTGACAGCCCAGGTAGGGGGGCCTGGGCCTGCCCTACTCCACCGGGCCCCAACCCAGGGCCCTAACAGTGACGGAGCAGTCTGTCATTGGGTCAGTGGGGAATCCCACCGAAACACGCTGACCTCACTCTGATGGGAGATACCACTTGCTCACCCTCCCCGGGTCACTTCCTACCATAGTTCGAGACACTGCTGTCTGTGTGGCATCAGCGTCTCCAAGCTCCTCAGTGTGGATGGTTCTCCAGTGCTCCTTGGGCTCCAGGCCTCCAATCTGGCTCGCAGGGTCTCGGGCTCTTGCCGGCAAGGGCTGTAGCGGCTCTTCAGCTGGCATTGTGACTGAAGGTCCTTCCCCTCTGGCAGTCAGCCCAGAGTGAGCTGGGCTGCTCCCTTTGATACTGAGGCAGCAGTTGGAGCATGCCCAGCATTGCCTGGGGGGGCAGGACTTCCGCCACCCATAGTGTGGGGTTAACCCTTTCTTCTCCAGTGCGGAATATGCACACCCCATCATAAGGCTCTTTTGGGTGCTAGGAGCCACCATGGAATGTTTGAATTCCAGCAGGTGGGTGAAGATGGTTGGGAGAGAGGGTTAAGGCTGGTCGGCAGAATTATTCTGGGACCTGGCTGAAAGTGCCAGGAAGGGACTCCACAGTACTTCATTCATAGGCTTACTTGTAATCAGTAAAGTAAGAGGTCATAAGTCAAGTCTGGAGTTGAGCTGCGGTGACTGGGTTTTCCTGCACTGGCTTCCAAGACCACCTACCATGTCTGTCAATGAGGCATTCCTCACCCACCTGCACTTGGGGACAAGGTCATGGGAATAAGGGAGCAGAGTGAGGGGTGACACAAAGTAAAATTTCACACCTTTTCACACCAAGGTAAAAAGAGTGCACACGTTGGTGGTGGCAGCAGTTACTCAAGCCTAGTAAAGACAGAAGGAAACCTGGGGTCATGACAAGGTCCTTGTTACACACTGCAAGCTACCACTGTATTTCTCTTTATTTGTATTCACTACTTTTCAATTGATAAAATTCTATTTTAAAGAGGCTACTGAGAGAATGAGATTAAGAACATAGAGTTTTGGACATTGCATTTTCAGAAAGATGTGAACAAATATGGGACAGTCCATTTTAGAGCAATAAAAATGATAAGAGGGTTATAAAACATGACCTATGAGGAAAGGTTGTAAAAATTGGGCACATTTACTCTAGAGAAGAGAAGACTGAGCAGGGGACATGATGATGGTCTTCAAACATATAAAAGGTTGTTATAAAGAGAGTGACAGTTGTTTTTTACATAGGTGCTGGAACTAAGGGCGCAGAGGGGTGCTGCAGCACCACCTGGCTTGAAGTGTTTTCCATCATATACAGGGTTTACAGTTTGGTTCGTTGGCTCTCAGCACCCCAGCTTTTTTATGTTCACTGAGGGTAGGACAAGAAATAATTGGCTTAGTTTTCAGCAAGAGAGTTTTAGGTTAGATATTAGGAAAAACTTTCCAACTATAATGATATTTAAGCAGGGGTATCGGCTTCCCAGGGAGGTTGTGGAAGCCATGTCATTGGAGGTTTTTTAAGAACAGGTTAGACAAACACCTGTCAGGAATGGTCTAGGTTCACTTGTTCCTGCCTCAGCACAGGAGGATGGACCAGATGACCTCTTGAGGTCCCTTCCAGCCCTACATTTCTATGATTCTATATAAGCATGCTAACTTTTCCACAGAACCCCTACAATTATCTGGTTCACAGGATGCTCTGAAGCTGATTCAGGGTTGTGCACTGACGGAGACTGTTGTCTCTAGGACCTTTACCTCATCTGTTGCAGATGTTGGAAGGAACGTACTATTAGTAGTACCAGAATGGGTGGGTGTAGGCCTGGCCAAGTCTAAAGGCCTGCCCCTCAATTCAGTGGGAGAAACCACTGAGTACAGGCTACTAGTTATTTCTGGGGATAACAAATGAGAAAACAAGAGCAGGAGTGAGGTCACAGGGAAAAAATCAGGGATGCAGAGGGGATCACTGAGCAGAGAACCCCTGACAATGCCCAGTGCTCCTCAAAGGCTCCAGGGAGTCTGTGAACATCACCCAGAGGAACTCTGGCCAGAGGCATAATCGGATAAGGGAATGGAAATAGGGCTCACAGTTGCAGAGCACCCCGTGTCCAACTTCCTCTTCCTGGGGCTATGGACAGTCATCTTGGCCAGTGTCAGGAGGAGGTTGACGAGGAGGTCCTGCGACTTTGTGGAGCCACAGATGGGATGTGCAAGGATTAGAAGGTGTGGGGGAAAGTGCATCCCGAACCTCAGTTAGAGGTTCTGGAGGAGCTGGAAGAGGGGCTGCAAGCTGACACACTGTATGTGGATGGGTGCTGGAGTCTTCCTCTTGTCGCAGAAAGTACAGTTGTCAGGGGAGTTTGTGAACCGTGCTAAGGGGATTCATAGAAACTCTCAACCCGGGACTGACAGGACAGCTGAGACTACGTAAACCACATAGCAGCCTGAGCGCAATCTGCATGCCAGCGCCAGATCAGAGCACACAGAGAGGTTGGACTGAGCCAAAGCAGGAAGAGGTTGGAAAGTATGTAGTGAGTGAGGCAAGGGATTGTATGAAGAGAGAGCATTGTCTCATGGCTAAGGCAATTAAATGTTTCTCGGGAGAACTGGCTTGTATCCCCGTCTCTGCCACAGAGTTCCTATGTGATGCTGGGCAAGTCACTTCCACAAGACTTTTCACATTAATTGTATGTTTCATATTTTATGGTTCCCAACTTGAGACCAGGGTCTGAGCACTCAAAATCATAGGCAGATTTACTTTGAATATGTAAAGTGCTATAAAATGCTAAGCATTCTGAGAAACTCAGGTCCTAGGTCTTTCAGATTGGGCACCCAAAATTAGTGGACACTTTTGACCTTAGACTGTAAACTCTTTGGGACAGGGATTATGTCTTTGCTCTGTTGTAAAGGACCTAGCACAATGGAGTCCTGTTCCATGATTACGGCTCTTAAATGCTACAGTAATACAAATAATTAATAATCTTGCTGCCTTGGCTTCCCATCAATAAAAATTGGGATAACATCCTCTCACCTCACATTGATTAATGTTTGTGAAACACAGACACTGTATGATGAATGCCATAGAAAAAGCCATGGTAAAATTAATTCTGTATTCAGAGTAGGGTTTGATTACAGTGCAGTAAAGTAAGGCCTGGGGCCACACACTGAAAAATTAGTATAAAACAAAATATTGAATAACTGCTCATTAAGTGAGCCCTATGCATCCTGTGCACTGAATGAGGCAGGGATCGTGTGAAAAATTGTATGCGATCATATATTTGAAGTCTATCATAATGTGTATGCGTAAGGGGGACAAATTAAGATTGCACAGGCAGCCGTAATTTTGGCATTTCCTAACTGTTAAGTGCTTGACTTTGCAACGTTAACATTCTTCCAATGTATGGGGGGGGTGCGTGTGTGTGTGTGTGTGGGAGGGAGGGAGGGAGGGAGAGAGGGAGGGGTGTTTCAAAGAATAATAGAAATTTAGGGCTGGAAGAGACCTCAAAGTCATTAAGTCCAGTCCCCTGTGCTGAGGTAGGACCAAGTAAACTTAGACCATCTCTGAATGGTATTTGTCCAACCTAGTGTTAAAAATCTTCAATGATGGGGATTCCACAATGTCCCTTGGAACTCTATTCTAGAGCTTAACTACCCTTATAAGAGAGAACTTTCTAACTATATCTAACTTACATCTCTTTTGCTAGGTTTCAGAGTAGCAGCCATGTTAGTCTGTATCCGCAAAAAGAAAAGGAGTACTGGTGGCACCTTAGAGACTAACAAATTTATTTGAGCATAAGCTTTCGTGAGCTACAGCTCACTTCATCGGATGCATGCAGTGGAAAATACAGTGGGGAGATTTATATACACAGAGAAGATGAAACAATGGGTGTTACCATACACACTCTTTTGCTGCAGATTAAGCCCATTACTTCTTGTCCTGACTTCAGTGGACACAAAAAACAATTGATCAGTCCTTTTTATAATAGCCCTTAACATATTTGAAGACTGTTAGTCGATCTTCTTTTTCTCAAAACTAAACATGCTCATTTTTTTAACCTTTCCTCATAGATCAGGTTTTGTAAACCTTTTGTCATTTTTGTTTTCCTCCAGACTCTCTCCAATTTGTCTACATCTTTCTTAGTGTGGCCCCCAGAACTTGACACAGTTCTGCAGCAGAAACCTTACCGGCAGTGACTAAAGCACTGTGTCTTACATACAACACCCCTGTTAATACATCCCAGAATATTTGCCTTTTTCACAGTAGCATCACATTGACTCATATTCAATTTGTGATCCACTATAACCTCCAGATCGATTTCAGCAGTACTACCACATAACCAGTTATTTCCCATTTGTAGTTGTGCCTTTAATTTTTTCCTTCCTAAATCAAATGCTGAGTACCTCTCTTTATTGAATTTTATCTTGATAATTTCAGAGCAGTACTCCAATTTGTCATGGTTGTTTTGTATTTTAATCCTGTCTTCCAAAGTGTTTGTAACTTTTCCATTCACAAATTTGATAAGCATACCTTCCACTCCACTATTCAAGTAATTAATGAAAATATTGAATAGTACCAGACCCAGGACTGACCTTTTTGGGATCCCACTAGATATGCTCTCCCAGTTTGACAGTGAACCATTGATAACTACTCTTGGCCCTGGTCTACACTACAAGTTTAGGTCGAATTTAGCAGCGTTAGATTGATTTAACCCTGCACCCGTCCACATGACGAAGCCATTTTTGTCGACTTAAAGGGCTCTTCAAATCGATTTCTGTACTCCTCCCCGATGAGGGGATTAGCGCTGAAATCGACATCGCCGGGTCGAATTTGGGGTAGTGTGGACGCAATTCGACAGTATTGGCCTCCGGGAGCTATCCCAGAGTGCTCCATTGTGATAGCTCTGGACAGCACTTTCAACTCAGATGCACTAGCCAGGTACATAGGAAAAGCCCCGGGAAATTTTGAATTTCATTTCCTGTTTGGCCAGCGTGGTGAGCTCAACAGCACAGGTGACCACGCAGTCCCAGAATCGCAAATGAGTTCCAAGATGGACCGAATGGGAGGTACCGGATCTGATTGCTGTGAGGGGAGATGAATCTACGCTATCAGAACTCCGTTCCAAAAGACGAAATGCCAATATATTTGCCAAAATCTCCAACGGCATGATGGACAGAAGCTACAACAGGGATCCACAGCAGTGCTGCCTGAAAATTAAGGAGCTCAGGCAAGCCTACCAAAAAAACAAAGAGGCAAACGGCCACTCCAGGTCAGAGCCCCAGACATGCAGCTTCTATGATGAGCTGCATGCAATTCTAGGGAGCACCCCTACTACTACCCCACCCCAGACCGTGGACACCTGCAAGGGGGAAATCTCACGCAACAGGCATGAGGATTTTGGGGATGATGAGGAGGAGGAGGATAGTGCACAGCAGGCAACTGGAGGAGCCATTCTCCCTGACAGCCAGGAACTGTTTATCACCCTGGAGCCAATACCCTCCCAACCCTCCCAAGGTGGGCTCCCGGACCATGAAGCTGGAGAAGGCACCTCTGGTGAGTGTATCTTTGTAAATATAATACAATGTTTAAAAGCAAGAGTGTTTAATGATTAATTTTCCCTGAAGATTTGGGATTTGCGGCCAGTACAGCCCCTCCTTTTAAATGGCCAGCCCAGCGGGTGCTTGGTATGGGAAAGGAGGGCGCTGCTGTTTGAAACCATTCCCACATGTTATGAAGGGTGAAGAAGCCGAAAGACTGTGGCTTACCATAGCTGCCAGCAAGCTGAATTCTGTTGCTCGGCCCTGCGTGTGTGATCTCTCGCACCAAACCGGCAGGCCCTCAATATAAGAGGCAAAATGCGACCTTGTACCGAAAGCACATGTGCTATGTAATCTTAACAGCTTGGTTTACCGTGAAAGAGTCTACCCATTGTTCTCTAAAATGTGTCTTTTTAAATACTACTCAGCCTTTTTTTTCTCCCACAGCTGCAAATGTTTCAACGCTCCCCCTATCATCTCCATCCAAGAGACTAGCGCAGATAAGAAGGCAAAAAAAAATGCACTCGCGATGAAATGTTCTCTGAGCTCATGCAGTCCTCCTGCACTGAAAGAGCTCAGCAGAATGCATGGAGGCAAACAATGTCAGAGTCCAGGAAAACGGAAAATGAATGTGAGGACAGGAGGGATGAGCAAGATGAGAGGTTGTGGGAGCAAGAGAAGAGATGGCGGCAGTGTGATGACAAGAGACAGGATGCAATGCTGAGGCTACTGGGGGATCAAACTGATATGGTCCGGCGTCTGATGGAGCTGCAGGAAAGGCAGCAGGGGCACAGACTGCCGCTGCAGCCTCTGTGTAACCACCCGCCCTCCTCCCCAAGTTCCATAGCCTCCTCACCCAGATGCCCAAGAACATGGGGGGGCCCTCCGGGCACCCAACCACTCCACCCCAGAGGACTGCCCAAGCAACAGAAGGCTGGCATTCAATAAGTTTTGAAGTGCAGTGTGGCCTTGTCCTTCCCTCCTCCCCTCATCCACCACCCCACCTGGTGCTTCCCTCCTCCCCTACCCCTCCCGGGCTACCTTGGCAGTTATCCCCCTATTTGTGTGATGAATTAATAAAGAATGCATGATTTTGAAACAACAATGACTTTACTGCCTCTGCAAGCAGTGATCGAAGGGGGGAGGGCGGTTGGCTTACACGGAAGTAGAGTGAACCAAGGGGGCGGGTTTTCATTAAGGAGAAACAAACAGAACTGTCACACCGTACCCTGGCCAGTCATGAAACTGGTTTTCAAAGCTTCTCTGATGCACAGCATGCCCTACTGTGCTCTTCTAATCGCCCTGGTGTCTGGCTGCATGTAATCAGCGGCCAGGTGATTTGCCTCAACGTCCCACCCTGCCATAAACATCTCCCCCTTACTCTCACAAATATTGTGGAGCACACAGCAAGCACCAATAACAGTGGGAATATTGGTTTTGCTGAGGTCTAAGCAAGTCAGTAAACTGCGCCAGCGTGCTTTTAAAAGTCCAAATGCACATTCTACCACCATTCTGCACTTGCTCAGCCTATAGTTGAACAGCTCCTTACTACTGTCCAGGGTGCCTGTGTATGGCTTCATGAGCCATGGCATTAAGGGGTAGGCTGGGTCCCCAAGGATAACTATAGGCATTTCAACATCCCCAACGGTTATTTTCTGGTCTGAGAAGTAAGTCCCTTGCTGCAGCTGTTCATACAGACCAGAGTTCCTGAAGATGCGAGCATCATGTACCTTTCCCGGCCATCCCACGTTGATGTCAGTGACATGTCCCTTGTGATCCACCAGTGCTTGCAGCACCACTGAAAAGTACCCCTTGCAGTTTATGTACTGGCGGCCAAAGTGGTCCGGTGCCAAGACAGGGATATGGGTTACGTCTATCGCCCCACCACAGTTAGGGAATCCCATTGCAGCAAAGCCACCCACTATGACCTGCACATTTCCCAGAGTTACTACCCTTGATAGCAGCAGATCTTTGATCGCATTGTCTACTTGCATCACAGCAGCCCCCACAGTAGATTTGCCCACTCCAAATTGATTCCCGACTGACCGGTAGCTGTCTGGCATTGCAAGCTTCCATAGGCCTATCGCCACTCACTTCTGAACTGTGAGGACTGCTCTCATCTTGGTATTCTTGCGCCTCAGGGCAGGGGAAAGCAAGTCACAAAGTTCCATGAAAGTGCCCTTACGCATGTGAAAGTTTCGCAGCCACTGGGAATCATCCCAGACCTGCAACAGTATGCGGTCCCACCAGTCTGTGCTTGTTTCCTGGGCTCAGAATCGGCGTTCCACGGCATGAGCCTGCCCCATTGCCACCAGGATGTCCAAATTGACAGGGCCCATGCTTTGAGAAAAATCTGTGTCCATGTCCTCATTACTCTAGTCACCGTGCTGCTGTCGCCTCCTCGCCTGCTTTTGCCGGTTCTGGTTCTGCACATACTGCAGGGTGTTTACAATGCTCATAACTGCCGCGGTAACCTGAGCAGGCTCCATGCTTGCCGTGCTACGGCATCTGCAGGAGAGCAGAGTTGCAGCGGAAGTGGTGGCTAAAGACAGATGCCACGAGAATAGATATTTATAGAGAACAACGAGAGGACCTGCGAGGTGGATTCATGAGAGCAGGATAGCAGAGTTGCAGCGGAAGTGGTGGATGATGATGGTTAGCACACCTACTGCACTGTCCGCTTCTAGCAGCACCCAGGACACAACAGCGGCGGTGTCAGTGAGCTGAGCTGAGCGGGCTGCATGCTTGCCATGGTATGGTGTCTGTGCAGAAAAAAGGCACAAAACGATTGTCTGCCGTTGCTTTTACGGAGGGAGGGGCGACTGATGACATGTACCCAAAACCACCCGCGACAATGTTTTTGTCCCATCAGGAACTGGGAGCTTAACCCAGAATTCCAATGGGCGGTGGAGACTGTGGGAACTGTGGGATAGCTACCCACAGTGCACCGCTCCATAAGTCGATGCTAGCCACGGTAGTGAAGATGCACTCCGCCAACTTAATGCACTTAGTGTCGACATACACAATCGACTGTATAAAACCGATTTCTAAAAATCAACTTCTATAATATTGACCTAATATCGTAGTGTAGACATACCCTTGGAGTACTGTTTTTAAACCAGTTGTGCATGCACCTTATAGTAACTTCATCTACACCACATTTCCCTCATTTGCTTATGAGAGTGTCATGTGGGACTGTCCAAAGCCTTACTAAAAATCAAGATATATCACCTCTTGCTTCCCTACCCCAGACCCCATCCACTAGATCAGTAACCGTGTCAAAGAAGAAAATTAGGTTGATTTTGGATGATTTATTCTTGACAAATCCATGTTGTCTATTCCTTATAACCCTGTCATCTTCTAGATCCTTACAAACTGATTGTTTAATAGTTTGTTCCAGTATCTTTCCAGGTATTGCAGTTAGGCTGACTGATCTATAATTCCTCCAATCCACATTTTGTACCCTTTTTTAAAAACGTAAGTACTATGTTTGCCTTTCTCCAGTTCTCTGAGAACTCACCCATCCTCCACAAGTTCTCAAAGATAATTGCTAATGGTTCTGAGATTGCTTCAGCTAGCTCCTTAAGTACCAATGCATGAATTCCATCAGTCCCTGCCCAACTTGAATACATCTAACTTATCTAAATATTGTTTAACCTGTTCTTTCCCTATTTTGGCTTGTGTTCCTTCTCCCCCTTGTTAATATTGTGTTGAGTATCTGGTCATCACTAATCTTTTTTAGTGAAGACTGAAGCAAAATAGGCATTAAACGCCTCAGCTTTCTTGATGTCATCAGTTATTAGCTCCCTTTACCCTCTAAGTAGAGGACCTACACTTTCCTTCCTTTTGCTCGGAATGTATTTAAGGAATCTCTTCTTACTGCCTTTTTATGTCCCTTGCTAGGTATAATTTATTTGTGCTTCAGCCTTTCTGATTTTGTCTCTACATGTTTGTGCTGTTTTTTGTACTCCTCTTTACAACTGGTCCATGTTTTCACTTTATAGGATTCTTTTTGATTTTCAGATAATTAAAGAGCTACTGATGGAGCCATATTGGCCTTTTACTAATCTTCCTATCTTCCCTTCACATCGGGATAGTTTGTAGTTGTGCCTTTAATATTGTCTTCTTGAGAAATTGCCAGGTCTCCTGAACACCTTTATCCCTTAGATTTTCTTGCCATGGGACTTTACCTACCAGTTCTCTAGTTTGTTAAAGGCTGCTTTTTCCCCAAGTCCCTTGTTCTTATTCTGCTGGTCACTTCTTCCTTTCCTTAGAATCATGATCACTTTCACCCAAATTTCACCTTCAGATTCACAACCAATTCATCCCTGTTGGTCAGTATCAAATCTAAAATGGCTGCCCCTGTGGTTAGTTCCTTCACTTTTTGAAACAAAGGTGTTCCCAATACATTTGAATAACTTAATACAATTGTTTTGCTGTATTACTTTTCCAACGAATGTCTGGGTAGTTAAAGTCTCCCAAAGTACCAGGTCTTGTTTTGCATATTTCTGTTCTTTGTTCTAGATATGCCTCATCCACCTCCACTTTCTGATTTGGTGGTGAATAGAAGATGCCTACAAGGTCATCACTCTATTTTCTGTCCTCCTTTTATCTTTACTCAGAGACTTTCAACTGATCGGCCTCTCATCTCCTTCTGGACCTCAGAACAAGTATTTAATAGGATATAACATAGACACAGGAAAGAGAAAAAACATTGTTGGTTGAATGTTTTAGATTTTAAAAAGCATAACTGCATGGATCTGTCTGCATTCCAGGGACTTTTGCTGATAAACAACATTATTTACTTACTGGTGTTAGACAACAGTTAAACACAGGCAGCCCACAGTTGTGTGAAAGTAAAACTTATAAGCTGTCTTGAAAAGCTGATGTTAGTTGGAGCATGTTTGTTATTCTTACTGTTTGATCTCTAATTTTAAAAATCTTATGCCTTGGCCATCTGAGCTCTGTCTCTTGATCTTCACCATCAAACCACACAGAGCACTAGACAATATTGCCATGGCCACCAGGAACACTTAGAAAAGGAAATGGTCAATCTCAATATTATCTAGTTCCTAATTCTGATCCCACTGAAGCCAATGGCAAAGCTCCCATGGATTTCAATGGTGCAGGATCAGGCCCTCCAGATACTGTCAATAAACTCTCAGCATGGAAGGGAAAGAACCTTCTATATAAATAACTTGGATAGATAGGGAATATTTTTTTTTAATTTAACCATACAAAGAATTGGATGTATTAACAACAAGATAGAGGAAACCCTTAAAATACATAAACTTCATGCCCATTGTTAGTAAAAATTGGGATTCTACAATAAAGATCCCAACAAAAAGGAAAACACTAAGTTTGTCTTCAGCGGTACCTGCTCCCACTTTTGTGGTTGGTTTTTAATGTGGGTATATGTATCTAGATTAGTCTGTCAACTGCTTGAAGAAAATCCTCATCTTCTAATATATTTGTAAAGTCATGTGTACACCTGTGAAAGTAATGAATAAGAATAATTTTAAAAAAAAATCCAGAATCATTTCAGCATGTTACTATTAACTACAACAATGTACCGTGAATTGCCACTAAGAAATCCAATAGACCTGGCAGAGGTCCTGTAGTCCCACATTGCCTTCCAGCTTTCCCAGTCTCATAAAATCACGCTTTCAGGAGCCATTCTGACAATGGTTGCTGTCTCCAATCTGCATTTGCAGAGTGGTCACTGGATGCAGAGGAAAACAACATAAGTGGTGACAGACGACATTACATTACATCTGAAATCTCCTTGGGATTGAGAGGTGGACAGTGCTGTGGAGAGGTGTCTGAGGACAGAAATGACAATTCTGCAAGGATTTATACCCCAGACACTCCCATTTCATACCTACTGGATTACCTAACCGAAGGGTAGTACTAATGGTTCATATGCAGATCCTCCGATGTCCAAACGTTAATTCTTATCAGATGTATTTTCAGTCTCTAATGCAAACTCTAAGAGGTGGGAAGAAAAATACTTTCATAAAAGCAATTCAGACTGTTTCTCTCTTCAGGTGTCTTTGGATCAATAAAAGTATGGATTATACTGAGTATTCAGTCAACATTAACTCTAGAATAGCAGCAAGGTTTTTGTTTTCATTTAACACATGCGTGTATATTACATCTATTTGCTAGTGACCTTCAACAGCTACAGTGGCCCCTAGCTTTACTTGCTACTTAATCTCTTTAAAATATTATGCTTGGTAAAGGTTGTGTTGATTATAAATAATGTAGGAAAGTGTCCAGAATAAGCAGGGTGGGGATTATGAACCTGGTCTTGCTTTCAATGAAGTCAGTGAGAGTGTTATCAATGACTTTTTTTTTTACCAGATCAGACTCTATAACTTCCCCAAATGCTTATTTTAAAAGGCACAAACTCTGTAGCAGTACGCGCTGCACATTAAATTCAACTTACCCTTGTTATGCTATGGTTTGACTCTCAACAGCCTTTAAATCCTGTAACTAACATGTAAAGTCTTGTATGGCAAATAAAATCTTGCATTGTATCTTATGTAATATCTTATAAGGCTCCTTCTTCCCTCTGTCCTTTTGCCCTGAGGGAGGCAAGCTTGGCACAGGCATTACACCCTCATATCAAACACAAGTTTGAACCAAGACTGTGTTTGCCTTGGAATTTTAAACCTCTCAAAATGTGGGGGGAGGGAGGGGGAATGTTACACTCTGTTTTTGAACTTGAGACATTCCTCTTTAAAAAAAAATATTATTGACTTAATATTATTGCTGCCACCCCAGTCAGGGATGGTCACTGAATAGGACGCTGGAATTCCTTTCCTGTAAGTTTGAGGTTAATGAGATTTCAAAACTCCTTTCACATCCTGCCTCTCACAATCCTACTCTTCTCCAGGCTTGTTGTCCAGTGTTAGTTCCAAAACTATGTTTCCTCCCCGCCCCACCCCCCGCCCTGAAAGAAATCTCTTCTGCCAGTTTTGATTCTTGTGTTCTTTCATCAGTGTTTCATTGTACTTTCAAATGCTTTGTGGTTTCTTGTACAGAGAACATTTAGTTTAAAGGTTCAGTGAGAGTTTATGAAAAGACTTTGTGCACTAATTGGAAAATCCTGCATTGTGGTGAATAGAAAATATTCAGTTAATAGTTCTGTTTCTTCCGCTGTGTTCTTTGAATTATTGTGTGTTTACAGAGTGACACTGAGACTTACCTCTTTCAGTACTGCTGCTAATTCCCTAACCCTTACATGCAACAGATGAGCAATAATGATTAAGGCTACGATTTTGTCACGGAGGTTGCAAAAGTCACAGAATCTGTGACTTCTAGAGAGCTGTGTGACTTCAGCCCAT